>NC_049183.1:11434642-12067500 GCF_009769625.2 Cygnus olor
CATACCTGTGGCTTGGCCAGGAGAAGGGGACCATGAGAGAGATAGCTGGTATCTAGAGAAATCATTTCTGTTTGATGGTCTCTGCATGTTGACATAATAGGATGTAGTAGGATAAGGACAATAAGAAGGATAATAGGACAGCTCCCTCTATGTGTGGTTGAAGACTGTCCCAGAGAAATGCAAAGTGATCCATGTGCAGGCAGATAAATAGCAGCGACAAACTCTGCAGACACCATCACAGATGGAAGTTAGCAACCTACGGGTGTCTCTTTCAGTTCTGCAAGAAGAAGGGAAAAAAAAAAAAAGGCAAAACCTGCAAATTGGAGGAATCACGGTGAAAAAGGAGAAAATAAACACCAAGGATGGAAAGATAATTATAAAAGTATGTTGCACACACATTCACAGCTGTGAAGCTTTCTCATCTGTTAAAGAACACAAAGTAAATGTTCACTTCAGAAAACCACATGGGAAATGCCAACAAAGGCTGGTATAACACCTTGTCCTTCCTTTATCTGCAGTAGCATAAAGACCTTTTTATCAACCGTTCTATTCTTGCTTAACATTTAATAGGACAGTGTGCTGGGATATGCACTCTGCTATTTACTATTTAATTAATTTGACAGCAGTCCAAAAATACTGAAGGCAAAACAGTGTATCAATATTTACGGTACTGATTCACTGGAATTAAAATACTGTAAAACATAACTGTGCACAGACATCGTTTGTCTTGGCCATTAAAATATTTTGAAGGTTCATGTTCAGATCACAAGTTAGGAGTGAAATTATCACTGAAAGGTATTGATCAAGCTTTTATGCTCCTTTGTCTGATACCACAATCTATTAGGAACAACCTCATTAGCTATAGGATGTTAATGATCAAGACCAGGTTAGAAAAACAAGTGCTGACATTGATGACTAAATAAATATTGCCATTAACAGCCTGGAATCTGGAATTTCTTGTTGCCAAAACAGGACATTTCACTAAAAGTGTTAAGGGAAAGATGGAAATGCAACATTGATTTTTAATATGGCAAAATCTTACCAAAATGTTTCCATGCAGTCCCTTCTCTTCTCTAAAAAAAGTGGAAAATGTTAGACCCGATGAGTGAAAGACCACTTCAGGGTCTTAGAAAAAGGCAAGCAATGTATCTAAATGATAGGGGATTTGATCCGAGGGAGACAGAAATTGTGAAAAAACTTTGTTGAGGCTCTGCATGCTAAATGCCTTTGCTTAACAAGCTACTGAAAAACTCCTTCTTAACCCAGGTTTTTGTCAAGAGCACTTCAGTCCGGGTTTCATTCTCAAACAAGTATTACTCATTAACTGGATAATAGGAGCTCTGGATTGGCAGCCTGTTCCCAGCTGAAGTGCCTGAGTATTGAAAAAAAAATATCAAATGCTGTATAATAATAAAATAGAACTTATCTCCAATAAAACATGACTGGGGGGGGGGGGGGGGGGGGGGGGGGCATTTTAAGGAAACTCTTAGATCCAAGAAAAAAAGCTTGAAAGGTTGGGTTAGGAGTGACCCCTACAGAAAAGCCTCTTGGAAAAATGCCCTTAGCTAAAGATTTTATGCACATAAAAGTCCATGATAATTCTCTATTTTTGTGTAAGTCCATCTATTCCATAAGGTGTTACTGAAGGCATGACAACAATCTGCACAGCACAAGGTTGCTTTCTGTCTTCTGTTTCCATATGCTGGCTGGTCTAAAGTGAGGTGTACATCTCCAGTGCTTGAGCACATGAGCCTTTATTGTTGGTGGGAAGGTGTCCTTTGCCAGGGGTGATGGGCAAAGCTCAGGGGGGCTGTGAGAACAATTGACAACTCAAGATGGAAGAGGGTGGCTGCTAGAAGAAAATGTGTGAAGGAAGGAGTTGACCAGCACACAAAGTATATAATTACTTATCCACCTTTCTTAGGTACGCAGGTATCAGGACTGCATCTCAGACGTTTTCTTTTAAGAAAAGAAAAGATAAGAAAGTGATATGGTATCTGTAAAAAAGAGATACCAAGGTTTCTAATTGCCCACAGCAGGGGTGAGCCATTAGACATTGGTGCACAACCCAGTGATGGCCTGATGCTCATTGTCATTCCTTACTGTTATGGCAAGTGCCCATCAGTGTTTTGCTTGGTTCACATCTGCAGATTTGGGCATTTAGGCAGGATCTAAATGAGGTCAAGAGAGCCACAGCTCCCTGCTGCCCTGGCTGGAAACCAGGTTCTCCAGACAGGCAGCTGCAGGAGCAGGGGAGAGCACTTGTTTAGCACATTCCTGAAGGGCACTGACTATCTACAGCCATTTTCAAGTGGTTCTCCACAAGTCAACACAGGAATGTGCTGATGGGCAGTACAGGTAGGGTCAAACCCACTGAGAGGATGCAGTGCCTTCGGTACAGAAAAGGCTGCAATGGGAAGCACTGCAAACCAGTGCTCCCTTGCAAATAATTTGTTATTAGCTCCTTATTTAAGCACACCTAGTTGCACAGCCCTCTTCTACCTTGTTTTCTTGGACAATTATATGAAATAAAAAGAGGTGACAGAGGAAGAAAGAGATTGGAGTGTCATCAAGATGCCAGCATTCATGACAGCATTCACACCATGCTTTTATTCTTCCAGAGCCTTTGGCCTGAGCAGCACTAACTTTTCACTCTTTTGCCAGATCACTGAGTTGGAGAGTGGAGATAGGTTGGTTGAGAAACTGCTTTTCACAGATGAAAGAGCATCTTCGAGGATGGAGCACTTAGAAAAACTTTGCATGAATTAGCAAGCAAATGTGAGGCTGGAACAAGTAAAGAGGGACAAAACTCGTCAGTTTGTCATTCATGCAATAATCCTGTCAAATGTGAAATTTACTAAATTGGTGAATTTTGGCTTTGTTTTTCAAAGGAAGGAAGGAGAGGGATAATTTACTTTGTTTCTGAAACATTTTTCAAAAAATATAAGAAAGCCAACCCTATTATTTACGATTATTTTTCATCTGTATCAATTTTTTCTGAATGTCATGTGGCAATTTCAGGACTCTTAGTGGGTCCCACATGGGTGTGAAGCATCTGAACATCCCAACTGATTATTTACTTCACTAATGGGGAAAATACATGGATTCAATGTTCATTACATATTCAAAACAAACACTGATGCCAGTTTGAAATCTTCATGAATTTAAAACCTGCCTGGAATACATATCAAATCATAACCCTATCTTTTGTGAAGAGGTCCATCAATCTCCAACAAATTCTCATCGTGGGTCTCAGACAAAAAGTCTATTAGAGTCTCAGGATCTAGCATTACAAAAGGTTAGAGAACTACTCCAATAAAAATAAAAAATAAAATAAAAAAGAAGAAGAATACTCGAACATCTTCTGATTCCTTGAGGAGGGAAAGCTTGATTCATCCCCAGTTATGCAGTTATGTATATGTTGTTACAAGAAGCACTGAAATACTCATGATAGGTTGGTCTGCAGGCCAGTCATCTTAGAAACCTACCAGGAAAATGTGTTTGATTAACAGCATGAGTTATTTCATTTGTGGTGACCCAAATCAAGGACAGGAGCTCCAGAAAGCATAAGAAAAGTTACCCTGATTGCCACCCAGCAAATCTTCTTCATTTGAGGGTTAGTGATCTCACTGGCAGGGCTCAGAAATGAGTCCAAGTTTTCAGACTTAAAAGTGACACAGAAAAACACATAGTTTCTGATCTGTGAAGTCAGACAGAGGAGCTGTTATCTGAAATAGTGCACAGAGTCTGAGTAATCTGCCAGACTTAACACATCTTGCCTCAGAAGTCCAGGTGGGAAATTTTACTATAAGGAACAAAATGAAATGCAAAAATACCTGCTAATAGTTCAACTAGTGCGTCATCAACACTCCACAAATAAAGCTGTTAAACTACATGTATCTCCATCAGCGTAATTGTTATGCCAGCTGGAAAAAGTCTGTAGGGACAGCTTTAGGAAAATAAGACACTGACCCATTTATGGCTAGATCAAAAGATGGAATGACTTCTCTTCATTAAAAAAAGCAAGTAGCTATAATGGGTCATTGGCTGTAGAGTTATGGAAAAAACCCTGGGCCCCTACAGGGTGCAGTTCACTTATATGAAGAGCATCTTACGCAGGAGGAGCAACCAGCATCCAGGCACTGATCTGGAATAGATAAGCAAGCAATTCAGGGAGAAAAACACATCCCATCTCTGCAGGAGGACCTTGTTCCAAGATCAGAAGGATCCAAGTTCTCTTCTCTTTAGACACTGCAGGGCTTTTCTGGCAGATTCTCCCTCACTTCGGCTGTGCCAGGTTCAACCACTTATCGCAAGCTGGAGGGGGATGTTTCCCCACATTTATATTTGGCACGAGAATTTTCAGCTCAAAATGATGGAGCTGTTGCAGAGGTAGTGCTTATAAGAGCAACATCCTCCCAGATGGCTTCATAAAAGAGGGAGAGGATGAGCTTGTCTCACTGACTTGGAATTGCCAAGCCGGCAGAGCTAAAGATCAAGTTTTGAAAGGAAAAGGTCATGTTGCGTCATAAGATGCTGCCCTCCCTGGGACAAAGACAGCCTTAATCCAGCATCACTCAAATCAACAAGAGTTTTTCCACTTAAACAGCAGCAAGATCAAACTTTGAGGACACTGTCCTAAAGCCAGAGGAGATAATAGAATCCTTCTAATCACTGGGATGGGCTTTACTTCAGTCCCTAAATGACTTAGACATAGATCTAAGCCTGGAAAGAATAAATCTTAAAAGGAATAAAAGCTTTCTTTTGCTGGTAGATGATTTTATGCTAGTTTATTTTTAAGATTTCCTAGGTGCTTGAGCAGGGACATCTGCAAAGATTTTGAAAGCAATCAACAGAGTCAGGTGAAGTTCTGTCTTGCTCAGACACCTCTTTGCAGGGGTTTCTGGATACCAAAGCCATCTCCACACCTACCTTCATCAGACAGCAGAACATGACACTAAACCATGCATTGTTTGACTGTAGGACTAATATTAATGGCTTGCTAAACATCAGACAGACAGAAGCTGAGGTTCTGTCACAGAGTGAGTGTTGGCCATGAGAAACTGTGGCACCTATTTTCTTTTTGGGACAGTTTTAAAGGATGAATAATGCACAACTTAACCACAGTCTTCCAGCTGTTCAGACAAACCAGGTACCTCTCGCTGCTGTGTCAGCTCTTGTGAGAGGCTGATCTTGAGCACCCCCCTGCACCAAACAGTTACATAAATCTTTGCTGTTTAGTGATAAGACTGGGAATTTTTGAAAAAAAAAAAATTCTTCCTCCCTCTTTACTCGCTTCCCTTCACTGCCTGAAAAGCATGGTCCACTGGTACGTGATAAGGATTCAGTTTCCAACCAGTTAAAAATTGCCAGTTGAAAATCCAAGCCAGACAAATCCAATGAAAAAAATAAGATTATTATTTATTATTTTTTTTAACAGAGGTGGTGGTTAGCCATTGAAACATCTTAGCCTGAGCTCAGTATGTACAAGCAGATTTGTAATATTCGTCCCTCTGGCTACCTGGTAATATCTGCATTGGGAGGGGTCTTGGATAAGTTTGAAAAAAAATATATTTAATTGATGCTGGACCCACATTTACAGAAATGTGTTTTCAGAAGTCTTCCAGTGAGGGCTGTATTTCAACTTTATCTGTTTCACATAGTCTTTGTGGCAAAATGATTGATCCATGAAATTCAGCCTAATTTCTTCTTGGCCTGGTGGCTGACTGTTCATCTGGTAGAGGGATATTTCAAGCCATGATGACGACAATTTCACAAGTCGCTGGATTTAAATTATTTCCTACTGTCTTTGCCAAAAGACTTATAGCTTGATTTTATTTTGTTTTATTTTATTTTATTTTGCGGAGTTTATTGGGAATGTCTTAATAAATAGGACATTCATTGGAATATCCTATATCAGCCATAAGGTGCTTTGAAACTGAAGACGTCTGCTGCCAAAGGAAGATTTTTACTCAACTGTACTTTACACATAGGAGTTAGTTCTTGTACTTGCATTGGAACCTCTCTATACTAAGGCAGATGTAACATGACTAATAGGCTTATCATGACTAATAAGTTCGCCCCAGCTACAGCACATCAGTCAAATCATGTATTGCTTTTCACCAGACATGACACATCATGATGTGTAAGGCTGGGAATTTTGAAAGATAATATTAGTGATAGACTGCACCCTGATGCAACAACTCAAAGTGCAATTTTAACTATCTCCAGAATAACCACGTGGAATTTCTGCCGGGAAGCCTTGGGCCAAGATGTCTGCTGACTGCCCTGAGTAAGCATCAGTTGTTAGCAAGGATATTGATCAGCAGTGTCCATGTCATCCTGTTACACGGGATGTTTTTAGAAGGTCAGTCAGACAGGTTGGTTTCCAAGATTATTGGGATTAAGGCTTGAGATGGAATCATGCCTTAGGTAAAATGCTTACAAAGATCAAACCTTTGAATAGCTTTTAACTAGGATTAAGAGGTGAATAAAACAGGAAAGAGCAAAAGTAGGCACTCAGCAAGAGGGTCAGTCAGTGTGGCTCTGGAGCAGGGGGTCCTCAGTAGCTGTCCCAGCAAAGAGGCCAGCAAGCACTGAGAGCTGAGGGGACATCTTTGATAACTGGAGAGATGGGAGCATCTCATTAACTAAACCTTACAGCAATGCTTCAACTCCTGCTGCAGAAAGCAGTTAAAATAAATAAATAAATGAACCAAGACTCAAAAACATGTTTGAAAAGAAGAACTATTAACTTCCTTCCATAGCCACAACCCTAGTTGTCCCATTTCTCTCATCCCCTACCTCATAATATCACTTTTTCTTCAACCCTTGCAGCCCAAGCAATGAGAAATACATTCTCATCCTCAACTTTCAACAAACTTGGTCCTTCATAAGAGCTGTAGAGTGAGGATCTGAAGCTTTATCACCAGAGCACTGCTATCTCTGAGATTCCCAAGTTTTACGTGAAAACCTTAGTTCTTTAGCATTTCCAGAAGGGTACGAAACACTGAACTGTAATTCCTGATTGTCACCAGTAGGCAGTTACTTGTTTGCTGATTATTACAGAAAATTCATGAAATTTGCACAGTGAGAAATATGTAGGGTGATGGGAACTTTTTCTTCTGGTACTTGCAAATTTAAGCGGTGATATAGTGGTCACACTGACAGTCAATTCGTTTTTGAGATCCTTTCTTCACACTTTCCACAGCTCAATGCGGTAAGGCTAACTGCTAGGAAAAAAAAAAAAAAAAAGTTAATGGCTAAAGACTCTTCTCAGCTGCAGTTAAGTATGACATAATGAGGACATCAATTAACTTAGGGCAAGAGTTTATGATTAACTATAAAAACCAGTAGCACTCAGTGGGGCATAACAGCAGAGGGAAGACATTCCAGATCATTATTTTGCAAGGTTATAATCTCACAGTAGCTTCTTAAGTGTTCTGACTGAAAAAATGCAAATTTGCAGTAGAGCTTTTATTTTGGGTGTTACTGCATTCATGATATCAGAGAAGGACATTACTTTCTCATATAATTCCCTATAGATGTGGCTTCCATCTATACTTTTACTGAAGATGAAGAAATGTTATGTTGGTTGTAATACTCCCAGTAATAGAATGGGACTGCTAGCTGATATTACTACATAGTCTGGAGATAAATATGCACTATATTCTGATATTTACCAAGTGTAGTAGAAAAATTATCTACACATTCATGTGTATATAAACCATCTCACAATCTTAGAAAGGGCGTCGGGGCAAAGTCTTGATAGGAAAAAGAGATTTATGGATAACTATGCTTCATCCTAGATAAGAATTTGCCAGATGATGAGGTAGCAGAAAAGGAAATTTTGTTGAGAGCTGTTTTCCTTCAGCAGAGACCCTGTAGTCAGGAGACAGAGGAAAAATAGACGGTTTGTATGTAGCTCTGATCCAGCCTCACCTGGACAACAGGCTGACCCTCAACTGTTAGAGGCTGGCAGACCTTCAGAATCCAGCCCCGTCTTTATTCTGGGTAACCAATAATGAGAAAGAAAGGAACAAGCTGGAGGGTGCGCCGCAGACAGAAGTGAAAGTATTACAAAGCGAGAGGAATTGAATTATAGGCAGAGATTATAACAAAAATGAAATATTTCTTTCAGCCCAATCTGTGCCTAGAGCTAAGCTTTATACGTGTAGAGTTGCACTGATTTATATTAGCAAAGGTTCTAGCTTCTGACATCCTTGTTTGCTTTGCGTAGACCATTTTATTCCTTGGATTTTAATATGGAAGTCAAAGGGAATGCATGGTTTTTATAAAAAAAAAAAAAAGTTAAGGGATCAACAGGAGGAAGGCAGCTTGTTTTTTGTAGTACAAAAAGCTGTAGTCAGGAGCAGAGACTTCTGTAGAAGAGGAAAAAAATTGTGCTAATTGTCAGTTAAGCTCTCAAACACTGAGATTTGTTGAAGGCCTAAAATTGAAGAATGTTTTTTGTCTACCAAAGTTTTCAGTGACCTGAGTGAGAACAAACAGGTTCTGCTAAAGACTGAGCTGTCAGCTCTTAAACCTGATCTGTATAATACAAGTCAACCCAGCAGCAGAAAGCAGTAGAAAGCAGTAGAAAGAACATTTTGCAAATGGAAGTCTACTACAATGTGCCATTGCAGAAGGTGTCTCGGCTGCTCTGAAAGAAAAAGGTCCTCCAAGAAGGAAACAAGTGTACCTCAACATCTAAATAGCCCAGACAAGCAGTAACAGCCAGAAAAATGCATAAAATTCCACTTGCAGCAGCTGCCAAAAAAATAAAATAAATACAAGCAGACTTACTTCACCCATTAAATCCATCAACCCCTAGGAGATCCATTAACAAACCTACTCTCAACACCCCAAGGGTCCCACTCCCCAGGATGCTATGTGCTGTGGCCAGAATTGCCCTACCCAGCAAACAGTAACGTGCAGAGGTGTCTCCCATTGCTTGTTTGCAGGTCTCTCCATGAGGATTTTTATTATTATTTTTGCTCCCTAAACTTTGGCCAAACAGCCTGCACGCTCTGACACTGCGTCTTTTCTGCACACCTCATCAGAGGGGGAGATGGCTGTGGTGGTGCCACCCCTCCCTCTGCACTCACATCCAGACCCCATACGCTGGGAGCCTGAGAGCAAGGTGTCAGACCTGGCGGGGGAGCAGGGCTGGCAGCCTGCTCTGCTCTGCTTGGCTCACAGGAGAGAAAAGCTTTGTTGGTTTGTAGCCCTCTTACAGGAATCCTGCAGGTTATGGCCCCCTGGGAGACCTGATGATTAGAAGTACCTGTGAAATGAGTCCCATGCTACGTGGTGGGACTGGTGTAGCACTTGCTGTGAACATAACTTTCCACAACCCCAGGATATTATGGGGTAGGATAACCCATAATGAGCTGGTGCTGGCCCACAAGGTGTCAGACACTGTTGCACCCAGGTGAAGTCCATGAGCTTTGCCACATTTAAGGACAGTGTCGTATGTGGTGTAACACCACTGCCTGTTAAACTTTCTCATGCCTATGCTAAGTCATAGCCTCTAATTTATGGAGTATACTTTCTCTTGATGCCCATATCTCATGCTGCCATCCAAAAAGGCACTGCAGGGCATGGGGAAAAGGGTTATGAGTCTGCCTCTTAATATAATTCCTTATGTTCTGCATAAGAATGGTTGAATCCTGGTTGCTATCATATTTTCACTAGGTATCTAGAGATATAAACATAAATCAAAGCAATGTTTCCCAGGGTATAGGCAAATCAAACCAGCAATTATTTTCTTATGTTGTTTTTAACCACCAAACTGTTTTACCTCCAGATAATGATGAATATAGTTCTGACACCAGAGGTCCACACGCTCCTGCTACACTCATTCAGCACAGAGCACAAATAAGTTACTTGTTAATATATGAACTGTCATGTAAGAAGCCACAATTATGCATGATTCACCCCTACAAGCTATGTAAATCTATGGTGTGTATATATGATAACAAATGAGTGTTACTTGATGGGAAAACACAGGTGCCAAGAACTAGGACTCTGTACTGCGGGTGTCAGATACAGCATCAGTGTTAACACCTCCACTAACCCTTACCTTCAGGTAGATGCATTTCCAAATTCTTATCAAGCATCCTCTATCATTTCAGTCTGTCAGAGCACTGGCGGTGAGCCAGACCAGATCCCGATCGTGCAGCATTGTTGGAAGGTATGACAGCAGAGAAAGCATGTGCCTCCCTCCACAGCCTCCCACCCTTCTGGTTTGTACAATCCAAATCTGGACCTGTGCCTGCTCTTGCCATAGCAGTTACTAAATAGTGGTCACAAACCAGAAGGGAGTTGCACATTCTCATGGAGCAGCAGGCTGGCGAGTCCCACTGGAGACAGCCATTGGCAGGAGAGTTTGGAAACAGCAAATAACAAGGCATTTCAGACAACATATTGCCTGATCGAGCTGTTCTTGAAGCCGTGGGTTGCTATTTTGCCCACTGAGGGCATCGGTTTGCATGTCAGATAAAGGTATACACTGGGGAATGATTATTTTTCTTAATAGTTCTGTCCTTGTCTAAGCAAACATCACACTCTTAGCTAGCTCCATTCCAATCCTGCAAACTTTCACTTTAGTGCATTTAATTATGGCTGTGCAGTCTATGAGAAACAAGGAAAGCAGGGCTTCATCATACACAGACTTTTGTAAAGCTGCATCATTACAGCATGCAGAAAGCTTTTCAGTTGCAAACCCATACCTTCCATTTTGACATACAATTTAGAATGATTTGGATAAAACTCTAGGAATTTCATAACATCTTCCAGCATACTATTAGGTTAATGTTTTCCTCTCTTCGTGTTCATCTTCAGCAAATACAATCATCAGACTTACCTTGGCCACTGATTCTGTCTTTAACTAAACAAACAGGGGGTTATCTCCTCTATCCACCTTCATTTCAATCAGAAGTGCCAAGTCCCAAACCATGTGTTCAGCATCAGCCCTGCAGCCCCAGGATATTACTTAACAGCTTATTACTTTGTGCAGCTTCTTTCTCACATGTGCCCAGTCTGCTTTCTGCTTCATGATGATGGTGAAAGGCTGCAAAGGTGAGTCTGAATGATGGCCAGTGCAAGAATGAAAAATTATACTCTTAATTCCAAAAAGTAAGTATACAAACCCACCAGTTCCAGGACACATCCTGATCACTTCAAAGTAAAATTAAAGGTTATATTAGTGGAGAGCTTTATCTCAGCACAATATTTTATGATTTAGATCCATGATGAAACAGCTATTAAAAACAGTATTTTGTACTATTTAGCTCTGACTTCTTACTGTTATAAATTATAGTGTAGACCACCCTGTAACCCAGTGCTTGTGAACCCTGTGTGTGACACCTTGAAAGTGAGCAAGTTGGTGGGTAACAGAAGCAGTTTCCTTCTTCAGACAAAAATGTAGACGCTTGAAACACAAGCCAGAGAAGTCCAAGGGTCAGAGTGAAAAAACTGCTTTTGCTCACAGGTTTTGAATTCTTCTTCATGCCATTCTGTTAGTTATGGTATTGGATAACATCTTTGGTGTTTTCTTAGCCCCCAGTGGACAGTAACACACAAAACCAAGCTCCACATACAATTGGAATAATCTATGCATTTTGGAAACAAAGGGCTCCATTGAGTCAATGGCAATGTGTAAATAGGAATGGGCAGAACGCCACTTTGGACAGGGGATACATTTTGATATGTGTCCTTGATTCTCACCCACACAAAGAAAAAAGATCACTTTTTTTTCTACTTCTAGCTACAATGCTTCCTGCTGTAAAGGCTGAAAAAAAATCACTCTTTTCTTTCATTTGAAAGGAATAAAATGTTTCTGTTTTTTATTCCCAGTAGGGAAGGAAGCATGAGTGAAACACTGATTAGGCTGATTGTCCAAAGATGCAGGAAGAAAATGGATATAGTTATGCTAGACACACCACCTTCGTTGTAAGGTGCTCTTCACAGAGCTTTTTATCTTCTGAAAACTTTAATTGTCTGAAAATGACTTAGAAGTTAGAGTGTATCCAGGTGATACCGTGACAGGTCAGGTGTCTATCTTAGGTAATTCTGTATTGTCAATCACTGTAATATGCAGACACCATAACATGCCATAACTCAGTTTGATCTTCTTTTTCTCTCTCCCCCTCATTCCACGCTTCTTCAGTTGCATGACCAGGTGTGCAGGGTTGCTGAAGCAGGTTTCCCCCTGACTGTTCCTGGTGTACTTCCTTGGCTCTTGATTTACACTTGAAAGATGAATATACATGGCAACGTTCACACAAAGGAAGAGCAGATCTTTCACTTTCTTTCTGCTGCACAAGTTTTGCAGGGCAATCACTTGTCAGTCACACTCCATTCCTGTTCATGTCCCTGAGGTGCAGTTTTCATACAGGGAAACACAATGTACTTTGCTCTATACCCCGGGGATTAGAATATGCATCAAGAAAGTATCTCTTCATCTCCATATTCTCAGTGCCTCCACTTCCAGTTTCAGTGTTGCTCACAAACTCTTCAAGATGTTTCTCCCTGCAATGCATGCTAAGTTATTAACAGAATCTCAGATTTGCAGGTTTGGAAGTTAGGCTCAGAAAGTATGGCGTTTCAAAGACCTCTAGTTTTCTAAGCTGCATTATCCAATTTACTCTTGATAGCACTGAAGACCCAAACCTCAGTGACATGCCAGACCAGGTCAGACTAGGAGTCAGTAGGGCAGAGACCTGAAGAGCTGTTTCTGAAATATTTGGAGGAAAGGACTGTCAATCCTTCCATAATTTGTGCATGTGAACTCCAACCCAGTACGCTGAGGAACCCTGAATATTCCAGGGTGCAGAACTAGAGCACTGAAGCCCAGGAAAACCTTTCCCAAAGTCGCTTCACTGAGTCCTTCAAGGGGTTAGCACACATACACTGCACATTTGCTTTTCCACAGGTTGTCCCTTAAATAACATCTGGCTGAAGGAGTTTTTTTTCAGCTGGTTTAGGAACAGCTATAACGAGAGAGCTATGTTTGGCCTGCAGTTCCCACTTATGCCCATAGTGAATGTGCATGGGGAAAACCCTTGTTCTGCAAGAAGCAAGTGTGGACAAGGTGACACTTACCTCCTGGAGACAGAAAAAACACTAGGATGACCATAGCAATGCATGTCTGGGACTGCAATGACCTGGTGCAGCAACAACCATGTCCTCCTAAAAGCAGCACCCTTCAAGTAGGAAAACCTACCACCCACTCCCCAAAGGATACAGTATGGGACTTTTATTTCAGAGCCTGTAGTCCACAGGGATTGTGAAGCCAGCAGCAGAGAGCAGTATGGCATCGTCTCTCACCAAACTTACCAAAAAGAGAAACAGCTGTTGGAAACATGGCTGGCAACTAAGCCAAGTGGAGCGGGCCAGATAAAAAGAGATCCGAAAGACATCCGAGGTCCTGACCTCCTTTCTGAACTGGTGGATACGGTTTTGTTGTTTGGTCTTTTTGTTTTGTTTTGTTTTGTTTTATAGCAGGGTGAGAGCATTGTAGAAAACTTTCTGGGCTGATTGCCTCTTCCTTGGCTGTTTTTTCTCTTGAGCCTGTATTAATGTTTTTGTTTGGAGGGCTTGCTAACATGCTGAGGTTTTCATCTTAGTAGGTCTGCTAATAGTACAGGACGTTCCCCTGGATTTGTGATTTCAATGCAGAGTTTTCTTTAGAGAGTGAGGAATTTTTTATTAGAACCAGCCAGCCTACAGAACTGAACTGTATCTAAAAATAGAGGGGATTGCTTTTTTTTTTTTTTAGATGTTAAAAATAGAGATGTATAGAAATGGTCATGTATAGGCTGCTTTTTACAAGAAGGCAGAGGTGCTCTGAATGGAAACATTTGCAATCTGCCATCTGACTGAGAAATGCAGCATTTCACAGTGCCATGAGCTGCTGCTTATGAAGAACAAAGAAGAATCTTGTAACTCTGGATGGACTGAAAATGGAACTGGTACCATGCTGGAATACACACATCTGTGTAACTTGTCCCAGTTCACATGGAAAGAATACGATGTGGTCTTCTGAAGAACTGGCGCATACAACTCATCAAAGATGGAGAGGTGTAAGGGGAAGGATGGATCAGAATCATCCCATATGGCACTGAGCCCATCTAGTTCTCCTGTCTCAGGCCCTGCTCTGGAGCACTGCAGGAAGTTGCATTCCTTCCAGCATTACTGCAAAAACTTACCAAGTCCCATTTACCCTCAGCAGAATCCCTGAGTGTCCATCCGCATCACTCAAGATGAGGACTGAGCAAAACCCACAAACCTCAGTGGGGAGAAATGCTCCTGGAGATGCTTTCAAAAGCAAACAAAACTTGCACCCATTTAGAAAGCTAAGTCATGGATTTTGGGGGAGATCTGGCAGGGTAAGGGGCATATAAAGACAGATGTGTTTTGTTTGCTGTCCTCTTTTTATTCCATGTTCCTCACAGTTAATTTGTGGTCATATTAATCTGCCATGTTACAGCTGAGACGTTCAAAGCTGTTAAAGTGATTTGAATAAGGAGTTACCAATAGCTGGAATTGGAATTTGGCATCTAGTCTGTTAAAAGGGGGAAAAAAATCTCAGCCTGGAACTTTATATGCCATTTAAAACTGTTGCATTTGAAGTTCTGTTAAGTACTAATAGATTATTTCAAACAAAAACAAACAAACAAACAAAAACCCACAACTTGTTTTAAAAATACATGTGCACTAATTGCCCTATAAAGACTCAGGGAAGACTTCACAGGGCACAGCTCAGACCGTAAGAAATGCTGTAATATGCTTCCCCAACTCATCTAAATAAGTGACTGCTTTTTTTTTTTTTTTTTAACCTGAGCATTATAAATGGTTCACCAAGCTCTTAAGATACATTAACCATCACCTCCCCAACCTCCCACCACCACATAAATCCCACCCTGAAAAACCAGCTATGTCTCGAAAATCTCAGGTCAAGCGTTCATGACATTTTACGAGATGTCAGTACCATGTGTGTCAAATTCGGTCCTCGATTACCTCCAGTTTAGAGACACTCATATTTCCATCAAAGGATCTGATACTCCTTGATTTAATGGCTGGGGCGGTTAAGTTTTTATTGCTGTATAGATGTCCTTTCAGCTAAAGTTATGTGAAGCAGCCACAGCTCAGTTCAATCCTCTCTAATACCAGGAAAAGAAAGTGGCCAACAGCCGCTTAATGTCAGTGGTCTTGTAGAGCTCAGCAGGCTGCTTGACCTCCTGGTCCTTGAGGACTAAAATGCAGAATAAGAGTTCCCTTCCATGAGAGAGCAGAAAAGGAGCTTAAAAAGACACCATGGGATTTAGCAAACAGGGAGCACCTTATCTCTGGCTTGACTCTCTTTCTTTTGCAAGACTCTTCCCCATAGAGACAAAAGGAGGGGTAGGTGAATGAACCAAAAAACAGACCAGCTCCCACAGTGCCTAGATATACCCACAAATGTAGCAGTTTTCCATATGTTCATCAGTTATGCAGAAAAAAGATTAAGATCAGTATCTCTGAGGTGTGAATTGGCACAGGACTCAGGGTTTGGACCGAACAAGTGTGGATGGATTTTTTTGAGCGGGAGGTCCTGTTCTTTGTGTTCTTATTCTCTTAACTAATTATAGGGGGGGTTAGTAGCAATGCTAAAATGCATGTCTGAACAAGTACTGGTGGTGTCAGTGCCACAAAGAGCTAGGGGGAGCCTTCTCGCTATTTTGAAGTGAAAGGTAAAACTCTTGATGATTTCCAGCAAAAGTTCAGTTCATTACAGTGATTATGCATAGAGGCACTGTATATTTAAAACCTCATACATATTCCAAAAGCAAAGCTGAGGTTATGTTGTGTTTTACATAACTACAGATAGATTTGGCAGCAAATCATTACATGGGTGGTGTTTCTTTTGAAATGGAAGTGATGCTCTGGAACAGAGTAAATACTAAACAATACATCTGTGAAGAAAAGTCATGGGCAGTAGCTCCAAACTGAATATCTTCCATTTAATTCTGAAACCATAATCCAAAGGGCTTTTCCTGGATTTTATGGCCAGTGAATTAGCAGTTGCTACTGAATAGACAGAGAGTTAAGTACAATAAGGGAAGGCATGGGGAGATAGGAACTCTGCGACTGAGTCCTCTGTTACGAAGTGTTTGTCCCTGGAAACTTTCAAGCTGAGAGAGATGCTCCCCCTGTCCCCTAAACAATTCCTTTGCGCCTACCACACACATAATCGATTGTAAGCAAACCATTCATGCTGAACTCAAAGCTGCTTCATACACATGACCACATTAGAGGAATTGCAGGCCATGGAAAGACCAGAGCTGATTCAGTCATCAGCTATGGATGAGAAACTTCTTTAGTATAAATAAAATTGCTTATTCACCACTGTACACAGAAACCTGTAAATAAAATAATTGATTATTCAGAGGCAGAATTCTTGAAATTTATCTCAAGGACACATTCTCTGTTTGAATACATGCATGCACACACGCAACCATCAACATGTTCGGTGAAACACCCAAACCTTAACCAAACAGGAACTGTACCCTCATGCGTAGATAGACTCCTCTTTCTCGAAGGGCTGTAATCCAAGAAAGCAGTTTATCTGGGTTCCCTCTGAAGCATCCTACTATATTTGCAACCTGGTTGTCCAACTAAATCCCACCATCCCTTCAGGAATCTTGACAAAGGGCAAAACTGGAATTCTCCCTTGAATGTAACTACTCTGTTTATTTGTTCAACTTCAGTTGAACTGAAATTGTATAGCTGTATATAAATATATAAGGTTGAAGGTGACCTATTTTCCAGCTGCAAAATACTGTCACTATCAGAGGTTTTTGCCAGCTTGGAAAGGACATGAACCAGAGAGTTGCAGAGCAAACTGCAGCGTCTGCGTTATTTAGAGGTTCAGCATGCCAGGTTCACAGGTGTTCAAACTACCCAGGAACCATTTGGCCCACTGTTATGGAAAACCTGATTTTAGAGATTGAAATCAGCCAGCAAGAAAAGGTGTTTAACCAAACAGCTACTGCAGGACAAAGCAAAAAGTCAAGGTTTTCTTTATATTTCTTTTTATTCTTTTTTGTTGTTTTTATTTCCCCTGACACCTGCAATACTGCTTGCCCAACATCCTTGGGAACTGCTGGCAGTGGAGAAATTTATTAGCTAGAAATTTCCCAAAGTATTTGTAGGAAATATCATTCACAGTTGCAACATTTCAGACAGAAAGAAACCTGCAGGAGAGAAAGGAGCTAAATTCAGGCTCTGAGGCTGGATGATTCTCCAAACCGAGAGACCATGCATATAACACAATACAGTATGTTTCATATGTGCTGCCTTGCCAAGGCAGTAGCTGCCCAGTATCGCTGGGGGAGGAGGGCAGAAGAGGATGGGTGAGGGATTTTGTTCCTTTCCAATGTTCTACCTGAAATCCAAATTGGTGGAGAAATAGCTGCTGCCCTGAACTTGATTCCCACCAGATTTCCATGCTGGATTGGATTTTGGGGGAGAGCAGAGTTAAGTGGCTTGTCCTGATCAAACATAACAGGGACACCGAGTCTTCAGCATCTCCTGTGACTGCATGAGCTGAAGTCACATACACAGCCCAAATAGCTTTTTGCTTGGTCTAGTTGTGTTGGCTTGTGGCCTTCCTGAAGGAGGGACAAATGTGGCAAATCAAAATCAGTAAGTGACAGTACTTTTGGACTGTTGTGGTTTAATCCAGCTGCAGGGCCCATCACAGGGTTTGGAACAGCCGCAGGGCCTGTCACAGGGGTTGGAATGACTGCTGGGTCTGTCACAGGGTTTGGAGTGGCCGCGTGGGCTGCAGTGGCTACAGGGGCTGGAAGTCTTCAAGGCGTGGCAGGACCTGGGAGCAGAAGGGAAGTGTGGCAAAAGCCTGGGCTGCAACTCAGCACTGCTCTGAAGACACCACTGAGTCCTTACCTCGGTGTTAAGCTACCCAGCTGAGAGACTGAAGACCGTGAAGTATCAGACCTCAGCAGGATCACACCCACAAATGGATGGCCAGAGAGTTTTAACATGCAAGTGCGAAGTAGCACCACTGCCTTAAATCTATGGGACCTGTCTGACCAGCCCAGGAGGTACCAGGACTATCCTATGCACCCACAGCCCAATACACTCTGTCTTCCTCACCACTTCCCAGCAGCTAAAAATAAAGCAAGTAGCTACCCTGAGCTAGAAAGTCACAGCCACCATGCAGAACTGTGCTCAGCTGTCTCTTTCTGCCCTTACAAGTCTATTATTATCATGCAGAGCGAGAAATATTATTGTAAATATATTTCTGAATATTCAGAGGCATCTAAAAAAAATCTCTTTTCTCTCTCTGTTCCTTGAGTTCCAACTCACTACTAAATATACACCCAGAAGTATAGGATGAAAGCACATAAAGCTTCCTCGCTGACTCCGAACTCAAAATCCAATATCTAAAGGAATTTAGGACCAGAATACCAAATAAATTTAGGTACTCAAAGATGGAATTAAGAATGTTCCCAAGTGTTCAGACATGCTCAAATCCTATAATCCATTGATTTAAAGAGAATTCAATCCCCCAAATCACCTTTGAGAACTAAAAGTCTGTTTCTGTGTTATTTAGACATCACAAAAAATGACCATATATTTTTGCCCACATTTCCTACATTGCAGAAACCAAATTATTTTCTTTCCTCTAAATATATATTTATAAATACACATGCACAGACTGTAGTCCTGCACTAATTGGTATTTGCAATGTAAGCACTGGCCTTTCCTTCCTTTTCGTCAATGAAAGTAAACATGATCAAAGACTGCCAGTATTTAATGATGAAAATGTACCATGTCTCTACAGTCTTAATGTCATTGGAATGAACTTGAAGATAGGTTTATAAGAAAAATAATTTTAAAGGGATTTCGTAACCAATTCAGAAATATGTGTATATATATATATATTCATCTTTTCTTAGCATTTTTCATTTTGTCTAGTGAAAAAAAAAAAGGAATAAACAAAGATGTTTTAAAATGACCTACTGAGGAGCAAAATAAATGCATAAAGATTTTATCCAGCACTTCTAAGGATCTTGGAAGTGCTACAACTACACTGTAGTTTCTTTGTTACGGCTCTGTATACATTTATACAAAAGAAAGATGAAAGCGGGGAGAGAGTGGTTGATATCGGTTGTGAGAAGTTGGTGGAATTAGATGGCAAGAGGTCAGGTTACAGACAATGTAAGCTAAAATGCATCAAAGGATATGAAGCAAAGGACTAGATCAAAGTCTAAGAAGCCAAGCACAAGAATAAAAGAGTGATAATTGTAGGCAGTGAGAGAAAGCACTGGAATAGAAATGTGATAATGGTATGACCTCATGACTCAGTCTTTTTTTTTTTTTTTCAAGTCACCAGCTTCCTTGCACGGGGCACAGAGGCTGGAGAGTTGGAGAAACAGGAATGTGTGGCAGGAGGAAGCAGTGAGAAGGAGAAGGGAGAGGAATTCTTGGTCTGGTAACTTTCCTGGGCGTTAGGGAAAACTGCCTTCTTTTTTGCAGTGTGGTTCACCCACAAGTTCTTCACAGGATCACGGGGTTGCCCTTATAGGCTCTGGCATGAATCAGCAAGCATAAAGCTGAACAGGAGTGCCTGGGAGACTGAAAAGCTAAGGGTTAGATCCTGCTCTTCTGCAGCCGTGCAGAACATAGCAAGTGTCAGTGGGAGTGGGTCTCAACTGGGCTCAGTTTCAGAGAGATTATTAGATACTGATGCCTCTCCATTCTGTGACTGAGCCATCATGGTTGGGAAAGCTGTTGACATACAGAGTCCTTAAATTATATTCATCTGCAGCTGAAGGTTTGTTCTGAGGAAGAAATTTGTAATAGATACTCACACAGATAGGAACAAAATGCATTTTAGTGCCAAGGAGAAACTTCCCCTCTGTAGCTAACACAGTGCCTCAGGACCCACTGTTGCACAGCATGGAATGAGTCCCTGTGCACCCAAAACAGTCAGGCAGACCAGGGGATCTATCTGCAGAGATAATGCAGTCTTCTCGGCTCTCGCCATGCTCTGGTAGGAATCAAAGACATCACTTCAGCTGACTGCATCAAGGCCATAGTTATTTTCATGATGCCTGAAAGGGCACATTTGCACAATCACACAGGTTTGCATTTGGGACTGTGTAATGGCCATCGTCATCCCTCACGACCAACCCATGTTGAAATATTTCCTGCTGTCTGAAGGCTGAGGCCAAGGCTGCACAGGGTAGAAACTCCTCTTGTGAACTTATTGCTCCAAGGTCTGTGCAAGTGGGTAACAAATGAGGACAGTCCTCACAGACAAGTCTCCTTCCACCAGCCATGGAGTTGAATTGGTGCCAAGACTCTAGCCAGTGCTCCGGCAGCTTTGGGAAAAGCAAATAGTTGACTCCAGAGAAAGGATTGCATCTTCTCTGTTGCCTCCTTCAGCAATGCAGACACTCCTTTCAGTTTTACCTGGTGAGCAAAGGAGACACCACTGTCTTGCCTGCCTCCAGCTAATTTGCTTGCAGACTGCCTTCTCCAGCAGAGCCTCAAGACGTCTATCTTTCTTAACTGGGTGAGCAAATCAAAGTAGATGGCTTACTGGTATCTTAGAACTCCATTTGTCACTTGAGATGAGTACACCATTTCTCTCTTCAGATCCTTCCTTTCAATGGAGCCCCCTCAGAGTACATTTGGCAATATATTTTTTATATATATGACTGAGTGGTTAAGCTCAAGCTCAGGACAATATTATGGGACAGAGGAATCTGTCAGATTTGATAATGAATTATTTCCACACTGGATCAAAATTTTTTGGCTGCCCTGGGCTGGATTCTTCAGAGACTCTGAAGGACACTAACACATCGCTTGACACAGAACTTGCTTTCCAAAGCCATTTTATTACTTTGTGTATTCCATATATTGGATTTTCAGCCCACAGAGAATATAATATCTGCCTGATTCATCTGTGAAATGTTGTTCTTGAGCTCAGATGCCAATCGATATTTCCAGTCTTTAGGGGTCCCTGTGTGTTCTCTGCAGGAGCTGGGCAGACAGAGTTACTGGAGTAAAAACTCAGGCATTTTGAGGACATAGGGAGTGTGGGAGAGCATATAGGTGTGTGACAGTTTCAAGTTCAATGCGCTTCTCACAAAGCATGCATGAAATTTGACAGGCTAGTGGAAACTCTCAGAGTAGCAACATCTCTGTCTCCCCACAGGCTTTGGTGTTCAGACTGATCAGTGAGATTCTGCTGATGTTCCTGAAGAGCAGGTCATGTTTGGAGCTTGTTTTTGATGTCATCTCGCCCCAGTCAACAGCTGTGGGGCAGCAGCAGCGAGTTTTAGCCAGAACTCCACTGGGCCAGAGCTGCTGACTACTGATCTTAGCTGAATACCAAGCTCCCTGCCAAACAGATATGCTGACACTGACATGGGCCAGAGGTAGCTGTGAAGTGTGGTGTGCTATATGCTGCTCTCTGCCCTCACTAAACCCTCCTGCCCTATGCTGATAAAACAGCTCGGGAAACCTTGCCATGGCTGTTCACGATTCAGTTGTGTCAGGCCCTGTACAACTGATTTGAGTCACAGAAGATAAAGAGAGTAAACATGTAGGAACTTTTGCCTTGAAACTTGCTTGATCCCATCAACTGTTCAAAAATTAATATAGAGAAACTGCAACCACGGGTTCTAAAATGCCTCCTAAAACTTGAAAGAGGCATTGGCCACCACTCTATCAACACACTTGGGTAGCCACATGAGCATCACCAAGACTAAGATCCACCAGAGATTCATCCCCTTTTGCACTGAACCCCCAATAGTCCTCCTCTGCAGCCTTGAGACCATGTAAGGGTCTGGAGGAAGACATCTAGAAGATAGAAGAAACTGTGGTGCGCACAATGATAGGGAAATCAGCTTGAACCCTAATAGAGAAATAGCTGGCAGGAATAATGGGATAAAACCCATTTATATTATTTTTGGTTTAAATTAGTATTTGTTGTGAATTCTGACTTCTACAGATGTACTGTAAAAACAAAACCAAACAACAACAACAAAAAGACTTTGTTCCCTGAGAGTTTTATAAACTGTCATCTAGACTGTGTGTATACGCCAATTGCCAGTCCTGAAGATTATAGAAGGATTAGGGAATAGTGATTTAGGTATATTTAAAGAAGTCTGAAGCAATGTGAGAAGCCTGTCTGGAAAGCTGTGATTTATTAGGCAACTATTTGTTTTTAGGCACCTGTAGAGGCCCTGCACCCAAAACTGATGTCATACAGTTTCTTGTGGTTGTCTACTCCGGAAATGTGGGTAAAAGCAACTTCCCCCATAACAGTTCCTGTTTTTCTTTTCCATTTTCATTCTTTTTAGGGTTCTGCGAAACCTACTATGACTCACATCTTGATGAAATGGCAAATTCAAGAGGAACTTCCCAGACTAGTATTAATTTCAGTGTCACTTGTCTTGGATTTGCCCATATAAATTACATTCCAATATATCAACAATTATCAGTCCTGACCCTAGGAGATAGTACAGCAGCACAGGATGACCCGCAACTGCTACCCTGTATCTGGCATGGGAACACAACACATAAAGACATTAACACTTTCATTATTCAAAAAGATGAAGCAAGCAAGACTCACAGCTATAAGAGTGGGGTCAAAAGGGCAAGGAAGCTTTATGCTCTTTCACACAAGATCCATGGGCTTGTAGAAGTGGAAGGGGAAGATTCCTATGACCCAAACCAACTTGGCCAGTTCCCTCACCCAAGAAATCCCCATATTTTGTTGCATCCCACACTTTTGACGCGGATCTAGATGTTTTGTACTTCTTTTTACCCAGTTATTTTCACATCAACGCATTTGGCCTTGTATAAAAAACTGCACGAGACTTCTTAAATGTCTCTTACTCCAGGGTGCAAAGGGAGGAGGGCAGTCAGTAATGGGTGTTGGGTGTATATGGGAGCATGAAATATTTGTAAGATCTTCCAGAGGTGCCAAAGAGGAAAATTCCCTTATACAGAAGTCACTTCAAATGTTTTCTCCTTAAAGGGTAATCACAAAAGAGTGCTAGTTTGTTCCCTCTAGGCTCAGTAAGCAAGAGTGTCTAAAGTCATAAGGTAATCAGGCCAAAGTCTCTGAGGAAATATCTGTTGTAAGAATACCATCAAATAGTTACAGTCAATCCTGAAAACCGTGTAAATCAATGATGAGGAAAATGTTGTGTTGTTTTTTTTTTTGACTGAAGTGGAACTGGAGGAAAAGGTACCTTCTTAAATTCGTATTTAAATTGTCAAAGTTGATTTCTTTTTACTGTATTAATTCAATGATCTAAGCACTCTTATGATTTGATATTACTTCAGTCTCTTTGTTTGTTTGGGTTATATGACCTCAGTCAAAAAGCAGAACCAGATTTTCCTGGCTTTGGGATTATTGCAGTCCTCTCAGCACCAAGCCTCTTAAAGTCAGAGCTACATGCAGTTTCCTCCCAGAATATCCACTTTCTATTCCTTGAAATATTCTAGACCCTCTTAAGATATTTAGTTCAAAAGACAAAAAAGCAACAAAAATAGCCACTTTCCCTGCAATGCCATTCCCTTGGAGAACCAAGCTGGGCAGGACACCTGCCTTGGGGACTGTCCTCTAGACTGCCCCTCGAAGAGACTGGCAGGATGTGAGTGGCTGATGCAAAAATATTTTCTGTCCTCTGTGGAGGGAGGATGTAAGCAGACTTCCAACAGTCCTGGGGAATCACTGGCCCCACCTTGGGGGCCATAACCCAGAGATTTACAAGTTTCCTTTTACATATTCTTCCCTTATGATGTTTCTGCTGTGGTGACACCTACCCAGTGGTTGGAGACACCTGCTCTTACCCACCAGCAGATTAGTTTTCATCACACACCCCATAAAGCTCATTGGATGCTGATCTTCTTTTAGGGTCTTTTCTGAGTGTGCCTGGTTCTCCACTCACTCTCCTTTGCAACTGAGCATCCCCTTCAGCTAGGAACCCTCTCATAGTGAGAAGACCTCCATTGGGAAACAGCCATGAGATATTTTGTGGATTGATTCTAGCTGTTCTTCACTTCCTCTCTTCTTTTCTCTCTTTTTCTCTCAGTTTAGGGGAGATTCATTTCCTTGCAGGTTCATTTCTTTTCATTCACAAAAAAAAAATGAATCTCTCCCAATCCAGCGACATTAATGGTTCATCCTTGTGACAATGAATTTTAGATCCTAGCTCATTCCAAGGTCATGATTTCTATCATTTTTCAAAATGGTAGAAAGCACAAATTCCAGAATGGCTTGTGACTATGACTTAAGTTCAATATAGCTGGCAGCTTCTTTTAGGCAGATCTGCAGCAGAACTGACCTCATTGACTGAATGAATCACCTGTCCCCCAGGGGCAGGAATGTTTCTTCCAGGACAGGATTGAAACTGCTTTCTTATAAAAGCACTATCAGTCCCAAGCAGGGAGTTGGAAGCTGCCTGAGCCACACACCTGGCTTGTAGATCGTTCCTAGGCCTGCCAGGCATTTACCATTCAAAAATATACATTCTTCATCAACTTGAGCTGAACTTTGGCAGAGGGTGCAGGGGGGAGAGAGGAGAGTAAAGGGGGGAGGAGGGATTCAAGGGCTTCAACTGGAAGTTTCTGTTCAACCCATGACAGAAATAAATATTCAATCCGTTCATTTTGGCTCTAGTACATTTGTTATATGTGCCAGGACTAGAATTGTTGCCCCATACCAGTTTTCCAATGATTGCTTACAAAAAATAATGGTTGGTTTCTCATTAACAGGATTCTTCCAGCATCTTCAGGTGGAAGGAGCAAGAAGAAACCTTGCTTGTGAACCCAGTATATTTGGACTTTCAGTGGTCAAGGCTACACTCCAAAGTGGAGTTGTGACATGCTGCCTGAATCAGCACTGGACACACCAGACCAGACACGTGGAGAGGCCCTTGGTCTGGGCTGATGACTAGAATCTCACTGGGGCCAAGGGTAGGGCAGAAGCATGGAAAGACAGGAGCTCAGGAAAGCCCGATACATCCTGGTACTTTGGCATGTTTTCAACAGCAGATATATGAAGGAATTCTTCACATGCTTCTAGGTAGACATGGGCTTATTTAGATATGTATGCCTTGATTTTGCTGAATAAAGGCATAAATAAATGTTACCTATTCCTGTGGCTGTGGCTAAGAGATGCTACATCCAAGACACAAATATTTTTGCATGCCTGATCCATACCTCCTGTGTGCTAAGAAGCCTTTAAGCTCTTTTTAGCTGATGAGACATGAGCAGGTGGTCCAATTGTGAACAAAATGTCAGAATCCCTTCCCAGGTACAAAACCCCACTTAGAGAGACAGTCAAGCTATGCTGATAAACGTCAACTAGCCCCAGGCACCACCAACCCCCAAATCTCTGCTTTCAGTGCTAACATTAACTCTAATTATGTTCATCCTAAATCTGCTTCCAGTCTGTTTTCATTACCTTCATTCACGTTACTTTACTATCGCTTGTCCCTGCTTGCTGGTCTGATCTATGATCTGATCTATTAGCAGATCTGATGCAGCATACTTGTATTTCTCATCAGCCTGCACGGGGCACTTCCGCTTTCCTTGACCTCCAATATAGCCAGTACTCTTCAGATGCAAATTTCTTATACTGGAAAACTGCTTCATGACTGTTTTCGGAGTATTACCAAAAGCCTGTTCCTCTCCCACTGACGTCAGCAATGAGAACAAACATAAACCCTAGTGTGTCTTTAGTGGGAAGCTGTCCTTTACACTACACAAACAAGCACAAGGCATGTAAATAAGGTACCTGTGTTGGATTTCCAGGAGCTCTGGTGGCTTAGAGGTCTGCATGAAGAAGCAGGTTTGTTTTCATAAAGATGCTTACACTCCAGCTAAGAGATCTTTCTCACATCTACAGAGAACAGTGATGTAAACGTACTTGGGGTATGATAAGCTTTATATGGTCACATACAAAACTCTGGGATAACAAAGGCCTTTTCTGATTACCTCACACTGTTTCAGTCACTTGTATGCCAGACAGTATTGCTGTCTGCAGGTTACATCAGGGAACATTGCATCCCAAGGGCCTGGTTTTTCAGATGTACAGAGCACCCAACTTTCCCACTATTGACCGTGGGATGCATAGGTAATCTGTGTTTCTGAACACAACATTTACAATTTGGATCAATACTTTATATCCGTATGAATACAAAACCAGAAGATAATCTCAGTATTCCTGGAAAGGGTCTAAGCACTTGCAACTTTGCTTCTGGCCACTAAGTATCGCAGGCTTAGCTCTGAAAGCAGACAAAAGTCCAATGTCATCCCTGGGATAAGTACACTATTCCAGGTGTAGCTGCCAAAAGGACATATCTAGATCAGAAAAATGTCTTCATTTCTTCAGAGTGCTGTAAGATTCTGCAAATGGTTGTAACAAGCTGTGAGACCTTGAATTGAAGGTGCTACTGAACTGTTGATCATTATCTCTGGGTGGATTTTACAGGCATTTCTACAGTACTCATGAGATAGATAAGGAAAATGTTATCTTGAACACATTTTCAAATCTATGTGTCACTTCTATATTCTGTCACCCAATTGACAAAAGAGATGGATTTTGAAAGGATACTTAATGAGATTTTACTATATGAACATAACATACAAGTTTGGTTTACTGAATTTGTGTGTGGGTTATTTACTTATACACAATAATTTACAGGTATTTTTATATTTAACAAATGCATTTATATTATTTAAAATTTTAGTTACTTGATTCTTGTTTAACCTGTCTGATAATACCAAGGGTTAACTATGTCTCACAAGAGTTTTTCTTCCGTTTCTCAACTTTGATATTGTCATTTAAGTAAAATGTTACCATACACTATCAGAAGAAAGGCTACTACCCATGGTGCTGGGCAAACAAGGTTTCGCCAAGTTCTTTGCTTTATAAAATCAGTAGTAAGATTACCAGTATCACTGGAGAAAGCATATTTCAACTGATAAAGAAGAAAAGGAAAGTACCTGGGAAAAAATAAAAAATCGGTAACTCCCTTCCTTGAATGAGAACAGAAATTAAAGCAAGGCCCTCCTTAACCTGTGGAATAGAAGAAAAGGAAAAGGAATAGTCCTCCAGAATTGTACTGCAGAAAAGTAATTCCTAAAATTTTGAATGAAGAACTGAATAATTGCAAAATCCCTTTTTGAACAAGATATAGTAAGACATTCCTCATAAGAAATATGTATTTTCTGGAATAAACACAGGTGACTACCTCCCTTACAACCAAGGATATGAGACACAGTCCATGTGAGGAGTTTGAGGACGTGTATAATATAGACATTGGATATGATTCATATAACCTATTAGCATGCCATGAGAAGTATGTTTTCTTCTTCAGATTTTGAACCCTCTACAAAGATTAATATACTTCATATGCCTGGGTAGCAGGTCAAATATTGACTGTATTTTAATTGTATCTGTGTATTTTATTACTTGTGGTATGTATTTCCTATCCATCTAAATTACATTTTGGGATTAGTTTTTTTGTTTGTTTGTTTTGTTTTGTTTTGTTTTGTTTTTTACTTTTCTACAGAAATGGGAACTCATTCATTTATACTAAGTTAGGTCCAAGTTATGGGATAAAAGAGGCAACCTTCTGAGAGAATGAAGTATTTTAAATTCCTCCCTTCTTCAGTCAGTTTATGAGCTTCACACAAGCATTATTGTCCTGTAGTTTTACACTTGGACAAGAAATGCACAAAATATATCTTGGACCCGACCCTGACTGGCTGCACATTGCCACTGATGTGTGGAGTCCCCCCACCCTGTAAAGCTTAGCACTTTTCTGGTTTGGACCAACAGAAAGTCAGTAAAGAGAAGTGTCATTCAGGGTTACTTTTGTGAGAGGATTAATGTCGTAATCAACTGACTTGCTCGGAAGAAAAATTAACAGATGCTGCGGAGTTTCAAGTGTCCTTCAAAACACCAGTAAAAATTCTTTATGCTCACTAAGATCAGATATGTGTGTGACGGTCCCTATTCAACTTGTGTTTGCAGTTTGCATATTTCTGTGTAAATGTGTGTCTTACAATTAGCTTGAGGATGTGCTTACAGTTGCTTTTACAAGTCCTCATTCTTGACAGTTTTACGGATGTTTGCACTAAGTAGCTTTTAGTGGCATACTGGTGAAACTAGGCACCTTGTTTTCCTTTCTTAAAGGCCCTTGGTTCTAATACCTACAAAGACTAATCCATTTGCCTCAGCTAATCCAGTCTAAAAGTACTCCAATGCACTTGAAAGGATGTCCTCTGAGCAAAACATCTCACCTTGAGAATGGGGAAAAACTTGTTTTGGAGGCTGCTTCCCTCTGAAGCAGCAACTCCAATTGGTTAATCTATTTAGCAAAATTAATTAGAGGGCCATGGATTGAGTTTCATGGCAGACTAAAGCCCAGCTTTCTCAAAGAAAGGAATTCATTGTAGAACCTTTGATGGTCTAAAGGAGGAGAGGTGCATTCATATGTTTTGGGTAACTCCTTCATCATTACTAAGATAAAATAAAAAGGCTTTAAGGTTTCTTTCACCAATCACCCCACAAGTTGGCAATTATATAGGATTACTAGTATCCCATAGACATGAGCTACCAACAGCTATTTTATTCACTTGTGTAATGCATTTTATGGTAATAACAAAAGAGTCCTTCAGGCTATTTTGTGGTCCATACAGATTCTGATGGAGGGGGAGCTCTTATTTTTGTTTGTGTTTTGAGTGGGGGTGACGGGCAAAAGGGTGGCTGTTCTGCCAAGAGATTAGCATGAAAGAATGAAATGAAATGTTTCAGTCTTGTTCAGTTCTAGTCTAATCAAGCCTACTCTCAAATTAATGAGCTCTTACCGGGGGGAACATCTCTCTATGCTGGAAGGCAGCAGTAAAGCTATGCACTTCTATTTCAAAAAAATGTAAAGCAATATCCTTTTTGGCTTCAGATAAAACAGTGAAAAAAAAAAAAAAAACATTTTTCATCTTTTTAGGGTTTGATTTAATGTTACACTGACTAGCTGGGTTTGTGTTTATTGGAGGCATTTTTCTAGAGAGCTGAACAAATTGCCAATAATTTGAGGGTTAGTATTCTGGTCTCTTTTGGCTCATGGTGAATGAAAAATGTAGGACAAGGAAGTCTAGCAAGGGAAAATAAATTCCACTTCTTTTCTGGAAAGGGCTTCCTAAACCCTCTTCAGATCATCCTTAACTGCCATCTTCTCATAGCCATTCCTTGTTCTCTTCCAGAGTCATTCTGCACTGCTTCAGCTACAGAAGTTATTCAGACCTGGAGCAAGGGTTCTTCCATGATGGGAGAAATGTTTCCTTTAAAAGTCTCTTGTAACAATGGTTTACAAGGCCACAATTCAAGGAGTTCCTCCTGGACTGGATTAAAGTACTGGCACAGGTTTGCAGTGCCTCGGGGCTGTAGGTCCTGGTGTTGTGGAGCACCACCGCATGGGAGAGGCTTCTGTATGCCAACAGGTTCAGGTCACATTGAAGTATTCCACACTGCCTTGGGCAAAATGTATATATTTTTTACAATTAAACCCACACAGTTTTATACTACCAAAAGCTAAGGTTGGCATATATCACACTTGCACAGAAGAAAATGCCCACTGAAGTAGCATGTGCAATTGTCGTTTGCCTTTCTGCATGTCCTTTACAGCACTTTGATTATCTCAATGTGTGCTATTTTTCTCACTTTATTTAGCACAAAGGATAGCTAAAGCACACAAAATCCATTTGTGGTTTGTATTGTCTTGTAACTCCATAATTTCAAAAGTGTTTTCATGTTTTATCTACTGTTCTCTATAGCCAAGCATTGTACTGAACCAGGTGTGTTCATATATTCTTTGAATTTCCAGCTATATTGTTACTATAGTTTGAGAATATTTCATAAACATCAGTTAATCTTTACAACAACCCCGTAAGATAAGGCCTAGCAGGATTAAGCCCAAACTTGTAATATTTTTGAATGTAGGTCACATAGGGGCTGACTGACAACCTATCCTACACTTTGACAGGACAATCTATGTGTAAAAACACAACTCTTATTTTTCCAGATCTAGGTGAGATCCTTCATTCTGTCTCAGGGGAATGTAGGAAAGAAGGAGTTCACCATGAATGAAGTCATATGGAAAGTTTCCTCTAGGTTATTTATCTAGCATCACATAGGAACTCCCTGGCAGACTCCAGGAGAAAAACCAGGATTCTGGTCTGGGATTCAGTTCCCTCACCCTCACCATCACGCGTGCTCTTCATCGAGGTCCCTGCCTCATTTAACGTCTGCGTTCCAGCTCCTGGGATATGTGAGGCAATGGCCTGGCTAACAACAGTCTCCTTCAGCACAAACCATGATTCATTTCCTCAATATTATTCTCATACTGTGCTAGAAGCCAGAATGCCAGACACTAAAATTCATTTCTTTGAACATTCACTAATGAAATACCCTTGGATTATCTTTTTAAGAAGAAAAATTGAAAAGAAGAAGGAAAAAAAAGCATCTTCCTCTGATGAGGGATGAGGCAAATGACTTGACACACAGTCTGCAAGGTAGCAGACAAGCAGAGAAACTTGTCTCCAAGTTTGAAAGGGGATATAATGGCATCTGAAATGCCTATTAACCTATCCAGTCCTTATCTTCTGCCCGTGCTGCATCCCAGCCTTCCTCTTGCTTCTCTCTGGAATTCACCAACATCTTCATTTTGTCTTCAGTGTTGGAGTGTGAGCTGAGAGAGTGAGAGAAAGACATCTTGTGCCTTACCACTTATTGAATGGTATTCATCAACCTGGAAGAGCACTTGTAAATCATGGTCTGATTGTTGAAGCCATTGTCTTCAGGGTCACTATGGTGTCCTCAAGAGTGTCACAGTTTGAGAAAATGCAGAAAGCAAATCTCAGTGATTTTTAAAAACTCGAATACTCATCCTCAGGTGAGCTCCCAAGCTCATTTTCAAGCTCCTACTCCAAAGCAAAGCAGAACTTTTAGATGAAAAAGCTGCAAAAAGCATTTTGAAGTTGTTCAGATGACTTTTTCTTCTTGTTTCATCACTTCAAAATAACAGAACTATTTTTACTAGAACATTACCCAAAATATTCAGGCAGAGGAATACTCCTAGTACAAAAAAATCCAATAAAGACCATTACAAGGCCTTGTTACCAACTCCTTGTAATTTTGCGAGACACTAGCTGGAAGATACTGGCTGCTGTAGTGATAGCTGCTGGTGTCAGCTCCATGTGGAATGACACCAGGAGTCAGTACTGTCAAGTGATGGCTCATGTTACTTCTTGTGCTCAAAAAAACAGAACTTTTTCTTAGTAAATCCTAACACAACGGGCAACAGTTGTACTTTAAATAAGTGGTTTTACACTTACAAGGAGCTGTAAAGATGGAACTAAACAAGGATATTTGTGTCACAAAGTCACGGAGCTTTTTTTTTTTTTTTTTTTTTCCCCAATTGAAAGGATTGCTATGCTCCAGAAGTCTGGCTTCCTGCAGGGCAAGGTAAAAAAAACAGAGCCTGAAGCTCAAGGTGAACTGTCTTCATGGTGGGCTGCACAGCAGGTAAACAGGTAAACATGATACAAGGTAACAGGTAAAGCATGTTGGTGCAAACTAGAATTTAAGTTTATAAAATACAGATAGGAGTGCAGCAACACAGATCCGGTGACAGAAAGGGCTGGGAATAGGAATCAGTGCAGCAGGCCAGCATGAAGGTGAAAACATTTGTGGGATGTGGCAGGTCAAAATCATAATGTCTTTCAGCTAAAAGCCCCACTAAAATGCAGCATGTTCTTTTCAAATAAAAACTCCCCTTATTTATCTACCTCAACCACATAAGCTTTTAATTAGACCATATGTGTAGCTTCATAGACAGCTCCCTGAAAGTGGAAAACTCCAAGAAAGCTTTTCCAAAGTGAAAGCCATATCAAATTGCCCTTGTTCTCAGCATGCCCTTCTCTAGCTCAAGAAGCAAAATCAACAGTTCAAAGCAGATGACAAATGCCAACACACCTGAAATGGCTTAAGGGCATATTATTATTGTTATTATTACTATTATTATCACCACTATGTTTTACAGCAGTCAAATGCATTTCAGCTCAGAGACTCCAAAGCCTAAAAAAGAAATTCCAGCTGGAAGTAGTCACATCTTTTTCCTTAGCTACCTTCTCTTCAGATGCCATCTGACAGATTTTTGTGCTTGCTTTCATGACTAACGTGAATCATTCATACACAACAGTGACACTCAGACTAGCAAAACGTCTCTGGCTCAGCTCACCCTGTAGCCTTTTTATGAGGCTGTCTATCACTCCACATAGTTGGCAGTGATGTGTGGACTACCACGAATCTGTTTCTGATCATATCTTCCAGTTTTACTGCAGATGAGAACTCCTAATATGGGGCTATCAGCAGACAAACTGCTTAAGCCTAACAATGCCACATGAAGAAGTGTAAACAACTAGAATCCACTCCATTTAAGCAACATACAATGCTTACATTGTGTGCCCAAAAACAACAACTGGAAGGATCTTTTCTGGATTTTTAAGCCAAAGCTGAATGGGAAAACACACAAAAAAGGGAATGTTTTAATGCATACAATGACACCACTTAAAACTGGAGCAAGATCACAGCAAACACTCTCCAGTACTTGGAAAAATTAAATGCTTTGCCCTTGAAATTCTCCCTGTGAGTAGTTTTGGGAAGACAGGAAGGACTGAGTACAAACAGTAAACAGAAAATCATATCACCCCTAAGAGTCTGGGTTTATTGGCAAAACCAAGTGAAGGTGTGATAGGGAAACTGGTAATCCTATGAATGTCACCTTTCCTCCATCTACCACAGCTGAGAGGAACAGAGAGGGCTGCCATGTGGATTGGCAATCCTGGCTTCAGTGGCTTTCTGCTTGGCTCTTTTTCCCTTTTTCCTGCAGCAGTAAGACTTCTTTCACCATAGTATTTTTGCTAAATTAAACGTGTCAAGTTCTCTCTCTCTCTTTTTTTTTTTTTTTCCTTTTTTTAGGAACACTGGAGGTAGAAGAAGGGGGCATGCTCTGAAGGTACCAGTTGTAAGCTGCTGCTATCCAGCTCCAAGGACTGAGGAAGATGTACTAACCCTGAGTCACCTAGATGGCACTAGCAGAAATTTCACTTGGAGCAAGACAGCTATGATGGCTGGACTTTTTCACCAAAGAGCCTTCATTCATGTCCTGTACTTCCCTGCATTGTTGTTGTTTTCTCTGCTGGAAATGAGGGAAGAACTTTATGTATGGAGAGGACTATTCCACAGCCACCTACAAGAGAGAATTGGTTGATATGCCTTCAAGAGAAGTTCACTTTATTTTTTCTCCAGAAATAATTTACCTATTTTTTACACTTTAGGATGACTGATATCATCCAGTAAGTGGAGCACTCTAAAACAGAGGCATCCACAGTCACTGGTTTTAGAGCCTGAGGGACCTGGCAAGAGCCTGAAGAAAAGCACCTTTGCAGGATAAGAATGTTCTCAGTTAATAAGGCTGAGCATTTGGGCGTCTCTTACTTATTTTTATGACAAGAGGATGAAAGTCTTGAGTCACATCAGCTTGCAAGTTTCTAATCTAATCTCCCATTCATAAACCCTTCCTGCTACAATTTACTTTGTGCAATCTCAGCTATGAAATCAAAAGCAGTAGATTTCTCCAAAAAGTCTCTTGCCAGCCCTGTATGAACACGTCCCACTTCTTCTCCCTTAAGAGATCGCTCCGCGAGAGAGAGAAAAATAGGCCTTTGGTTCATATACTGGTTGATATCTGTTGCATTTTCCTAGAAGAGGAACCCTTGGAGCTTCCCACTAGTGTGGTCACACAGGTTTTCTGTACTTGGAGGAAGGCAGCTGGCTTTGGGCAAGATCTCAGAGGAAACGTGTTGAGGTTATTGCCTGTAATCACCCAAAACTATCAGAAGACTTTCCTCAAGAAACTGTAGCCGGTAGTTTCGTGAAGATGGTGATCAACTAGGTGGTCTGCTGTCCTTGGGACTTTCCCCTGCTGTGGCTCTCCATCAGTACACTGCTGCTGATACAGTTCACTTGGGGACGTAATGCTTGTGGGTCACCATTCCTTGTTTATTACACAGCACAGAACAAGCTCTTGAAAATAAATGTGAAAAAAAAGCATTCTTAATTGTGGTTGGATATTACCTATGACCACAGGAGAAAGCATCATATCTTCAATGCACATTTTTACTTTTGTAAAATTTAGAAAGCTATGTGGGTGCATCTATCAGTGGGTGATTCCTTGCTGATTGATTGTATGCACAATTTCCATACAGCAAACTTGAATAGAAAATATGTTGAAGTCAAAAAAAGGGAATGGACCAATTGGTTCTCTGATATTTCAGCCACTGAATCTTGAGCCTGGAAGAGAAAAGCTTTCTATAAAATATGAACTGTGGCGTTTGAAATAAAGTAACGTAAGTTGAATTGGAACCCAGAAGACTACAGGACTTAGCGAAATCAATGGGCTGCTTGATGAATCAATACACTGGTTTCTTTTTGTGGATCTTTTTTTCATAACTGATAATTTTGCTCCTCAACAAAATGAAGCAGGGTATTGAAATTTCATTGCACAGAGATCTGGGGATGCTAGCAATTATATTATTCACAGTCAGAGCAAAATTTATCTTCTTTGAGATGGAAAACTTTTGCTTTGGTAGAAATTAAATGTTGTTTCACTCCTGACTGTTTTCTAATTTGAAGTAATGTATAATGTAGTATCAATTTTTAAAAACAAATGACACAATTTCAAAGAAAATATATCTGCTGGTGATTTGGTTTTGCCTTTTTTTTTATTTTTTTTTTTCCCAAGTATAGAGCTAATTTATAATGTTTCAACACTGTAGGACTTTTTCATCACTTTTTAAATGAAATCTCCCCAAAAGCAACATGAGCTCACAAATTGCTTTTTTATTATTATTAGTTTAGTGCTACTGCATTTTACTGATGGAAAAAAATTTTCAACAGTTTTTTTTTTTTTTTTTTCCAATGAGTACTACTCCTGAGTCAAGTAGGAGCGTGTCTGAAAATCTTTCAGATGGAAGATTTATTATGCAGCATTGGAGAATAAAAAATAAATAAATAAATACATAAAAGTTGTTCAGGGCCAAATTCTGATACAAGCTGTTTTGTTCAAATACACTGAGCTGCACTCAGTAAAAATTATGCTTTTTCAACATACACTGGGCTCCTAAAAAAGAAAGGCACCCAATAAACAGGATTAAAATTATTACCATTTGTATGTGTATGTGCACACACGTACAAACACAGCCACCCTGTTAGTGTTCCTTTTTTTTTTTTTTAATCTAGTGAGTGAGATATTTTGTTAATCCTGTGACCAGATATTGTGACTAAATTTTGATAGTAATGAGCAAGACCATGTTTGTCAAGAAAATCAGCGTGTACCTTGCTTGTCACTAAGAGTTTCCCCACAGGAATGTTATTGGATGTTAAAATAAAACTCACTTTTTGGAGCATGACAATTTGTGGATTACAGACGTGTCCAAACCAGCAAAAGGGTTAAGGAAATTGTGGTAGAAGTAAACCAGCAGTTTCTTGAGTACAATTAATTATCCTCACTACAACAACTTTTATTTTTAGGAGGATGGTAAATAGAAAGATATTTGTGTTGCCAAGCTTCAGAAACCCACTCTGCCCGAAGATTGTCTGAGAATTTGAGTCTGATAATATGGCTTTACAGACAAAAACATTGTGATGTGTATCAAAATATTGCAAACAGGTAGCTTCTCTGCCAAAATGAAAGCCAGCCCTAACAGATGTGAAGCACAACAAGCCGGGGTGATTCAGTATGTTCCTATAAACAAGATGCAATGGAAAGAGGTTGCATAATTAACCTGCTGCCCTAATAAACAGTATTTAATATGCCATCTATTTAAAATTAAATTGTTGTCAAAAGCAGCATTTTTATTTCTAATTTTCATTTGTGTTCAAAGCAAATAAAGTCCTGTCTGCAGCATTGCCCTAGGCAATGACATTAACTGTTCCAAATGTGGGGTTTTGTGGCCTGATTTACAATGTTGTGGAAGGACCAATATTATATAGCTGTTTGAGTGACCTGGATACAGCTGAGAAACACCCGGGACTCATCTGGAGAGGGGAGAAATGACAACTTATGCTCTCCTTGGGCCACCTGGAGCCTGTCAAATGCAGACATAAATCAAAGCAACCTTCACGTGTTAGAGGCTTGTCTAGGCCAGGACTCGGTCAGATTCACTCCTTCAAATGAGATAAAACTAAACTGCAAAAAGTTGTGGTATTATTATTTGCTTTGTAGAAGCTCCTAGGAGGCATTTCACCACGTAATCAGAGGAAGTCACAGTTCAGAAGAGTCTGCAATCAATCTAAAGAGAAATAGTGAGAAATAAAAGAATATAACCAACAGAGAACTGTGCCCCATGGTATGTTTTATTGCCCATCTCGCTTCACCTTCACCTTTAGCTATCAAGCTTTGGCAGGGGTCTGGGGTCCCAACTTTGTAGATATGGTAGCACTTTATAGGGTATATGGAGTGTTTTCAAGCCAGTACAGCTCAACTATGTCTTTACTTGTCCTGTCAATGAAAGAACGAAACGGTCTGTTTCTTTTGTTAAAGGTAGCACTACCCAGATTTGACTTTTGTCTTGTGCTTTGAACTTCACCCACACTGACATCCAAATTTCTCGGACAAATTTGGCCTTGAGCAGAGGCTTGGCCTTCATTTCAGATGTAATATTGACACAGCCACAGAGTAAAATTTGCCAATTTTCATACAAGACTGGTGGCAAAGGCAAGGACAGGTTTTAGGGCTAATGAAGAGTCAGTTATCAGGCTCTGCTCTAGACCGCAATGCCTGCAGGGACAACAGTGTTGCTGGTTAGATAGATCTGAGTGTTTCTGATGAATATATCTCTAACTGAGAAGAAGATTGTCACAGGTGGTAGAGCTTCAAAACAGCACCTCTCTATGAGGGTGAGAGCTTCTAGGTCAGAAACCACTTGACAATTATGTAATTTTTAGTCTTCCCTAAACTAACCAAGATAGGCTGTAAAAAGCACTCATGTGACATATATTTCATTTAGAGTAGTAAAAATTTATTCTTCTAGAGATCCAGAGCTATGCAGCAGAGGATAATTGAAGTTATTCCCGTATGTACTGGCAGTCTCGGCCTAACCCAGTGCTACCACATGTTTACTTCAGCTCCAACATGTAAGATCACCGTTCCCTATTTATTCTCCGTTGTGGCCATCATGCAAGTGGAGAATGCCAATCACTCCAACTGTGTGAAGCTTGCGGTAGGGCTTGTGTTGTGGTGACAGCTGACCTCTGGAGTCAAGGAAAAGACTCTCTATAGGTGGTCTCTAAAAAAGGTAGATTTTGTGGTAGGTGGAGGTATGCTTGGCATTTTTCATATTCACATGGACAGAATTATGGTTAAATTTGTTTCTAAAAATAGCAGAGTAAAAGGTAGAAGCAACAGGTAAAGATACTGAAAATAAAGAAGACAGTTAGTCCATTGATGCATTTTCTCTCTTCACTGTTGGTGAACAAGGCCAAGCATTATCAGTCCAGATGTTGTTTTGAGATCTTACAGACCTGTAAGATATTAAACCAGACCTTTCTCTGTGTCCCTGGTTTCAAATCCTTCACAGCGTAGTATTCACTGTTTTTCAGTACTCTGTGATAGCAGAAATCTGTAAAAAATTCATCCCCTGCTGTGGAATTCTGCTTAATTTTTGACTGGCTTTTATGCAGTCCTTATCACCAGAGTATAAAACATTTCATTTCTGAAACATCATAAAATCACTGGTATTAAAGCCCTGGTAATTAAAACTCATTTGAGATGGAATGGCCAGAGTTTGTAAACCATATGAGAAAATTCCTAAGGCCGTATTTTTCAAAGGGCTTTGATCAGAAACTCTTTCCAGATATGGGCAGCTGAAATGTTATAAAGACAATCTCAAGGCAATCTTAATTCATGTAACATTGATTTACTTAGGAACTCATAGCTCAAAATAGGCTTTGATGGCAATAGCTTATCTCCTTGAATCTGATAAACTCTGAGGACAGATGTATTACTACAATTAACATAAAGCACATTCTGCAGAAAGCAAGGAAGAAAATAACTATGCTAAGAAAACAAGCACTCCTTAATGCCACCTTGCTTAAACTGTGCATTTCAGAGTAGGTGAAACCCCACTCTAATTGTAGGGCACATGAGCAAGTTCCAAGGAAAAGTAATTCATATTGGAAGGGTCCTCGTCACGTCTGAGCTCTTTCCAGAGGTGATTTTTGCAGCCTAATTAACATCTGTCACCAGGCTCTTCTCTTGTCTCTTCCTGGGGAAGAAAGCTGTGCTGTGGCCTTGTGTCTTGTGAGGCTGGGGGCAAACCTGATTCGTTAGCCTGGATTTCTGAATTGTTGGTTCAGATGGATTTTGCTGTGTATTTATATTTAAAAAGTCCAGGCATTTTTGGATAAGGAACTGAAGATGTCTGTGATGAGTTCCTGCAGACATTTATCCTACCCACCCTCTCAGATCTGCCCTGGAAAAAAATCTGTTGTCTTGCAGAAACAGGTCTGATAGAGGGAGGGAGTGTCCTGTTGTGTGGGAGTCGTCATGCTTTGTTTTCATATATTTTGTATCCCAGACACAAAATACCTATGTATCCCTAGCTATTGGTCTACTTTTTGAACTCTAGGTTTTGAAGGAAAAGTAAGACATATTGGAGCTACACAAGAGCATAGCACACTTGCAGAGGAAGTCATGCAAGGAAGGTAGTACTCCTGTGTAAGTCTCCCATAAGTTAGCCTGAAACACTTTCTGAGAACGAAGTGCTAGCATCTTTTTCTCTAACAAAGAAACCCCTTTAAAAACCTCTTCTTCAAGCAGTCAGCAAGAGTCAGAAATGGCTTCTTAGAGATATCTCTCAAAACCACGTAAACACAATCAAACTGCAAGTCCCCACTCTGTCTAGGTAGTTTGACTGAACTAACATGAGGGTGAAAAGCAGAGCATCCCCAAGTGGCCCACTGAAGTTTGCTTGTGCCATGCCATGTCACGAGGAAGGGCACAGCAGGAACAGAGGTGCTGCTTCTGATCTCATTCATTTTTCTCATGTACTGACAAAAAGGGTGTTCTTTGCAAGGAAATGACTACTCAAAGAAAAAAAGTGGCAGAAGGAAACATGAAATGACACTGTAATTCCATAAAATTTCCCAGGTACCTACCTTGACAATGGCCCAGAGGCAGTAAACAGTTGAGAGATGCTGGCTGAAAACTGGAAATTCCCTTGGAAGACAGGGATATTACAATCTTCTGATTTTTATTTTATTTTTTATTATTATTCCTAACTGGAAGAAGAACTTGGATAGATGAAATTTTGCGTGAAATGAAAATCCCGAGTGATTTCAGTCTGATAGCATCAGAACATCCTATTGGAAATATTTGTTTTAACGTTCCCCTGTCATCACAAGCTCATGATGTTTCAATTCCATGGGACTGTTTAGACTTTCATTAAAATACAAATTCAATAAGAGTTTTGGAGGGAAGATAAAATCTTTTGTTTTCAGCAAAATGGTGGTTTTCTGTAACTTTCTGGGAAAAACAAACAAACAAAAAAATTGGTTTGGCCATAACTTTACTTCATTGAATAAATATATTCTGTTGGACAATTTCCACAATCTCAAGTCCATTTCCAGTTAAGTCTATGAAGACAAGTTTTGCAAGTGCTTACATGTTTGAAGGAGCTGTGCCATGGACATATCATTACAGTTCCAAGTTGTTTAATCTTTTGTCTGAATATAAATAGATGAGTGAATATCAGTAATTTCCTCTGCCTCTCTAGCAGTAGGGAGTTTATCTGAGCAAGGGAAAGTTATAGGATTAGGGCTAGTCATTGGGTCTGCTTCCAGGCTATCTGCTCAGGAAGGCTCATGAGCTGTTCAAAGATAACACCCTGTTCATATTTGGCCTGACCAGTCGGGCTCCAAGGGGCATCCCACACCAAACTGCAGCACTGATTTAAAGAAACAACAGTTCAGCTGTACCATGCCATACTGCTTCTGGTGCAAAACGAGAATTTCCCCACAAGATCTATCTGACTAAAAGGGCCTTTTTTCTCCCATTTTGCCAACTTTTCATTTCATCATTCTGTGCTGATTTGAAATCTGCAGGTGAATAGGAAGCAGCTTTTCTCCATGGACTTGACTAGCGCAGTAAAACCAGAAGCAATGGTTTCCTCAGGCCATATCTCAGAGAATTTCATGCCGGTTGACAGCTGCTTTTGTTCATTTTGGCCATGGTCACTGCTCTTATCTTCACCCATAAGTGTTATCAATGTTTTCCTTTTCATCAGAAATGTCTCTTCCTTTTCTTCCTAGTGATCTCTAGTGGGTCACTTGCTGTGAAATACTCAGCAAAAGGGTGAGCCTTCACTCTCATGAACTTGGGTCTGCGTTTCTTCCCAGTCCCATTGCTCATCGCTCTCCTCACATGACCCCAGTTTCTGCTTTCCCCGTCCAAGTCCTATAGCTAAAAAAACAACACCATCAGAGTGGCTAGCTGGCATGAACAGATAAGGACAGTACAGCTTATAAGGAAAACTTGGAAAGGAAGCCCTTTAGTTCAGATTGAACTACACAGAGAGTTAAACATCACCAAAATAAAACATACACCTCCCCACCCTCCCCAAAAGAAAAAGAAAAAAAAATGTTCCCATGTGGTCTTGTTACCTCCATAAGAATTAAAGCCTGTGCTTAAGCTGGGTAACTTTCCTGCTCACTAATGCCATAATTTAGAAGTTCGCTGAGCTATGGCTATTTGCAGTTGTTAGACTGAAACGTCTTTTCATCTCTGCAATCTCATTCAGTCCCCTAGCATTGTGGGGATGCAGGCAAACCACTATAAATAACTGAGCCTTTTCATGTCAGCTGGTACAAATACCAGCCACTTCGAACAATCTGACCTTTCTTGGGGATTCTGACTAATCTGCTGTAGAAGATGGCTAACATCTTTCAGGATTTTCCATGGTTAAGGTATATATAAAAATTGCTAGCTGCTTGTGTGTACTCCAAATGCTTTCTGGCTTGTTTAATCTGGCTGTGACACCTTGTTCTGTGGTTAAAAAATGAAAGTAACAACCCAGTTAATGACTTTTGATGAAACCCATTATTCTCGCAGCTATTTTTAAACACCATGGAAGGCAAATCAATCTAACACACCTACAAGACTAATATTTTAATAAACTAACAGAGACAGTGGTCTAAAGCCATGGTATTTTTCCTCTGAAATCTTGTTTTTAAATGAAACCCAGTGAGGTTACCCTGGCATTCCTTGGCATGAAGAAAGCAAACCCTAGAAAATAAATTGCTCTTGATATCTCCTGAAGTTCATCTTCAGCTTTAAATGGAAAACAAAGTAGAAAATGGCTTTGGCTTCATAATTGGCAAAAGCAGATGAAGGATGTTACTGTAGAAGGAATTAAATGATTATGACATTTCTTCTTCTTCCACACACCTGTTAAACGGAATGTGATAATGCCTCTCTCTTATTAATATCTTATGAGGAAAGTCAGAGGGGATGTAGCCTTGATCAAGAGATACCCATTTTGTACTTAATGCTATAGTTCATTCTGGAACTCTTGCCTATATGAGAAACTGAAGATATTAACCCCTTTCTTAGTCATTGTAACCAGAAAGTCAATGAGAAAAAAGTTATAAAACATGGAAAATAATCTAGATTATGTATTTCTCTCCAGTTTTGCTGTCCTGGATATCAAGAGCATTTTTCCATCCATTTTGGGCATCCCCCAATTAATTTACATCGTGGCTGAGGGCTTCACCCCCAGCTGTCACATTTATAGGAAGGGTAACATAAAAGATCACAATGTATATCCACGGGGAGAAAAAAACTAGGGAGGTAAACCTTGCAAAAAAGCTGAGACTATTTACAGAGTGAGGCAATATCTGACAGGAGCAAGAGGGGCTGTATATAGCTTACTGGATTTGATAGTTCACTACCACTTTGCAGTCCCTCATGAGGACAGTGCATCTCAGCTATACAAGTTCATTTGTTTCAAGATAAATTTCCAAAATATATACAGAGGACATGTGAAGGACATTTGAAGGACAGCAGTGAGGAAACTTGGGGAAGAACTGAAGAGAAGGGCCATACCTCCCTGAATTGCTCTCCCTGCTCCCCCAAATGAGCAAATTCTCCCACAGCTTCTGGGAAAAGCTTATAGGGTGGTCCCAGCCCACAGCCAATGCAGCCACTTCTTTCTTTGCCTGGCTCTTCCATTCAGGCTGAACTTGCTCATGGCTATGTGTTGTGTTCGAACGAATGGCTGTATTTTTATGTTTGCCCCTTTGCAGTCAATAGACAAAAAATTTGAATGCATTCTCAGAGACTGTGTTGTCAATGCAGCTCAAGCCAGGAGCACATGCTCATTCTATTAAATGCAGCCCTCAGAAAAGGAGAGTTACTGAGTGCCAATTAAAATGTTTCAGTGATTTAAGTGGGCAACTTCCATGTACAGCTTTGTAACGCTACACCCCACTGTCCCTGGTTAACAGCACTGCTTTTACAGCAACTCCTAGTAGGTGAATTTATGCAACAGCATTGACAGTGACCTTAAAGGGGGATCATTAAACTATTCTCCTCGCCTGAAACTTGTAACTCTATCTGCTTCCTCTGCGGGAGAGGATGAGACAAGGAGGAGAGGGAAGGAGCAGCTCATTGACCACCCAGAATGCCAGAAGAACCTGAAATAACTTTGTCAGACTTGATTCTTCATGGGTATACGTCCTAGGAAAAAAGTTGGAGAAAAAGTTAAAAAGCAGGAGATATGATACCTGGTAAGAGTTTGCTAGTATCTAACAGCAGAGCCAGAGGGATCTTGCTCCCTGACAGAGCAGGCAGCACTCTGCAGTTTGGCATGGGCCTGGGCCACCGTTCTGCCTGTAAGCATTGTCCCCAGCAAACCCACTGCCACACATGCCACTAGCACTCAAAATGCAGCAAAAGGCTGCAAGGTCACATCCTGGCAGCCAGCACCAAGCCAGTGGACTCTTCAGCAGTTGCGCCTGTTAACTTATGGGAAAGAATGACTTTTGTCACTTGTCTCATCTCAGACACACTGCAAAGTTCAGCTGAAAGCTTTTAATGGTCCCTTGATGCTGAGCCTGCAGATACAGAGAGATAGAGAACATAATAAACTTTCAAAATATGATCTAACTGCGTAACACATCAAATGCATATCTTAACCATATCCAGTGGAGCTGAATGGAATCAAACACACCGTTTCAAACCAGACCACACACAGCAAGATAATGCACATGACTAATTTTGATGACTGATTTAATATAAATAATGCACCAAGATTAGTAGATGCACTGTAATATCCCTTCATTCCACTCCTTTAATTAACTTTTCATTGAGACTCCAACTGGAAGTGGCTGATTAATACAGTGCGTGCTTTTTACTACTTAGATTAAAAGCACATCCCGTCCTAACCGAAAACAGTGAGAAACTGCACGAAGCTTAGAAAATAGCCTGCCTAATGCCATTCAAAATAATGCTGACATTATAGCTCTTAGCTGGGTGGCAAAGAAAGAAATAACAGGTGTAGATAAGGAGTGGGAAGAGTACAGTATTATGGTAGCTACATGTTGTAAATTGCTATGGGAACCAAACAGTTTTGTTCTAGATCAGTTTTGCCACCTACACAAAAGGGGAATAAGACATAGATAACCCTACAGCTGAGTTCTGTTCCTCTGATGTCTGGCAATGTTTAAATGAACTCATGAAGGAAGTGTTGAGTAGCGAAAGACAAATGACCTTTTCCATCTGGGAAAGGTCTTAAAATCTTAAAGTTACAATGCCTGTGTTTATCAGGAGAGAAAGAAGGGAAAATGCAGGTGAGGAAGAGAAACTAAATTCACGTTTATGAATTCACTGCCTGAATTCAAAGAAGAAGGAGGAATTTAAAAGAGCTAGTGACCTTCAGGAAATTGATCCTGGTGTTGATGGATCACTATATATAGGACTCAGACTAATAGGTCAGCTGTTGCCTCTTCACTGTAGAAAAGGTGAGATTTCCTACTCCTCCTAAGACAGAGATTTTAAATGCTTTTGAATTATGCAATTTTAACACGTTGCACCATCCCTAGTGATTTTCAAACTATTTTGCAAATGAAACAGGCAGCTAGGGCAGATAAGTCCTCCCATCCTGTGATTACTGATAGAAAAACTGATACAGAATGATGTGACATGACTTGTCCCAAAAAACTTCCATAAGAGGGAATCTCATTGCTTGTTACTCACGTATGTGAGTAGCCACAAGCCACATTTCCCTTTTAACAGACTTCATCTGCTTTCATATTGGAACTGTGCAGAACCACAGATTTAATGTATTTTTTAATACTAAGCCATTAATTAGTCCGAGTTTACTCAAAACAGTGCCCAGGGTCTCTTTATAGGTCTGTAAACCTGAGAGGACCTATTTGTGATCTTGGGCTGCGATTCAAATTTTTAAGGAAAAGTGAAACTGGGGCATTTTTTTTTTCATTACTGCAATTTTCATACTTAGTTCTCACATTCTATGTTTGAATGTGCCTGAAGGGCTTGAGCAGAAGGCAACATGCGGATTCCAAGACCTTTTTTTGTTTCAGTCTTGATCACAAATTTTACTCTCCTAAGGCTGGCAGCCCCTCCATGCAACAGTCTTAATATGAACATCTCAGGTATTATTTTGGCTGGATTATATGGGTCTTGGATTTCTAAGATCAGTTGGCAATCAAGGGCACATTTACAAGGTCCATCTTTAATGGCTATTGCCCTTCTGTCACATCATGGTGTACTGGAGCAAAATACTACAACAGCAGTATCAGAGCTAGGTAGGAAAAGCTAATAACAGCAAACAGAGCAGGCAAAAATAAAAGGATGACCCCTTGCATGGAAAGCTTCCCAAGGTTCAGTATGACTGTGGGAAAGAAATCACGATCCCAAGTTTCATTCAGACCATTTCTGGGAACAAAAGCACCTGTATCAAAATCAGGGTTGTTGATTTTGGCAAACCATAATCAAATAGAAATAGAAAACAATAGAGAAGATGGTACAAATACAATTATCCCTGGGCACATAATTCTTGGTGTTTCACACATCCTGCCCATCCTTCCCACGTACATCTAGGCATTACCTGGTCTCCTTTCTTTTGCACCAGATCTTTTTTGCTTTAGTGAAAGCTGAGATCTGAAAATATCCTTAAAATTGTAATAAGGCTAGCATGAGAGAGAGCGCTCTGTAGCTGGAGTGAGCGGGCTTCACAGGGGCAGCTCTCCTACCTGCCAAGTCTCACCACAGTCTCCTGTCCCCTGGATCCTTTTGGAACCCACTCTAAGAAAAATTCAGTCATATGTTTAGTTAATTTTAAACTAAAAACCAACCAGAAGACAACCCGAGTTAATAGTACTCATTTAAATTAGAAGTTCTCCCATATATGGAAAAAGTCCCTGGCCCAGATTCTCAGCAGCTGGAAAGGCACATAACTCCTCTCAGTCCGTAGGCCATTTCTTAGCAGCTAAGTTCCTTCCCCAGTGTTTCTTTCTAGGGGCATCAAGAGAAACAAGATGGGAAATTGACGAAATACTGGAATTATTAAAAAAAAAATGCCAGGGAGAGAGTAACCATTCTGTGAGCATCGAGGGGAACTGAGCTTGTGAGGACATACATAGGGCTGGCAGAGAATCCTGCCACGATAAGGTGTGGAGTGATCGGGGACCACTACTGCACGGGCACCTCTCCTGAAACAAAAATGTAGCACATAAGCATGCCCCTAAGATCCAAAGCATTTTGCAAGTGGAAAGAAGTGCTATCAATTTAAAGTGTCGTTCACTACTGAGCCATAGCATGGAGTGAAAAAACAGCATCTATTCAGTAGTTGTTTAGGGCAGAAAATGAAAAACAACATGGCCATTAAAACAGCAGAAGGAATTTCTGGTAGGCAGAGCATAATGAGCCAAGTTGGCCTGTGGCCAGGTTATGGAAGTTAGTCATCTCCTTTTGTGAAAAGTGCTGTCAGATCTTCAATGGCTAAGAGTATTCAAGAACTTGGGTTTATGTCTAATCCAGAAGATGGATAATAATGCTAAAGAGGACACATCAGAGGTGAATATGACCATAAACAGGGAGGATACACGAGATATCTTCCAGACAGAGGGGAAAATTGGAGCTCTAGGCAGTGGCCAAAACAAATACAAGTCACCATGAGAGGATGAAGGTCATTCCAGGCTACTATGTGAATTACATTAGGAACTGACATTACCCTCTGCATGGCTTCGCAAAATTTGGCTTTAACACTTGAATGTCACTGGCAAAACAAGACAAATATGCTGCACCCACAATCAAAGAAAGCCAAAACGGAAACTCAGGGAGATAGAAACTGGGAGTGTGATTTCACTTTGGGGAACAAGTAAGAATTATTTATCGAGGATCAACTAATGAATCTTTATTTTTAGAGGAGAGCTTTGGGGAATTTTAAGAGTTTCCCGCTCTTAGGTTGTATTTTAATAATAAATAAGTATCTATCAGAGTTCTGGGGAAGGTTCAAGACAAGCAGTTCATCCAGTTGCAGCCAGGCCACACAAAATTGCTCTTAAAATTGAGTTAAGGGAAGTAACTAGCATTCCTGGAGCCAATTCATACATTCTGCCATCTTTTCAGAAATCCCACAAGTGAATAATTTCACCTGGTGTTATTACTGGGGTCCATCCTGTTAAAAAAAGGGAGTACCCCAAAAAGTATATTTCTGAAACTAAAGGATTGTTTAGTAGTGGAAACAAGGAAACCTGCAACGGTGAAAAATACATTCTGCAAAAATAATCCTGATGGATTTTCAGCCATTGACAGACAGACTGAACAAGTCTGGATAGAAATGCATGTAAATTGAAGTTTGTCTATAGCTCTTATCTGAGCTGAAAGAAGGCTTGAAAATCAAATCCAATGATTTTCATCTACTTCAAACTCTAACTAAAAAGAAGGCCCACAAAGCTAGCCCTAATTATTTACTTTTTAAAAACCTTATGTACTTTGTTTTAAGTATAACCTGCAACTCTTTGTCTGCAAGCTATTTATAGGAGCCATGTCTTTCTCTATCCATTTCACATACACACTGCAGAAAAAGGTCATTCTTAAGTATATATTAGAAGACAGTGAAGAGGCATGCTAATCAGAGTCACTCCTATCCATTTACTTTTCAAAAAGCGGGGTGGGGACAGATATTAATGTATCTGACCCCTCAAAAGCTTACTAGCCAATTAGCTTTCCAAAGGCTATGATGAACTGCACTCATTTACTGTGCATCCACATATTCAACAGTCATGTTTAACAAGTAGCAGGACCACCTACAGCTGCCCAGCAAGGCCCTTTGCATACTTAACACTGAGGTCATAAATGTAGTCACTAGAGAGGAAAAAGATGTAAAAAGCACAGCTTGGGATGATTTCCACAGGCAAAGCAATGTCATTAGCAAATTTCTAAGATTCCAGTAAGTTCCATAAATCTCTTCTGCATCAAAGACAGGTCTTATGGTTCCATCCAGCACACTGTAAGCATAACCGTGCATTTAATCTGTGGAAACCCAAGGAGATCCTTGACATCTTCAACGGAAAGATCATTACTGACATGCTGGACCGTTTCTGAAGATGTTCACACATTTGTTTGCCATGTCTAGCTGCTTACATGCTTTCCTCTGCCCTACCACAGCATGCTTGGCCAATACTGGAGCCCATCATGTTAGGGCACTTCTTTCCCATCCGTAACTCACAAATTAGTGGTGTTTTTCTTCTTAGCCATCAAACCAAGCTAAACAGGGCTCACAAAGCAAAGTCTAGGTACATAAACACAGTGACAGATTATTAGAGGTTTCTTCTTTCTCTTCAGTGTCCTTCAATCAATGCAACACCTGCGGATCAGAAGGGCTGATAGCAGAGCAACCAAATAATACAGTTGTGAACTCTCTTTATCTAAGAAATAACTGCACATACTTAGTCAGGTACTTGTGAAGGGCATTCATTGGGCTGGTACCAAATCACTAAAACACTTAACATATTCTTAAGTCACACATGTCCCAGAAGTGAAGTATGTCCTTGGCAGGAAGCTGAACTCAAACAGTCTTAAACACATGCTTAAACACAAGCACATATGTAAGTGTCTCACTGATCTGTGGCTGTGCTGACATTCATATTATTAGCCAAGGTGTCAAGCAGAATCATTTATTAGAATCATTCTTCACTCAGAGGGTGGTGAGGCACTGGAACAGGTTGCACAGAGAAGTTGTGGATGCCCCATCCCTGGAGGTATTCAAGGCCAGGTTGGATGGGGCCCTGGACAAACTGATGGTATGGGGGTTGGAATTGGATGGTCTTTAAGGTTCCTTCCAAACCAAACCATTCTATGATTGTATGATATGATTAGTTTCTTCTCTCCTGTTTGTTGTTGTTTTTGTTGTTGTTTGTTTATTTATTTGATTGTTTGTTTTGTTTTGTTTTGTTTTGTTTTATATTGGAGTCTTCATAAAGAGAAGTTGCACTTCGTTCCAAGCAAAGATGAGATAAGCCTAGTACAGCCAATCAGTCTTTTTTAATAAAGCATGAAATTAGGGGAGATGGACAATGGTGACAGTGAAATTGAAGAGAGACATTGATGTCAAATATTTTTCAAAACCTCAATTATTAAAAAGTACTGTATTTTGGCCCTTGGAACCAGTGATTCTGCAAAAATAGGAGGTTGAATTCAGCTACTTTGCACTAAAGCTTTCTTTTAAAATTTCTAGTAAGCTAAGCTTAATGAAAAGTCAGGAATGTTTCTTTCACAAATTAACAGGGAAGTTTCCCCTTTGAAACAGCAAAGCAAGAGATGTGGAATGTTGCTTTCTTCTCAGTATATACCAGTTATACTGTTGTAGTCTCCAAGCTTCATATGTTTTCTATGTCTTTCTGCTCTGCTGCCATGATCTGCCTAATGACATTTGGGACCCCATGTCAATTTGGGGGTTATGTCTAAGACTTGGTCATAATTTATCAGGTTCAGATAGCAGCAGGTCCTGAAAACATCTCTCAAGACACTTCTCAACTGTCACGGAGCAAAAACAGTTATCTGAAGCTACCCACCTGCTCCAGGGCCCCTTTGTCAAATATGATACTTCAGGGACTGATACCTACCTGTCATACTGATTTTTTTGGATGTTGACACAGCGGTTGGAGAGAACATCTGTTGCTGCTACTCTGCTGTGATCTCATTTAGACTCTCCAGAAGAAAAGACGAAAACATATTTCAGTGCCTACCTCCTGCCTGCTCCACCTGAGAATCCCTCCATATCTTGTCTGAGTGGCTGAACAGCTGTGACTAGATGACACCATATTCCCTTCTGTCTTTGAAACATCAGTTTAATTCCCAGCTACTTGTTCACTGACTCCTCACTGCTAGCTTCATTCCTCTGGGTATCTAGCTGTGTCTATGGCCCTTTTTCCATCCCATCTATGAATATCTCTGCACCCAATACAAGGGGAAATTAAACCATTTGCTTTTTAACTGCTAGAAACTGTGGAAAACCCCAATAAAAACCTGGCTGCAGAATGCAGAGTGAGACTCCAAGGTGAGGCATCCCACTGATCAGGCATGTACAGGGATACTGCGATGGGGTAAGGGACCTAGTCAGTGAGAGCAAAATACAGGCAGCTGTAGGTTGCAGCCTGCTGTCCTCTCTGATATGGCATTGTGCCCCCTGCAAACCACTTAGAGCTATGCATTCTCTTCTTATCTGTAGTATTTGACAAGACTTTGGTTTTGGGGGCTTTGGGAGGCTTTTTGTACTCTTCCTACCTTGTTCCAGGTATAAAAGCCAAAAATAGTTCCCTACCAAGTAGCTTAAGTGCATCTGGATGAGCTGAAAAATGGCACTGAAGACCAGACTCCATTACTCTGTGGTGTTAATGTAAGAGAGACACAAGCAGGGTCAGGGAGGAGAGAGAGGCTAAGTAATATAGAGAGGATGGGCCGTCTGGGTTCCTGCTCCCAGTTAATCCGTGGGAAGCTGTCAGGGTCAGTCCTTACTTTGGATCTCAGCCTAAATGTCATTTTTAGGCTGCAGGAGTGAAAACTCAGACTGAAACAGCAGCCCAGCTGGGTTTTATGTCTAGATGCAGTACCAACCTTTCTTCCAAAACCGACAGCAATTAGAGGAGGATGGCAGATGCTTTCTCCCAACAGCCTTTAGCTTCAAGGAACACCTCCTTGGATCTGACTTAGTACTGTAGCTGCCCATCTGGACTGGAAACCTGCTGTGTCATGCACAAAGCTTTCAAACAGTGTCACTCAGAAAGTAATAAAGACAGCAACATAGTCATAGCTACTTCTGGGATATGCATTTTCTAGCTCAATATGACAGCTTCCAGAAGTTCAAAGCTTTGCATGAACAGAATACACAAAGGCTGTATGTGTCAACTAATCAGTGTTTCTGTCTCTGTGTGATCACTTTCTAAATTGCCATAAAAGTGGCACCAAGACCGTAGAAGATGAAACTCTTCTGTCTGGGTGCTGTAATTACACTGAATGCATCTGAGCAGCCTGCATAGCAAATGGGCACAGGAGATTTTAAATATCTCAGTTTCCATCATTAAACATCACAAGCTAGTTCCTGTTTCCTTCTCAGTCACCTCTCCTGACTCCATCAGGCTATTGATGAAACGCTGAGTGATATGTGACAGCACATTACTCTCAGTGGAGATTAATTATTTCTTTTTTAAAGCTCCTACAACCCCCAACCCCTCTGGGTCTCTTGGTTGGTAAAGTATCATGTCAGAAACTAATGGGAAAGTGTGAGACGTGACATGACTTTACGAGGAAAGAAAATTTGGGCCAAGGGAGATGGAGTTTGAATTTTGAAGGGGAACTTCTGTTTGTTTCTTTCCCCTAAGAATATTTTTCGATTTTTAAATCCAAATGCATTGCTGTGATTCATACTGTCATTGCTACAGGAAATCAGAAGGGGCTGCACCTGTATTGGACCATGCAGCGCAGCCACGCCCAAAAACCAGGAAGCACAAAGTGGTGCTGATTCCTCCCCTCACTGATGGATCCCCTTTGTCTGCTGTACACAAACAATGCTATCTGTCCAAAACCCCTTCAGCCTTCAGATTTCCATTCACATCTGTCTCCAGAGTGTCACAAGAAAAAATGATGGATGGGCAGAATTTTATTTCCATTAGAATGAAGCCAACTAAATATTTCCATCTGCTTTATTAAAAATATTAGTTCTCGCTTTGCTTAATCTTGAAAAAATGCAACATGTTTCTGCAGCTGAGGTTGCATTTTGTCTATTGAATGGATGCCTGAGGCAGAATGACTTTCTGTGGACACAGAGCAAGGTGCAATATAATGCCTTCCCTGCCATGGGCATCCAGCTGATAGCCCCGCAATTACTGTCTCCCAAAAGGGGCCATACTTCAGGTTTTTGGCGAGGTGGATCCTGAAGACCAACAGAGAGGGCAAATAGGGTGATAACTCGAACCAGAGACCCCCATGTCACCTCAGCTATGCCCTCAGTCGTGGCCCTCCACCCACCGATCATGCCCAAACCCTGAAGAGCATTGCTCTCACTCCTTGATGAGTTTCTCTCACTCCAGCTGTTGACACACTGTTTGTGGTTTGTAGTTGGCATCAGTAAGAGAAGAGTGCTGGAAGAAAAGAGCACTGAACTGTTTGGATTTGATGGGGTGGGGATGGAAAGACGTTAGAAACACAAGGGCTTGGCATCTAATATAGAGGGGCTAGAGGGAGTCAGATTCGGGTGAACAGCTGCTCTATTGCAGTGTCTGTGTAACTAAAATGCTGTTCAAAAAATAGTTTGTTCAAGCTTTTTCTTTACTTGCATTGCTCTTCCTATTTCCCTCTTGTTTGCCCAGAAATATAATATGACATTTATTTTAGTGGACAACATGATCTTATGGCTATTCCCCTGTGACAGGGTAATCTGAACACAATTATGTTCTGTTGACAAAAAGTGATAAAAGCTTATTGTGTCAACACTCTGAACTAACAGATTTGTCATCTGCTCTACTCTCAGATAATAGAAACAGAATTAGAAAATGGTCTGACAGACTCTATCCTCTTCCATGGTTAGGTAAGCGCCAGCTCTGTGCCTGGTGACTGTACCCCAGCATTCCTCCTCTTCCAGCAAAATCTGCCTGGCTGTGTTTTACATTTAAGTGTAAAGTTTGCTTTGATGGACTTCTTTTTGGCAGCTTATAGCTTATGTGTTGTGAAGTAATTTAACCAAAGTTCTCTACTTCACATCAGATCAGTTAATCCAATTTTTTTCACAGCTTTGGAAAATCTTTTTTTGTATAAGTTTTTGCCATGCAAATTTCATTCTAGAAAAGAATGTGTTTGATTATAGTACCTGCATTACATCCTCCCTCCATCTGTCTTCTTCATGACTTCATAGACAGTGATCTACCTGGACTGTTGTTGTCATGAGACAGGCAACCACCTTTGCCCAATGGGTAGGATCAGCCCTAAACACAGGCAACGTTAAACAGAAAGATGTGCATAGCTTCTTGAGACACCATTACATCCTAAGTCTGAGGACAAATGTGCACTTCCAAGTCTTGGTGAGTTGGATGGCAATTGTCATTTAAAAGCTAAAAGAATGATGATATCATTCAAGCAAAATAGAAAAACTTTCTCATGGCCAAACAAAAGCAATTTCCAAAATTTCTGTAAAACATTTTGTTTTGCAGCTGTGACTCCTGCACCATTAAACATTATTGAAGAGCATTTCCATTCAAAATGGGCATGTGCAATATATAGTAAGGCTTTCCAAAAACAGGAATCAATAGCCACCAGGTGCAAGTGTGGAATGAGTCAAGCATGATAATATTTGATCACCTGGGTAATGCCTGTCTGGAAAGATCATGAACATTGGCATCCTCTTTAGAACCGAAGAGATGATACATGCCATGAAGATGTTCTTAGCTTATCTATCTGGTAATTGCTCAACGCAGCCTTCCATGTTAAGCACTATGTCAGACTGAACCTCCCCCATATTCTCTCTTTTAGGACTACAAACATCAGATTAATCCAAAGCATACTTTTTTCTCAGAAGATGCATGCTGGGCTCTGTCTTTCCACATCATAACCACTACAGCCCACTTTACTGCTCAGCTTTTACAGTACTCCAGCACATCCAACCACAAGGAGATCATCCCTGTGTAAGAAGTATTTTGCATAGGTGTTTCCTTTAGTTTGATTCACTTGTTGTTTGAACAGAGAAATGCAATCAGTTTTTACAACAGAGTGAGATGAACTGAGCATGTGCACGTGAAGCCCTATTGTTTATTACTCTGATCCAGCTCCTGCAAGTAAGCGTTTGTGGTGTGGGAGTGAATTCTGAAATGAGTATAATGGTCTGGAGAAGTAATTTAAGGTAGTTCAGCACCATATTCTGATACACATAGCAACCTTTAAAAAAATTTGAGCTGGACATTGGAATGGAAATTTAGCACCATCTATGACTTAATTCACAAGCCAAATTTCCCAGAAGAATCCACAGCTCATAACCACACCTACAGAACCAATCTTGAAAGAGAGCACAAATCTGACTCCTGTTCTTCCTCCTCCTCTCTGACTGACAGACAGACCTGGTGCTCAACAAAAGGATGCTGTTGCAAGAAAACAGCTAAGGAAAAAAAAAGTGCTAAAATTCTTTTCAGAATTGACTTAATGCAGTAAACATATTGTATAATGAATAAATTTGGCTAAAATGAAGCAATCTCACTATGGACAACAGATTTTTGCTTTCTCACCAGGTTGATCTTTTCTGTGTTACCACACAAAGTCTTAATATCATGTAAGTCTCCATAAATGACTACTTGTCTTAGAGGCAATTATCTTTCTGTCCTTTCTATCCTATAAAACAAGCTACGTGTACATAATCTGGTTTATTTTATAGAAAACTCTTAGTCCTAAATTCTAATACTTTTATAAGTTTACACTCAAGATTAGTTTTTGACACAATTTTGTCATAATTTTAACCCTAGTCCAAAGTACCTTAGAGTCCAAGATACTCAGCTTGTAGCACTTGAGTTTTCTACTGGAGTCAATGAGACCATTATTCACGTGCTTAAAATTAGGCATATGCTTAAGTGCTTTGCCTTTGGGACAAAGAGCCCATTTGGGACTATTCGGTACTTAGCCCTGATAAAATCCATCAATCTTGCTAAGATGATTAAAACAAAAGCATCTTTCTCAGAACTTCCAACAGATGTTTTCATAAATTTTAACATATTTCTTTTCCCTGTCTCATTCATTTCCAGTACAAGTATTCCCTTAAAAGCTGAATGAGGAAATCTGTAAACTTAATGGAGGAAATTTATTTGGATAGAAAGACATCTCAAGAAGTATAACAGCACTTGCAATGATCTCTGGCCAAATTCTGCACCCATTAACTTTCCTTATGCCTTTTTCCACTGCCAGATGTATCTGTGCAAATGAGATTTTCCAAAGTAACTATTGTCTTCACTGAATCCCACAAAATCCTTTCTAATATTTTCTGAAGAGAGTTTTTAACAAACCAAGTGCATATATAACTGCTCATTCCATATGTCTGAAGTGTACTCTTCCTTCCACCCGCCCCATTTCATTCTGTCGACAACATGCATTTTGTCAAACCTCTTACTTCAAATCATTCAGTCAATGAAACTGAAAGACATTTCAGCACATTTTTATCAACAGAATGTAATTTTGTGCAAATCATGCTGTCAACAGGAGAGAATGCCAAAAGAAAAGTGAAAGAACCCAAACTCACTTTGTCCACAAAAATATATTACAGTTTGCTTTTATTTTTTGTGCATGTAGCACAAAATAATGGAATTAGCAAAACTTCCCCATCTGTGGACAAAATTAAGATCTCTTAATTCATGAGACCAAATGTATTTGCCTGAAAAATAACACTATGAAGGGCAGCTGAGGTGCTGAGTCAGAAGAATTTTTCCAGCATTGTGTACACTTCATTATTTTTGTTATATCAGTGAAATGCCACCTGAAATATTAAATCCATTGTAGCAAAATATTCAGTGATGGGCTTGAATACAGGCAAGCAGGCTGAGCTAAAGAAAAACACAGATGCTATTTCATTTTCCAGTTGATGAATGGCTTGGGTTGCTCTGCAGGTGCACATTCAGTGCTGTATGAAAGCAACCTTGGGTAGTGCTCTCCTGTCACCAATGTTCCCCATAGCTTCATGCCATAGCTACAACCACCTTCCTTTTTTGTTTGTTTTGTTTTGTTTTCATTGTGATGCTTTCATTCTTTTGTTGCTGTCTGCTTTGTTCTTGCTATTACAAAGCCCGTTCTTTTGGCAATCATCTCAATATCTGGTCCTAGACTCCCTGATAATGGGATGGTTGGCACCATGCAGTGTTGCTCTGTGGTCACTGAAGTTCTGCAGGTTATCGCCAATAGAGGATTCAATAGCTGCCTTGTAATTTTTCTACATCATAGCACTGAAAGCAGTTTCTAACTCCCAACAGCTACAGGGAATTTTATGCTGGACGGTCCTCCATGCCAGGGGCAGGTTTTGTGCCTTGCCCTCTGTTAGTGTTCAATAAACCATTTGGCTTCTTAAAAGATGGAGAGAAATGGAACAGAATATTATAGGAGGACACTAAACCATTTGTTTTCCTAATACTCCTCAAGTTTTATTTCAATGTGTGCTCATTTGATTATTATAAAATTATTTTAATAAGGATCGCTGTTTACATCTCTTCAATATTCTGATACTATTTTTCTATGGATGGAGGTATTTCTTAATACAGTAAAAGACAATAATAACCTTCCAGTGTTTTTTTTGGAGATTTTCACTGTGTTTTTAGATCACCTTATCCCTTCCAGTTCTTCAGTGAATTGTTCAAATAAGGCCTTGGAGAACTGACAGTCCCAAAGAGTTTGTATGGGGCTGGAGAGACAGTGGCTGTTATCCAGCATTTCAGAAATCAGAATGAGACTTACCACATGCCATTTTGGTGCACACTGTGGGGGAAAACAGATCATTTTCTCCATCAGTTCCCAGTCTTTACTGGGGAAAGCAATGATCCAGCCAAATTCCCCACGTCCTGCTCATCCACAAAAGAGGGAAGCTCAGAGAGAAGGTACGCATTGTGCAGTGTTAAAAATGTAACTGCTTTGAGATACCGGCCAACACACTGACACCAAAAGCTGGCAGCAATATGTCAGAGGGATCACGAAGTTGGCATGAGAGGGTTTCAGCTAATACAAGAGATTATTTTCAGGGCCCTATTGCGTGCCAAGCACAACACAAAGCTGGCCTCGGGGAGAAGCACTTCTGCTGCAGCTGTAGGGGGTGGCAGCGGGGCAGAGCAGACGCTCAGGGAGAAACCAGGCTTGGGCTTTTATCTGGGACAGCACTAGGGCTCTGCAGGGACCAGCTACTTCTTGGCTGCAATGCGTCCTAGCTAGTCTCTGCTTGCAGTGGTCTGCATAAATGCCTGTGGAATGGGTCACCTCTCTGATTTTTTATGCCCACGTTGATATAGCATTAAAAGGGAGACTTGGTGTATCCCTTCGGCTGTGCCAAGTCGCTAGAGTGAATTTCACATTTGAAAGCCTTCAGTTTTGTCAGCATCAAGGACCTCCTAGAGCTAGTCTGATATTGAAGCCTTAAGGGCCTTCCTATCCAGAGCAGCCACAAAAGCAAGGAAGCATCCATTTAAAAGCATAGTGTCAAAAAAACAGTTTAGAAGTGGTAGTTTGATTCAGTGAGAAGTGGAACGCAAAAATAATTTCATACCATTTGGCTGTGCAAGTTTCACAATACCTTCTTGCCATTTTGATTGTATTGCCAGAGCTGCATACTGTATGAAGGAGTCATATCTGTGATGCCTAGACAGCAAGCACTGCAAAGCATTTATTTGGTCTGGATCAAGAGACAGCTTTTAGTCATTTTCAAAGCTACTACGCCTAACCTTTCTGCCTAATCAAATGAGAGTGATGGTTGTACCTTCACTGTACCATTCTTGTCTGCTAGCACTAAATGCCTTCACCCTGACCAATTTTGCTGACCTGTAGCACAGGGCTTTGTCATAAGCATATGGAGAGGGAAAGACTGAAATTTGTGCACACTCCTTTCCCCAGAACTTCATATTAATGTAGTCAGAATCAAGGTCTTGCTAACTAACCTGTTTTTTCTTTGTACATTGACTACAGCTTGCACAAAATCCCCAAGTCCTGTTGTAGCTGTGCTCACCCAACCCATCTATTCAACAGAATTTTGAATAAGAGAGAGGAAATGAAAATCTGGGAATTTCCATGTTTTTCATGGCTTATTTCTTATATGCATGTTACATAATTAACTCACAAGGAAAGCTGGAACACTTATATCAACGTGCACCTAATGTACTTGGCTGTAGGACACCTGGAAATCAAATCAGTAATTACTACCACAGAGGTAGATTGTACATTGCCGACTGGAATTTACCCAGATCCTAATTCAACAGCAACAATAAAATTATGACTGTGGTGATCAGAAACAAACACTCAGATTGTAACCTGTACTACTTGTCTATTATTCTGCCAAAAGTAGCCCATCAACACTTTTAATTTAGGCTGAAAAACTGGGCAGCAAACAGAACAAGACAGGGAGAGGTGCTGAGCGGTTACTTCATGGCTCAGCAACAATTGCTGCAAAAGTTGACGGGAGTCCATGCAGCATCTGCATTTGTTCTCCCTTCACTTCAAAAAGTGGAGTTCATGAGGTGAGTGCTTGAGGACAAGCAAACCTGGTCACTTATTTTTAAATGGTTTAAAAGTTGGTTACTGGCAATTTGTCACAGAATCATAGATCAATTCTGGTTGGAAGGGTCATGAGGAGATCTGTCATCCACCCTCCTGCTCAGAGCGGGATCAACACTGAGTTATGCCAAGGTTGCCCAAGGCTTTGTCCAGTCCAACCCTTCAAACACAACCTCTCCAGGCAACTTATTCCAATGTGGACAGTCCTCATGGTAAGCTTTTTCTTTTCTTTTCTTTTCTTTTCTTTTCTTTTCTTTTCTTTTCTTTTCTTTTCTTTTCTTTTCTTTTCTTTTCTTTTCTTTTTTCTTTTCTTTTCCCTTCCCTTCCCTTTCCCTTCCCTTCCCTTCCCTTCCCTTCCCTTCCCTTCCCTTCCCTTCCCTTCCCTTCCCTTCCCTTCCCTTCCCTTCCCTTCCCTTCCCTTCCCTTTCCCTTTCAGTAATGGGAATCAATCAACATGCTCCAGTAACTCTAAGTGCACTATGGGGAAATAAAAGTACAGCTTTCAGACTGGGATAACAGTTACGTAGTTAATGAATGTATATTGGTGCTATCAGGCAGTGTGGCCCCATGAAAGTGATTTACTGTGTCCTTCTGTACATAAGGAATCTGCAAACCATTTAAAAGCCTAACATTTGAAAATATGTATATCTTCCGAAGTGCAAACATGGAAAATGTTCACAGGCTTTGATGCTGACACTTTTCATTGCTGTTTTCTTTGTCATAATAAAATCAGTTCTGCTAATCACCACTCACAATACAGGACTTTTGAACTGCAGTTCAGAGGAAAGAAGTTCTTGGTTTTATTCCTATCCCCAAATACCTGCAATTGGATTCAAAGATGGACTTCAAACCGCATCCTTTGCTAAAACCAGAGTTCAGTTCCCTGATGCTAGTAGTTGGATCCAAACCCAATGTCACATCAGTCTTGGCGATCTACAAAAAAACAGTGATTTTCCACCCCAAAACCACCTGTATGCTAAATTATTTCTTCAAAAAACAAATATGGAACAGGTATCTGCAAGGGTAGGGAAATCAGCAAAGCCTGGCCTCTCTGCTTTGCTCAAACAGCTGGCATTCCAGGAAAGATGCCAATAAAGGACTCAATGGTGATTTTTGCCAAGTTAAGTTCTTAATTTGTGTAGCTATGTGACTGAATACAACACAGATCTTTAAAGTTCAAAAATGAGAAAAGAAAATGGAAGCTCACCAAAATCCTGTGAGATTTAGTTGGGGTTCTATGGCTCCTTCTTCCCCTTGCTCAAACACCTCTAAGCCAAGAAGAAAGGTCATGAAAATGAAGTAGAAACCAAAGCATTTTGCCCTGAAGGGTATTTACTGAGGCTAATAATGTTCCTAGATCATTTGTATCCAAACTAAAATCCTGGAACTCCACTCTGCCACATTAAAAGATAAACTCTGCAAAACTGTCAGGAAGGAGGGCAGTGCGAAGACACTGGGATGGAGAATTCCTGGTCAGCAGCCATGAGAATTCATTAGAATAGGGCTAGTGAAAGATAATTTTGACAATGCTGGCCTGCCTGATTTTCTCATCACCTCCACTTCTTGCTTTCCCCATAATGCTTCTACCCAGTGATGCAAACTACTGCCAATGCACTCTGCACTCTCCGGGACACCTCATGCATATAATCATTTTGGGGGTTGCCTCCGTGCCTTATACCTGCTTTCAAAAGACAGTGCAGGTCGCTGTGTGCTGGAGAAAGCACTGCCAGTACTCCTACAGAGCAGGTGTAGCCAGCAAGCTCCCAGGCACAGTTATTTTAATGAGCTGGAGCTAGGCTTTCCTCCTGTGTCTTACCCAAGGCTTCTCAAACCCTCCTGCCTTGCAACTGAATTGCACTCACTTCTAATGCATCCAGCAGATTTACACCTGTTTGCGCAGCAAGCCAAGAACATTTTGAAATTACCTGGCCTATAATTTTGGCCACCCTTTGCCTGTTGTGCATTTCCCTGATACATAGAATGAGCTCATTCACTCCAACTATTTGGATATACACCTCTCTTTTCCAAAACTGTTTGGTCTATTTCAACATAACTTTCAAGAAAGTCTCTTAAAACAGAGAGTCATTGAAAAGTGCAGCACTGTTAAAGTACCTGACAACCAGCTGCATTGCTCCAAAACTGATTTATTGAAAGGGATTTGTGGAAAAAGGGATTTAACATGCCTACTCTTCCAATATAAATGACAGTGCAAAGCTGATCTGCTTTCTGGTTTGTTTGAGTTAAACATTTTATGTGGCACACGTCCCTGGAGGAATTTATTTAACACACTAACAATTATAGTATGGAAAGCAATGCTGTGGCTTGTTGCTTGCAGCCAGGCGCTGGTTGAACTCTAGGGCTGGCAGTGCCACCTGCTTGCTGTGTGGCCCCTGGAAGCCACTTGGGCTGTAGAAATTGAGTTAAGGGTGACTTCAGCCCAGCCTCTTCCCTCCAGCAGCCCTGGGCTGCTTAATGCAATTATGACTGATGGGCATTGGCTCTTTCACCTTGGTGCTGCCTCGAACACGGGCTGGACTTTTTCTCTCAGATTCCTCATCCATGCAGGACCCTGTGCCCAAGCAGAAGGAGATTAAAGCCAATGAAGCCACCAAGCAGAGCAATTGCAGCTGCCCCTTTGCAAGCCCCTAGCACGGGGCTGCTTCCCACAATGCTGTAATCATCCCAGCAAACCCAGAAACAGAGAAGACACCATTTCCTTCTGCAGCAGCATCAGTGCCTCTTGGCTCATGCCAGTTGCTAACCTTTGCCATCAAAACAAGATAAATGCTTATCCCAGGGGTATAGGATTAATTAACTTGTATGGACAGCAGCTTTTTGCAGCTGCACTTTGTGTAGGGATTATAGTAGGACCCAAGTGTATTTTATTCTCTATAAAAGTTATGCTTCTCAGAAAAAGCCATCTCCAGGCCCTAAGACTGCTGCATTATTACTGTGGCAAAAGGTCTTCTGACGGTGGGGGCTCTTTGAAGACAATGGCTGACAATGGCTCCCAGGTTTCAAAGGTTTGTTCTGGCTGCTGCAACATGCAAGAGCTTTCTGCTGCAGCAGCTCCAGGTTAACCTCTTTACTATGATAAATGTGGGAGCATAAATGCCAAGATCCTAATGGTGAAAGGGAATTTTTGTGAAACTGATCACCATGTGCACAGAAATACCCCAGGCAGGATCCTGTTCCTCAGGAGAACGAGGAGGCAGATGTGAGAGTGATTCTGTCTCGGTCTGTTCTTCAGGCTCAGCCTGCTTTATCATTTAAGAAATCACATGAAAGAGGCTGAGAGAGTGTGGAGAACAGACACCTCAGAGCAAAACTAAAATTCCAACTTCAGATGAGAAAGGGAAGAAAATAATATCAGGGTTTCTCCAGGGAGCACTCTAGAAAGAACAGGAGCTACCTGCTGCGGCTGCTTCGAGACATCCCATCATCTCCTGCTGCACTGCCAGAGAGCCTCAAACAGAGGGAAAAATACACCTGTCCTCTTCATATCTCTGGGAGCATCGCTTTTGTCTTTCCTATGCTGCAGTGACCCAACCTGTGTCATCTGCATGTCTCTATGCAAAAGTCCAAACAGGCCAAACATGGTAAACCCTGGGGCAGTACCACAAAGGAGGCTTCAAAGAGCTGCCCAGGGAGGTGTTGTGGGAGAGGCTGCTGGAGAAGTAAAGCCTGGAGCTTGTGGTGGTCTGTGAGAGGAGACAGACCATCATCAGAGCCATCATGGTGAAAGTATCACCCGAGTCCTTCCTGTTCTGCAGACCTGAGCGCTCAAGCAAAGCTCTCAGCAACACCAGAGCTTGTCTGGAGGTGGCAACACCTAAACCTACAGCCAGAGGCTGCATTTGTCACAGACCGGTGTCTTCTTTGTGCTCTGAGGGGCTTTGAGTCACCTTGGTGAAACTTTGCAGCCTTAGAGTGCATTCTGGTGCATTCTCCATTCTTTCTGTCTTTCTCATTTCCTGTTGCTATGCCGTTCCCCAGGCAAACACAAAGGAAATGGCTTCCTTAGCCTCAAAAATGGAATTATTCAAAGAGCCCCTCTGTTGTCTCAAATTTAGTGTGATAGGCAGTGTTAGAAGTGTTTGACAACAACTCAATTATCTGCAGTGAATAGAAGCAGGATAGGCAGGCAATTATCCACTTCACCCATGTGAGAGACACCCATATTCAAAATCCACATTCAGAGAGATCCACATTATTTCCAAACCATTTTGCATATTTTTAATTACCAGCTTCAATTTAGCTGGATGGTTATGACTCCAATCAGCGTGCTTTGGAAGGGCTGAGCACTTGGTTTTAAGCCAGGCAAGCATTGTCTCATTCAAATCAGCACGCCAAAGTGCGATATTTAGACTGTTTGGGTTACAGTTTAAGAAGCAGCCTCCAGAATAGTGCATGTCATTAGAAAACCTGGTTAAAAATTTTAATTGAAATACCTCAGAATGAGAAAAATCCCCTTTGATTTCACCAAAATTGAAAGATTATTAAAATAATAATAATAAAAAAAAACTACATGGAAAATTGTTACCAGATAAAACTTTCTTAAATTTTTAGGACTTATTTAAAAACAAAAATAATTACTTTTTCTATTTGAATATTTCTATTTAATATTTGAAATATTTTGATCAACCTGAACTCTTCTTTCTGGAGGAAATATTGCTATGGTTTTGATTTTGTTTCTTTACTGAGTGAGAATGTCAATATTTCACAACTACAGAACATCATGGGAAGCTGAAAATCTAGTTTCTACACCACTCAAGTAAATATATGTCCTTCTGTATTATCTGCTCCAAAACATGATCTCCTACTGCAACCAAATTGCAATTATAAGGGGAATGATTTTAAATCATTTTTACTAGCTGTTCTGCTGAATAATAGCATGTTCTTCAAGTAAAATAAAATAAAATAAAATAAAATAAAAAAGATGGCAAATTGCAGCTGAGGTAGTGGAACTGTTCGCTTTTAAAATTTTTAAGTTGGACTTTTACATTCACTTTTTGGTATATTATCAGAATATTCTGGCTATAGTAATCCCTGTTTCATTTTTGAAGGCTTCTAAATTTCACAGCATTTTTCTTAACTGTCCAGCTGCCTAAATTTGTGATGCCAGTGCCATGATTTTAATAATGTTATTCCTAACTTGATGAGGCATAGCAAGGAACAGAAGTTAGTCCATGGAATTTTTTAAAACTTTTCTAACTTTTCACCATATTCAAGTCAAACTCAAAGCCTTTTCACATGCAGGCTTACACATCTCAGAGAAACGAGGCTTCCTGCATAGGGGTTGCTCCTCAATGCACAAGTCTAACCGCAGCTAGAAGTCCTTCTCATGCCAAGATTGAAGATTGGGTCAAATGAGATCAAAGGATCAAGGGCAAGGGCTTCCCCCTGGAACCTGTCCAGACATCATTTGAGGATATTTACATACTAATCAATCCAAGAAACTCTCAGTTTCTATCCTTGCTCATTACTTTTCCTTTTCAGTTTTATTACATGCTTTTCATCAATACACCTCAAAAGGCAGACTCTGAGCTGGGCCTAGAGTACATCTTGCCTGGACTTCACCAAGGTCCCAGACCTGAGACATCTCTCTAGTTCTTGTAGAATCTCCCATGCTTCTCTTCATCAGTAGGGTGCAAAAACTTACAAAAACATCCAAGGGACAAAAATGCAGTTCCCAGCTGGGAAGACAATGTGCAGAGCCTGGCTGGCTGGATTGAACTGCTGCCAGGACTTCTGCAAAGACTGGGAGCCTGTAGTAAAATTATACAGGAGATCCCACTAAAAATTGAACAATCTGCTCCACATTTTTCTTTTTCATCCCTGTAGCTAAGCCATTAAGGACATATTTGCCACCAAATATGATATTGCCTCATCTTTGTGGCACCACTTAGTGATTTCACTGTATGTGACTGAGGTTTTGCAGCATTCCAAGCTCCTTAAGCCAGTAGAGACAAAGCTCCCTGAAGCTTTGGACCAGATTTTAAAAGTTTCAGTGCCTTGACTATTATTTAATTTTTATGATTTCCCTCTTGGTCTCACAGAACGTCAGTAAGAAAACTTGTCCAGGGAAATCAGGGTCTATATTTGCATATTATCTGATATAATTGTGGGTAACATTGGCTCATGTTATACAATGAGCTTGTTTTCATTGTACAGATTTCATCTGCTCGGGGGAGGGGATTTATGTGACCTATTAATATTTAATGGTACAAATAATTAAAATAAAAGTCCAGGCACAGACAAAGGTTTTGGTAACTCAGATTTAAACAGCCACCATTCATTATAATATGGCTCTGTTTGAAAGGTTTTGATTTCTTAAAGGGACTAAAACAAGAAGATATACTTTTGATGACTGTTTCATGACTGTTTGAATATTGTCTTGGCTGATATTGTTGTACATCAAGTCTACATTGTATAGGAGCTTTGTGCAGTTCCTAATTTACTGACAGAAGAGATCTGCAGAAAAATAAAGGAGAAAATCTCAGCTGGAATAATAAAATAGATCATTGTATCAAAGCAATGTCTGTTTTTCCTTTGCAGTCAGGCTAGACTGGTATTTTAGCATGGGGAGTTGCTGACAATATAATAGAATGTTGTCTTTCTCTTCCTTATTTCTCCAAACCAGTAACTTAAGTTTTTTTCCTGAAGCATGTAAAAAAAAAAAAAAAAAAAAAAAAGAAAGGTTATTCCACTAATACTCCCCTTTTCCAGAACAAGGTTCTCCTGTATTATCTTACTCTCCTGAATTTCAACCAAGACAGTCTTTCCTGGCATGCCTGTAAAAGAAAATTTACCCCATGAAGAAAATGTAGGAGACTCCTTGACAGTAGGATAAATTATCTCTCTAGTACTGTTCAGCCTATAGAATTTTTTTTTTTTTTTTTTTTTTTTTTTACTGTGAAGCAGTATGAAAGCAGGTGAATAGCTTACTCTGAATCAACCAGCTGCTTTTCAGTACCCCTTTCATTAATCCGGCGTATTTCAGCTTGCCTCTCACTCCTGCACAGTCAAGAATATCCCCGTGTCTACCTTCCATGAGCAAAATGCACACTTTTGCCTTGGGCTAGGGATGTGTCAAGAAGTGGAGGAAAAATATAAACCAAGCCTCTAAAGAAAGAAAAACAATCTTTAGAAACACACTCAGCATAACTGTATAAGAAGCTGAAAGGTGACGACATGAAGAAAAAGAAACTTAGACCAAATGTGCAATCAACTTGGATATTATGCAGTTAAAAAGCACACAAAAGCTTTATACAAACTAATGAATTGATTTAAGGCTCCAGTGGGTGATATACAATGACATATTATTTATGTAACCTGTAGTTTACTGTTCACATAGTAATTTCCACCTCCCACCCTGTCAAGTAGAAGAAGCTTTTTCACCTTAAATCTTAGATGATGATCAGACCAAATAGCAGGACAGGATGTATAAATGAAAGTAATTTAGTGAAGAAGGTTTGACTGACATGAAAAGACAATAAAAGTTATGATAATGTTAGGGATATCAAAGTGAAAGCCAGGTGGGCAGACGAGAATAGGCAAGTTCCCAAGTCAATCTGAAAGTCGTTCTTCAGCACTGGGGAAAATCCAGCCATTTATTTTCCAGCTTATCACTCCATGGGTCAAAAACTATGTATTAAATTTGGAGCACAAAGACCTGCCTTGTCTAACAATTGTACTTATTGTACAGACGGGCAGGGAGGAGGGGGAAGGGGAAGGCTTTCAAAAGCTCAACACATACTTTTGAGAAGATGATTTGGGATTCTCTCTCTGAAAAACAGACCATTCAAATCTCTCCTCTCCTACTGTTAGGGGAGGCATATATTAAAATGCACTTCTCCAGTGTTCATGATTGCTTTTTATGGGAGTATTGTTTCCTCTGTTTCTTGGTTCAGTGGTAGGTAGTCACCATCTCCACTGAGGAAACAGCCCTGCTTCCTGAAAGTGTTCTCAGCCGGGACTGCGAGACCTGGGTTTTCAGAATAATTTACAGATTGAAGCTCTGCAACGTTTCAGAAATTATTAAGCTTTCTGCCTAGTGCTTAAAGAGTGCATGGCTTAACTCAAGAACCCAGCCAGTCTTAAACTGAAGCGATGCAGGTTGGATAAGGTCCCTTGAGAGGGCAGTTGGCTACAACCCAGGGGATCAGTTCCCAAAGCAGGGTGCTGCCAGCTTGTAGACGAGCCAGACTGCCTGAGCGATGGGTGGTAGGAGCAGAAGGGCAGACACAAGGGTGCCACAGCCAGTGTGGTTCCCTGAGAACTCCCTTGCAGCCAAACAGGAACTGAGCTGGTGCAGGAATCACCACCAAACCACAGAGATTTGGGTACAAGATTCGCATAGTGCTGAAGCTTAGTTACACACAGAAAGGACTTACTCTTTTTGAGGTAGACTTCATAGATGTTTAGGCATTTTATAAATAATAACAGAAAATAAGCAAACATTCCAAAAGCCCACAGGAACTTGAGTTGTGTGAGGGATCCTACACTTCAGTAATACTCCTTTTCCTGTCTGTTGGATTCACTGGTTCTTGTTTTAATAACTGTCCTGCAAAAATATGAAGAATCAGGTTGGGAAGAAATATTTTACCTTGAATTTCCTTCCACTTTAAGTTTCCATCTCTCCATGAAAGGAAGGAAGGAAGGAAGGAAGGAAGGAAGGAAGGAAGGAAGGAAGGAAGGAAAGAAAGAAAGAAAGAAAGAGAAAGACAGAAAGAAAGGAAGAAAGGAAGAAAGGAAGAAAGAAAGGAAGGAAGGAAGGAAGGAAGGAAGAGAAAGAAAGAGAAAGAGAAAGAAAGAAAGAAAAAAAAAGAAGAAAAAAAGAAAGAAAGAAAAGAAAGAGAAAGAAAGAAAGAAAGAGAAAAAAAAGAAAGAAGAAAAAAAGAAAGAAAGAAAGAAAAGGAAGAAAGAAGAAAAAAGAAAAAAGAAGGAAGAAAAAAAGAAGAAAGAAAAAGAAAGAAAGAAAGAAAGAAAGAAAGAAAGAAAGAAAGAAAGAAAGAAAGAAAGAAAGAAAGAAAGAAAGAAAGAAAGAAAGAAAGAAAGAAAGAAAGAAAGAAAGGCGGACTTACGAAAGTAGCAAATAGTCCCAGTGATTAACTCCTGTCCTTTTAAAGCATACAGTCAGTTGCTCTGAGCACTGAGCATAACCCTTTTAGCTTAATCCAGCCAAGTTGGAAGCAAAATGTTTTTGTCATACTTAGGGGAAAAAAGAAAAAAACGTGTGACACATTGTTCTCCAGGACAGAAAGGGCACAGAAGTTTCTATTCTGAACCTGCTATTTCTGGGACCAATCCAGTGAGTCAGCAGAGAGTCCCTCCATGTGCTGACATGAAGGAAATCCCAGCTCTGGGTGTTGCTTCCGAATGTGCTTGGGGCTCAGCTGAGAACAATGCAAGTTTGGGGTTTCCAGCGGGGGCGGCTTGGCTTGGGCTGCTGGGATGGACAGGTGGATGGATGGATGGATGGACGGACGGACAGACAGATGGACGGATGGACAGGCAGATGGATGGATGAAGCAGGTCAGCAGATCTGGAGGAGCAGCAAGGCATGTGGACCCAACTAGAGGGGACATTATCCCATTGTTTTCTATAGCATATTTTAGCTCACAACCAGAGGACAGCAACTGAGATAACCACTTCTGTTGGACCAACTCAGAGCATCGTTCAGATGACTGCAGCTGCCATAGTGGTTCCCAGGTTCCCAGTGGTCCAGTGGTACCAGTTCCTGACTGGAAATGGGGAATTGCACCACAATACTCTTTCCTCTCACCTATTCAAAGGAGATTGACAGGAGCAAAAAAAAAAAAAAAAAAAAGGAGACATGGCCTCAGTGACATGTAGTCTGGAATGGCAGTGGACAAGGGACACACATTTTTGCACCTACATTTTATATTTCCTTTGCACACCTAATTAACATAATTCATTTACCTCTCTTTTATAAAAAGAAACAGATCTGGGGCCTTAAATTTCACACATTAACAAAATTTGGTTGTATATGTGTGAAAAAAAAAAATCCCTTTGTGCAGGAGTTCATACTGGGGCCACCTAATGCCTTCCATCAGCTAGCTGGTCATGCAAGCACATGTCTACAGCAACACTCCCACCTAGAAAGACTGAAAGACTGTGCTTAGGTCTTGAAGTTCATCTTCCAGACAAACTGGGGAACAACTGCTGGTGTCTGAGGAAACACAAAAGGCAGGTGCTGATCTTGGATTAAAGATGATTTGGTTTGCTTTGTACCCCTTCTTTTTTTTCTCTTTTTTTTTTTTTTAGCAAAAATAATAACATGGAAGTCTTGAGCCAAGAGCTCTCATTCCATGCAAACATTTGAAACACTGAAAATTCAAAGCCTGTGAGTCATCCTGTCAGTATAACCAAAGTGTTAATCCATCAGGTTTCCTTCTAAGTACCAGTAAGAAGGGAAAATATCATCATAATGGGAAAAACGGTTTCACCTTGCAGCATCCGCTTCCTCAAGTAGATACCAGGTAACTGAAGATAAGACTGAGTTTGCCAACAGCTTGGTACTCTTCAGAGTCTCTAACTTTGGGCATCTATTTTTGTCACCCAGACTGACCTTCATGATATTTGAAGATAACATTCAACTATCCTAAATTGTCCCCACAACAGCACAGAAAAACACCAAAACAATTTTATTGCACAATGAGCGATCTATGGCTCTTTTCAGATTTATTTATGTGAGTTTCTTCAGTTTGGGTTTTGAATATTTTTAATGCCTTCCAGTTGTTGGGGAATATTCTACACTGTCCTGGTGAGTGGGTAAGTTAAGTCGTGTCGTTCATTTCAGCATCTTGATCAGCTGATCTTGACCTTCAACAAAGAAAGACAAGCTGTGGGGACCAGACTAACCTGTGAAGCAGCTCTTTATGAAAGCATTGAATTCTTGTCTGCAGCTCAACTAGGCAGGGGTCATTAAGTTATTCACAAGCCTCTTTCTGGGCAAGTACTTTGAGAAAGAAGGCACACCATGTAAACGTGAGTTATTCCTCAGTCCCGTTAAAGAAGTTGCAACGAGCTTCTTTTGCAAACACTTGTGCTAATACAAAACTGTCACTCCAACGTTCATGGAATGCAAAGGCAAAGGAAGTGCAAAAATAGAAGTGATTTTATTTCCAGAGGCAAATAAATATTTCTGGGAAAATAAGCAAACAAGCAAAACCAAATACTATTTGTCCATCCATCTCAACTTGAACCCCTAAAATCAAACCACGATTATTAGGAATGTTGACAAGGATTAGGAAATTGTAAAATAGAGGTACCTTGTTAAGACTATTGAATTGATAGGCAGGTTCCACCTGCACTCATAGCTAAAATGAGTTTATTCCTATTTCTTCACCAACTGATGGAGCTCTTTACTGAGCACTGCTTTGAGTGATCAAGGTGATACTGTACCTCTTTGGAGAGGCAGCCCTGTTAATGTAATGACTTGCCAATGATGTATTGCTCTAAAAATGGTGCCTTCTACAAAAGAACAGGTCCTGGAACAGATTTAGCCCTAATTACAGGAAGGAAGGAACAGGAGAGGTATGCAGATACCAGGAGATTCATCTTGCCAAAATAGAAAGTGTGTTGCTGCAAGCTGGAGAATTTAAATGGCAATACTTTGGGAAGAGACCCATGCTAAACAATTATCTCCTCTGTAACAATCAAGAATTAGGCTGGAAAATGCAGATATCTGAAACCATAATGTATGTGGTTTTTAGATACCAGATTTACTTCTTGCCAGAGAGACTCAAAATACATTTTTACTTCATCCACTAATATAGCACAGTGTCTCACATTGAATCCATGACTCAGTATCATACAATCACATCCTGTTTTTATTAGATAATTTGGTTTTAAGTAGCAACTGAAGAAGTCCCATTCCCCTCTTGTACTTCTCAGATTTCCTGCATTTGTCACCTGAAGTTGATTATTTGATATCTTGTATTACTGGTAATTATCATTATTTTTCATACTAGACTTTTGCATTAGGTTATTATTGTAGTCTAAGAATGATGATACTATCATGCAATGATACACAAGGGTGCACATCTGAAAGTGTGTTACATATTTTCTCCATTTTACAGAGCAAGACATAAAATGGTTGAAATTATTCTATGGCCATAAACAAGTCATTTAAATTAGCAGCAAGCCCAGGAATAAAATTGCCGCAATTTAAATCTTTGTTCCCACTCTAACCAGGGAACAACACAAATGTACCTCTGTATTCGTTCATTATTCTGTATCACATAGCCACCAGTACATTGTCTTTGAGAGCTGAGCATAGTAGGGATTACATTACTAAATGCTCTTATCATAAAACAGATATTGCAGTCCTCAGGTTTCCTCTGTTAATCTGTTTGTTTTGCTGTATCTGGAGGATAAAAAATGTGGGAGTATGAAACATTTATCTGCTAATTAGCAATTATAAAACAGTAATGGAGCTTGTGTGTTTTAAAATATGTGAGACAATGTTTGATTTTATGCTTCATTTAGAAATATCATAAGGATCTAGGCATATTCTATAAATAATTTAAAACACTCTATGTGAGGAGGTACATGTAATCAAATGAAAGGGAGGCAAAGTCCATGCTGAAAATAGTGACCTTTTTAGCAAAGGTGGGTGTGTTTGCACAAATACAAATGTCTGGGTGCTATCTTCAGCATTAGTACTTGCCAAATTCATTTAAACATATGCAAATGAATACAAGGTGTCAGGCTATGCCAGTTAATTGCACAATGAGTTGAACTTGTCAGCAAAATTTCCTTGCACTATCCCTTCTCAGCTCCAGTGATAATAGTAAGAGAATACAAACATGAGATACATTTGTTCTTTCTTTACACACAGTACTGAAGCCTTTTCTCGGGTTTCTAGGTGCTTACCTAGTGGGCTGCAACTCTCACCTTACCATCACTGAGAAGAAATAGGTGTCCTGTCCATAGAGGTATCTTGATTGCTTGAAGGTGAGGACCATATAATGGGACCATAAATATTCATATTTTTTTTAATCTGTGCTGGACCCTGATCCTGAGCATGGTAGAGAGCCAAGGTGGAACTGGTCTTTTCAGCATGGAAAAGAGAAAAATGAGGGAGATAAAGAAGGCTCCAGAAGGCCCCAGGTGACCTGGCCCTCTGAACCGGGCATGGGTACTCTCCATCACTCTTGTGCTAGATTGCAAGGTATATCCATCAAGATGCACAAGACCTCCCTTGCTGACATGGACAGCTCTGCTATGAGGTTCCTATTGTCTCTGTGCTTGTAATCTCTTCTCATTTATTATGAAATAGGACTTCAACAACACTTAATTTATCACTACTCCTCCTATGGGGGCTTTCATGAAGCACCAAGCACTTTGCAGCTTGGAAGAGCTTTCTCACAGTCCAGTGGATTGCTTTGTAGCACAGAAAAACTGCCTTGTGATAGGTTAGGAAAGATCTGGGTGATCTGAGAGGTGACCAGCTTACTTGAGAGCTCAAAGAGTATGGTTGAGGCAATGAGCTGGCATGAGCAGTGACCTTGGGAGGGAACAGAAGGACACTGCAGCCCCAACACTCTCTCATTTTCCTGCTGAGGAAGTGAGGCATCGATGTCCATTATTTCAGGGACTTCCTTCTTTGCCACTGCCTTCATTTCCAGATCTAACTAGTTATGAGTGTACAGGGTGGCTTTGATGAATTTTCCAAGCCCATGGCCAGATCCTCACCTACACAGAAATCCCATGCTTTAATGGCAAGCCAGAAGGAGCTGCCTTCCTTGCCATTATTGCCACCTGAGGATTGAAAACCATAGGAATAAGTCTAGGAGGATGCCAGCCAAAGCATCCTATTGTTTCAGAAACAATGTGCATGCCATTAAAGCATGGCAGGGCAATGCTCTCATTAGCTCCTTGAGACATTTCTCGTTTCCCATCACCACTTCCTTCCCATCACCACCCTGCCAAGTGCCTCCAGGAGCAGATGCTCTTTATAACACCCACTGCTCTCCAGTGGGCTTGGAGTTATTTGTATTAATTCCAATATTAATTAGCACTATTAACCCCGGTGGAGTTAAGAGGGCAGTTACCAAGCTGCCTGTCATAGCAATAGACTTGGGAACTTGGCCAGTGGCATCTCTCTTCTGAAGAGAGTTCCATGTCCATGCAGAAAAGGAAGCACAGCCAGAATTCCCAGGAGTGCATCAAAGGCAATGCAAAGGGAGAGACTTGAAGAGGTCAGAGGCTGTAAAACTATAAAAAGCATATACTTTCCTGGAGTCCTCTGAGTCCTATCCCCTCCTTGCTCCACACCTTCTCCCACAACTGTCCTGTATCATGACAACCAGCTCTTGGGTCTGTGCATTAATAAAAATAAGCTCTGCAACCAGAAATAATTGAATATTACATATTTTCCCTCATTTGTGACTTTCACAAGCCCATGTTTTTTCTCCCTTCCTGATGCCTTTTTCCTGAGGCTCTCCCAGAGGTTCAGCCCCAAGCGATCTGGATATATTTTCAAATAAAAATAGCCAGCTTATTCATCAAACAGATTTTTTTTTCCCAAATTAAAGTTTGGGGGAGTTCTATGTATGTTGGACCTGAAGTTCAGAGATCCCTTTTCACAAACCATGTGTAATGTTGACATCCAAAGTGCTCTGGCTGTTTTGTCTTGAAGGAGTTTCCAAGGGGAAGCATGTCTGCATGCTCTTTTGGGAGACTTATCAGGGCATATGGGACACCAGTTGTGCTTTACTGCAACACACGAGCCTCCGCTGTCAACAAAACTGTGCACTGCTAGCAACAAAATAAAAGAAAGAGAGGGGAAAAATTAAAGTTAGCTTTTGTGGAAGGAAGTTGTTAGTTAAGAACATGGATGTTGGAAACAGGTGTTAATCTTTACTGGCTCTGTCCCTGCAAGAATCATACAGAGTGCCAGTCGTCCCAGATGTCCCTTCGCTTCTTGTAATGTCATCACCAGCTGCACCGAGAGCGAAGTGACTTCTCCTCCCTTCTCTGCCCTGATGGATACAAAGGAAATTAAGGGGGAGTGTATTTGGCATGAAAGTCCTGCCTTGGTAAGTGCTGTGTTGGCTCTATCTGCCACTGCCCATTACAAACAATGACAATAGTGATTGCAGCTCAGCTGCCAGCAAACTGCTAATATGGATTTCAAACAACAGTTTTCTGACCACGTTATTCATCTTGAATAAGTTCCTTCTCCTTCCACTGCTTTAACACATCTTACAAACTTGGCAGTGCTTCTCCACAGTCCCTCAACCCCAGAGGAGGTCCCTGTGGATGGAAGAGCTTCACTGTTGCTGAAATGCAGCCCTGCCTGGGTGCAGAGCCCCCAGGCAGACACAAGAAAGGTTCATGGAGGGGCAGTGTGAAGAGAGAGAGGCTTCTAGAAACTACTGTGCAAGACTACATTGGGGTTATCACCTTGTACTTGATAAGGAAAAGAACCTTGGGCATTGTACTAGACTAATTCCCACTCTTTCAATGGAGGTAATAATAATGGTAAAGAGTTATTTCCTTCCCTGTCCACTCACTGTACCAGGTGAGTCAGGTTTTTTGGACAATAGGGAAATGTTCACAGTTACCTTACAGATTCCATTTGCAGCCATCAGCTGTACCAGCAGCTAAAACGAGCAGCACTTGCAGCTGTAAAGTACGTAGATAGACTGGCCATGTGTTCTTCTGCTTCTGGTCTTGGGCAATTAAACATCTGCTTTCCACAGGAAAAGAAGCTGTTTTATATAATTTTTTCACACTATGTGTTCACTCCTCATTAAGCCATATTACAATTAAGACAACCCAACATAACTCAACCCATTCCTTTCCACTAATAATGATAAGGGATAATTTTCAATCACTAGTCACTTCAATTGCCAAACTATCAATTTTTTTGCACTTACCACTTTTTTTTTTTTTTTTTTTTAGTTCAATGAGCCTTTGAGGAGCTAGCAGCTAATGTGCTGTCTCCAAACTCCCATGGCACTATTTACATCCCAGTCTCTCTGGACTGCTTCTAATCATTTTATTCAAAGCATTATTTGCAAATTATACACTTATAAGAAGTAGTCTCAATGCAAGCCAGAAAAGCCAAACTGAAGACAACTTGCAAACTGAAACCAACCCACAATATAGCAATGTCCAAGAGCAAGACATTTCATAGAGTCAGGGAATACCTGAGGTTGGACAGCATCTCTGGGGAGCATTCAGTGTAGTGCAAATGTCTGCATTAACTTCAGCTAACAGATACCATAAATATAGATCTGGAAGAACAAAGCAGAGAGATGTTGTTTAGAATCCCAGCAGCTGCAATGGGATTTTTAAATTAAAATGTTTCCTATGTTGTGCACTTATGTACAGACTTTCAGAAAAGCTGAGGGTTCTCCTAGTGACAAACTGTCCACACAACTCCTTTTGTTAGGTATCATATGAACCCACATAGACACAGTCTGATGTCCAGTGGTCACGGCGTTTATGCCTTGTTTGCTGTTTTCTGTTTATTGCTGCAGCAAACCGCATGTCCTTGTATTTACCAAACTTGAAAACAAATCTGGCTCCTAAATTTGCCCATTCCATTTTGACACTTCACTAAACCACACTGGCACCCTCAAACAGGTCTCCACTTTCCCTATATGTTCCACTTTTTGCACATTTAGTGCATTTCCATTTGCAGTTTTGCACATTTTCTGGTGCAATCAAGCATGTCTTCAAGCAGCTGGGGGGTTCACAGATATCCACGTGCTTTTTGAGACTTCCAAGCAAACCAAAGAGAAGAAATAGTCTGGCTCCCTCTAAGCCATCTCACAGAGCTGGAGAGGACCCAAGAGGGTGTGTGTGCATGTGTGAAAGGAAGAACGAGCACTAATGAGCTCAGGTTGCATCTGAGACAAAACAGTTACTCATTGCCAGAAGCCAGCGGCTTTGCCTACTTGAGGAATTCCCATTCCTAACCTTTGCAGATAACAACCCCCATCGCATTTAGCCAGCTCTTCATCATCCTCTCATTTATTAGACACAAACAACTATCTCTAACAAGTCAACTAAAGCATACAGGGAAATGCAGCATTCCCATCTCTTAAACCTATCGGTTTCAAATAGAGAGCCAGTGGATAAATAAACAGAAGAATAATCTTTCAGAGCCCAATTGGCTTCCTATATATTCTGAGAGTGCTTGCAACTTCAACAGTGATTCATTAACCACTACTGAAGGACAGAGCTGTTAATAAAAGCTCACCTACAAATACCTCAGAAAATATCAATACCCATTAATGGCAAGTTCTTGAGATACTCATTTATCCCCAGATCAGCACAGTGCATAAGCAATTGCTTCCATTCAAACCTATGCGTAAGTCCCATTGAGTTATTTTATTTGAAACAAATAGGTACACCCAGAGCAAAAGAAAACAGCACTTCTCATGACCTGAGTTCTTTAAAGCACAGCTGGCAACCCCGTAAAGATCACATTCAACACTACCAAATCAGGATCGTACTCCACAAAAAAAGGCATAGAGGTAGTGCCAAAAAACTCACACTTGCAAAGATCACTTGTGTATTATGGGTTGTTTGCAATTATGAAAACTGTAAGTTTGGGGTATTTTTCATCTACATTGGTCTAAATTTGATGTAGTTCAAATGAGAGCAGAATTTGGCTTCATATCAGTGAAAGTGTTAAGTGTATGATCTCTTAAGTCTTGATATTTTGTGTGACTACACTTTTGTGGGAAGCAGGACATTACGTTAAAGGCCCTCTTCATTAGTTTACAGACTTCTTTTTTAATGCTTAAAACATTTTATTAGTGCCAAGGACCATAAAGCTGTTGTGGTAATTATGACCCAAAAAAATTGATTACATTTGTAAGGTACCAAAAATCATACTATTCATGACTGCCAAAAATAGCAGCTTTGGATTTCTCATAAGAATGTCAGCACTAAAAGGAGGGAAAAAAAGTGTCAGAGCAATCATTCCTCACTATGGGAATCAGCAAAGAAGCTTAGTGATCCAGACTGTGCAAGATCCACAGTCCAGACTCCCACCACTTTGTCCCTCCTGTGCTCATTTAAATGTGTGTGAACTAGGTACAAACTTGTACTACATAAGGGAAATATTCCTGCTTTCCCAGTTTCTAGAAGTGTAAATGACAGCACTTACAGGCCAGGGGAGAATCAGCCCCATCACAGCAGATGTTTAACTGAACTCCCCAGTAACTTTCATTTTTTTTATTTTTTTTTTTAAGAAAAACTCCCTTAGATTAGGACTTTCTTGTGTTATTTCTAATAGATTCTGGTCCCAACCCAATGAAAATACATTTAAAATGCTTCTGTGAGACTTTTCCATTAAATTAAGAAAAAGGATCCAAGTAGAAAAATGAAAGGAAATTTTGAAAAATTAAACTTAATGTCACAAATTCTTCCATTCAGGTTTGAGTTTAAATTAGGGGTTAAAATTTGGTAAAGATTCCTCCTTATTTTATACAGTTAGTTTTGCTTGTTCTCACTTGCAGATCTACAAGTATTTTCATTGCATTTGTCCCATGTGAGAGTTCATTAGACTGTTAAATCCGTTTTCAATAAAACATGTGAAGCTTTAACTGTGCATAGACTAATGAATGTCTAATAATGTTATGAACTCTACCCAATATATGTGCTGTTCACAGCATATTAGTAAATATCAGGCAGATTATAAGTCACTTGTCGTAAAGAAGCCCATAATTTAAGACACCTAAGGAATTTCAGCACTTTGCAAGGCAGTGCATGAAGTAACATGCAACTTATGCTGTCATTATGGCTTATTTGAGAGGTTTTAGATAAAGGAGAAAAATGCCAAAAGCAAACTAACACTACAGAGACACAGTTAAAAAATGACATGCTTGTTTCTGGGGGGATGAGCATTTTTAATTTTTCCCTGCTGATTTTTTTTTCATATCTGAGTCATTATGACTTCTCATTTCTTGCTCAGCTTAATACCTGGATGTATTGCCCAAAATACTGCTCAAATACATTGTGAGGACACAAGATTTTCTTTCCTAGAGTACAGACTGAATGATCTGATCCTCCACTGTCGAATGTGTCTCCCTCTGTGTCTGGAGCAGGACCTAGTGGGGAATACGTAGGAGTCCCGCAGATCAGCCAGGAAGTATTCCAGCTCAGGGGAAACTTCCCTAATTCCCTACTTAGGCACCAGTGCCAACAGTGTTCTTGGCTTCAAGAACTGTGAGCTTCTGATTCATTTTTATTTTCAAATGAACCACTGCGTGGTGGAAACCCCAAGTCTTTCCACTCCAAGGATTCTCATTATCAAGAATGCTGAGCATCACAAAAGAAAGGCAAGGTTTATTGGTGGTCAAAAATCCATCTCAGATCAGAGCTGGTAGCATTGTTCTGTGTGGATAACCAGTTGAAGAAGATGAATGGAGGTTTTTCTATCTGGGATAAGCTGAGTGAAGAGCTTTGTATCTAGATTAATTACTCCACCATTGTCCAAGAGTGAAGATTTGGTGACTCCCAAAAACGACAGAGCAACAGACCATCTGTTCCCCCTGATCCCAGTGAGCTGTGAGACTTGCAAACACAGCAGGAGTAGGTGCTGCAGGACCCACAATCTGGGCTTCCAGATGCAGAACCTTGGTCACCCCAAAACCATGCGGTTTCACATAGGGCGGTTTCTTGAAGTCTTGGTCTACAAGTATAAAGCTGAGAGCTCTCACTGGAATTTTACATTATAAAGATGGCATCTCTGCAGGCACATGAGCATTTAAAACACTCTTGAGTTACTGTGTATGTAATGGATCATATGATTGTGCCACTGGCAGGTCTGGCAGAAACCCAGTATCACTCCTGACTATGTGACAACCCTGAGTTTAAAGATCAAAACTGAAACAAAAAGCTTAGATAACATTAAAGTCACGTTTCAGCTCAGTCTTTGTAACTTTGAACCATTAGGTCAAGGCTGAAAGTTTTCCAGTAAATTTTTCAGAAGGACAGTGTGAAGTTCACTTCAAAACACCGGGACTTCAAAATCTCATATCTTACAGGAGATCATTTAAAAATTGCACGGTGCTGTTGCAGAGCAGAATTCAAGTCCAAGAATTAAATAAATTATTAACTTTCAGACCTGCTGCAAGTGGGTGTCATTCTGCTGAAGGGAAGGAGCCAAAAAATCACTCCCCACAACCACTTGGGCCCATCACCGTTTCTGATTCTCATTAATTGTCTCACAGTAATACACAGGGCCCCCAACCGAGATCAGTGCCTGACACCATAGATAGTTACAGAGGGTGGGACTCCTCTCACCTAATTTCAACTGTCTAAAGATTAGCTATCTAGCTTAAACTAGTCATCTAGACTCCCTTTATAGTCAATGGAGAGAGATAGGCACCTTTGGGGTAAAATTTGTCAAGGGTCCTAGGTGATGAATTTAATGTGTGTGTTTAGGCCTGAATTCAGCAAAGTACTTAAGCAAATGCTTATCTTTAAGCACATGAATAATCTGATCTCTGTTAAGTAGAGCACTTCAGCATGTTCTGAGTTTAAAGTTCACTGTGGGCCTAAGTGCTTTGCTGAATCACTGAGCGTGGAGTCAGGCTTGACATGATGAAGCACTGTAGAGCATAAACCAAACACGCAGCATTAAACTCAAAAGAGAAAGGGATTCAGGGAAGGGTAAAGGGAGGGAAGCCAGTGTTCAAGGGATGGCTGAAGCTTTCAGCTAAAGAAAGGAGGCTGGAAAGTTTAGAAACAACCCTTTGTGGGTATCTGTGTTGTATAAAGCAGACAGTGGTCAAGAGTAGGTGCTGTGCCCTACATGTTGCTGTCACAGAAAGACAAGGTGACATTCAGTTCAATGGAAAAACACAAATCCAAAACCAATCAAAGGGAACACATTTTAAATCCAGGTGCAATAAATTTATGGATGCTACCACTACAGAAAGCCGCAGAGGGCTTAATGTTATCAAAAATGGGGCTGAATATTTCTGAGGATAGCCAGAGAGCATTTAAATAATACGAAGAGGTTGATTACTCATCATTCTACTTTAGAACAAAATTGCTGTTGGATAGAAGTCATGCAGGTCCCATGGAAATGGCTGTGTGAAAAGAGGGCAGCAGATATCTAGCTCAGTTCAGAGAGAAAAATATTGGAGAAGAAGCAAGTAAAGGAAGATCCAAAGTACATACAGAAATTCAAATCCCACAGCAAAAAGAACTTTCAATTACAATACACAGAATTAGGATCTTTGTGAAGGAGCAGGTGTTTTACCAGTTTGGATTTGTGACCTTATTTTACAACCATGCTCTTCTTACAGAGCACTGCTCTGAGAGACATCTCTCTCCCTCTCAGGAAGGCCAAGTGATGTAAACATCTGGCAGGTAACCTTGCCTACAGCCCACATAACAGAGAGTACAACAGAAGCACAAAAAATTACCACTGCACTTCAAATCAGGCGTCTCGGATACCAGTGGCTGGGACAGCACAAAGGCTGGAGAAATCTGAACTCAGTGGAATAAATTCCTCTATTTTCTTACAGAAAATCTTTGAATGACAGGGTAATATGCCCATGAGGCTCCAAATGGGAAACAAGCCTGAAAAACATCAGCATCTGGAGATTTTAGCTGTCTTCGTCTAAGAGACAGAGCAGACAGGGAAACCAAGATGATTTACTTTTTGTGGAAAAAAAAAAAAGGCACAAGAAAGGACACTCAAACATAAAGTCGGAGGAATCCTTGCAGAGTCTGATACAGAACCACCTTCATAATGATTTTCTTTCTCTGTTTATACTATATTCCTTTTCTTTTTTATGTGTTTGATAGTTACAGGAAGCTGATTGGAGATGTTTTATAGTGCATGTCAGGAAACATTAATATCACCTTTTAATTACCATACAGCACCCTGAGTGCTTTTACAGGATGTGGCGAGGGGGAGAACTGTATAGATAAAATGAGTAATAGAGCACCTTTCTATACCCAAGGCCCTTAGAGTACAAAGCAGAAAATTAAATTCCAAAACCACTGATCAATATTTTTAACATAAATACACTGCTTGTAGCCCTTTCGAATTATCCCTCATTTCTCAGTATTTTGTTTTTCTTAAATGGTCTCCCTGGAGACAAGTGAGTGCATGAAGATCAGAGTTTTCCCTTAAAATAGAAAAAACAGCAAGTTTTTAACTCCTGGTACCTATGGAGAAAAAAAATGGAATGGTGTTTCTAACAGCCTAGAAGCTGAATGAAAGGAGCCCCATATTTCTCACCCTATATTTATTCCATCTCCGTTTTCTAGGCTCATCTAATTATATTTGGAGACCTGTTTTACAACATACAAATGTTGATTGTAAATTATCAAAATACAAAGTAAAATAATCAGGGCAGGGGGCAGGGAGCAGTTTAGACATTGGATTGGCATAACTGTTTGGATAACTATTCCCATGTTTTGCTGAAAGTTTTGGCAACTTTTCTTTGCCAAAAGGTCATTTCCCCTTTCCTGGTCTTTGACTATTGCTTTAAAATGTATTCCTTTTGCAGAAGGTATTGCCATTGATCGATTAAAATCTTGGATTACTGGCCTAGGCTTACTCCATTCCTGCATTGCAATAACTATGATAATTACTGCTTTAGTTGCCCACAAAGAAATGAGTATTTGTCTCTTTGTGGAGGAAAAAAATAATGTATTTTCCCCAGTGATCAGCAATCTGCATGCATTTCTAACAAATCAAAGGGTTTCCTCTGGTTCAACAGCATGTTGTAAAGTAAATTTTATAATGTTGAAACAGCAATTGCTGGTGGCTTTCTTCCTAATTTCTTGCATAAGTGAAGTGCAGAGACCAATTTCACATTTTCCTGTTAACTTCAATAAAAATTAGCATTTAACTTGTCAGAAAGAGCTATCTCTCATGCCAAGCAATGTCACAATGTTGAATACTTCATTGCAGTATGTTTCTGTTAGATTTTTTCCAGCAGCAGGGCAGCTGCCAGAATAAAAGTGCCAAGACTCAATTCCTTGTAATTATTGACAGACAGTTCTCCAAATGCATGTGCTTAACAAAAAGGCAGGCACAGAATTAAAGCCTGGGGGCACGTTTAAGTCTATCAGCAATAGCCTGATAGTAACCAATGGACACTTAGGAAACTTGCACACTGCCTGTGAAATGAATGAAAGTGGTTTTTTAATTATGCATCAGCTGTCTAAGTTGTTTGCATCCTAGACATTTAGAAGCTCTGTGTTGGAAAGCTCAAGACAAGACTTTTCATCCTGGGAGCCCTCAAGTTTGGTGGCAAATACAGGTTTCACGGTTGTAGCAGCACTTTTGTCTTGCCACTTTTCCAATGGTTACAGCTGAGGGACCTGGACTCCACTGCCACCATTACCTCCATGTGCATAGGCCTTTTGTTCCTTCCCTCACCCCTTGCTGCCCACATACACTGTGGATGTGAGGAATGGCCTCTCAAGGTAGACCTCAGTAGCTGGACTAGTGACGCAGCTTACAGTGACATGGCCATGTTGACTTTGAAGGAGGTCAGTGGGACATTTGCAGTATGGTCTCCAACAACAACCCCCCAGACCTCACCCACTGGGGCCTACACCCTGCAGCACCTGAGTTGGCAATTTTAAACACACGCAAGATCCTTTGTCACCGCAATTAGTGACGTGTGAGCAGCCTGGGTGGGATTGTTCTCATCCAACTTCAGCTGCCTTGCATGGAGGTGTCTACTCATCTGGGCTTCCCCTGTTGTCAATGGAGACAGGTAGGAACTGCCAGAGGGTGATTTGTCACACCCCAGTTATGGGTTGGATGCTGTGACTTGGCTTTTGGAGGCAGCTGTTTCTCTCCACAGGTTATGATGGAAGTCTAGACACCTATCTGCAGCCAGACAGCCAATTCTGAGACAAGTGAGAGGAAATCCACCCCATATACCTGTCGACAGTGGCAGGCACTGATCTCAGCTACAGGCCTTCAGTGTTGCTGGAATGCAATTAGTAAGATTCATAAATGTTGACAGGCCCAATTGTCTGTGGGAAATAAATTATTTTTGGCTCTCTCACTTCCCAGAATTGCATCCCCTTGCAACACTTCCACTGCTGACTCCATAGTATTTAAGCTAAATAAATTCAAGGGCAAGAAGCATTTATATTGGTAGACAGGGTATTTCAGTATGTTACGTGACCATGTCATAAGATTGGACTCAGTAAAACATGGAATATGATGAACACAGATGAAAGGTGTTGGTTTGTAAACAGTTCTTTCATTTTCAACATGTTCCTTTTGGAACATCCTTAATTTCAAACAATGCTGAAAGTATAATTTCACTTTTCTTCAAGACAAAGATCAGAAATCTGCAATATACCAAATCTTGATGCCATCATTCAGGAAAAAGCTTTTAGTGACCTGACCAAACTTTCAGTTAAGGACCTCAAGACATGGTCCCTGTAAATAAAGCAAAATGGAAACAACTGTGGTTGAACTAATGAGATAAAGATCAAACTCTTGGAGGGTTTTCAGACAAAAAGATTGTCTTAGTTTCTGTGTAAGTGGGCTTCTTTCTATAAATCCATTGTCCTTTTTAGTCTGGAAGGGATTCTTTAGCTTACTGAAGGATTTCCTCATGTAAAACCCACAAATATCTGATAGCATACTACATTAAAGTTTAATCACCTTTCAGCCCAAATGCTCACTAAGCCTCTATTTTGGGAAAGAAAGGAGGAAAGGAAAAAAGGAAGTGAGAGAGAGAAAGAGAGAAAGAGAGAAGGAAAGAGAGAAAGAGAGGGAGAGAGACAGAGAAAGAGAGGGAGAGAGAGAGAGAGAGAAAGAGAGAGACAGAGCGGGAGAGACAGACAGACAGACAGACAAGAAAGAAAAAGAAAGAAAGAAAAAGAAAGAAAGAAAGAGAAAGAAAGAAAGAAAAAGAGAAAGAAAGAAAGAAAGAAAGAAAGAAAGAAAGAAAGAAAGAAAGAAAGAGAAAGAAAGAAAAGAAAAAGAAAGAGAAAGAAAGAAAGAAAGAAAGAAAGAAAGAAAGAAAGAAAGAAAGAAAGAAAGAAAGAAAGAAAGAAAAAGAAAGAAAGGGATAAGTACTACTTATACTAAATCAAATGATACCTTGTGTAGACTTTTTCTCTTAGGTTGTTTGAAAAAATTCCCAGAACTATAAGGTTTTGAGAAGTGCTCAGATTTGGCTGAAGTCCACACCACTGAAGGAAGAGTAAAACTCCAATTGACTTCAAGAGGAACAGGATTAGGCCAAAAATGAGTACTTTTGAAAATCCCACACCATTATTTTTATCAGTAATGTCTGAAGGGAATATGGCAGACACTCACAATTCAGATTCACTTCAGATGTAGATCCCAAACTTAACATAATGAACTTGATTAATTCCAAGAAAATATAATTAGAACATGTTTATAGGCATTAAGCCATTTTGATGAAAGAAATATTTTCCAGCCTTATGAAGAACAAGTCTTAACAGACTAGAGCAGGTTTAAAAATCTCAATATGATTAATGAATTGGATTGTAGTTCTATCCACAAGCAGAACAGTAATTTAATTCACTGATGAATAGTAAGAGGACAAAAATGAACCAAGCATCTAGTACCTTCAAGTGCAATAAAACTTAGTAGCCCTAAAGCACTTGAACCAGTTCTCCATTTAAACCATGTTATATAAGAAATGTTTATATCTTAAAAACAGAAGACATCCCTTTAAGCTGAATTAATTACAATGATAGAATTATATTTATAGCTTTCAAACCTCAACGATGAAAATAGTATTTCTATATTAGAGAATCTGGGCTTTCCAGATGTTATTTTGCAAGTTTCAGCCTTACCTCTGACAGTCTTAAGAAACAGACAGCCTGTTTAAGGCATTCTTCCTTGAAATGAGAGACAGCACAGCAGTCCATCCAACACTACAAGTGAAAAGCTCTGTAAAATCATTCCTAGGTTTAAAGCACTGCTTTGCATCTGGTCATTCAAAGGAAGCGATGGGACTTAGCGATTTTAAAGCTGGTGACTACAAAAACTGGTGAACGTAGCTTTCTGCAGTTGGCAGCAGGGAACAAAAGAACAGCTACACTCCAACTGGTTTCAGGAATTCAGCCCAGACTTTGACAGAAACTCAAAACTTAAAAGAGAGGAATGGGAAGGGAGAGCAGTTGGATCCAAGCCATCCAAAGGACTTTCTGACCCGGAAGGATTTCTTCAAGCTAGAATAACCATTCTGCGGTAGGCTTTTACAAATGTGCTTAAATAAACAAGATGGCCAAAAAAAAGTACACTTTATACCCTTTTCTTGAAACAAAAGGACAACCTAGATGGAAGAAAGACAATCTGTTACTTTGTCATGGCTGATTCTCTTCAACTCACAAAGTCCTCAGTAATTGGGAGGGATTCGCAGAAGTTTAGTACATTCCTGATTTTTGTATAACAGTGATAACAATGATCATGACATACTTGGAAACTTTTACCACTTTACATGTTCAAAGCATTGTTTAAACATCACTTAATTAATAGTTGCTAAACACTGCTTTATTCAGGTGGCTCAGATATGCCTTTGAAGGGTACATAAGTACTTAGATCGTATATTGTGAAACAATTTGATATATTTGTTCATTTTAATTAAGTTTTGCCATGTTTACATGCATGATACAAGGTAAGAAAACATGATTGTACAGGTGCTAGAAAGGAGAGAAATCACGGGGGCCCAAGGGGATATAGTGAGATATAATAGGATGAAACTGGAAAGGCAAATCAGGCAGACTATCAGACAGTGTTTCCTACTGACTAAAAACTGTAGAATTTCTTAACTGCATGCCACACTATATTTATGGCTGTACATGTATTAGCCAGAACGATGCATGAGAAAGCTCAAAGCAAGCAAGTGAATTTCAGACACAAGTCCCAGAAATGCCATGGAAATTTAGGGTCTAGTCCAAAGGCCATCAAAGTCAATGGAAAGACTCCTGCTGAATGCAGAGAGCTCTGGATCCCAGGTTTCCCAAGGGAAATCATGAGGGCGTCATTTCTGGCTCAGTTTAAAGTAATAAAAACCTGTAGGAGAGAAGTCTGTGCTGAATAAGGGTCACAACCAGTGACTGATTTCTACTCTTGCTTAGCCCATTGATCAAGTAGCTGGCCTGTCTCAGCCTTCCTCTCCCTTTATTTTTAATATTTTCATTTAAACTCTGTTAGTTGCATTGAAGTCAAAGCAAAGCAACTCATCTAGTAAGAACTACTGATAAAATCTGTTATTTCCAAAAATTGGTCATAAAAGACTATTACAGCAGACAGAGCAAATGATGCAAGAACAATGTGAGTATTGCCCTTAAGTGCAGTCCTTAAATAATGACACCAAGGTCACATCTGTCACAAAAAGAACAGTTTTACTGCAGTCTTTTGTTTACCATGTTCTTCTGCATTAGGTTCATTGAACAAGAAAAAGAAGCTTACATGGTTGCTAGAAATGACTAGAAAGGTACAGGGACTACGGTCTTTACACTATATTTTAATTCTTCCCCTAGGATATTTTTCAGAGCTAATCTGATTTAGGGTCAAGACATAACTCTTTTCCAGTGTTTCCCCAGAGACTTTGACCTGTTCAGCTCCTGGATTCCACCGCTCTGACCATCTCTACATAGGAAGTGTATCTTCCAAGTACAGTAGTATTTAACTGCATTCATTTACAAACCTTTTTTTCCACTTTTCCTTCCAGCATTCCCTCTGATTTTTTTCCTACACTGCAATATCTTCCTGAGGTCTTTTTTTTTCTTCTATCTATCCAGCAAACCCTTCAGGTCTGCCCTCATATACTTACCTTGGGAGTTTGTGTAGGACACTCAACTTACTAAAATGTGCGGAATTTCTTGGTCCTACTAGTTAGAATGTGATTTGGTCTTCATTCAAAGTGAAAGGCAAATATTTTTCTGGCAAGGTGACTCTAAGCGTTTACTACGTGTTACTTATCCAGTTGAGTCTTGGCAGTTCTCCCTATCCTCATACAGACTGACTCTCCTCTCCTCTAATTTTTTATGTTCAGATATGCTGGTTCAAGTAAAACAACTTACTTACTTTGCTGCTGAGACTAGCAATACTAATATCTATTCTGTCAGCATGTGGCATAATGTTGCGTTCCCATTCATGTCTTCACCATCTGAAGCACTAACATCAGGCCTTCCTACCCACAAAAATAAATGCATTAAGGATTACAGCACACTCAGGCAGAACAGTAATGGAGCCCATATAAGTACTTTGCTGGATAGACAAGGCTGAGTCCTAAAATGGGATAATCTTTCATCTCACTCTTCACGAGGAGAGTACAACCATTTCTCTCTGTTGGATCTTACACGAAGAAATCAGCTCTTGTGAACGTTTCATTCCATCCACCCTCATGAAGGACACTTGCTGGCTCATTTCCAACCATGCTAGAGGACTGCTGAAGCTTCCTGGCAGCCAGCCAAGCTATGTCACATCCAGGGGGCCTGCTTTGCATTTTTGGCTCCTATGTGATTTTGTTTTCAGCTATGGTGGATAAAGTTTTCATGTATATGATTCATCGGTGCTCTATGTCAAGCCTACAAATGTTTGCTCCTGAAAGTCTTCCCTTGCTCCTAAATTATATCCCAGCCAAGGCCAGAAAAGCAGAATTGTCATTCAGAGGCCTGCATTCAGCCCCAGTGAAAGTTACTTAGTAGGGGGTGACGTGACTTCATGATACCTATGCTGTCAACTGAGGAGGGCTTTTTTTAGTTAAATGTGATGACAACTGCACACTATTTATACCAATGAACTTACGCATATCAAAATAGTAACATCAAGAGGAATATCCTGGGCAAAAATTTCACCCTGCTCAGTTTACACTTTAAAATAAATATTTCTTTAGCTTACAATTGATCACTGGCTACAAACATTGGAGAAGTGTTGTGTGGCTTTGACTCCGCCCTGAAAACGAGAGAAGCTTTGGGGCTTGGCTCATTTAGGATTACAGGACTGAGCAGGCAGCCTCACATGGATAAAAGCTGCCATCTCTACGACCAACCATCCATGGAATAGTAGTCCCATAGCTTGGGACTACACCAATGGACATTTCACTCTGTCTCAAGGGCAATTTGAGCAGAAAGCCGCCAGCAAGAGAAGGAAACTTGTAATTTTGTGGTTTGCATCATTCCTACAGCAACGAGTGTGATTATTATTAATGGGCTGCAGTGCCTTCGTCCCCTCAAAATTTTAGAGCGCCCTTTCCAAGCCAGAATCAGTGCAACTTCACCTGCTGAGTGCAGGATGGTAGGAGTGTATCTGGAGGCCAGTCATCCCTTTGTACAGTAGAATTTTAGGGGTGTATGTAGGCCATGCTGAAACAAGAAGCAGCATTCCCCAGCTCTCAGCTTTCACCCTTCTTCCCTAGAGGCTTTCCAAACAGCTTAGCACGGTCGAGTGGTGCAGGGTTTTTAGGTGCAGGGTTTTTAGATGCATTTCATTTAGTGGAGCAGGCAGAGGCTGTGCAGGCTGTTAGGATGAACACTCTGTTGCTTGTGGTCCCAGAAGAGTTGTCCACTGCTCAGCTCACTTACTTAGCTTCATGCTGCAGGGAGAAATCAGAGTGTAGGTAAGGCTTGCCTGCATTTCTGAATCAAAATTCATCTTTTAATAGTTACATTTTCTATTCCCTACCCAGCGGTATTATTACCAGAATTCAGTCTGCTCCCAAATCCCCCTTCCCACCAACTCCCACAACTTTGGAACCGTTTAGCGGTCACTCTGCATTTGGCTGTATAGCCCTAATTACTACTCAGCACTATAATTGATACGTTAAAGCCTATTAAAATATGGAGCTGAGCCATTGCTTTACAGTCACTGCACTTCTAATGCCAAAAATCACTTATAGTTTGTTTCTGTGCTTCATTTCAGCTACTTTTAAATAAATGTCTCTCCCCAGGACCTGGACAATGCAAATGGGATTTAGTCTCAGAGTGTGAAACTTGCAGCCTGCAGCACCAGAAAAATAAAGTGTTCTTACAAAGCCATTCAAATGGATTTCCCTCACTGATTGCTTCAGCCAAAAGTAAATTATAAGCCAGACATTATCAAAGAAAATCTCTGCAGCACATTCCAGTTCATTTCGCTGTACAGCAAGGGTTTGAATGCAGAGATGGAGGTCTTCAGTCACATTTTCATATTTGCAAGGCAAACACACACTAGAGCAAATATTATTTATATATGTATACTTTAACTATCACTTCTGTTATTTACTATGGCAGAGGATGCCTTTAGGACATTCTTGAGGGGATGAGCTGTCTGGCATGCATATGAAAACAGACCAGAGAAATCAAGTAAAATTAAAGTTAACAGAACTACTTAAACACCCAGCAGTCAGGCTAGCCTACTGCAGGACTTTTCCAAAAGTTCATGAAAAGATAAGAGGGGAAGGGGCTGCTAAATGCCAAGGTGAAATATATGTTCTTCTGTATCATTTCCCAGAAAAACTGGGAAACAGAGGGAAAGCAAGAGCTCAAAGGGCTGACCCATCCAAAAGCAATTTGTTGTGTCAGGGCAAAGAATAACAAGGATAAAATCCAAATAATGAGATAAATATAGCAGAAATTTATTAGCAGACAGCATTCTCAAAACCTAGGAAATAGAGGGTTTCTCCAGGACATGCAAAATTCCACAAATACAGAAGAACTAAACAAACTCTACCTACTTCAAGGGAATCAAATGCTCTGCAGCTAAGACCACGCTGGGAAAAATCCAAGTCAAACTGGGTTCTTATAATGCCTTTTAAGAAATAGTTTGGCCAAAGTTTCCAAAGGCATCTCGAAAGTCTCTGAGCACTTCTATTCAAGCATATAAATGGGCATGCACAGGCTAAAAGGACTTTTTTTGTCATTATGCTCGTTTCTTCCATCCAAGTCTTTTTAGGAGACATTATACACATGGAAATAAATCTTCATCTGCATGGCATTTACTACACAACACGGGGGACTACCACTAAAGACTGTCAGATGCACCAGATAACATATGGAGATGTCACCCCAGCTTCTGAACAAATCTGGATTGACACACCACAAAATGTACAGCTTCAGAGGAGCTCAGCTAACTGCCTTATCACAGCGTGTCAGTGTATTTCCCTGCCACAGCCAAGAGAGACAGAGGGAGAGGGGACAGAGAGAAGCTAATTTCTAAAATTAGTAGGGGACTATTGGATATGGTACCTGAGATAGCAGGAAGCTGGACTTTTCAGCACCGTGTTCCTCAATTTCTGTGGCCTTGCAGTTCTCACACGTGGATCTGTTTCATATTTCAACCATGACACAGTTTTGGCCACCAGGGAAGACAGCCCAGCACATGTGCTGAGGTCAGCTTGTGTTTCAAGTTGCTGGGAAAAGCTCTACATCAGCTGCACCTTCAGTGTCATGGGGAACTGGCCCTAGTGATACCAGAGTGATAGCCACCAGGGAATGCCCACATTTAAAAGAGAAAATCCCATGCTGGAGGCCACGTGAGGGATATCTGGAGTCCACATGCCTGTGTCCCATCCAGCAGGCCACCTGAACCAGGACACGGTGCTGCAGTTTGACATCACCCTCCTCCTTGCCCACCCCTCACAGACTTCCCCCTCTTTTCCATTTCACTCCTCGATGCTTGCAGATGCAACATGGCCCATAAGTCTGGATTTAACCCAACAAGACATTCTCAGTGGCACAACAATGTCCGAACAAGCTCAACCTCTTCAGATCTTATTATATTTCAGATGTGATCCTCTACAGCTGTAATACGTCTCCAAACTCTGCATATCACACTCAAGTCTCTGATAAAGAAACAGCTGCTTATGCAACTCTTGCATTTGGCTGTAGCCAGTATATTATGACAGTTTGGCTCCCACTAAATTCTCCCTACCCTTGGCACATTTGGGATGGTATCTGATTCCTATCTCATCTCCCAAAAGACAGAGGATTTTATTCTGGATCCATGAGAAGAAGGAATAGGTCTCTTCTGGTGGTTATGGGATATAGCTCAGCTTTGTGAACATTAACATTAATAGTATTTGAATACCTAACATTCAGTCAGCTCACTGAGAAGGTGCCATCACAGTTTCTGTACTGCATTGGATTAAAGTCTGCAATATATGCCTTATACATTGCCCCTGCCACACGGTAGCACTGAGCCAGCTTCAGCCAAAGTCAGTAAAGTGCCCTGAAGGTTCAAGGTAAATTTTAACCAGAATACAAGTAATTGTGTCCATCACCCTTTGGAAATGTACAGAAAGTAAAACCCCCTGGTGCCGTTAAAGACCTTTAAACTGCAAGACAGACCGGCCCTGGAAAATCCTCGAACTGAGTGAGATTGTCCCAAGTTGCTGCTGGATAAGCAGCAGCAGGAGCTGCACACTGCAGCGCAGCAATTTGTTCCAGTTCTGAGATATGCTGAGAGACTTTTCCACGATTATTTCCAAACCAGACTAGAACAAGTCTTTTCCTGCCATCGGAAATACGTTCTACTAATGTAATACTGGTGTAGGGGAAAAAAAAAATAAAATGAAAATAAAAATCGCCAGCTAAGTCATGCCTAGGAAACATTGTGGAAAACAATTTTTGTCATGTGAGTGCTGGAGCATAGATGGGTGCTTTGAACCAACAAAATGATTGTTGTTCCTAGTTAGCTCTCGTTGTGCTCATCAACCGGATTGTGTATTTCAAAATTAGTATTAATAATCAAATGTCAAAGGGCGAAGGAAGTGCAGGTTCCTCTACATAGCTAGGTCCCTGTTTGGGAGTTTCTGAGCAAAGGGACAGCAGTTTCCACATCCATTTGCTATTCAGCCATGCTGCCAAGAAAGCCAATAAAAGGAAGCAGTCATAGGCGTACTTTTTGTGCTATTCATCCCCACTCACTCTACATCGGACAGACGCAACTCATTCATTTCATAAGGCCACCAAACAGAAGCCGAGTGGTGAAGGCATCCGGTCCCTGCTGAATTGGCTCAGGTCTTGCTCATGATGAGGGTCTCTATAAACCACTATTGGCCCTTGGAACTGCTCAACCTCAGAAATTTATGTTCCTCTCCTCCGATTAGTGAAACAAAACCACACTGTCAAGGAAATGCTCACAGTGATCTAATAGGTCATGCCTATCTTTAACTTCTATCATTCAAAATAGAAGGAAATTATTTTCCAATCGTTTGAAAGTTCGCATTGTGAGCAATATAAAGCAAAGTTCACTAACCTTTCATTTGCTTTGTGAGTTTTTCCTCTTATGAGTATTTAAAGAAATCAGATGTGACAATCCTGGACAATTAAAGTCTTTAATAAAGGTCAAAAATCTCCTCAAAATAGAGAAAATGAAATGTTTCCAAAAGACTGCTAAATCCCTTCCAGTAGATTTTGAAATAATAATTAAAAAAAAAAGCCCTGTGTTTCTCTGCCAAGTGCCACCAAACAAGTCAGCAATAAAGCCAGAAACCTCTTACAGGCTAGTGCTGTACACCAGAAAGATAAGTTTCCTGATCTGAAAGTTAATCTGAGTCATGTCTGCATTTTAACATTTGTGAGGAGCACTTTTGTAATGCTGCTAATTCCCTGATTAGTCTGACAGGATTTTTTTTTTTTTTTTAGATAAAGAGATTCTGTAACACAGCAGACATTACCACATTGTCTTTGTGCTGTTGTAACTGCAGCAGGGAAGAAATGCGGGCTGGGATTTTGAAGGGCACATTAGCCATTCTGTTCCAGCTGAAACTCAACAGAATTGGGCACCTACCTCGTCTTGTAACCATCGTCCTCCAGCTCTCCAAAACGTACAACAGTGATTTCAGCCTCTTCTGGCACAGATTCCTGAGCTAACCTCACCTCTTATGTTAATAATATCAAGTTTTTCCTTCTCCAGCAGAGAGTGGGACTGGGATGAAATTCAACTCTGGCTTGCATGCCACGAAAGTCCTATTTTGAGAGCTCACATGAGACTTTTCTCTTAAAAGAATCAAGTAAGTATTTTCAGCCTCCAGCTATTGTGCACCTCACAGCAGGTGAAAGGGGTCTCTATAGCTTCTTGCTTGTTTTCTACGTAATCTTCCACAGTGTTGTTTCTGTGGAGGCTTAAGGAATGGCAAGGGGAGGGAGAAGGGAGGAGAACAAAAGGATGGCCTATCTACTGATGCTTTGGAAAGGTCATTTCAGTGCTGGCTTCTGGAAACTTAGTGGTCCTGTGTGTCAGAGCACCTCCTTGAGGAATAAACTAACTGTTTGAAGGACTGGCTGGGGAATTCAGCAAACCAGTGACATCACTTCGTTTTATTATTAACTTTCTATGACACTGCTCCTGAATAAAGGGACATGATTTAAGCATAAATGCTTGACTGTGAGTCAGAAGCAGCTCTGTCCTCAGGGCCACACTGTCACGCTACGTCCCAGTAACGCAGATGTGGCTGACACTAGGGGAGAAAAACAGAAATTTAGAACAAAAGACACAGGCAGACCTATTCCCACACATGGGAAGGTTAAATCAGCATTTGGCCCAGCTGCCAGCTCAGGCCTCCAAACGCTGATTATTGCTACAGCTTTCTTAATGTGGATGGTCGCTAAGGACATTGAGCAACGCGGTATCCCCTTTGCAACACCCGAGCTCTGATGCAAGGGATATATTTCGAGCTGCAACAGCTTTCAATCTGCTTGTTGCTGTCATTATTAACCACTCATGTTAGGGCAGCACAACTGGGGCCCCACAGTGCCATGGAAATGCCTTGGAAGTGTTGGTTGTTCATCCAAAGAACAAGCCCCAATGACAAGTGGGCAAGAGGAGGAGTTTATCATGTTCTCTAACTAATTACCTCTGTAATGTAAAATCAATACTTATTAGTATTCCCCATCTAGGTCCTTTCAAAAAAAAAAATAAATAAATAAAAATCTTATTACAGCTACTCCTGTTCTGGTTATTAGGTAACAAACCAGCTGACTGCACCTACAGCCACACAGTTCATGGTGAATGCAGTCACTGGCCGAAACTTGTCTCTGAGTGCTCTTCTATTTCTAATCCATTTATGGCAACCTGCTTAATGGTAAACTGGTTTAGACCAAAAACTGCAAAGCAGTGGTCAGCTCCTATCTGTCCAGATGAGGCCAAAAGGGATGCATGTATATAGTGACTCAGCAATGATTTAATCATAGATATTAATTGCATTTTTTGGAGTGGCTGGAGATGTCCAAGGTCCTTGCAGCTATTGTCATTGTGAACAGCTCTTTTGGGCACAACACAGCGTTATTGCTGTTTGGTTTCCTGCTATTCTACCTGACTCTCGCAGGAGATTTCTGTATAATGTCGTTTACACTCTCTGGCCTAGATAGTGCAGAGGAACAATTATATAGATTTCAGCATTTTTTTATTTTTTATTTTTCCTAGGATGTTAACTTTCCTACTTTGACTGGATCATAAAAATATAGGCAAACTATCATTTAGTAGGACACCAATGAATTCACCCTCTGTCTAAGTATGTTTGGAAATATTATTGGCTCAGCAGGGAATTAGAAATGGGTAAGGGAAACACACTGAAACATACAAAATACCTGATAGATAAATATGCTATGCCAACCCAATCCAATTGGTTAATTACCTGCTTCAATTTTAGAAAAAAAAGCAATGGAATAATCCATTCATTTTGTAATCTTTTAAATAGTTTTATTTTTATTATTATTTATAAAACTTGCTTTTATTGGGTCAATGAGAATTTTAAATAAAGGACAAACAGACCTAAATACAATGAAGTCCTAGGAAACACAACAATCTATTGCCTTGAAAATGAGAGTTTTATACAAGATGAAAAATAAAATTATTTTCAACTAGATGATGTCAGTGTAAAAACATGAAGAAAAAAAAATACCAAGAAAATAATTCAAAGGAAGTAGACCCATGGGAAGATAAAAGTGGTGTATATTAGGAAAACGATAACAGGATTGGCACAGAACAGGAAATTATAAATATAGATCAGTGTTTCTCAGCCTCTTCTGCACCATGACCCCATACTTCAAGAGAGAAAAATTTGGGATGTTATCCATGGAGTCATCAAGAAGGGAAGAGTGGTCACCTGCTCTGCAGGGATTGAGAGACCCAGTCTGATAGTATCAGATCCCAGGTAGACTATACAGTAGGAGAAGCCCTTGCAAATCCAGAATTAGATTGGAACAATAGGGTATGGCTTTTTGGAGGCCTTACATAGGTACTTTCTTAATCAAAAGCAATAATCTATCTTCCAAGCTACAACTATTGTTGCTTAAAAAATGTTAATACCAGAAAATAGGCCCCTGAGTTATTTAGATGTCTTGGGAAATGTTAATCTCAGATCTCAAGACCTATTTTCAAAAGAGGCTTAGAAATCAGGACTGCCTTGCTGAAAGGATGATCAGTAGCTGAGAACCGCTCAACTCTTTGTGCTGTGGCTCAGATTTCAAAGTCAATGAGAATCAGGCTTCTGAGTACCTGTGCCATTCCAAATAATGTCATCAGTCACCTAAAGCAATTAGGACCCTACATGCCAATTATCACCACAGCAACCAAGTCATCTGAGTGTGTTTGAAAGTTTTATCTCAGTGACTTCTCTTATTTCCTTGCCTTGGCCTCGTCTGGGCCTTGATGGCAGAGGCAGCTGTTGACCTGCACCCTCTGCAGGACCCTCTCCTTCCATTTGGGAAAGTGGCTCCAAAAACAGCTCAAACTGGCAGTTCCTCACATGTGAATTCGCTGTTATTAGCCTGCTGATAGATGAGGAGGTTGACTTAGTCACCAGCATAACTACAAATATGTTTATAGGCACTCCTATCCCCTGACCAAATGTTGAACTCATTGGGAAACTTGCCTGCTGTGTTTTGTTTAAAATGTGAATCGAGCACTTGTTGCCAACACGTATTCTTCTTTGTCAATCACGTCTCGTGGTCTCCTGTCTGTGTGCAGCCACATGCCTATTGGCAGGGCTGCAGCGCTGATGACTTCTTGGTTTTCCCTTTCTGCCTTTGGCTCCGGTCCAGGCAAGGGAGCAGAGGTTTAGCTGGAGAGTGTCACTGACACTGACATCCTTCTCTGACCACCTCAGCTGAGGGGAAGATGACCGTGAAACCACTCAGTAACTTAGCTCAAATTTCACTTCAGCCCTTGCCTCACATATGTTCCCCATGTTTCTTACAGCAGACATGGAGGGTTTTGAGTTAGAAAGCTGAACAAACTATAGACTGGTTAATTTTAAAGGATTTTGTGGCAGCTTGCTCACCATGTTCTCATATAAGCCAGATTTTCCTCAATGGTCTTACACAACTAACTAAAGCGTCCAGTGGATATAAAAAGACCACAGGAAGGCATTCCACCTTGAGAAAAAGGATTTGGATTTGGATTTTCATGGCTGAGAACTAGTAGCATGTTTATCACTCAGATGTCACAGCTGTCCTCCTGTACAGGGGAAGGACCATGAACACAACATGCACCTCCTTGCCCTAGGGAGCTCTGTGAGCCTGTGCCACCTTCCCCCCTCTCGTCCAGCTGGAGACACAGTGGCACTGCAACCCTGGGGAGAACAAGTATGACACTGCATGAAGGTAAGGCCTTTGCAGAAATCAGCAAATAACTTGTTTAGGAGAGCTGCCACCTTTGCAAGCCTCACCGCAGATGCATACAAGTTGTAAACTGATCTGTTATCTCTCCTTTTGGGGGAAGAAGAAGGGGGACTGGGGGGTTGGCTGTGTTAGCCAAATTGACAACCAAATCTGAAATCCCCAACAAGCAAGAGATCTGCAAGGACCAGTGGTGCAGCACTTCTCTTGCCTGTCTGGCAATCCTGCAGGAAGCCAATGGGGCTGTCTCCATATGAGATTTTTCAGATGTGTCCCTAGCTTAGCAATAGAGTATGGCACATAAATGAGAACTTCAACAAGAAACCAGAAAAGCTCATTGAAATGCCAGCAGGCCCCCACCCCCACACACGAGACAAAAAGGACTTTCATGCACACAATGTTTTTTTTCTTGTATCTGACTCAGACGGCCAAGCACAGAGCAAATTTTCACAGTCTGGGCAGACTTGGGTGGGCTCTGTCTCCTCCTAAAGAGGGAAATGTTTATTGAGGAACAGACCTTAATGGTGTGTCGAAGTGGTGTTTGAGGGAATGTGACTTGGGGACAGCTGGGAAGCAATTCAGTGACTTATCAGGCAGCACTGGTGAGAGCCAGGGCTGCTCCTTTCCCCATAACATGATTCAAGGAGATGGCTTGAAACCAGGCCTTTCTGTTCCTTGGCTCACCATTGTTCTAAGGAATAAGCTGACATTTGTGCATCATCCTGCAGCCTGGGTCTGCGTGGAGTACTGAAACTATTGGCACACTGGCCAAATGTCCCCACCATGCACCTGCCCAGCTTCTCTGCACCCACCTGGGATGGGGCTTTCCTCCACCATTGCTTGTGAACATCTTCTCAGGCTGCCTGAACTCTTCCAGGGGATGTTGGAGGTTTGGGCCCTGAATTCTAGACCTCAGGACCTTCCAGATGAGGGCCCTCCCTCAGCAACTTTTCTTCCTCACTTCACTGCTCCACTGTTGCTGAGCCAGATGTGTGTGAAGAAGGTGATGAAGGAGGCCATCAGAGGTTTGGGCACTACTTGAGCAATGCTGCTACCTTCTGTTACCAGAGACAGGGTGAGATCTTACACCACTTGGATTCAATTCACCAAAAGCCTTCTGAAGCCAGTAGGGAGTGCTGAAGTGAAGGCACTTCTCTCATCAATTTTTAAGGTGCATTTCTCCCTGGGATCCATGATATGGCTGAACAGGTTTTCTAGTTTAGGTCTAGTCAGAATCAGAAGAGAAACCTAAGCAAATATGAATAAATTATGGTCAGAACACTTAGCTAGCCTTTGGACTGTTAATGATGTTCTGTTGTTCTGTTACTTTCATTCATCCATGATGTGCTTTGTGTTACAACTGAGCCTCCCTACTCTGTGCTACTGCAGAACAGCCTCTCTGGTGGATTTCTATAATTCATATCAGTAAAGTTTTCATATGTGCTAATACACAAGACAGCCAGAGAGAAGAAAGAAAGTTTGCTTTGGGGGTGGTGGGGAAATACCATTGGCATCAGACTTAAATGTTTCACTTAATAGCTTTCCTGGAATATACCCATCTTGCCAATAGGAGATAGTGACTCCAGTAAAGCCATCTCATTCACACAGCATATGGGAGCGTGCAGTGTGGGGATGATGAATCCCTAGAGCTACCTTTTGAAATGTAATAGGATCGCCTGGCTCACTCAGCTGTGCTGCCTGTTACTGATTTAACAGTAGAAGAATGAAATGCATCTCTGTATCTTTTTTTCCCACTGCAGTAAATATTTGATCTGCAGCTACCAGGTTAATAACTCCGTGCACTTCATTCTGTCCCCCACAGAGAGCCTACCAAGAGCTCCCACCAAGAGTTCCCAGCCACCCCTTTGCTGATTCACCACAAGGGCAATGCCCCAGCATCAGTGCTGCTTTTCCAGCCAGCACAAAGGGCCGGGGAGAGTGAAAAGTTACAGCCTTGCCATTCCCAGCTTCCCCTCCTAGAGAATCCCATCTGGGACACAAAGCCAAGTGATCCCGCATACAGAAAAGCAGCAGCCACAGGGAGAGGCATGGCCATGGTCTCCCGCCATCTCCTCATCTCCAGAGGCTTTGCTCGTCTTGTTTGCAGTGACACTGTGGGGTCCCTTCTATCCTGCTCCTTCCTATCTGTTCAGGCTCCATATCACCTGCAATCAGTCTCCTGACTTGTGGTTTTTGTTTGTTTGTTTTGTTTTGTTTTGTTTTGTTCCTTTTCTGATCTTTCCCCTCTCTGTCAGTTTTATTCCCCTTCACACTTTTCCTTCTCACCCTTCCAAATTTTTCCACCACTCTTCCCTCCTGCCTTACCCATTCTATTCTCTTCCAAACTTAGCCCCAAGGCTTATCTTCTTCCTGAAGGTCTTATACAGAAAGAACTACTGGGCTTATAAAATATAACAAACGTTCTGCTTATGCACATCTTTCCTCTTTCTCCTTTCTGTCCCTTTCTTGTCCCTCTATTGCAAGTTGTAGGGGCAGAGACATGATTCTCCCGCAGATCTGCTGACATGCATCACACACTATTGTTCTAGTGAGCTGTGAATCTAACCGGTGCTGTAGCAAAATCAAGTGGCTTAGACAAGGGATATGGTGGATATATTTGCCTTGTTTCTTGGAAACCTGAAAACCAAAAACCTGTTTAGATGAAAATGGTTGGACATTTTTGCTCTTGGAACTGGAGGAGGGAAGGACTTTCAGCCAACAAAATATCAGTTTTCTAACAAAAAATGGAAATGTAACTAAAGCAGGTACTAATAAAAATGTTCAGCTAACAATCCACTTTCCATCCTGATGGAAAAGTTTCAAGCAGCCTTAACACACTATTTTGTATAACTGAAAATTAGTTGATAGTATTACGCTTATTCTCTGAGTTATTTATATACAGAAAAGCAAATCCTCTGTGATTTACTTTTGACATGAAAGATTCTTTTGAGATTAGTCACCATAATCTGCCTTCCTGGTTAAAAAAAAAAAAAAATTAGAAATCAGTAAAAGATCAAAACATGAAATATGAGGTCCTGATAATTCATTAGACTTCTAGTAATGAATTCTTCTGGAATGCATGTTTTTCCTTGTGTAATAAAGCTTTATATAGTTGTTTTAAATTCATCAGGTCTCGACCCACTCTCAACCCCCAAAAAATCTTGAGAAAATCTCATTTCACAGTTTCCCATAAAACCAGGTGCAAAACAGCTGCTATTGGCATGGAAGGATTCCTGAAGTACTTCATTGGTATCAGTAGCCAGTGAAAAACCATGAAATCGAAGGGATTTTTATAGGTACATACACAATCCTTCAAGAAGGTGCCATGGAGGATAGTATGGCTGAGCTAGTGTTTCCCACATTTGAGGGGAGGACATTCACGCGGTCTAGTTTTCCAGATTCTGTGAAATTTTCCAGTAATGGCTTCATTTGACTCGGTGTTATGGTTAAAAGCACCCTCAGTTTGCTCCATGGTGATGATATGGGTGACTGCACTGGTATGCCAAAGCTTGCTGAGACATCCACTGGAGAAAGGAGCTTTGTGGTCTTCCCTTAATGACTCTCTCAAAGATAAATGGCTTTGACAATTTCTTGTAGCGTTCATGGGTTGTTGCTGCCTTCCCCATATATCTTCCACTGAATCACTGGTTCATGTATATAGACTAAAAACTTAGTTAAGGAATTTTACCTATAACTCCATCCAAAGCCAATTAAAGAAGTCTTTCCATCATTCCTCTTCTCCAGCAGCATTTTGATTCATCTCAAGGTTTTATTCCACTGATTACATGTCTTGCCATAAGCCTTGCTTTAATTTACTGTTTTTTTCTCCAGGAAGGTTCAGTAGGAACTGTGATTTAATTTAGCAATACTAGAAGCTAGCACAAAAGCAAGGCAATACAGCCCCAGAAACATTCACCACCTATGCCCTGTTATTCCTCCATTGAATTGAGTTCTGTGGCTTCATGGGACAATCCTTTCAATGAACATGTTTTCATCCACTTGGAGAATGGAGAGTGTGAGATTATATACTGTAATGAAACCTATAAAATGAAGCCTAAATCATTGTGGAAGCAAAAGCTGCAGGTTCCAGGTTGCTAGCTGGATTTTTATTTTGTGTGTGTGCGAACACATGCACTTTTTTATTAGAACTCCATTGAACTACTTAGTGTTCAGCATTGATTTAAAAATATGTCTTTCTTAACTACTGGTTAGACACTTCATTCACTATGTATGGTATTTGAGGAGGACATAATGATACATTCATAAAAGTCAAAACAGTGGATCAAATATTGATACTCAAAGAATGACAGTTCTTCTTCCAACTCTACTTTAAGTGATTATTTTAAAGAAGAATGCTGAGCAAATTACAATGGCTTCAAAAAGACAAGTCACCTACTAAGACATATTTTGACTCCAATGTGTTGTAAAGGATGTTTTCCAGGGCTAGGGAGGAGATACCCTTTCTAGATGTGAGACTAATAATAGCGATATTCCTACTGTGAGGAAAGTATTCAATTTTCATCATTTGCTTTAAAAAGTACCATTTTGTTTTAACAAATGGGAATATAAATGAAAGATATTTCTGTGTGCAGTGCTTACATGAATATATCCCAGTGTTTTTATATCTCAGTTCTCTAAGGAATAATGTTTTCAATTTCCTTCAGTCTTGTTCTGAAATGTAAAATAAGACCTCTGGGCTTAAAGATACCATAAGCGAAAGTTCTTATTTGCTTTCTATTTAATTAGCATGAAACAGATCATGTCATCATTCAGGGATAAATCCTGACCTCTCTGGAGGGAGCAGAGAGAAAAGAAAAAAGGAATTTTCTTCTCTTGTCAGTAGCAAACAAGCAAATGCAGAAATGTATGAGAGTGTCATTTACCATTCTATAGAAGAGCCTCTAATCTAAAGGGCAGGCTGGCTGGTGAAAGTATCTTACCAGCAGTGGCTGGAGAAGACATTTAAAATACTGCTCAACATGCTTTGTGCCATTACAAATCTTAATCCTGAGTAGACAAGAGCTATCAACTGCTAAATGAGAGGCATTTACCTTCCACTTCCTTGGTTACAGGCATATTCCAAGTTGGCTTATGGTTAAGAAAGGTCGCAGATGATGACAAACCATTATACAGACATGTCCATAGGCAAGAAGAAAACTTGGCCCGTTGCTTTCAAAACTGTCATTGCTTATTGAGACTTCTCTCAATTTTCCATTGAGAAATCTACCTCTGGAAAAGCAAGAAGCATTGTTAACACAGCCCATAATTGGTTAGAGATGCACAGCTGAGCTTTCAAGCTCAGAGACTCTGGAGACCAGAGCACAGGGACTAAAACCAAGATATTTTCCGTGAGCAGTTCTCACATCCAAAGCCATGTCCCCTCCTATTCCAAGGAGAGGCCAAAGATGGGGACACTGGAGGCTTTCTTCACACTTTGGGTTGGCCCTGAGTAGATGAGGTTGGAAAGAAGCTTTGAGATGTTGTTGGGTATGGAAGGGATTACTTTGAATACTACTATTACAATGATTATGTATTGTTTGCTATAACGTTGGATATACAGACACCTCTAGATGCAGAACAGGTTTAGCATAAACTGCAGCAAGAAATCTGCTCCTCAGAATCTCTGTTTTTGCAAGAGCTGCATACTGGTTTTGGCCTGGGGATCTGTTGGATATTATGCATCTGACCTGCTGTTCTCCTCAACTCCAAATAGCAATTTGTGCCCATGTAGTGCAAAGCAGGTTCAAAGCCAGCCAGGGCAGTGCGCTAACAGTTTGTGTTTATTTATTTCCCTGGAGAGGCTACTACAGGGTATAGATGCAGCAATAAACATATCTGAAATGCCAGGAGAGATTGTCTACTAAAAGTCTTGAGGGTAAGGACATAAATGAGTAGAACAAGCAGGTACTGGAGAAGCAAATTAGACACTCAGCTTCCTGTAGCTAATTTAAATGGGAAATGGGAGTTGTTCCAGGTATTCAGTAAACAGGCTTGCAAATTAGCTTCCCAGTTTCCTTATGCTGCTGTACATGCATAAAGAACATGTACTGCAGTTCATTGCTTCAACTCACTTCACTTCCGGGATCAGTGAATATCTCCATTATTTTCAGTTATTTACACAAATGTTTTTATACCTTTTTGTTTATGAGCAGATAGGGTAGGAGATAAGTGAAAGTGAGTGCTGGACTGTCAATAACCAGGTAGCCAGACTCTTTGTTCATGAAATGTTTCTTAAGCCTAGTGTTACCAGGGGATACAAAACTGCTTTTCAGTAACCGATATTTATCACCGCATTTAAGACAGAGAGGCTCAGAACAGCTTCATATCTTAATCCCCTTCTTTAATTCCATATGAATTAACTGGAGGCCAATTCAGGCATCAGAGAAGAAGCTCAGCAGGAAGGGGACTGCTTGCCAAAACTGAATCAGCTTCTGTTCATGGGGAAAAGGGGTTTGGAAGGGTAGCCATTATTTAAGAAGGAAAAAAAAAAAAGTGATACAAACCAACCCATTACCTCAAACTCCTATTTTAGCCCTAGATTAGCATCAGTCCTTTATTCAGACTTAAGCTATATGAGAAGATATAAGTGATGTGCTTGCCCCCAAAATCTGGCTAAAAAAGCCATGTTATTGAAGATAGTGTTACTGAGCTCCTATTAGTCTTCAGCAGGTAGATGCTTGTCCCATAAGCTTTAACAGACCATGCCTTCCAGTGTGCTCCCTACCCTTACACAGGTCATAACACAAGAGTGGAGGAGCCCTGTTTCCCCTGCTTTCAAATTGGTTATAGACCTATGTTTTAGTAATGCAAGGTCAAACTTACGGTTCTCGGTTATTGTAAGTACCAGCACATTTGCCAACAAAGGTCAAAGCAAGACACAAGAACACCAGATCTGCATGATCAGTATGACAAGAAAAGTCATTTTTTTCTGGGAATATTCAATTTGCTACAATGTCCATTTAATTTGAATGCTAAAGGCAAAAAAGAAATCAGTATTTCCAGTTCTGCTCATTCCTTATATGGTGAAATGTTAGATAACTTGTGTTATTTATAACCTGCACATTTGGTATTTTTTTGTAACGGGGGGGAGGAGGAGGACATAGTGGGCAAGAAGATTGTGGATTTTTTCCACTCTAACCAAAGTATTAAGAATTAAACTGTGTCAGAAGAGCAGCCAGCTTTATTCATATGCCTTGTAGAAAGACAAATCTTGAGCTGGGCCATTAAAATTGATGAGGTTTATGACTTTAAAAAAAAAGGCACTTAGTCACAAACCACACAGGCCATAATGAGAGGTAATGAACACTGATCTAGCTTTGAGCTAGAAGCTGGTCTTTAAATATCTGTATTTCAAGACCTCCGCACTTCCCAACTCAGTTATATTTCTAACAATAACACATTAGAAATAACTTTTTGGACTTACAGAGGTGGAAGATGTCTCATGTAAGCTCCTGGCTTTCTCCCTGCCATGGCCTTGTTGCGTTTCAATCACAATGAGCTGCCCAACATGGCTGTGCCAAGTTCCCAGGTCGGATGCGCTCCATCCCCCTGGCACTCTTGTGCATGCTGAGTTGTATGATCTGGTCATTCACTCACTCACCCACAAGCAGATTTTGCCACCAGAATGTTTAGCCCATTTTATTTTTCATCGGTGTCATTGTTCTGACACAAGATCCTGCCAAACCACACTAAAATGACTATTTTCCCCTCATGGTGTTTATGTCATGCGTAGTGTGGAGCAGATCCATACCCTAACCCCAAGCCTCACACACTGGTCCCTCTTCCAATCCCCAACAAACTTTTATTTCAGATGTGAAGTGAAGGTCACACCATTACTCCATCACTTACCTCAGTCCCCTGATTACTGTGAAATGACATTTCTTTGCCGTGTTCATGAACTGGACCTTTTTTTGAAATCAGGAAACAGAAATTTTATTTCATTGAAATCACTTCAGGACAGATGACCTTTACATTAATGTATGTGGCAAAGAGCTCATTCAGGCATCCTAAAGGAAGATGTCATAGAAAACTGAGAGGGTACATAAAGCTGCCCTGTATTATCTTTCTAAAATGTCAGTTATTGTCTGCTTAACAGCATTTAACTTGGAGAAAAACCTCATTGCATACAACAGTTTTTGCCCTAACTCTTCATTCAGCAAAAGCAATGATATATGGAAGATCACAGGTTATTTCTAAACCAGTAATAAGCCTAAAGCAAAGGTAAGTAGGGCATGACATGGATTTAAAGGCAGTCTTTAGCTGTGGTTAAAGATTGCTTGCAGATGTTGACTACTGATTTTTTATTTTTTGCCTTAGTCTTCCTCTTAGAATATTGTTTTCAATGTCCTCATTGTCTTATTAGCTTTCCCTTCCCCCTGGATCCAGCAAAACGCAAAAGGAATGATGGTAGATGTTACTTTTTCCTGTTCCATGGCAGAAAGGAGTGTAGGGTTTCAGAGACTGTAAACTATTTCTTCTGCACTGAGAGACTGACTGCATGGGTAGAACCCATTAAATATAGCTATGCTGACAGTATCGCTTCAGAGAGTTCTGTGGGAAAAAATCTGTCTGCACTATGTTGGTACCTCAAGCCAGGCAGAGAGCTGTCTTGATAACTCATTCAGATAATGAATAAAATGTGGAATGAATTCCATGCAGGATCAGCGCTCTGTTGATGTGAGAACGGGTTGCAAAACGTACGACAGGATCCTCCTGTGGCTGTTGTTTTAAGCTTTTCAAATACCATAGATTGTATATGCTAAAGTCAGGCTATTATTAAAATAAACCCCCCAAAACTCCAGAGAGTTAAGATATGGTGCGGCTTCCTTTGAGCTCAGGTCCCCTTATCACTGAGATACGTTGTATGTGAATGCAATTTATATAAAGTTCTTTAAGCCTGTTATTTCTACCATGCCCAGGAAAATCAGGAAAGGTATGTAGCAGCAATAAATCAATTATTTTGTACAAATTAGACCAAGATACCATTGCCTAACAGCAGTTTTCCAGATGGTTGGGATGAAAGGTGGACTGGGCTGGAGGGAAAGGGAGGATTTCTAGATAACTAGAATAAATGGGTTGCAGTTTAGTGGAAGAACTGAAAAGATCCAGAGGAATGACACCTGTGTGCAAGGAGACATATCTGTGAGCTTAGGTTATGGCAGTGGGTTGGCAGAGCAGATTTAAACAAAGACATTTCCTAGACAACATCAAGGAGATTAATTCCTCACAGTGTTGGATTAGGAGTAACCATGGGGATGGGAAATGACAAAATTGGGGTCATTTCTAAATATTGGGGGCAAAACATACTTTTCCCTAAGAGAAAAGAAGCAACCAGGGCAGGCACTGAAGGAGGCAGTAGGAAAATGCAGAAACAAGAGGGCAGCCCCAAAGCAAGCTGCACCGCTGCTGTGGGCAGCCGAAAACAGCTGCTGGTAGCGTTGGATGCTGTGTCCCTGTGCACAAGAGGAGGATCAGCTGTTTTCACCCTCTCTCCCTGGGCTAATTGCCACTCTGCCATTATGCATGTGGTGGAAACCATTCCCTTGACACACAGGGAAGCCTGTGATGTGGCGTGTCTGTACTCACCCAGCAACACTCCCACCCCTAAGTGACCCAGGGCGCCTTCCAGCTACAGCTCAGAGAGACTGGTCCAGCACTTGTTGAAAACAACGGTAATTACCAAAAACAAAACCAAACCAAAACAAAATTTTTGATCTTGCAAGTCTGTTTCAAATGTAACTCCCAGAAGCAACAGACTTTTTGACTGAACAAAGCCTGTGAGTAAAGAAACCAAATTCCCCATGTGACTGCTTGGGAACTGAGCTGGCTCCTGAGCCCAGGTCCTATTTCCTCCACTAGCATGCTGTATAGCCTTGGGGGGAACTGGGACCCTTCTGAGTTCCAGTTTCCCAAGAACAAACTGTTTAATAGTGATGTGACTCATCAGGGAAGAGAAAGTGCTGATGTTAATTAGCTAGGAATTAACGTTAACTCATTAATATATGTATTGAAAAATATTAAAATATTAAATATATTGTTATTAATACACTAATATTAATTATTTTAAAGTTCATTCACTCCTAATCATGGGAATAAACCCATTAATGTTGCTGAAATATATTTCTACATCTATACATTTGGGTTCTCAAAACACAGCATAGTTTGTTGCAGTCTTGATTGTGAACAAAAATGGGGTGATTGCATGAGTCTAAGGACACATAGCTTCAAAACCCAAAAAGTCCCTGACTACCCACCACAGGTGGCCATTCGGGAGTGCAAGTAGCTGAATCCAGCCCATGAGGCAGTTTTGTATGCCCCCCATGAACAAACCAAGCAGATAACAAGTGTTTCTGCATGTATTTGTCAGTGAGGACTGAGCAGGTCCTGTGAGGCATTGCACAAATGCTGGGATCACCTCTGAACATCTGGCTGGGAGCAAACGTGGCTCTGGAGTACAGGAAAGCTGGCTGTGATAAACCAAATAAACCCTGCTAACTCTCTGCATAACAGGCCAAAGTGTCTCTCCCTGCTAATTCCAGAAGGCAATTTGTCACACAGATGATTTGGGATGAACCTGAAAGAACAGCTTTTCACTCCGTGGGAAGCAAGAAAGACTCAAAATCCTTTTGTTCCTACACCTAAAATAGTGGTAAAAAAATACATGCTTTGCTGGCGAATTTTTTGCAGTGTCACACAAATCTCCACAACTTTCCCAGCACCCCTAAGGCAATTCTTCAACAATTCTTCCTCCCATCACTAGGTTTGCTCAGGTCTAATTGCACTTGGGCAGCTGCTGAGAGCACACCATGCAAAAGTGATGTAGCTCATGGGGGGCACACTCTGAAGGAAGAAGGCAAAGACAGACTTGTGGCACTTCTCCCTTGCGCAGATTTTGTTCTGAACTTGGTCCTGGTGCAGTGTGAAGCAGACCCACACTTTACTATAATTTAATTACAGCCTCTCCTCCAGGATGATGTGACAATCAAAATCAGTTGAGGACTCTCACCGGGTACTCAGGTCTCAGTCTCCACCTTGCGTATGCTCTGCACTCATCCTGCTGCCCTCAAAAAAATGTCTCTTTTTCTCTTTTTAAATACAGAAAACAGCCAAATCAGCTATATTTGGATGCTGGACATCTGAAAAAAGAATCACCCATATAAACAGCCTGAGTGAACCTGTTGGATGGCAAACTGTTGCCAACCAGACTGAATAATTTTTCTTGCAGATATGTTTTTGCTATTTTCTCCTCTGAAAGCAATAGAACAGGATGGCAGAAAGAGCTGCTTTCTTCTCTAATGCACGCACCCATTTTCAACAGCTTTGTTAAGTCCAAAGAACAGAATCTCTGTTCCCAGTAATGATGCAAGACCTAACAACCCAAATCCTACATGTAATATTGGCAGATGGGAAAATGATTTCTGGATTGTTTTTCTTGTTCTTAAAACTTGTAAATTCAACCAATGTAATTCAGATGTTATTGTGAGGTAATAAACATGTAACCTCCCTACCTCAGTGTCCAGAAATTTCAGGGACAGATATATTTAACACAGAAATAGTGAAACAGAAACATGGACCTCTTTGTGAACACGGCAAGGGAAAGCCAGAGAGCAAGGCGAGAGAAGAAGGATTGTTCTGAGGTCTTTGTAAGTAAAAAGGGTGGGTGGTGCAAGATAAAATCAGGAATTTGACTTCTCAGGACAGATGGATTTGAAAAAGAAAAAAAAAATCCACAGGCCAAACTAAAAATGGTTATCATGGTGAAGTTATGGGTTGTTTCAGGCTGCCAAAACAAATAGCTTGCATCCCAAAGCAGTAAAGGTTACATGCATGGAAAATGGAGCTATCCCTGAAGACTAACTAACATACTGCAATTATTATTATAATTCTTGAGTGAGCTTTGAGAAAATCAGGGCACGCTGAACTACCTAGTCTGACTGCATCTATGAAAGTCTTGAGAGGAGATGTTCCAGCTGAGAAATGTTTTCATATTCCTAGTTTGGCTGAAATCAGCTAATGCTGTTTGAGAAGCGAAGGCAGTATTTCTTCAGCAATTAACAAGAACTGTTTGAGGTTGCTGATATACTGAAAATGCAATGAATTTCAATAAGTTCGAAGTTATTTCCTACTACAGCTTGTGCCACTTCTGCAGGAGATATTCCCAAGTAAAATGCAATCACTTCTGGAATTAAATTAATGTAAAAAATAATAATAATAATTTAAAAAAATAAAAAAAAAAATCCACACTTCTGAAAATGTTGCATGAATCTCTTTTTATCTATTATTTTAGTAAAACTGCCAAGGTATTCTGAAAGGCAGTCTCCAAACTTGCACTTACACCTAATGCAGCCTTTCTGCAGGGCTTAGTGCAGATTTAGCTATATCATTAAGTAATTACTATAGATTTACATTAGCTACATAAGAATGTTACTTCTTTTTGGAGCAACCTACATGATTGCAAGAGAATGTGTAAACTCCCCCATGTCCCATTTTCCTTTCGGGAGAAGGATGGCATAATGGTTAGAGGAAAAGATGGGACACTGGGATCTCCTGGGCTTCTTTCCCAGCTGTGCAAACTATTCAGGAATGGCTTCTTTTCTGCAGAAATCAATGAAACTGTGGTGAACTTTCCTGGGAACACGATAAAATACTTAATCTCTCTCTGCCTTCCTACCCTGTCCTGCAAGATATCAAGCACACTAGCTCAGCCAGTGCAGCAAAGCCCTTAAGCATACACGTTTTAAGTGCTGAATTGCTGTGGCTAAAGCTAGGGCTTGCAGTAAGCGTGTATCTAAGTGCGCTGCTGCTTCCAGAGCCAGGAATGAGTGGGGGGTGATTCTGTTCATCTACCTCCAAAGGATGTTTCAAACATTAAGTAACGAGATTCTTGAAGACTGGTCACAGGATGCAACAAAGTGAGATTATCTTTTATATCCTTATTCTTCATACCTATTAATGGAAGTAGATGATAGAATATCTCTATCTATACATACCCAACATCTCTCCCATCCTGTCAAGGCAGAGCACTATCTGGCAAAGAAGCAGTGGTTTCAGGTTTGAGGAGGGGGAATAAGAAAAAGGAAAAGCTGTTTGTAACACATTAAGCAGATACAGAATTAGAATTTTATACTCTAATCTTCCCGAGAGAAGCCAAAACCTACCTACAGGGTGTGTTGAGTTAGTTCCTCATTCGTTTTTTTTTTTTTTTCTTTTTTTCAGCTTCTTTTGAAATCATTGAGTGTGGAGCATGCCTTGCCTTGGGGGAACATACTGCTGAGCTGTTACTCACGCTATGAAAGGATGCCACTTCTCTCTCCTCCCTTTGTTTGAGGCCCCATTTTGAGGTGAGGAATGAGCTGATTAGCCAAACCACCAGAGCTTGGGGCTCACCAGCCCTGGGGCATGCAGAGGGATGGGTTTGGGGGTTCAGCCTTGGTGTCTGGCTCTCAGGAGCTCCTTCTGGCTGGGAATTCAGCCCAGCTGAGGAGTGCTTGAGCCTGGGATCATGGTGGGGCTCAAGAGCACAGTCTGGAGGCTTGGTATATTGTATAACTTTGTTCTAGTCTGGCATGTATGATTGGAATAAAAAGTTTGGTTTGGGAGGAACAGTCTCCCATGAAAGGTTGTAGTTTCTCTCTCCTTAATGATTGCCTTTATATAGGTTGGAGATTAACAAGACAAAAAGAGGGTGTCCTCTAAAATTTAAAGCCAAAACCCTTCACATTCTGTTTTAGTGGAGTCTGCCCCTCTTCTACTTGCTTTCTCTTTGGCATGTGCTGATGGTTGGCCTACTGCTGAGACTAATGCAGGGTCACATTGATGCCCAAGTGTGGTCAGTCTCAGGTCCTTTCCCCTTCCACATTAGCGCAGCATATGGCTGAGGCACCTCACAGGCCTCAAGGGCTGCAAGAAAAAGGGGAAATTCCTTACAATTTATAAATTTCATTGAGTTCATACATCTTCATGAACCTGCAGGTTTCCAGCTCTCTAATGCACTGCTATGTGAATGAGGAGAAAATCATCAATGCAGTCAGCAACCTACTGTGAAATTCACTGATTAAATTACTGGATAAATATTTGAGTGGATCTAGCTGACAGGTATGTCATGCATGCAGTCTTAAAATAGGAAGGTAATGGGAAATGAGGGAGAAATGAGCCAAGGAACAGGCACTGGAATGTGATTTCTGGTAATACAGCTCATGTTCATCAGTATGTTTTTAGCAATGTAGAGGACGTGTGTGGTGAAACTGAGAGCAAGGCACCGTCGTTAAAATAAACTGAGAGAAATTGTAGCTATGGAGAAGCAGAGCATTAAGCAGCAGTTCTCCGGGAATAAAGCTGGTGAATGAATTTATGGGGCTTTACATTGGCTGAATCTGGCAGGTAGTTTTTAACATGCTTGCAAGAAGCAGACATAGCTATTTCCAGTAAAACCCTGGGAAGCTGTGGTGGGTGTGGGCTTACTGGAGAGGCACGAGGCTCATGCTAGCCTCTGATGGTGGTGGACTTGAGGCTCTGCATTAGCTGTGTCATCTGCCATCTCCATGATGGTTGCTCCCTCTGCAGCCTGAGGATCTAGTGTCTAATTTAAAAGATGAAAGGAGCAGGTCGTCCTGTTATAGAAACACATCAGGTCAGAGCATGGCAGCCAGCAGGACTGCTCAAAAGCTGTCGAAACAAGCACACGTGTGACTCTGGGCAACATCAGCAAGGGCAGGATTAGGCATCACCACGTCCATCAGGTCAAGCCTGTGAAGGTCTCTAAGGACCAGCTGATCATATTTGTGTCATTCAGAGTCAACAGTCTGGAAAGTAATTGCTTTAAAATACACCTAATTCATTTTTGACTGATTCTGCAAATGTTTCCCCTTTCCTCAATGCTCCATTGACTGGCCCTGCAAACCATTCAGTGTTGGCCTGCATGGTGTGTGCAGTCGCTTTGCTCCTTGATGTTACCTCATCAAAGAGAGCTGAAAATGATATTTCCAGCCAGACAGTTTTCAAAAGTGGCCCATGAACTCGCTCTGCCCTGTGCCCTCCGACTCGCCATTAGATAGGTTTCCTGTGTGTCAGTCCAGCTACAGATAGGTGATAAATTTAAGATTGCAAGATGCTGACCAAAAAAAATAAAATCACGACAGGCTATTTTTGGTTTCAAAAGAAATTTCTTTCGCTAGGTCTTTCCAAGCCCTCACCTTAATGTACAGCTGCAGTAGACAAGGAAAACAGGATGCAGGGTTGCAGCGCTGGAAGAATCAGGCGTAAATCAAAGGAGACAAGCTAGTCCCTGTGTGTTGCCTGAGTTAGACCTCAACCTTTGAGCAAGGTGAGCAGTTCTTGCTTGCTGGGGACTCTCCCTGTAACAGCATAACCCAGCTGCTAGAGTTTATACTGGGCATAGCCATGTCTCACTTTTTCCTCCCACTGTGTCACCTCCCTCCCTTGAGCTGACAAGTGATTTAGACAGCCTGCCCTGCTGGCCCTGCATTTGAAATGTAAATCAAACACATGGGACATAAAGCTGGGTTTCAAAGTTGACTATTAACTAGGGCGGAAGGGGTGGCGTAGCAAAAACAAACAGTTCCAAGTTCAAGTTTGAAACCATAAGAGCACGCTCAAAAGCCTTCCTCCTTTTCCATCACCAGCCAACGTGGGGGTGAGCAATTCTCCCTGGGGCAGAAAATATTCAGTAGTCCCCGACTGGGAATTAGAGATGTCAGTAACTGATAATATTCAGTGATTTGATTCAGTTCTGCTAAGCCCACCGACATGCAGCAGTTTCCTGGGCTTGGCCAGGTGAGCAGCAAAACCTGCCTGGATACAAAGTGGGATTCCATTGCTTTCAAGGACAATGCAACTGGAAAAAATCCTCATCTTTTTCTGAATTCCCTAAAGCAATATTTTAGATATAATTTACTCTGATCAATGGGCCATGTAGACAGGAAAGTGTCCTGGGACCCCAGCCAGGGAACCTTGGGCACATCATTGCATCTTTCTGCACCTCAGCTTCCCCGTTTTTGAGGTGACAGCACCTCTGAAAAATGATTTTTGGAGAGGGAAGCAATGCTGTGGTGCTGCCCAGCAGTATTTCCTTATAGACCCAGTTCTCTATTTCTGCCTACACTGCCATCAAGAGCAGGAAGGGCTCTGCAGGCATGTGTGTGTGTGCACGGGCGGCTTCTCTGTCTCGGGGCTCAGCTTCACCCCAGTGCTCTCTGAAGGCAGAAAGCACTAAGTGCAATTTCACACAAGGCACTAACCAACCTATCTGTTAATAACATTCCTTTGTTGATAGCTTGGACTGCGTTCAAACAGGTTTGGTCGTCTCCTTCAATATGGGAAAGCATTATCCAAAACCATATAGGATTATGATCATGCAGCAGTCTTTCTGTAAATAATGCTTCATTCTAGTGAAGTAAACCGCTCTGCTCCTCATTAGGCTGCATCTCAGAGCAAGTTGAAGCCAATTTGCTGGAGTAGCAGTGAGGATGTCATTGCATGATCTTCATTTCCACTAAACAACTGGATATAACTCTCTTTATTTTTAGGCTAAACATGCTGAGCTTTAAAATTGTGTTGATTATAATGTAGCTTTTAAATGATTTGTCGTGGCTGAAGGATTTTGCACAAGAAAGTTGCTACTAGCTGATTAGGAAAAAAATCCACCGTTGCTTCTTCTATTGCTTAGGAAAAATGCAATCCTCAATCTGCAGCTTGAAAAGCATGTTGCCATGGAAATGATGCTTATGCTGTCGTAAATAAAAGTATTCTAGGGTCACCAGGGTCTGCGGCATAAACAGGGGTACAAACAATGCCTGGAAAAGTGCCAGAGTGGTTTAAACATATAGGAAGATAATTTTAATAGTACTTCACTTTCACTGTTATCGTCAGAAGGACTGATGAAGGTTAACATGTAGCCATAACCTTGGCATGAAAACAAAGCAGAAAAAAATCTTAGCTATTAGTATCAATAAGAGTACAGAAAACAATATTGTAGCCCTCCTGACCAGTATTTCTCCACTCAGTCAGATCAGTGTTTCTCACCCATTTTACACACATTGAACAGTGAAATGCATACGTGTACTTATTCAGGGGCAGTTTTACTCAATTCTTCAACACAACTCATGAGACATTAGGAAAAACATTTGATGTTACAAAATGCTGTATCATGGACTACCTGATCATACAGTGAATCTTCCCTGATTCCCCAGCTACATCCCTACATCCTACATCCTACATCAAGCAGAGGAAATTGGCCTTTCCTTGGTAGGGAAACATTCTGGAACAAGAACCTGTCTGAGGGAAGGAGCCTTTCGCTGCTCATGTGTGAAAAGGACAAAAGGCTGGGAAACATCTCCATATGGGAGCAAGAGACAGCACTGACACCATCAGAAGAAAGAGAAGAAATTAAGGAGACATGAAGATTTCTGTAGGAATGTGCATTTTGGAGCAGGAAAAAAAAAAAAAAAAAGAAAAAAAAAAGGAAGAATATGCATGTTTTTGTTATATTTAAAGGCAGAATTGTATCAAAAGAAGTGGCCTTAAGGAAAGGGGAGAGACTTCTCTTGATCTAGAAGAAAAGCTGGGAATTGCAGGCAAAGGAGGGTAGACTGGCTGGCATGGCAGGACCCCAGCTAACCTCCCAGTTTGGAAACTGAGGCATAGAGGTTTTCATCTTGTGTTACTCTCCCGCTTGTTTTATAGCATCTGAAACTTTCTCCACATGCCCTGGGTGGCTGCTATTATGTATAGACTGAACCCTACAGCCAGAGCTCTGGGCAATGTGAGCTCCATCCACACGGATGGGAAGAGCAGCAGGTCTCCTCCAGAGGTCTCCTCCAGAGGTCTCAGGACACCCGGGCCACCTTCTCCTGTTTCCATGAAGGAACACCATTGCTCCCAGTCAAAGCGCTTTTATGTTCAGCAGATGCATGAACATCTTTGGGTTTATGTCTTAATAAGGAACTGAAATAAGGGAAAAACAGCAAAACTGAGAGAGGCCAAAAACAGAGGGGGTTTGGGATGCATCAGTTTGTGTGAATTTTCAGGAGGAAAGCAGGCAGTTACTGTTTCTGGTGGGTTCTTAATTGTTCAGTGGACTGCTCAATGGCATTAAATGGGCAATACTGTGAAGCTGCCTTGGGCATTATCAGATCAAGGATACATGCTTTTCTCCTTGTACTTTTAATACCCACACAGGCATTTAGAGCACAGGCAGTCACTTTAAATAAAACTACAGAGATTGCAAATGCCACAGCTTGCTTGTTTACTTACTGTTTCTTAGACTGCCCAAAATGTGGAAATAATGTTTCCAGAGATGTTGGAATTCATGTGTCTGTTGAGGATCCTGGCTCCTGTCCTGGATGATATTGCATATTCAAGGGATGATTCATTCAGTCCTGAGAGGGAGGAAGGACTGTACCAGCTGTACCACCTCTCCTTCGCTGATTGACAGCGTGGAGATGTTTCCACGGGGAAACCTGTGCCTCCAGGTTAAGCCAGCAATTATGGAGCAAACAAAAGAGAAGTGGAAAGGAGAAATGATTCACAGGGAGAGGAAACAAAAGAGAATTGGGATGTGATGCCAGGCCAGGCTGACGATGAAACTTCCATTTGTCTCTGCTGAAAATGTGAGGAGGATTGTGCATTTCTTTCATGTGTAAGTTAATGATGTCCTTTGCCATCTGCAAGGGAAGATCTGGGAGGGAACAGATCTTTGGGCTTTGCCACCCCACGCCTGCAAAAGGGTGGAAAAACCTACAGCCAGCCGCCCTCAGGGAAGATGAGTATGAAAAGACTCAACCCTGATAACCCTGACAGCTCCACCAGATAAAGTACATTCAAGAAATGGGTTCTCCTTTTGTATTCCACTGTAAAAAAAAAAAAAAAAAATGCTGTCCCTGCTGGGATGGGAACTGTGTGGGATACAGGGCTGGTACCACGCGCATTACACACCTCGCCATGGATTTATCGCAGAAGGGCTGGCCAAGGCTTTGAAGGCAGCTGACGGCTCCCAGCTGGCCAAAAGCTCGCTCGCGTGGCCTCTGCAGCTCCTTCAGGGGAACAGGGTGGGAAAACTGGGCTCAAAGGTTGCCCAAATGACCAAGAGAAGAAAAATTCCTCCTGCCACTCCTCTGCTAATCAAAGGGGTGTGGAGAGGAAGTTACGATCTCTCATGTCCCACACTGCCAAGCAGAAAAGAAATGGATTTTATGTACTAAATACACAGGCAATTACTATATTAAGGGAGAAGCCTTCGCGCTATCAAAATCAGTCTTGAAATCAATCTTGCCTGTGGTGTATTAGGTTGCTGCAAGCAGCCATGTGTTCCAAACTCCCTTAAAACTCGCCTTTCCAACACACCTAATCTGTTTACTTCAGCCCTTGGCTGCCAGCGGTACCTGAGACTTAGCCTCAGAGGTTTCCTACAGTTTGTGATCTGAACAGGTCAAAGTTTTCAGAGGCGGGGAGAAGAGAGGCAATTCTTCCCCTGCCTGTACAAAAGCTACGTGCCTCTGAGCTACTAATTTAGAACCAATGAATCAGAAATAAGTAACATGAAAACCATCCAACATTCGTGTTTGCAGAGCACCTCCTTGGAGCAGACAAAAGCATTGTGTCAACAGGGAAACTGCCATTGAGAGTCTGCGTGGCGAGCGGCCGGTTGTGTTTAAACAGCTTTGGTGGAGACGTTAACATGTTGCCGGGGAAGTGAGAGCCTGCACCAATGTAGGTGCCCTCTTGCACCCAGAGCCGTTGTCCCCACTGCAGGGACATGGAACTGCCCCTGCACTCACCGCTTTGTGTTTTCATCTTTGCAGCTTGAAAAGGCAGCTCTTCCAGCCGCTGGTTAATGCTCCTCCTGCAGAGACCACATTCTGCGCATATTTAAAAATCTTGGGCTGGATAACACTTTGACCTAAAATAGCATAGGTTCTTGGGCTGGTTTGTTTCCTTGTTTGTTTGGTTTTTCTGATACTGCCTGACATTCATAAGTTTCAAAAATCTTTTCTTTGAATAAAACCTTTTCCAGCTTAAAGAACAAAGGTGGCCAGACTGTGGCTCTGCCCACCTGCACACCCTTGTGCATGCCTCTGGGTGCTCTGATGACATTGCTAGAGCAGCTCTGGGACACACAGACACAACTCAGACCACCAGAACAGACAGACGAGTTTGGCACCAAGACCTCCTGGGCTGTGGTAATCTGCTCCTGCTTTCGTGGGGTGAGGTCGCTAGGGAAATCAGTGTCATCCCATGCCTATGTACCATTCCCCAAATTTTCTCTTCCCTCAGGCTCTCAGTGTGTGTCACACGAGCCTGGGTTACACGAAACACTTGACCCATTGCCCGAAGGACCAGAAATTATGGTTCCCACAGGCACAGAGCAATTAGCCTACAGGAAGAGTGAAAACGTCAAGGAACACGTAGCACTGCGATATATTGTGTTACCCAGAATACGTCTATCCACGTATCAGTCTCTATTAACACACACCTATTTCTCCACATGGGTGGGTATAGATTTATATGCAACAACCTCCAAATACCTCTATAAAGCCAGTGAGTTTTTATTATCCCCACTTGCAGATGGGATAGCGATGGTACAGAAAGTGCTGCGAGCCCTCTTAGCTGCCCTTTCTCAGGAGGGGAGAGTCTGCATCTTATCTCGTTGGGAAATGTAACGGAGGGAGCCGAGTTCTCCCAAAAGCCAAGTAGCTCCTCGGAGCGGGAGTCCTGCTCAGCTCTCACTTTGAATCATGCTGGCAAATAAACATGAAAGTGAAAACGGTATTGTGAGAGGGTTACGCAAGAGCGGGCGGATCCCAGGACTGAGCCATTGTTCCAAACATTTAATTAACTTTATGAAAGCTGATTAAAGGAAAATCTTTAACCTCCAGGGAAATCCCATTTTCCTTTACTTCCCATACCTCCTCAATTTTCACAATGTAAGAAGGGAAAATGTTATTTCAAGGCATGAGTCATATCAGCTACAACCTGATCTTTGCATCTGTCATGTCCTGCAGCTTAAATAATCATTAGCAGTGACACTAAACGGGGACACTTCTGAGGCAGCATTTTTCCCCCGTTATGCCATGACCTGAATTGCCATCATAATTTCTAGACTTTGTGTCATCCTGGCACAATGACAAGCATTCACCCACGCTCAAGAACTAAGAGTTCGTCTGCAGGGACAGAGATACCTTTGAGGACGCAGCATCTCAGATACAAAGTGTTAATGACACACCACGGCCCGGCTTTGTAGCAGCAGGGGCTGTTTGCTTTGGTCACTGCAGAGAATTCCTTTGAAGGCAGGAGACTGAAGCACCATCTCCAGTGACTCCCCATTTAACCTTGAGCAAATCACTTACCCTTTCTCTTCTTCTGGAAGTGGGGATAAAGCCAGAGTAACCTCCCTCGGGGGTACTGTGAACTTTAATGGATGCAGCCAGGTACCGAAGATGTGCAGGTGGAAAGTGCTATTGCAAAGTTACTTTACTAGAGATTTTCTTTCAGCTGCGGGTGTTTATGATCAAGCACAGCTTCCCTTTCCTTTCCTCTCCCCCCTCCCCGCTCCAAATTCAGATGTGAATGTGCTGCATATTGCCTCTCCTAGGCCTATTTTAATTATACAGCACAGCCAGCCCATAGGAGACCTAATCCCACAGTCTAATCTTGGAGGCAAGGGACAGCTGACTGCCAGAGGAGCGCCCTTGAGGCTGCACTGAGGGTGATACAGCTGATGAAGCCGCTCCGCACAGCTAAGACGGGACAGCCAGGGCCCTGCTCACCCTGCCTGCAGCTCTTGGACAGTGACAGCACATGGGTGGCATCACACACGCACCATGGCCCTGGGTCATCACCTGGTTAACAAGGGCCTGGGTGTAGGATGGCTATCTGGACATCCAGATCTAATTCTCAGGAATACACACAAGCTTATATAAGTAGATACGCATATAAATACATGATATAAATACATCCTCTAGCAGCAACAACAGTCGCTTATGTGAATCTTCAATGGTTCTTTCCATCTGTAGATCTTGCAGGAGAAAGGTGGGAGATCCCAGAAGTTCATGGTCCATTCTGAAAAGGGGAAAGGTTACCTTTTCCCACTGTTGCATGCATGTCTCATGACAAAAATAATAATAATTATAATAATTAATTATGATACAACAGATCATTCTCACTACTCATGTCTATGAAGAACAGGCACTGCTTTTGTACGCACACACAGCCATCAATAAGGCAGAAGCTTTATTTACAGGATGAAATTCCTCCTTCAAAAAGAGCTAGAGACGAACCAAAGGAATATTAATGCAACATCATGAATACCAAATGCATTAAATTCTGATTCAATAAAAGGCAGACAGCTGGGTATTCTGATAAAAATGGGCCTTTATTTTTTAATTCTTCCTTTCATTACCTGGACTCTGTGTTGGTCAGAGCAACAACATGTAGTTTCTTTGATATGCAGCAAAACTGAAAACAATCTTGCAAGTAGCACAAAACAAAAACTCCCACAAAAGGGAAAGCTATAAAATTTGAGAGGCAACAAGGCTTTCAGAAGTGCCAGCTTCCCAGTGCAATGGCTGGAAGGGTGGCCTGGCCTGGCGGCAGTTCAATCATTTTGTAACGAAGGACAAATACTTTCAACATCCTGAGAAAGAGGGCGGAGGGGAGGGGGGCACGGCTCCCTTGCTTTCCCTCCTCCTGCTATTCTTTCTCCTCCCTCCCCCCACCCCTTGGATTTTCAATAGCTCTTTAGTGTTTCCATCAAAGGCTTTTACCATTCATCGTCCTTTCTGGTGCCTGCCTTCCACCTGTCTATCCATCACAGCCCTAACCCAGGTCCCCTTTTTTTCCCCCCTTTGCTATTTTTCATGCAGTGGGATTTGTTTATAAGCTTCTGTATTACCTAAGCTTGAGGGGAGGAGGCTGCTGGGAGGAAAGTGAGAAAGCAGGATTAAGGAGTAATAATTCAGCTCCGTTGCATTTCCATCTGAACGGTCATAAAATGTGCAAATCCTTTTCCTGGGAATTTCATGTCAGAGACCTTCCCTGCTGCTGCCCTTCATGTACTCCCTCTCATGTGAAACCTAGCCTCGGGAAAACTGCTTGCAGCTCCAAGGACACCAAGGGGCACGGCGGGAGAGCAGGGAGAAGGCTCGTACCAGCATGTGAGCAGGCAGGCACTTCAGATGCGGCTGCAAGCTACAAACAAGGGGGCAGGAGGCAGCAGCGGCTGAATCCGGCAGGATGGGAGCAGTAAATGAGGAGAGACTATTTAATCCAATAGCTCCCAGCACCCCCTGCCTATAATCAATTAGCCTGGGTAAAAAATAAGTTAACTTTTCAGGACCGTTCACTCTGTGAGAAAATGATACAGAAGTATACATGATTCACATCCCCATCAGCTTGAAGAGTTTCTACTGTCTCCTTTTTAGCTCATCAACTGTCACGAAGCACCAAAATAGGCATTTCTAGACCCCAAAGGCCCACCAGTAATCCATATTTGATAAAACTCTGTCAGAAGGACCACAGAAAGATATGGGTTAATGAATCTTTGTCATTGATTCTAACAGAGGTCAATGTGGCTGGATGTGGCTTCTATGGGGAGGAAGGGACCAAAAAGCTGAGTTGTGTGGGTGTACCCTTGCTACCTTAACAAACACAACCAGAACAGCAAGTAGTGTTAAAAAAAGGACTGTCTGGATCTACTCCCTTAACCTAGTGAGCCTACAGACCCTGTCTTGGTGGAACTTCATGCCATGTTTGCTGGACCTGGCAACAGCTGGAAACACTCTTTCACTTACTGGCACATCTTGGAAATACTGAGGATCACCCAACAGGTATCACATGTCAAGATAAGTTCATTTCTTTGATAGGCATTTATTATTTTTCAATAAAATTGAAAGAGATTGGTTTCCCATCAGAAGCTCAGTTCTTTGTTTGGTGGCTTCTTGAACAGTTTGACCATACATATGACAACACAAAATATATTTCACCTGCTTGCAGTAGCAGTTTGCTATAAACTCAGTCCATCAAGGATTTACAATTCTAGCAGCAGTGGGATATATATGAAATGAGAAGCCCTTTCATCCTTAAACTGCTCTGCAGTCTCATTGAGATGATGGAAGTCATTGTTTCTAAGGCCAGAGGAGTGCAGGAGTTCATTCAGCCAGTTCAGCTGTGCTAGGAGGAGGTGTGCAAACTGGGTCCAAAGACAAGAGAAACAGCAGCCCTTGGTTTTGTGGAACAGTCAAAAAGAAATCCTTAATGACGTTAGCCTTGCTTTTCAGGCTGAAGAGGAGCAGTATTTCCACCAACTACACGATCTCAACTCTGCCTTCCCCGAGGGCACTGCAAGAGGACAGACTGCGATCGCTCACCAGCGTCACTCTCAGATGTCTGTGTTCTTCCCACCCACCAGCAGCCTCGAACCTGAGCATGTCTTTGGCACGGCAGGTGGTATCCTTAATCCCACGGAGGGCCAGCCCGAAGCCAAGATTAGCAGAAGAATTTGTTTTCATTAAAATCCAACCTACCATTACCATCCTATCTGATGGTGCAGGTTTCAAATGCGCATGTCCAGCTATTCTAGCAGTAGTGTTTCTGCAGGGAAAGGGCAGTTCAGCAACCTGCCTCTTCACTTTCTAATGTCTTTCTTTTAATCAACAAGTAGCTAAAACAGACACAGCAAGGAATGTTAAATGCACCTCCTCCCAGAGAATTTTGCCGGCAAGGTCAATGGAATTGGGATTTCACCGTCATTATACTTCTTTTGACTGCAGAACTGGTCTGATTTTCCTCCCAGAGAATTTTTTATTATGGGCCCGTGGAAAAAATAAAATAAAATAAACATAAAGAGACATACAAATAAACACTAATATGTGCAGGAAAAATACAAACCTTAGCACCATGCACTCCCCTCATTATTAGACAAAGGTTGGAAGGGTTCATAAGTGTAAAATGCTCATGTGAATTATGAGACTACTGCTCAGTTTTCTTTCAAGTCGTGGGCTGGAAACAGATGGTGGCTGTAGCATTTATGACGGCGCAACATGTTACTGCAAGCCTAGCCATCTCTCTCTCTCTCTCCTCAAAAATGCAGCTGCAAGGAAAGTTGCGGAAAATCAGATTAATAGTCTCTTCCACCACACAGTTTTCCAGCCCTTCATCCCTGGCCAGCACATGGACAGAGCCATCTTGTATCCCAGCAAGAACGCTCTCCTAATGCCTCTCCTGAATGGTTACCACTGACTGGCTCATTTGATGGCTAGTTAAAATGAGGGGTTTGTTAGCATCTTAAAAAAGCCTCCAGAAAGCAGGTCTTTAAGGTCATAGCAGATGCCATGTGACCCCAAGCACTCCATAAGGGAAACACTCAAAAAGAAGCAATCAGACTGTCTTTCAGCTGTTTATTATTTATACATTCAGTTCAGGCCAAGCAGGTTGATCTATAGGGAAACAGGAAGACAAATACAAACATTTGCAAAAGCCTTTTCATGACTTAGGAGCTTAAACCTCACTTTCAAGCATGAGTAGAAATTTTTACAAGGGCAAATGCTTCTTGGTTTTCAATAAGATGGCCTTCCAGCAGCCATAAGTTTAGAGGTATCTTAGTGCCTAAAGATGGAAAGAGCAGCTAACCTAATATTTAAATATTCAGCCTGTATTTAAGAAAAAAAAAAGCTCAAGCTTCACTGCCTGGATATTTCAGTCCTGATGCAAATGCCCTGCTGCCTGCAGTATGTTCGAACCTCCAGCAAAGCTGCCCTTGCAATGTGAGTGCAGTACGAGTGAAATATCCCCCGTGGGGGGATATTCCCCACACCAGCTGGTGTTACCTTGGGGACAGCACATCTGCACTTGAAACCACGAGATGAGTCAGGGCACAACCCCTCAGCTCTCTAGTCACCACCGAGGGGCTTGTTTACACCAGGGAACAATTTAAATCGTGTGACACTATGCTGTTTGTCATCCACAGGATCTCCATGAAACACTTCTGTGTCACAATACCTCTGAGGCCTAAAGGAGCAGCAACTCACTAGCAGAAAATCCAGTAGCTGGGGATTTGGGCCCTTGTCCAGAAACAGATTTTTAGGATTATTTCTTCAATCAAGTTAGTTAAGAATCAGGCAAATATTAATTTTCCAGGCAAGTGTCACTGGTAAACCTGAGTATCCATGCTGCTTCCCTGACTTTCCTGGCCTCGCTAGCTGATGGAGAACATCAGCATCAACTTCACCACGTTCATCCTTACACATTCAAATGTGATCCTGCTGTTCTCCCTACAGCTGCAGATATGCAATGCAGTATTCTGCCTTCTGGGGTGTAGAACAAGACAACTGAAACCAAGACAGAAATCTACCATTTCCGTTACCACTTTTCAGCAGCACATCCAGGAAGTTGCTACAGAAATTCAGCAGTGTATACATTTGAAACTTTAGAAAGCCTTTTCCCAGAGGTAGAATCTTTCCAGTCACAGTGTGTCTATCATACTTTTAAAAGATCCAAGACCTTTCTTCTAAGGTACAAAAGGTAACTTGTTTTTTTTTTTTTTTTTTGAAACTCCATCCTGCAAAATTCATTAGTATCCTATGCAACAATGTATTTCCTGTAAATAATGAGCTATAAAGTGTATTAGAAGTTTCCACTTCTGGTTTTATCTTTTCCTGATCTAGTCTGCAAATTCTTTTGAAGTCACTTAAAGTGTTCTTCATGTATACTTGTTTTAGGAAATACCAGATCACTATTGGCACACTTCTCCTTAATTAAGTTAGATAAAGGAATCAAGATGATATGATCTGCTTAATTTCCCACCTTTTTAAGGTACTATTTTTAAGTTTGTTTTTTTTTCACTTGCCTTAGAAAAGAAACATGCTGAAGAAAGTAAGGAAGTGAGAGACCTCAGAGGCCCAGAGAGGGTAGCCATTGCTACGGGCTTTCTACTGTAGCAGAGTTGCTGACAGAAAGCTACTGAAAAGTTAAAGCTTTCCTTCAGTACTATGGTATAGTTTCCTGAAAGGTTGCAGATCGTTTCTGAAACTAGCATCACTCCGAGCAATGCACAAAAGGAAAACATCATGTTTACACTGATACCACAGCAGACTATTCAGGTCCTCAGTTCAGCAAGCCAACTCAGATCATGCCTAACTTGAAGCATGAGTAACTTCAAAGGAACATATCACATGCTTCAAGTTCAGCTTTCCACTGAGTACCTTGCTGAATCACAACTTAGGGGAATGCAGGGAGCTAATGGGAAACACTTGTACTTGCCAACCCTAGCTGCTAGGTCCCCAAGCCCCCATTAGGTATGCAGACAGGGCCTAACTGTTTTGGTTTGGCCAGCAGGCTCTTCACAACAAATGGATACAAGCTGCTAGGCAAACCATTCTGAAGTGCACATAAGAGAAATAGACATCCCTGAACAAATTGTGACAACATGATTTAAAAGCAGCATTTGTGGCCATCAGTAAAATGCACAAGCTGAGCATTAACCTGCAGGACTTATATGTGGCTTGTTGAAGAAACCATTCTAACTGTGATAAATTGCTTCTGTCACTTTTTTTTTTGTGGAAACCCATTGCAGTCAAGGGAAAATTCAGATCCTGAAGACATATTTTAGTAGCTTCCTTGCTCCGATGAGACCTTTGAGCAGCTCAATTTGCTATGGGTGAGTTTGGACCAAGAAGAGTCTTCCCTCCCAAGTGCGTGAGCACAGAGGCCTCAGTTTCCATGGGAATCTTGCTGCTAAGTAGATATCACCTCTCCTCAACCACGTCTTGCAGTATGAGACCTTCCCCTGCATGAGGGACATGTCAGCATCAGGGAAACATGGGTCCTCTAGGCAAGGGGAGAAGGGGGAAACTGCAGAGCTTGGTGGCAGCCAGGGAGGATGCATCTTCAGGCAGGACCTTTCGAGCACGAGGAGGCATATATTGGCTTCCTTGAAGTGCTGCAGCATCTCTCCCTCCTTCTCTGGCTCCACACAGCAGGCACAGCTGGGCATCAGGCTCCAGCAGGGCAGGGCTCAGAGCAGAAAATCTGGCCTCTTATAACTTCCCTGGTCTTCAGCTTAAACCAGCATCACCTTTCTACAGAAAAGAGAGGAAAAACCAAAGTGCGAAGGAAAAGGTGAAGTATGGCTGGAGCAAGGAGGAAGCCCCATCTGAAATGTCAGGCTGTTCCAGCAGTGAACTGAGCATGCAACAGGTACTTGAAATGTCACTGCTGGAAAACACTTTCAGCAAACAGCAGAAAGCAAACCTGAGGTTTGAGCGCCACAGCCTAGGGAAGGAAGGTAACACTCACAGCAACATCCTTGGGTCAAAATTGGCTGCTCTGCAGAACAGAGACAGAGGGATTTTGAAGCTAGCTGAGGTTTACTGAAAGCCTTGAAAAAAGAATAAGGATCAGATGCCCAAATCCCTTAGAACGCTGAAAAAAAAGTCACAGCCAGGAACTCCAGCAATTCTGGAGCGCTCTTGATACTTCAGTGCAGTCTACAAGTTTGAGTTCACCCCCAAAGGGATCTGAGGCCGCTCAGCACTTCACTCACAGGCCCCCTCTGAACAGAGTCTTCTTTATTGTGGTCAAACAGGGGATATCTTGAATTTATGTCTTGCTTCTCCCCTCGTGAGCAAACAAAACAATTTCTATGAGTAATTCTACCCACTAATTGCCAAGGAAAAGTCTGGTAATGAATGCTTCGCGTTTTTGACAGGTCAGAGGCTTCCCTAAACAAAGTTGCTGTTTTATGTTTTCTAACAGCACATGTTCACATCCGGGGACCTTGGCAAATTCCAGGGTGGATGAGTCTCTGTGGGAAATTGCTTTTCCAGATTTTCTTGTTTTAACTGCTCCAGGAAATGATTCTATTTTTACAACGCTAAACAGCAAAATATGAAACCATTATCTGCTTCATGTCAAGAGTTTCGGGTCAATTCTCAGGTAACTGCCATCTCCAGTGAAGTCAATAGGGTTGTATCTATTTCTGTAAGTTAGTGATCTGGCCAGTTATGTAATTGGTTGATCAGTTACTAGAACATAGAGCTAGCTACCATTGGCGTAAGGAGTGTCCCATTTTCATACGTCTCAAAGTCCATCCAAGCCCTGATGTATCGATAAGTGAAGTATTCAAGTATTATGGTCTATAAAGATGATTATTAACTGCTGAAAGATTTAAGCATGAACATTTTCCATCAACAGCTACTTTGTCACTGAATAATCTTTACATGTAGTAGATTTTCTGGATTCTTTTTTCACCTGCCAAATAAGCCAGGGTGGGATTTTCAACTGTCTGAAATGCTTTTCTTCTACTAATTTCCAGTTCTTCTCAAGAATCAAGATGTTTTTTTAATCCCCATGGATCATCTGCACTTCTGGGTGCTTCTATTCTGTGCGTGCCTGGTCTTAACAGCTACTCTCAGTTTCAAAGATGGACAGTAAAACCAGTTGCCTTCATTACAGAAGGTCAAAGTTAGTTTACAGAGGCCAAAACAGACCTGATCTTGGAAGGATGACTGTGCAACTTCCAGGTTGGGAACTATGTATTCTTGACTTTACACCTAACTGAAAAACTCACCAAACATCCCTCAAGAAACTAGCATACAGAAAACAAACTTAGAGACAATATCCAAGGAAAACAGTACCTAACCTATGACTCGTTCTTTGATTTACAACTGTGATTGTGAGCCCCACCTTACAGTCATATGCCATGATTATAGGTAGCAGTTCAACGAGAACCAGCCATAACTTTTTATGTGTTGTGGTGATTCTGAGCTAATTCAGCACATAATTTGGCCTGATGCAGCAAATAATTAGAATGACTAATGGGACAGATAACATTCCACAACTGAAAAATGAATGATCAATCTTCTGATCTTGTGCATTTTCTTTTTCATCTTTTTTTTTTTTTAAACTAAAATGTGCCACATTTCACATGAATTTTTATCTTTTTCCCATCTCAGATTTGTCTGTTATGGATATGACTGTGAGTTTTCAAATTATGTTCTCTGAGGTACCTGAACAGATCATCTTAAAGGGGATCACTAGCATTAGTAATGGCAGTCCTGAATCCACCCATGCCAGGAAAAGTTTTTCAGAAAAGAACAAATATGGCAAAACGGCAACCTCCATGGAAGCAAAGGAGAAGGGAATTCTCCCAGCTGTTCTTTAGTTGTATATACTAGTCTTGTTACTTCATCTTTGGGGTTATTTACAACATACTTCAACACTCTAAGGACAAGCAGTCCCCCATCCCACAAGTGGAACCCTGTGTCAGAAAAGCACACCCTGCTCAAAAACAGTAATAAACATCAACTCTGCTCCATTTGCCCAAAGTCAGTGGGATGTTTGTCCAAAGTTACAAGCATGTTTAGGCACTAGTTTGAAGAAGGGCAAACGTGCTTTTTCGTGTTAGGGCCTGGGAAAAGAATTCAGGATTGGGCCCATGATAAAAACAGCTCCCTTAGGAAACGTTACCCACACCATAAAAGGAATGAATAACAATGATGTGAGAAATACAATGAAAAATTGTCTACTGAATTTTCGCAAATTCCCATAAAATATGAGTCTTCATTTGTTCTATGTGCGTAATTTTTACTACAAAGTCATGAAAGGTTGACTCCTTAGAAATGCAGGAAATGACCAGCTCATGATAGCATAACAGGCCGCACAGTGCATGGGCTGAAAGCTGGATTTTCATCTGTCACTACATTCTTTGATATGGCAGTGGTTTTTGATCACGTATCCAATGCACGATAATTAGGCAAAATGACTTACCCTCAATCTTTTCAGTATTTAGCTCTAAGGGTGCAAGGATTCATTCCTGGAAAGGGAAGATGGTCGTGTGATTTAGGGCACTGGATGAGCACTCAGATCTGAGTCTTATCCCTGGTTCTGCCATAGCCTTGCTGTGTGACCTTGCACAGTCATTTCTCCATGCCTCGGTCTCGCCTAAAATGGGATAACAATAGTTCTTTATTTCAGAGGGGGTATGAGTACAAACCTGTTCAAGGCTGTGCTGCAGTGAGACACTACAGCAAAGAGCAGCACAGAAAAGCTCAAACATGAATAATACCTTCTATTAAAATGTGGGAAAACACACGGTAATTATTTAAATAAAATATAAAATACAAAATATAGGCTCAATTTTGGGGAATAAAATACTGATGGGCTTCTCTCTTTTACCTGAAATTAAAGCACACTTAAGTGGGATCCTCAAGGGTTTAAACAATCTTTATCTAGAGATCTGTTAGTCTAGAAGCTGTGGAGTTAGGAACACCAAGAAAATGACTTCCTTGAATACAATTATGTACCTCTGCTTTGTTTCTGTTTTAAAGCAACCAAGATTTCCAGCCCAAGAGAGGGTAAGTTAAATATTCAGGATAAGATTTTCAAAGCCATGGAAGGGGCTTACAAATATGATTTCCTTCAATTTACTGTAAAATATGAGCATGCAAATCTGAGGGAGCTTTGAAACTTCATCTTTGCTTTTGGGTAAACTTTCAAATTAAATTATGAAGGGAACGTGGATTTTAATTGAACTGTCAGATGTCTGGAAAAGCTTGAACACCACTATTCCAGAGTTACACTGCTACTGGATTTGGACAGAGCTTCAGCAGTGAGCCTTCAGTAACAAATATTTTTCCAAATGCAAAGATGAATCTTCTCCTCTCCACAAAAGCTTGTCTATATAAGAGCATTTGTTTTTCACGTGAGGGATCAGTTATGGGCCTGTTGGCCTGGGAGATAGGATCTCAGGGCACATGCCTAGATAAAGCAATTGATTTAGAGATAAACAGATCAAAGACTGTTCTCTCAGGCAGGAGGAGAGCGAACAGATATATGATGAGAAAGAACCTAGGAAGGGAAAATCCTTCTTGAGAGAGAAAAAGAGAGAGATGGGAAAGTCAGGCAGAAAATAGCTGGAAAACAGCCCACAGAACGGGAATATGGACCCAAGGAAGACAGCCAAGAGAACCTGGAATACTGAAGCCCACTGGAGGGAGGAGATGTGTGAGATGCTGTTCCAAGCAGAGTAAAAAGCCTAAGCTCAAAGACACAGAAGAACCAGAGCTGCCTGGGAACCTCCAGGGCTGGAGAGGAGCAACTGCCTGCAGTCACCACACACTAACAAAGCAGATGCCAAGCAGGATGGAGAACAGAAGAAAAGGAAAGAAAACTGGCACGTATTCCTTGATTTCACTCAATACAAGCAACTGAAGGGCAGCTCTGGAAAGATGAAGCACAGCATTAAACATAATGACTTGACTAGAGAATCAACACTCATGCACCATATTATATTAACCATATTATATTAACATGGAGATTGTTTTCAGGCACTGTCTTCCAAATATGCTTTTCGATCAGAAAAGACCACAAAATCAGACCAACAACTTCTGAACCTTTGGACAGAGGAAGTGACTGTGGAATCTAAATGGAATAACATTTTGCCAAAACACTTTGCCCCCAAATCTCTACTTAGTTTGTGCAAGGACAAAAATGACAAGATATTTAAGGATTGCATGGAAACGCGACTTTCAACAACTACCATTTTAAATTCATTCCTTAAGTGCCCCACTAGCCACCCACCCCATGAATAACAGAGCTGTTCAACACATATCTGGCGGCTCCAACTGCTCACACCCTTTCCCCTAACACTCCACATGTTGCACTCTAAAGTCCAGATGGAGTCAGCTCCAATAGACAGTGGAAGAAGATATGACACGGCATTCACAAATGCACAGAGAACTGTTTAATTTACAGCCACAATGGTGAAACAAACCATTTCAGAGCTTGGACATTCAAAGTTAAGTCTGACACTCATTCTTATATTCACTTATTGTGCTTAAGTATTAGAGAACACAGGATTACATTAACAGTACACAACAATCTGAGATCCCTGCAGGACCAAGTAGTGAAAGGGATGAGCAAGAATGAGGGACCAGCCCCTCAAGTGGTGTAAGCTGGTACAGCTCCATTGCAGGCAACAGAGCAATGGTGATTTACACCAGCTGAGGATATGGCCCTTGAAATGTCCAACTTAACTTTGAATTGATGTCTCCTGTGTCACAACCTTTAATGTTACTGTTCCTTCTGGTTGTATTTGCCATCTCAAAGAAGGCCTACTAACACCATAGCCTGTAATGTTCAAAAGGCTGGCGGGTAGTATCTCAGCTGGACAACAGTAAATGATACTTATGTCATGACACTACTCCTCATATTTTAAAACCATGGACTGGATCCTCATCTGATGTAAATTAGCTTAGGGGAGGCTGAAGTCAAAAAACTTTTGCCAATTTATACTAGCTGAGAATATAGCCCTGAGATTTTTGTGTTTTCTGCTGCATGCCATATAAACACTGTGCTTGAGAGCAAAGACTCATGTGCGTTTCATTCCTCGTAACAAAATTAACTCAACACTACAAGTCTCAAACAAATGACTACTGGAGAAGACTCCGTTCAGTCTTCATTCCCTCTTGGTTTGCTGAATTTGGCATAACAAATTTATTTGCTGGCACCAGTAAAATGCATGCCTTGGCTTGCTCTTTTCCAAGACTTTAACAGAGGGCCAGACTCACTGGTGGTGTAAATCAGCAGAGCTCCATTATACTCAACAGAGTTACTCCAGGGGATCTGGCCCACAGACTTGAATGCAGCCTCTTATGCCAGTGCAACCAAAGGACTCTCAAAAAGTTGTTTTGCAAATTATTCCACTTAAGTGACTTTGACATCCTTTTATATCTGCACAGTGTCTGAGTGGGTCACATAATGCTTTTCATCTACATGATTTTAATGGATAAATGATTTTTTTTCATTAGATATCTTTTAGACAAAAACGGAACGGAGCAACATTATTGGCATCCCACTGAAACATAAATATATAAATTACATTTTATACACTTTTTTAAACGCAGACACATACATTCATGTGCATAACATTGTGAACAGTACACTTAGTGGAAAACAAGCACAGACAATCTTAGTTAAATGTATTTCCAGTTTTGGTGCTCAACAAATACACTGGGAAAATGATCACAAAATAGAACGGTGACTAACTCTATCTCTGCATTAGCATCTGAAGCCAATAATGCCTGTTAGATAACATTGCTTTGTCTGGTTGAAATTGGACATAGCTACCGGAACGGGTTGGGGGGGGGGGGGAGGAGGGGAGGATGTCTGAACTATATTTAAAGAAATGGAAAGGTTAAAAATCTCTCTCTCTGTTGTTTTAAGGTTCTGCAGTTCATTCACATTTGAAGATATTTTTTGAGTGGAAACACTGTCTTAAGATAACATTTCGTCGTTCCAAACTAAGAGGAGAAAACTCTTTCATCTCTTAGATGTTTCACAAAGAAAAGAAACCAGTAGTTCATTTTACATATCCAATGAGATAATCCAAATAAAACAAAGGGTACATAATCCAAACTACTGGGGTGGGGCAGTGATTTTGGCCAAGTGAGTAGCCATGTCATATCTGGCACAGACCTGAATTTCCAAAGCAGTAAAGAAGGATTTAGCCATGTGGCTCCCACTGAAATCCATGGGGAGCTGAACATTTAATCCTTTGGCACTTTGAAAATACAGGACCTTGTGCCAGAGTATTTTATCTGCCCTGCTATAGTTAAAATAGATTTTGATGTTATTTGGGCTATTCTACTACAAAAATATGACCACAAAATGCTTTTTTTTTCTTTTTTTTTTTTTTTTGGTTCAAGAAAACATAGCAGGCTTTCTCAGGTATATAAAACTGTTAATTTTTAGATAAAAATACAAACTTCACCTTTACAAAAACACATATTTCTGTTGAATACACATAAAGCATAACATTTTACCAAAAATAAAGAATTTTAGGTTTTGTTCAAATATTTGCAGCACGGTAGTTCCCATGCCACCATGACATTGTACAATGCAGATACAAGAATTTGTACATTTCACACAGCTCCAACATGTGAAATAAAAGTATCTGTATACTGATAAGAATGACAATTGCTAACACAATATCGCTAGTAGGCAACTGGCATAAATCTTAAAGGAAAAAAAAAGGATTTCTGCATGGATATCCTATGATTTGTTTACGCACTTCTCTTTTTTTTCTCTTTTTTTTTCTTTTTTTTGTAATGCTTTAAATTACGGGGGAGGTTGGGGAACATAAACCAAGAAACGTCTAGAAAATTATGCATAGGTATACCATTTTTATTTTAATACATCTCATTAGTTTGCATCCCACTAGGAGAAATACCATAATGTTTTGTGTTCTGCTTATTGTTATACCAGTCTTTTATATGTGTTATTGGCAAATGTAGTCCGAGAGATAATAAAAAGCTAGGCAAAGAGTAAAAAGAAAACTTAATAATCACTTTATGGTGTAAAAAAAAAAAAAATCCACTTAAGGCTCCCCAGAAGGTTTTTTTTGTATAGACTTTTAAAACACCACCAAGCAAGGATGTATTGTTCTATAGTGTTTGCGTGGCATTTGATCATTTCATACATTCCTGCATTTTTTGTGCCTGAAGTCCATCAGCATCCATCCATCTTCATCAAGAACGCAGGCACATTTCTTGACGTAAAGCACCGTTGACTGCTCTGACAGAAGTCCACTATTCACTTAGATTTTTGTCATGTTTTTGGGTACTTTGGGTATCCTCCATTCATTCAACTGTCTTTTTTCTTTTCTGTTTTTCTTTCTTTTTTTTCTTTTTTGGACAGGGAAGCTTCCTATTGTTTCACAGAGTGCTACAATACTTGCTTTGATGTCACATTAAACAAATGTACATTGTCTCTTTGTTCTCATTAAGTGTTCTTTTGAGCCAGTTTTTTCACATAGGAGAACAAATAAAGTATACAGTCAATAAGCACCATACATAGTAGGTTCAGGAATGTAACAAACCATGTACATCCATGTCCCAGAGAGAAGTTTTTTTTCTAGCTTATTTTCACCTTACATCTGCAGGAGAGAAAAAAGATACAATAACTCTATGATTAGAATCAAAGGTCCTATCCTCTAAGTAGATGACTTAAAAAAAACTGTTCTGCATGAAGAGTCACTAACCTGGGACAAGAAGTTCTAAATGCTGTTTTGATTGAGTTTACATGCTCACTTTTAAAGTTGAATTTTAGAAAATCTTTGCTTCTATCATACTACTCCCAATAAATACCTGTTAATCTGAAACAGGATATGAAGTTTAGCATTTTTTAGAAAAGATACATCAGTATAAATGAAAATTGCCATTGGGAGTTTATGTGCAAAAATAGGTGCTTTAAATTAAATTCACTGTCATACAGGCGTTAGGCACATCCACTGCAAAATTCAAATAATTCCCACTCCAAATACTAGAATCAATTGCAAGTACTGCAGTTTACATAATTTCAAGTCATTAAGCAATGAAAACTCTGTACTTAATTTGGAATGTGTATTGCCATCATCATACATTGCTAATATGTTGGCCAAAGGAATTCAGTCATTTTTGCATTGAGAGGGTGTTAGTTTTTCACTACACTGAAAAACTGATGAATTTTGATAAGTGACTGGCATCATCCTACTGAGACTGAACAGACCAAGAAAAAGATCTTAATTTTCTGGTGTAAGTAGCACAGGGCCCTGCAACACAAAAATGGAATTTCTAAGCATCTTCCTTCTCAGGTAGGCAGATCAACAGACCACCTTCGGTGCATGTACAATCAATCCCAGTTCATGCCAAAACAAGGGTTTGATGGTCATGCATATAATAATATTTACCATGTACATATGCTCAATGTTTTACAGCCAATGACTTAGAATACAACAATTTGTAACCTGGCAATTCATTCATGCATTATTATGTGATGCTTTGACCTCAGAAATCAGTAATAATGAAACAAAAGCAGAGGCAATGGAACTTGAAATTTCAGAAGCTGAAGTATTAGCACCCTCCAAAAAAATAATAAATAAATAAAAGAAGAAGAAAAAAATAGGCAAGAAGAGGAAGTAGCTCAAGAATGTAAGATGCTGATGGTGATGTGGAGCTTAAAAGAAAAATACCAGCAGGTAGAATTATCAAAGCCAATCAAATCTAATCTCTTTGCAGCCTTGAGGTAGCAAGTGTCAAGATTTTGAACAGTGATTAAGTTGAAGTGATGATATTTGATTAAGTTTTCCAGTACTTGTGCTATTAGGGTGTTCAGCATATAGGTCCTACCTGAATATCAAATAGTTCCAGTAGGTTTTATGTTGGTTTTAACTTTTTTCGTTTCCGTTTTTTACCTGATTCCCTAGGCCTTCCTGTTAACATAAGGGCAGGGCTGGTAAAAAGCCCTAAGGTAACGCATTTTGTTGAACACTGAAGTAATAAATACTCAAACCGTTTACATTTCAAAGAAATCTCATTATATTTTGCATTAAAGTAATAACTTTATAACATCTGATTTGACATTCCGTTTACAAAGTAATTATACAAAAGTAAAGAAATAATAAACGAAGTTGGCATTGCATACGTCATTTCCAAGATCCATCTATAATTACTGTTACCATGCCGTATTCAACATTTGCTTTCAGCTCTGTAGTTAAGCTATTTTCAGCTCACCATCCACTTGCTGGTGCAAGTTTTGTTCCTATCGGTAATGAAATCCTAGAAAACTTTATTCTTCCATTCCAATTCTACCCCATTTTTTCACACACAATTGATCTAGCAGAACTGTTTTTTCCAAATACAAGACAGAAAAAATATCAAGCCATACACACAACAAAAATAACCATTTTTAATGTGTTTTTGTCTACTCATAACTCAACCTAGTCTGAGCTAAAACACTCAGCTTGGATTATAAATTATGTCCAATAAAAATCACAGCAGAGACCTATCTTTGCTTTCACACAAATTCTAATTCTTCTGCTCTGTACATAGCAACTGAAGTTTACATTCACTTAGACCAGGTTTATGTCTCCAAGCTAGACAGAGGCAGTACAGAAAATCCTTCCTTACCCAGACACCTATGAAATCCATCACCATTGGGCAGCTTTCCTCATATATATTTACTTGCTCTTCACTGACTTTAATCTCAGAGCTGGGTCTACTGAACCCCTAAATTCCTGGCAGAAGTGAAAGCAAACTTTTGAGGTTACTTTCAACCAAAATCAGGAGAATGGGAGGTGTTCAAGTCCTGCATTTATTGCACCCTAGCAAGAGGATCTGAGCTAGCAATTTTAGGTGGTTTTATGAAAGTCACGTTGAACATAAGTATTCTTCCCCACAAATCTTTCCCCATGATAATTTAAATGTTGTCTTGAGAAGGCAAACACGTATTTAACCTAACAACTGCCAATAAATTCTTGACTATATATACATAAGAAAACAACAGGAACTGGCACTGTTGTTTCAAAACTTCTTACTTCTGAATAAAAAATTTATTCTTAAGTGCTTTATATTCATTTCATTAATATTTTCCCCAAGGTCAAGTAAATCTCAGCCTTAACCCTGTCTCCACAAAGTCTAAAAAAATTAGGCAACAGAGTTCACCAATAAGCTGCAACAGGACAACCTTTAACTTAGTTAAGCAAGACTTGAATAATATCGGTCCTTTACTTTTATTTAAAGGCTGACCTAATGAGAATTGATAGAATTTAAACTTTAAGTCCAAACTCTTTATCCAGCACAAACTGTTCCTAATTTTGCATCTTCAACATACGGAGAGGTAGCTGGGGGCTTCTCTACTTAAGTTCACCAGAAGTAAAATTTGCTTTACATTCTTTACTAATATAAAAACAAGGTCCATATGAAATAAGCATTAATGCAAAAATAAAAGGAAAACATACCAGTTTCTTCTTCTCTATAATCTGAATTAGTATTTGATGATGTACAGGTGCATTCCATATGCTCTTCTAATCTCACCAGAACTTCTTTTAATTTTGGCTTTTTTCTAATATATTCCACTTTTGCCACCTATAAAATACGATGAGGTACGTACTGAGACACATTAACATAGTTCAGGACTGAAGACAGGTAACTATATACCCCTATTTTTGAATGAAGCCAAACCCATACAAAATGTCAGTATACTAATCATCTTTTATCTTAATTGTGCATCATGTAACCATTTATTGCACTATTTGTTTACTCAAGTTCAGCACTGTGAAACAATTTTCTTTTCCCCCAAGAGATAAAACAATTTCCCATTCATTTCATTTTGAAGTTTTAAGCAACTCACTTTTCACGTATACCACAATAAACTTATGTAGGGATTTCAATCAGTGTTTGTTCTTGTAGACTGCTACTTTTAGCATGCTTTTCTGTATATGTTGACCACTGTTCTTAAGCTGAAGGCTAACAGTAAAGACATTAGGTTGGTTTGTAACACATTTTATAATTCACAAACTGTTGCCTTCAAAGCCCTCTGAACGTAAAGCACCCAACTCTTCAGAGAACCAGCATCCAAGTATCAGCTTAGAAAGCAGTAATCTCAGTCCTACTCACTTCTTGCAGGGACTGGGACTTGCTTACAAGAGCGCCCATGCACTGTTGTTAGGTCCAAGGGAACTGCCACTTGCAAACTGGATCCAGCCTTTGGCTTTATTGTGGATGGCTAGCAGGTACACTATTCCTCTCCGATCCATCCAACAGCTTCCAACTGCATTGCTCCACTTTGGGCCAAAGCACTGGCATCCTTAAGAGAAAAGTCTGGAGGGCAAGGTGAGGTTGAAGGAAGGAGCATGCTGGAGAAGCTCTGGCTACATGGAAGTCTCCCATGTGAAGGAAATCAATGCAGAAAAAAAGGACGTTGGGGTTGGGGGGACACTGAACATGAGGAAACCTGATCAGCTCGATGCCAGCAAGCAGGAGAGGAGGCACAGCACAGGGGGCAGGAACACTGCTGGGCTGGGACTCTGAGATGGGTTGTGGGGTGCTGGGTGTAGAGTTGTGCTAAGTGTCACAGGTGTGATGGTCATGTCCGTGCAACAGGACATATGGCATACTGTGAGAAAAGAAAGTGATAGACAGTGTGTAAGGGGTCAGTGTTGAGTTTACAATTGTGTCGAACACTGCATGAATAGGTGGTAACCATTTGCTTGAAATGGAAAGCATTGAAATGAAATCATGTCTTCTCAGTCCTACTAATGATTTATCTACCATTTGACAAAAAGAGGACTGCACTGTGTCTGTCCCAGCAAACAAGAAGACTACATAACACAGGTATGCATTATAAATGAGATAGATGAGGGAGCAGAAGAACAAGAGAGGATGGTTGCCTATAAAGAAGTTAAATGACAGAGCCAAAAAGTCCAGTCCAAGCAAAACCTCCAGCTACTACCAAATAAAGCATTCACAATTACAGACTGTCCTGGTAATACTTTACTTGTGTGTTTGGTGGGGTTTTAATGTTCCAAATCAACCTTCACACTGCAAAAACCATTCCCTGGCCCTCCCAAAAATGGAACAACAGTCTCACAAAATGAGAGTGGTGGCTGGAAAAAACATCACATTCCCAGTTCCCAGAAACACTCTTCTGGCTCTGTGGACAAAAAACTACCAGGGACCTCTGAATGACAGTAACAGAAGCTAGAGCAAAACCCTGGCCTTATTAAAGTCAATGGGAGATCTGCCATTGCTTGCACAGAGCCAGGATTTCAAATCCACATTTTAGTCACCACCTCTTCTGTCAACAGGATCTGGAGACTATTTTCATTTATCCAGCAAACAAAAGTTGCAGAAAGACAGATGCAGTAACAAAAATGTCCACAATAAAAGGTATCTTCCAAAACTGTCAGATCTCCATATAAACAGATTAAGAGCTGGCCGTGACATACAAGAATGCTTTTGCTTGAAGATTAACTATGGGTTGAAGCAGTATGTTTCAAAATCTCCTATCAGAACCCAACTCCATCAAGCCTTTGAACGCAAAGATTTGAAAATGTATGGTAAGACTGACTCATCTGGCATCAAAGGATGACTAATCCTCAAAATTTACAAAAACAAACAGTAATTAAGACACCTCCATCACTAGAGACAAAGAAAGAGACCCAGCAATCATGAAACACTTTTCAGATCTGCCATGCTTATTACAGCTGTTGGAATAAACCAGACTTATTGAAAATTACATGCAACAAAAATAAACTGTAATCAAGCTTTATGAAGTCTGTCCCTGTTTTGCTTTGTTGTCCAAACTGAAAGATATATGTAGTTCCTGTGGCTATTTGGTATTAAACAACAGTAAAAAAAAAATAATAAAAATTAAAATTAAAAAAAAATAAGATGATGCCTTGAAGAAAAGGATCATAATGAATTTAAGAAGCAGTTTAAAGGTCTGTTTTTTCTTTCCCTTTTTTTTTTTTTTTTTTTTTTACTATGCTGTAGTTAATATACAATCCAGCATACATCTCTATGCCTTGTTTCATGCTACACAAGTTAAAGGAATGACGTTTTTCAGTATGTTGTAAACATTCAAACTGAAGCAGCACACAGTAGAGTTAAATTGCTGTGCTTGTGTCATCTCCTAGCACCTGCTGCCAAACAGGACCTGTAATTAATGCTAATCTAAAATGATAAAGGTTGCAGGTCAGATTTTCAGTGGCTATAAACAGGGATGGCTATGCTAACAGCATGGCATTTGGCCTTCTGTTAGCATCTTTTTTCTTCTTTGCATTTTTGTCCCTGGTGTTTATCTTGTGCAGTTACTATCATGAGTATTATTACCAAACTCTTTGAGATGGCCAGTCCTCAACAAACTACCCAAACCAACATCAGCTTCTTTTACTTGTCTCTAAAGCAACAAAACTAAAAACCACAACAACCTCAAATCCCTCCAGAACTGCAAAATATTACTATATAAGAACTAAGAGAAAGTAAATTAACTGAGTAGCTTAGTTAAAAGATGTGTAACCAGTGGGAGGCACTGTATCTGATTCACAGTAGAGCCTACCTACTACCCTGCAGTATGGTGTAGTGGCTAGGTAAAAATGAAAATAAAATTTGATAAAAATATGTGAAAAATATGTGGTCTCATGGAACGTCATGGGAACACATAGCGCTCCTTCGTGAGAGACAATATCTGGGAGTAGCAGCAGGTGGAAAGCAACACTGTAAGTAAAAGCATACAGAACACCTCTAGCACAAAGCCAGAATTTATCAAGGGCAGGAACTTGCAAGATGAGTCTCAATGCAGAAAATTCCTTGTAACATAGTAAGCAGCAAAACTCATGTGGCTGATCACTAAATAAATGATGAGAAATAAAACCGAAAAATGGCTGAATGAGGATGATTCTTGGGATTAGTTATTTCTTCCATATTAAAGTAGGTGTGTTCTGATAAGATGGAGGGAAAACCTACCCTCACCTCACAACTGTGATCTTTACAGCCCTCAGGTCTGCGAGCAAGATGCAGGCCTACAGAGCGCAAAGGCATCAGAAGGACTGAGCAGGGATCCTGGCAAGTCACTGTGCATTTTGTGGGACCCGAGCCGCCGCTCCAAGGACAGCAGGATGGGCACGGTGCCTTCCAGGAGACACTGTGCCAGCTGTGTGCGCCTCCCCAGCACAGGAGGGATAGGAAGCAGCAGGGAGGCCATCCGCCTCAGAGCCTGGCTGCCACCCATGCTAAAAACCCAATTAAAGACATCCACAGGGCACTCCTCCAGCAAAATCCCTAAGGGAAGCCCTGTGCACAGTTACGTAGGGTGCGGTTGGGACAGCTTTCCCTGCAGGGAGCCAGGGATGCAGGGTGCTGTCACTGCTGCTGGGACAAGGGGAGGCCCAGCCAGTGCCTGAGGCAGGGGCAGCCCTGTCACAGCAGCAGGCGTGCTCAGAAACGCAGTCCCAATGGTGCAGGAGGCAGGGGCCACCACGGGCCATGCTGGGAAGGCCTCCAGGGGACAGTGAGGGGAAAGCCGCCTCCTGTGGTGGGGTGGCCATGCTTCAGCCAGGGCACACAGCCGTGGGGCTGGGGGCAGAGCCTGAGGGTGCTGCAGCAGCCCCACTGCCCCCTCAGCGGGGTATAGTCATGGCAGGTATCCATGTCCTAGCACCCCAGGATGGAGCAGCCAGGCCTTGCCCTCTGGCAGGTGACTTGGATGGCAAGGCTCTCCTCATGCTCTGAGGGCACCTCTCCAGTTTTCAGTCTTCATCTCACCTGGAACAGGGTTTCCCTTGTTTCTTCCATTCCCAAACTGACCTTTGATACCTGTCAGCTGGACCTGCCTGCCAGTCCGTTTGTGTGCTGGCAATAATCTTCAGTTAGGTCACAGCTAAAATCAAAGTGCTGCTTATCCTACTGATAGAAACAGTCACTGAGGAAAAATGTTCTTAAACCTGCAGATACGGCATACAGCCATTTTACCTACATACATAGTTCATTCTACAAGGCCTTCTTAACCTTTTCAGGTGTTGGGCAGCTCTGCTGAACAACTCACACTGACTTGCTGTGTTTTCGTCCTTCTCTTGAAAACCTCTCTTAACTTCCAAACAACAACCGAGGAGCAGTTCCTGTGTTCCCTCCCCTCTGGCCCCTTTTCTCTTGGTCTTTCTCTCATATTAATTTACTGTAGGAACTAGGTTAAATTCTCCCAAATCAGCTCAACACTGAATATTCAGAAATGGCAAAAAAAGCACGTATGGCTATGGCCCAAGGCCAAGCAGAAGGCAGAGCTGAGGTGATTTAGCTCATTTCTTAGTTTGGAAACAAGCCTTGCTGCAATCAACACTAATACTCAGCTTCACAATTCAATATTAGGAGTATAGGCAGGATTTGCTCTGTAATATTAACTGTTTTCTGCTGTCCTGACCAAAAACGTGAAGAACATCACGCTGAACATTACAAAAAAACCTCCTGGAAGACTCAGTTCAGAACCGCCCCCCCCCCAAAAAAAAAAAATAAAATAAATTGAGGTCTAGTACTTGGTAAATACTTGATCTTGCTGTGCAGAAGCAACAGAATCTGCAGATGTTACTGAAATGCTTTTGCAGACAGGAGAAGAAATAGATCTGTAACAGACACCAGCAACCCTCCTCACCAGTCCTTGTCACCATGCCTCTACCAGAAGGATAGTAACGCAATTCCTTCCTTCCTTCCTATTGAAGTGTAACTCCCAACCAGACACTTCATTTCAATCACATTTTTGCAACACTCTGCAGGTACAACTTACTGAATAGAGGTTTCTTTAGGACCAGGAGGGCTGTGCTCTCCACGTCTGTTACGATGCAGGGGAAGCCTCTGTTTCACTCATCTACCCCACGAAGGGGAAACCTTAAGAGGACCCGTTTCAGAGAAGCCATGTCACCAACACCCCTGGCTTGGAGCCTCCCTACAGCTCCAGTTCCACAAGCCCATTAACAGTACACTGGGCACCTGACCAAGGCTCAGTAAAGGCGAAATGAGGACATCCCCAAACCCTGTAGCCTTTGAGTCACGTCCCCAAGAAAGGAATGCCCCATACAAGCCCCTCCAGTGCTCCTCCCACACTGCCACGGCTGTCTCTTAACCTTGACTACAGTGGCCCTCAGTGAGACAAAGAAAACACCCTTTGCTTTAGCCTGTTAGATGATGCAAACCCACTTACTGACCTTTCTGGGTGAACATTTTTCTAGTGTGAATGGGCCAGCTATGATCTCACTACCTTGTCAATGAAGAGGAAGTGGGGAAAGCCTTTTCAATGTTTAATCAAAAGAGGGCTTTTATGCAGTCTGACATCAGGGGAAAATACAAGACAGCTTTCCAACCGCATTGCAGGAACAGCTGAGAAGGCTCTCCAAAACTGCTCCCCCTACCTTTCCAGAGACCCTCACTCTGGGCCAGCTACTTAATGGCATGAGCAGACATTCAGCTCTGAATGTCGGATTGGCAAAAAAGCTCATAAAACCATCAATTATATCAAAGCTACAAGAGGATCTGACTCTGGAGGGCATAAATATGGATTCTGTTCAGAGATTTCTGGTGTGACAGTGGGGTCAGCCTACAAACCTTTACAATGAACATCCTGTTCCTGTTTGACCTCTTGTCCTTTTTCTTTCCCTTCTACTTAATGACTATTTGGAGCAGTCTTGGAGCTTGGAAAAAAAAAAAAAAAAGTCCTCCAAAGTTGGCTGACGTATATCGATATTGCTGGTGGCAATATATTTACACAACCACAAAAAGCAGCTGCTCAGCTGAGCCTACTTTTAGCTTGCACCCTATTAAAATGAATGCAAATCTAAAAGCCCTAAAACCGTATCAGCAGACTGAGTGAGAGACTATGTGTGCTGGGGAAGCAGCCCCAGCAATGACATCCTGCAAAGGTGCTGCCACTTGTTTTTTGAGTTTGCAACCTCAAGGCTTTTAGGGAGCCCTTGGGGACCCTGGGCAACAGGGGACTGCAACAGTCAAAGATTTCTCTCTTACTTGAGACAAGTTTCTGGCTTATTTGTGTGTGAAAACATTTTTCAAATGTTCAAAAAAGGAAAAGAAAAAGAAGTCCTTCTCAGATGTCTGCCTGTGTGTATGAAAAACCATGAACTGGCCCAGATGCCATTCTTTGTGTTTAGAACATACAGCGCTACATGAGTTAACACCACCTTTCTCAACGAAATCCATTCCAAAGAGAGATAAGTATGTTGAGCTGGGCAATTTTTTGTTCAAGAATGTGTTTTTTTTTTAACAAATTCTGCACTTAAAATAATCAAAGCAACATGAACTCAGAGGTTTAGCAGCATAAATGGTAAATGTAAGTCTAATCTCCTACATGCTGATGTAAATCAACATTACTTGTTTAAACACTGATAAAAATTAGAACACAGTGAAGCCTAATGAACATAAGAAATATTTCACGTAGTATTTACTGGAAAATTGCAACAGGGATTTTGTCTAATGAGTAAATACAGCATGAAGCTGTTGAGTCTTCTATCCCTGGGGTAAGATAATTTGAAACACATTTTTTCAGATCAAAAGTGTTATGTTGTCAAATATAAAAGCCCAATTTAGCCTGCATAATATTTAATTAAGAAAACAGCATTCCATACTGTGATTTATTTATTTTTTTAAGTCCAATGCCCCTTGAGTCATTTTATCTTCTTAACTTTAAGATTTGTACTGTGCGAGATCATGGGAAAGACACAATCAACTTTATTTGAATTACAAAAGGAGAAAAACCTAAAGGGAATCCTGTGAAAATCAAATCCAAACCCAAGATTTTCCAATGATGATGTCTTTGAAAAGGCCCTCTGCTCACTTAAAATAGAGAGGAGCACTGTATCTGACCCTCTTGCTAAGAGGATGGATAATAAAGATTCAGGTCACGCAGAACAGCCACAATACCTGAAGTTTCTAGACTTAGGCGGAGCCTCTTGGGGCTCTGCAGCCACGATCTGCTCACCTTGACGCTTCTGTGATGTATCCGCGAGGGCTGGCATTTCACACTGCTGGTATTGCAGCAGCCAGTGCAACGTTTCACCTCCACGCAAGGTGGCCATATCAGGAAGTTGGCCGAGGTGGGATCAATCTGACTCCGAGGTATCTCATATATAACCGTCCGTGTTTTGCAGACAGCCGGGATGGCTTCCTCTGCGAACAGAAGAAATTCACACTTCCAGGTGAACAGCTGCTCTCACCTCAGAGTGCCCAGATACTTTACACCACCGATTTACCAGTGGCACCCTTAGCCAGGTCTGAGATGGTGCTCTCAGTTCCCACCGCTTCCTGACAAGCCGGTGCTGAGTACTGTTTGCCTACCACTACGCTGTGGGTGCTGCCTTACAGAAAAGCTGGACTCACTGCCAAAAACCCAGCCCTAAAATGCAGGATGACAATGGCCTGGCTCCCAACATAGCTCGGAGCGCATACCACTAGATAAGGCAAGCCTGGCTCTTTAGAAGTGACAGCAAGCCAGAGGCTACTCCCGATTAGATGATCCTCCAATACAGCCTTGTAGTGACTACTTAACAGCAGCTGTTATTTTACAGTATTGGGGCAATCATTGCACGCATATATTATCACACAAACATGCAGTACCTGGCAAATGCCACAGCAGAAGTTGCACTGAGGATATTTTTATCACACCCAAACTGGCTGAGCTGGGAAACAACCTGCGCCAGCTTGAAACTTCTGAGTCTTGGGTTTCTACTTACACTCTCTTAACATCCTCATATCAGGGAGTCTGGTCCACCTGCCACCCCAAAGGGCAGCAACCTTCTTTTTTACTTTTTTTTTTTTTTTTTCTAAATTGATGTTATCAAATCTTTGTACCTGCTGGGGTTTTATTTAATTTGTTATTTTTTGAATGAGGTAAAATGACAAGAGTAGCATGACTGAAGAACCTGCAGTGTAATTTTCAGCTAAACAAATTTGCTGCTGGTCTCAGGTAAGGTGAGCTTGTAGATGGCAGTTTCAGCCACATAAGCACCAAAACATGTAGCTCTGTGCCACTGCAGTGCATGATTGCTGCCATGAAAACTCCAAACTAGGCATCATTTTCAACCTAGGACTGCCTAAGAAGTCAAGCTGGTAATTTAAACCGGTCCAGAAAATAATAGCAATCGCAGAGACTGCTTGCTTGGAGCTAAGTTCTCTGAATACAGCTCGGATTTTTTTGCCTTTCAGTGGAAGCAGTGATAGCTTTGGGTCATATGGGGCAGGGAACTGGAATGCTGCCTGCGCTTCTTCAGTTACTCCTGAAGCACAAGAAGTTCAGGCCTGTCCTGCACCTGTAACATGAAAATCTAGGCTTGGTTTTCAAAGAGGTACATTCTGGTCATCTAAATAGACTGAAAATTCTTCTTCTCAATCCCCAGTGCCATGAACTCGAGAAAATTAAAGGATCCAATAATGCAAGATAGTTGGCAACTCCTACAAGTTATTGAGCATACCCAGTTCCTGCTGACTTTTACGGGGACGCATTCAACACCTTGCAGAGCAGGGTGCCAAGTGTAGCAGACTGTTTCAGAACCGCTGTTCTCTAGAGGCATTCAATGTGACACGCGCGCTTGCCAATTCACACTACAAATCCATGTTGACAGCATGCTGTGCTATCTACTGCATAAAACCAGAGCTTAAAGTTAGAATATATTGACTCGGAATAACCCATAATAGATAAGAACATGGATGTTTTCTGCCTTTGACTAGAATGGTAAAACAGTCAGATCTAATCAGATGAACAAGCTTTGCTTATAAAACATGTTCTAAAATTCCCCATCATCTCTTTAATTTGGTATTTGGGCTCTCTTGGATCACCATCATTAGTATTTAAATAGAAAAAAATCCCCTGTAAACATGCCTGGTGCCCTACACAATGATGGAAATCAATGCCCCAGCATTTCCATCAATGGCTTTTAATTTTGGGGATAAACTGTTTTTTTCTTTTGAATAAAGAGTCAAGCTGTTTCCTTTTGTGGAGCTTCTGTACTGAAAACTCTACCAACTGTTGATGTTTTTTAAAGCACACTGCTGTAGTTGTTCCCCACACTATGAATTATACATTGAATATCACAGCATTTTCTAACCAAGGTCTAGCTTTCTAACATGCTGCAACAAGAAAGTGAATGTAAAGAATTCGTGCTTGTCTGTCTCCTATGGACATCCTCCAGAAGACAGCTTCTCAGGCAGCGGCTCGTCTTGTACAGAAAGAAAGGCAGAAGCTAGAAATGGCCTTTTTTTCCTTTGTGTGTGTCACATTTTTCCAGTGAAATGTCCTGCTTGGCTGACCAAAAGCAACCCCTCTGTTTTTACTCCCTAAGCACAAATAGCTTGTTTCTTACCAATGCTTCTTTTTCTGCGAATGGGCACAGGACGATTCTCTTGCACATGTTTAGCAGAATGAACACTATAAGACCTCAAGTTTGTTTCTGAAACATCATCATATCCTGAAAGAGGAGAGAAAATATTAAATCTCAGCTATGTTATTAGCCTGAATGTTGCTACAGTGCTTTTACATACATACATATAAAACTGCTGTTCCATATGCCCAAGACCAAATCCTTCTGCAATTAGTCTAAGATGATTCCTATCAGTGCAATTGCAAGGGTATAAGGCAGGGAAGACATAAACATGAAATGTCATGTATAAGTGTGCACAACATAATTCTAATATCCATTTTACTGGAAGCCCCCAGAAACAGTGCATAGTCTGTGACACAAAACCTTATCTAAAGTAAAACAATTGCATTTTTATGTGAAAGACATAGTAAAGCTTTTCTTACTGGAAAGGTGTAGAAATAAGAACAATAATATTTCATGTGAAACATTTATTTTGAGAAGTTTTTTGAAGTTCTGGCATAAGGCTACAGTAGAAAATATGGTATTACACACCCAACAGCAACAATGCTGCCTCTGTAATTTTTCTCTTGCTTGGTTTTCAGGACTGTACTAGGACAGAATCAAAAGCAAAAAGTAACTAGCATGGGTTTCCTTTTAGCCTCTCTGTTGCAGAACAAATCCCCTGTGAAGTATCCTAACCTTTGGAGGGGCATCTGAAGCTACTGCAAACTCTGGGACTGCATCCAGGCTTGTCTTGTTCCCTAAATAAGCCTACCACATGGGTTAAAGGGCCATGAGAAAAAGCAAAGATGGAAAACTTGGCATTTCATTTATCATAAAAAAAAAAAAAACTGCTCCAACTATTTGGTTTTGTTAAGTGAAGCAGTCCAGGTCGTGTCCCATGCAGTGGGGTTCTGAAAACGGCAAGCACAATCCGCAAACAAGGGATCAGGAAGATGTAAGCAGACTGAGGACTGCATGCAGATTCCAGTACAGCAAAACTAAGACTTTCAGCACTCTGCTGCTTGGAGTGCCCTCTATAATGTCACTGGAGAGTTTCAAGGTTTCACTGCTGGTTCCAAAGAAAATTGTGATGTACACCAAAAAAATGTAAATGGTTATTACAGCGTACTCAATTACCCTCTCTACATGCTACCAACAGCCTACACTCCTCTGTCTTCTGCACTGTCACGCTCCCTGCTTCTAGTTCTCTTTCCATGCACACTCGACTGTGACTCTGTAACTAGCTTTATTCTTCACTTTATTAGAAACACACATCGTAAAGGGCACACTCTGCAAATAAACCAGCTCCTTTCCTCTTCCCTCCAAGAAATCTTGCCCTAAACAGCATGCAACTTGTGAAATCACCTGCAGAGCCTGGTAAGACAAGAAGACAGTGACATCTTCAGCACCTTAAAAAGAGCTCTGTGCCTCAAGGTATATCTTCACTCTTTGGAAAATACTGTCATAGTTAGCTAAAACACGATGAAATGGGAGATCCAAGACATAGCACCAGGAACACCCATTGGTCCTGTTTTCCTCATCAGCAGGCCAGATCCTTGTCTGAAGTAAGTCACTGTGAAATCCAGTTTCAATCTACCCAAATAAGTAGGCTCCTTCTTCCTACACTGAGTGCTTGCTTCTCATTGATTTTGATGGGAAATTTTGGAACCTAACAGATTAGCTGACTGTAAGCCTTATTTGCAGTCCCAGTCCTGTAACGTAGCACAGCAATGACTAATGCATTTTATTTCTGCTTTTATTGTACCCCATACTCCACAAAACTCATCTGTGGGGTAAATAAAAAGGCTTGCCTGAGATCCCACAGGAAGTTTGCAACTCAGCTGGGGAGCGGAGCCAGGTCTCCTGCATCCCATTCCAATGGCACCAGGCCATCCACCTGACCCCAAACGCTGTTATGCAAAATGAGGATCCGTTCTGATCTTCCTCCAGCCCTTTTCTGCTCCCTAACACGCAGCCACCCAACACCTTAATACTGACCTCCTTCTTGGCAAGTTCAGATAGTCACAACCTCTCCCTCACTTTGAGGCAATGAAGTGATACTCAAAAGAAAGCAGCAGGAATTTTGCTCAGTGTAAGATCCCAGCTAGGCTCTGAGCAAGAAGCATCTCTGTCTGCATGCAAACGGTGTTTAAAAAAGATTAAACACAAAACTAATGCCGTTAATCCTGAGCGCTTGGTAGGCACAGCCATCCTGCTGAAAAGAGAAACTGCCAATGATGCCAGCCTGAGCCACAGGTCCTAATGCCTTATTCAACATGCTGGCGTAGTTCCCTTTAACATGACTGATTTCTTGCTGTCTTGTTTAAAGAAACTGGTAAGACTAAAGGAATAGTATGATCAGCTAACCAATATGTTTAGCCATGTGCTTATATCTAACTGCTCAACTCGGCTGCAATTAGCCATATTCTATCATCATATTTATAAAGAAAAATGACATGTCGAGGAGCATGTGTTGCTTATAAGATGATTTCTAAGGTGAAGAAGGCCTCTGGCTCATACTGTATCTCACTGTCTCACTACATATCTTAGGCATGTATATCATTTCATAAGTTCATGTCTCGTTGTGGGGGTTAAAAAAAGAGATCTACACAGTTAGCATGGCAGACTGCAAAACGTGTTCCAGTCAAACCTCAATGCATTATGCAATGCAAATTGTATTATTTCTATCACCAAAGCATTGATGTTGTTTTGGTTTTTTTAATAAACAGAATTATGGAGAACATGGTTGGTGTCAGACAACACTATCATGCTAAAGGCACTTGGTCTTCTCTTGATCCCCACAGGCATTTGGAAGTAATTCCACTTCCCAATGAAGTCAAAGGGAAAATCACTGCACTTCAAGCGATCTTGAAGTCAACAGGAGTCTTGCCTGAGCAGGGCTGAAAAATCAGAAAGTCAGTTTTGAAATCCACACTTGACTCTGGATGTGTGGCCAGAAGACTTTATTTTACTTCATTAAAACAATGATGCTACAGTAATTACAAATAGCTCTCTCTAGTTTGACTTTAAAGAAGCCTGATACCTAATTTACAATCTGGCAGAAGGTTTCCTCAACAAATCATGTCTTAATTTGCATCATTTTTTCCCACCAATGTACTGACTTAGGAACACGAAATTGCAGGATAAGGTGTTTCAGCTCTTAGCAAAGAAAATGGGAGTTTATGGGTGCTTAGCGCCAAACAAAATGAAACTTAGAACAGAAAGCTTAGGAATGGATGGTTCTTAATTTAGAAATTGAACACTGCTTGTCACTAAGTGAAGATGGAGGATGCTGCATGAAGCCAGATTAATGCAGCTCTTTTAAAATGTTTTAATAATAAAAAAAATGTTTTCATGGCAGCCGATCAAGAAATTTCTCTGTAATCTTTTATGTACTGACAACATATCAACGATGGGTAGAAAAACTCTTGCAACTAGCCTTGGTCAATCCATTAGTGTAGCTGAAATTGTTCTTTTTTGCCAGATGGCATTTTTCCACTAGGTCATGGAGTATAAATCACAGAGTTCCTGTGACATTCTGCCAATATGTGATTACTCTTCTCCCAAAAAAAAGCATGTGGAAAGCATCCTAAGACTACTGTTACTTTATATTTATCATTTTACATTTTCACATTGCCATCTCCTTCCCAAACAACTTTACGTGTGAGGTACAATCCCCAGTGTATGCAGCCTTAACGCAAACCCTTCTAGACGTCACTTTGATGTACATCCAAAAAGCGTAGGTCCAAGACTTCTAGTACCAACAGCAGCAGCTTAGGAGATTCTCATTATCTCTTTTTCCAGGAATTCAGTGCAAGGTACAATAAAGTGAAATGGTCTGTCTTACAAATCGGTCCTAGAGCCAGAAAGCCCAAGGCAACGTCAATCTGTTTGTTTGATCTTCTTTCTGGCTGATGCAAAATATGCCCTTCTGACATCCAAATGCAGAGATAGATGTCATTAAGTTTTCAACTTTGATCTATTAAAGGAAATATAAGTAGCAGCCTGCAAGATCCTGTTTTGTTTAGTGTTTTTTTTCCCCTTTACGTAGATGTGATCAACCAACTGTAAAGGAGGAGGAGTATTCCCTCTATCTGTTTCAGGGAAACACAGGACACACATGGCAGATGCCCGCCTCTCATAATGTTTAAGTGGTGCAAGGAAAGCTAACACATGGCATTGTAACGTCTTCAATTTGCATGCCACACCAAAAGCCACAAAGTCAACAGGTTTTCCAATAGATAGAGCTCTGGGATGCAGCCATCTAACACTGTTCTATGAATGCATACTGTTAATTTAGAAGTTTCTCCACCTAACAAAAAGCTGCTCTGCTAGTTCTTAATCACAGGCCGTTAAATTCACATGGCCTAAGGTGACCCTGCGGTTGATGCCCTTAAACCATGCAATGAAACACACTCAGCCCTGCGTTTCCCCACGCAGGGAGATGACGGGGGGAAAGTCTGTTCCCAGCGGGAGGCAAACATAATAGGTGATGAAATGAACTCTACCTCCCACAGGACAGATGGGAGAGGTGAAGCGCGATGAGAAAAACCACGCTGCTAAGCCAAAAGAACTTTCAGAGGCGGAATATAGGAAGTGCCCCTGTTTCGGTGATTTCGTCTGTTAGTAGTAAAACTGTACTCTGCACGCTACAGCTGCCTACTTCCTGGGATTGTGCATGCTTTCTGTTTTAAATAGGGTCAGCCTCTGCTCTCCGTCATGCCAATGAAACCCCATTGCTGACTAAGGATCCCAGTCGCAGCAAATTAACGTAGAAGTCTGTTTTCTGATATAAATGGAGCATTTTCATGTTGTCTTTACTGTGATTTCTTCTTGAATCGGACACGTGGCACTGGGCTCTGACAAATTGGCCTGGATTTTCTTTTTTCTGAAAACAATGATAAGCTCCATGTTGGGTAGTGTTTTTCTTTAAGTAATATGCCAGATGGTCTGGGGGTGTGATTTCTAATTTTATGAAGGGGGTTATCAGTCATCTCTGTGCTACAATATAGCGACCAAATCTGTCAGAATAGAAGAAAAACCTGCCCACTCTGACTTACAAAACTTACTTTCCCAATTAAAAATATATGCTTTGCATTGCAGGAAAGAAAATGACTGTTCTTCCTTCATTTTCCACAAGATTCTGCCTTGTTACTCAAGAATATCAGTCATTTTCTGCATGCGTGCCTGATCCTGCAAGCTCTTCCCTTACAAGATCATTCTTAATTCTCAAGTCCACCCACTGAGTTTAAACAGGGCTACTCGCATACAGAAGGACTGGCAACACCATGCACTAAAATGAAGGAGAAAATAATCGGTGTTTTTATTCTGATCCCTGGGTTAAATCAGTATATGCTATTCAACAGAAATACATCTACTGTACAAGCCCTCACTGAAGTAACCCTTCCCTAAATGCAATTGCAGCCCTAAGGAAATACGTTTCAGAAGTATCATCTTATCAGTGACAAGTAGAAAACGTTTGATTTGCTAATCCAAGCTAATATTAAATATAGTAAACAGGCCCAATCCTGTTTACTGAAGAAAACATGGAAATTTCAATGTTCGATTAGTCACTCTGATAAACCCTTAGTAAGAATTACTCATGACAGTAAAGACTGCAGGACTGTGCCCACAAAACATAAATGTAGATAGCAAAGAGTGAGTGGTTACTGTCTGTGAAGATCCAATCCTGCCTGCAGAGCTCAGGATGAGGCTTAGCAAGCATGGAAACTGAGCACTCACCCAAGCAAGAACAGGGTGAAAGGCTGAATATTTTATTTTTAAATATTGTTTTGAGTTCATGTCTTAAGGCATTACTGTTTCATGTTGAAATAGTAAAATATGTATGTCTTGTTTCTCTAACGGTTTCTAAACTGACAAATTGCACAGAAACTGCAAAATGAAATAGTAAACCTGCGGCTGACCTCTTCAATTTTTGGTCATGCATCCTCTGGCTAATATTTGCCACAAGGTAAACAATTATTTTCTGAAATAAATTTCTTTCCTCTGCTACCTCCACTAATTTATTTAGCTACTGCCGTTGCTTCACTTGTCTCCTTGATTCTCTTGCAATGGAGCCACATGAACTTTTGCTCTCCTTGCAAGTGGTATTTAAAAATGAAGCATGTGCTTGTTATACTGGGGTATTTGAAAAAATAATGTATTCTGGTAGCTGCAGTATAGTGAATCAAATGCAGAAAAAACATGCAGTATTTTAAAATCCTAGTCTTCAGATCCAGCCCTTCTGCAGCAACAGCCAAGCCTTCCACTGAGTTCACTGGGAAAAAGATTTTAGCAGTAGTGCACTTGTCTGGTCCAAAACAGTCTTCAATGGGGAAATATGTATTGCATACCCCTTCCCTGTTGTGAAAGCTTCTTTAATTGCAGTGATGATGAAGCACTGCTCTCCAAAAATATTAAACCAATGCCAACAGATCTGGTAATTAGTAATATGCCTTTATGGTAAAGTATTGTGCAAGAAAGAAATATTCCCATTTTCAGTGTAACGAGAAACTATTTGCTCCCTAATCACATGAAAATTGAAAACCATGTCTGTAAAACATCTTCCTAGTGCCTTTCTGCTCATTAATACAGTACTGTACTAAAGGCAGCGAGTTAAACTCTAGAAGGATCCTGCAACGCTGAATGAAGGTGACTGAACCTGGCACTGACTTTACAAAAATACACAGCATATGGTTTAAAAGGAGATGGCCCAGTACCAACGCAAGCAAGAACTCATTCATTTTTCTCCATGTTTGTTCTTCAGAAAGATGCAGGTTTCCCTTGGGCACATCAAAGGTGCCGGGTTTATTCTCTCACAACTAAGGCAAGAAATCACCAGGAACAAAGTGCATCAAGCGAAACCAAACGATAAGAAACCGAGTAATACAGCGCTTCTCGGTCTGATTTACTGCTGCAATGATCTGTTTGAACTGCACGTTCTCACTACACCCATTTGCATGCCTAATGATGCAGAAAATAACCCTGCGCTATTTTCTTTTGGAAAAAGTGTATCTGTCAGAGTTAGCTTCATACGCAGGTTCCTGTTTAAAATCAGCGCGGATGGTTTATTTTCCTTTTAATAAAGCCCAGCGCTTGAAGAGACATTACTTCATTCATAAATATTGTTTCAAATATTTTAAATACCTCTAGGACAGTAGTTTAAAGATAACAGAGCAATGCGAGAGCGACAACAAACCTTAAGGAAATTCTTCTCCGCTGAGGGACGGAGAGGTCTGAAAACACAGAGGGTCACTAGGTCCCTCTCCACCCTGAACCCCCCGAAGTTTTCATTCCCGATCTTGCCCCCTTGGCCGCCGCCTCCCTTTGAAATGAAGCTCCCCTGCCCAGGGCAGCCTGGCTCTGGAGGCCGGGTCCCCGCACGGGTCTCGTCCCCGAAGCGAGGCTGCCCGGAGCGGCGACAGGCGTTCGGGGCGCTGCGCCGTGGCCGCCCGCGGTGCCTCCCCCCCGGGGCGGCGGCGGCCGACGGCGCGGAAGGAAGGAGGACGGGACTAATTTACCTACGGAGTCAATCTCCAGGAGGCGCTGCAAGTCGCGGATGCTGTGGATCTCGCTGTGCGCCAGTCGCTCGATCAGCTCTTGCGGGATCTCGGCCTCCTTCAAAGACACACACACACACACCGCGGGTCACCGCGCAGCCCCGCGGATCGGGCGCCGCGGGGACGGGGATGGAGGGGTCGGGGCTTTAAGGAGGGTGCGGGCTGCTTGCAGGGTGCGTTTGGGCGAAGCAAGGGGGAAAAAAATCATCCCCTCCCCACCTCCGCTCCGCAGACTGCCGGAGCGCGCCCCGCCGCCCCCGCTTGCGCGCCCGCGGGGGTTGCGCGCCCCCCCGCTGAACTGCGCCACGGCTCGGCACGGCTCCGGCCTGCCGGGGAACCGGGCTCCGTGCCCGCCGGGGGGTACGCCGCTTTTCCCCGAGCCCCCCTTCTCCAGCCGCTGGAAACCCACCCGCGCAGCCGCTTGCCGAAGTTTGCCCGAGCGGGCGTAAAGTTCACAGTGGGGCCGGGCTCCCCCGGGCCGGGAGGGGGGTCCCGAGGGGCTCCTGCATCGCACCGGCGGCTCCCGGTGCCCAACGGCCCCGGTCCCAAAAACTTACAGCCCCCCGCCGCAGCGCCCAGCACCGCGCTCGTCCCCCCGGGGGCCACCTGTAGCAAGCCCCAGCCGCGGCTCCGCGCCCCCGGGAGCAGCCTTCCAATGGCAGGCCGCACCCCAGCCTCTGTCCCCGGCTCTGGGCGAGCTTCAGAAGCGGGGAGCGGCGTCCCGAGGGGGGCCCGCACCCCACTTGTGCCCGCGGCACTAACGGTGCCCGCGGCCGGCTGCGTGCAGCGCCGTGCGCCGCGGGGGCGGCCGCTGCCGGGCGGCTCCGCGAAACCGCTCTGTTTGCAAATAACCGCAGCCCGCCTGCACCGCCGCGGAGACAGATAGAATATATCACATCCATGCATGCGTATATATGGAGATTATTGGGGTTTTTAGGCGCAGCCGGCGGCTCCGGAGCGGAATGCACGGTCATTCCCCCTTCGCCGTTGGCATGCGGGAAATGGCAACTTGCTTTCGGCCTCGGCTGCGCAGGGGCTGGGGCAGAAACGGGGGCAGAAGCAGGGGTAGGGGCAGAGGCAGGAGCAAGGGCAGAAGCAGGGGCAGGGGGGGCTGGAGCAGGAGCAGGGCGCAGAGATGTCCGCGGAGCCCCGCGGCCAGGTGCGCAGCCCGTTGCGCCCCCCTGCCCTCCTCCGACGCCGGCTCCCCCCCGAGCCCCGACTGCGGTGTCCCCGGGGGGAGCCCCGAGCACGCAGCGAGCCGCTCTCACCCACCTCGCAGAAGGTGAAGGACAGGTAGCCAAAACCTATCAGCAAAACGCAAGCCCAGGTCCTCATCGCGGTCTGGTGCACTTTAGACACGGAGGGAAGGCAACGCTGATGGAGAGGAGCTGCAGGCCGGCTCCTGCCGCGCAGAAATTCAGTACCATCCCTCAGGGGAAAGGCAGCGGGGTGGCTCGGGGGTCCTCCGCATCCAGGCTTGGGGTCGGGGCTTGCCTCGGGGCGGCGGGGGTTTTAATTACGGCGCTGCCGCTGTTTGTAGGTTCCCCTCGCTACGGGAGCGTGGCCGCGCTCTCCTTGCTGCTGCTCTCGCTCGCTCCTCTTGGCTCTTAGGACTAGACCAGCCGGTACTTCTGCATATTTGCTTAGATCAGACCAAAGTGAAACCCAAGGAGTCGATCCGGAGCGCAGCCGAAACGCCCATCACCTGGCTGGGGCGGCTCGCCCCCCTGGCGGCGGGCGGCGCTGGGGCCCGCCTCCCCGGCCTCCGGCTCAGCGCCGGGACTGATGGGCTGCTCGATTTGCCGGCTTCTTGCCCCCCCTTTCCCCTGCCGGGCTGCCCTCCACCCTCTCCCCCTTTAGCAAAAAGGGAAAAAAAAAATCTTTATTGGTACGGTTCTCTGGCTGAGAATGGTCCCGCTTCCCTCCCCGGCTTGGGGGGAGGTTAAAAATGGTAATTAATTATGAATAATTGCAGTGATAAATCGGAGCAATATTGCAAGATCTCGCGGGCTGCCTCGGTGCAGCTCCTTCCCCACTTTGTACGGGAGAAAAAGAGAGGAAGAGGAGGAAGGAAGGAAGGAAAAATATATGTATATATGCAAGAAGGTTTAAATCCCAAGGGGATCGGAGACGAACTGGAACTCCTGGCGGAGGGAGGATTCCCGGGCTCGCTGCGAAGCGGTGGCCTGTCTGGAGCGTGGCTGAGCGGAGGCGCAGCATATAGGGCTCCCTCCCTGCCATGCGCCTCCCCCGTCCCTCCTCCCGGTACTCCCGGCACCAAACCCACAAACAACAAGTAGTGGGGGTGCCGCCAGCTGCAGCCCCTGCGCGCACGGCGAGAGGGGCTCTGCCCACATACGGGGAAAAAAAATGGAAAGGAAAAAAAAAAAAAAAGAGGAAAAAAAAAAAGAGAAAATAAAAAAAAAAAAAGAAAGAGGAGCCAGCGAGGGGCTGGGGGGCCGGGGAGGGGAGCGGGGCAGCCTGTCCGCCGCCCCGGCCCTCTGCGGCACTGGGGCGGGGGAGCTGGGGAGGGCTGGGAGCTGCTGCGCAACAGCCGCCCTGCAACCTTACGGGATCCACCTTGTGCCCCTGCCTTTTATATAAGGCGGAAGAGATCGCCATGATCACGGAGGGGTTGAGAGTGTGTTTTTTTTTCCATCGTTAATTGCTGTTTTTTGGCGGTGGGGGGAGAGCTCGCCTTTTGCAGAAGGGGAGGGGCAGCGGCTGCGGGTTGTGTTTTTTTATTATTATTCTTATTTTTTACGCAGCTATTGCAGCGCAGTCTTCGTCGCAAAGGAAAAAGCCCCCCTCCTCCCAAAAATAAAAAAAAAATAAAAAATAATACTAATAAAAGCAGCGGGAGCCCTCCGCCCTGCGGCACCCGGCTGCGGCATGCGCGGGTGCGGGGCTCCCCTCCGCGGCCGCGGAGCCGCTGCGCCCCGGGGCTCCGCCACAGCCGGTCCCGGAGGCCCCCCTTGCAGCCCTCCGGGGGCACGGCGGCCGCAGCCGGGCGGTGGCAGGTGGGGCTCGTCCCGCATCCTTCCTTCCCTCCCTCCCTCCCCGCCGCCCCGGCGAGCAAATGCCCCCTTTTCCCCGGCGCGGATTGGCACAAGGTGCCTGCTGCACCCTGACATCTCCCTGAACTCATTGTGATTTAAATACCAGCCTTTTCTCATCTAAACAAAGCATCTTAATAGCAGATGCAAAGAATTCAGCTCATCTGAAAATCCAATAGCATTTAAGTGGATTAACTGCAATAACACAACTGAGGAGTGATACTATCCTTCATGGAAGACAATAGACTGTAAATGCACAGCCAGGGAGACTTATCCTTTCATCTCTGAATTTCCTTCAGCATTTCAAAAGCGAATGCTTTCTAGAAGCCCTGAAGGGGTTTGCACGCTACTGGCTTGGACATGCTTCTAGGAAACAACCTGTGCTTTAATGGGCACTTTGCAATTGCATAGAAGTTCCCACCAAAACAGAAGTGGCCTTTCAAGTACGTTTAATTCTCTCTCATGATGTCATGTAGACTTACAGGGTGGTCTCCAGGACCACAAGGGGGGGAAGAAAAAGGTGGGGGTTGAAAAGAGAGAAAAGGAAAAGAGATGTAAAAGATTTGGAAGCACTTTAAAAAGGGGATTTTTTTTTTTAAAGGAAAATGCTGAGCCAGTGTGCAGCCATTCTCAACTGCCTCCTGATAAATAACGAGAAATGATCCCAGTGCCACACTGCAGCAGACCCATCCGGGCAGCTGGAAGCAGAAGGGGCAGGTCATTCTGGTTGTTGCCATTATTTTCTTACGTGATGGCACTTTCGTATATCACAGAAGCAAAAGGTGATGACTTTAGCTAAAAAAAGTCTCTTCTGCACTTATCATTAGCTTGGGTTAAAAGAAACAACTCTTATGGTCTGTGTTGTCATAGTAATAAAAATAATAATTACCAAACAGTGAAATAGATTCTGACAGTACTGGTCTCACTAAGCATTTTCTTCTTTCCTTCCTCCTTTTGCTGGCTGGTGTGCCTGGGATCACAAGTGCTGGGTATTTGTAGCTTTTCCAAGTGGCAACCCTCTGTTAAAGCCAATGTAGAGATAGCTCCTACGTTATCTGGTGTTAAAAAAGTCTATGCAGTTTTGATTTTTCTTGCATTCCCCTCATTTTATGAGAAACACACTGCATCAGCATCTTTTTTAAATCTGTCATTGTGGAGCTCAGATAAGCATCTCTCCTCTGGGTCGAGTTACACTTGGAGTAGCTTTTAACATTAGGCTGTTTATATGGATCATTGCAAATATTTGATAATAATGCAAAATATGTAAGATCCCTGAAGAGACCAAAGACCGGGGAACACAAATAAAATTCACACAGAATCTGCACACGACTTTGTACTTGGGTTGTCTGTCTGGTTATGAAACACATCTTCTCCTTGCCTTTTGTTGGATATAAAAATGCATTCATGCCAAGCAAGTCGGAAGAGTCCTCACAAGCGCGCAAAGCTATGTGAAAAGCACCATACAGGCATCTCTCTACTTCTGCATGGCACCTTCCTGCAGTCTACAAGTCTATTAAATATGTGTGCACCTAACATGAAATTTCCTCTTTTATGTAATGCCTATAACCACACATGTAGGGAGAGTGACAGGGTGGTATTTATAGGCTGAAATGAAAATCAGCACAAAGAACAGAGCATCAGAAAATCAGGTTTTGCACTTTTTTATTTATCTGATAGCAGCAAGCAAGATATTGCTTGTCTAATTTGAAGCACGTACTGCTAGAAGCCCCTCAAATGTCAGGAATTATAATAGAATTACGCTATGACAGAGTGTTGAGAGGGAGGATTTCCAGGGTTTGCACAACACTTGGCTTGGGGGAAGGGATGCAGGCGCTCCTTGACACAAAATGAAACTACTTCAGTGGCCCCGTGTTTTCTGCAAGTGGCGATGCATAAAGCCAGGCTGCCCCAAATCAGGCTTCCAGCACCAGTCACGAAGCTCATTTCAATCCATGCAGGCTCAGTTGTTAGAAACACGGCTAGCTCAGGCCACATGGCAGGACCAACTCATGTTTCAGAGGAGTGTGCTGGGGCCACAATGCACGCGAGAGCACGGGCAGCCAGGGCACAGAGCCGCAGCAGTGAGGCGGGTGCTGCTGTTTCAAAGGTTGGGCTGAAATGTTGGCACTCGCTTGCCAGAGGAACAGCATCTTTGCAATCACCTCCCTGTTGAAGCAGTCTTGGGAAAGCCATCTGATTCTTTCCCAGAGTTGATTTCAGTGGGGATTTTGCCTCGTTGATAATCACATTGAAATGAATGAGAGTGAGGTTGGGTAAGGGTTCTTTTTTTCTGGAGGGGTGACCTGATTTTATTGTAGGGGCTGTTTGGGGCTCAGCGTGTTCTGCGGGATGCGTCCTGCCATGGCAGCTGAAGATGGACCCAGAGCCAAGAGCATCCTGGCTCTGGAAAGGGACTGTAAGGAATGCTCTCAGGGATTCAGACCCACACTGCTCAGCATCACTGTCACACGACATAATGCTAAGGATAGAAGTTCATACCATAAAATCCAGAAGCTCACCCACTTTGGGTAGTTTCTTTCAAGTTTTGACCATTTCTTGGCCTGTATTTTCAGAGGGGCACATGCCAATGGTGCAGGAGGTTTTCTCCCCTCTGTTCAGTTGTTACCTGCCTTTGGAAACAGGCATGAAGCTGACCCAGGTGCAAGTGAAGTACAGGCAATGGGTTGCAAATGCAGAAACAGCAAACCAGCCTCTTTCCTGAAACTTGGCCTATGAACAGCAACAAGTAAAGCTGCAAGGGGAATAAGCAAGACGGTTAGTATTCCAGCTGGTACACCTACAAATATTGTTCCTCCTTTTCCAGCTCTTCCTTCTGGATCCTTGCACTGGCTCCATCCCTCTGGCCAGGCTTTGTTTTCTTTGAAACTTTTTTTTTGGTGCAGCTTTCCAGACACTTTCATGGTTGAGAATTTTCTTAAATAGTCATAAGATGCAAATCTGCTGCAGGGTTTCAGCTAAGCAGAGTGAACAGGAGGGGCTCAGAGCAGTGTCACCATGTCCCTGCCAGTGAACACAGAGGGTGGCCATGGCCAGTGCCACCTATGCACCTCGGCACGTGAAGCCACAATATTTCTGGAGAGGGTTTGCTGCCCTGTGTGTGGGGCAGTGTCCCCCTAGGGCTGCCACACACTTCCCAGAACTGCCCCTTTGACTTCAGCAGGGGTTAGTCCCTGGAGAAATGCCTTAGTTTAATAGCAGAGGCGGTTAGTAGCGCTCTGTTTAACGTGCTCTTTCCCCTGCCCAGCTTCTCCTTACCGAGGAGGTTGAGCAGCACAGCCGAAAGCGAGGGGCTCCCTGACCTTCCCTGCCGCAGGAGCCATGCTGAGTGACACGCAGTTCACCTTCAGGGCTGGAGCACAAACGGGCAGCCCTGCCAGCCTGGTAGCAAGATACCATGTTTAGGCATTAAACTAGGGCACTTGCATACCAGCACGGCCCGCTATTTTAGTGGGTAGATGAAGTTGCTCCCTGCTCTCCACCCCTATGGGACAGAAGAATTGCTGCAAGTCGGGGATATCTTCTGCCTGGTGGATAAAGCTATTAAAAATGGGCTGTGTTTTGTCAGTAATGCTTAGTTCATCCAGCTGAATAACTGTAAAAGTACCAGCACAGCTTAAGGTATACCGCGCTGATACACGTTGTAAATGAAAGTAACATGCTGTGGGCTTGGTCTCCAGGGTCCTGTGCGTGACGTACTCATTTATCCTCAGCAATGTGGGTGTAAAACCCTTCTCCTCTGACTCAAATCAAAGCCAGTCGCAGAGATTCTGTGGAGAACATCCAGGATGTAACTCAGCCATGCTAAGTACCATAAAATTGTGATATTATTCTTCATTGTTTGTAGCTTGGAAGCCTGCGGAGGCCTAGCTTGGAGCAGTCCATTTTATTAAGCTCCATCCAAACACCATCCAAACACAGTGAGATAGTTGTTCTTCTGAAGAATTCGTATTCTCGAAGTGCAGGCCGCCCCGTTTGTGTTCTTGTATCCATGCAACCTTGTTGCTCCTACAACATTACACATTTGTCCTGTGAGATTCCCTCCCTTACAATAAAAACTCACGAGAATGATGCATGCATTTTCAGCCCTACACACACCAGAGGCTGCAGGATCCAGCCATGCCCAAAGGACAAAGGAGATAGGAAGGCTGCTGTAGTGGAATCGCTAATTTATTTTGAACTGCAGATGTTTGTAATGGCTGTGAAATTTCCTAATTGAATTTCTGACCCTTTTTGTCACAGAAACCCAGTTAATAGAGGGGAAGGAAAGGAGCAAATAGAAAGCGTGACTTTTTTTTTTAAAGAAACTGCAGCAGAGTTCTGCACATTTGTCTTTTCTTTTTTTCTTTCTTCTTTCATCTTCATCTGAAAATACAGCATCCTGGTCCTTCCATGGTCTCAGTGGCTGCGCATAGTTCAAAGGACCACACATGAAGTCCCCAGTCCGGTGCAGCATCACCCCGTAGGGCTTTACCGAGACCACGCTAACAAAGTCCCCCAAAAGCTAATCCTCTCAGCACACCTCCATCCTTCGAGGCAAACGATACCCACAGGCCTACTAGTGGTGGTGACCAGAGCAGAGCAAACAACCCATGCTACGGCACGCTTTCCTCAACAGAACTTCCCAGGGAACTGAGTGCTTTCCAGCTGCTTACTCTCAGTGCTTTGTGCTTACATAGTTTCCTACTAAAAGCTGCTAAAGCTCTATAACCACTAGGCACGTGGCTGGAAATGCAGAGGGGACATGGTGAAGCTAAACAACCTGCACGTTGCAGATGAGAAGCTGGGGGCAACCATTTCCAAACCCACCCGATCTCTCAGCCACCCACCACCATCATCCAGCTGTACTCCAGGTCCAGCGGAGCTCTTGCAGTCACACAGTGGTCACATCACTCAGCTGTGACACATGTGGGTGTTTTACCTTGGTCTGTGACCTGCTAGCCACTGTTCTGTGTTCACAAAGATCATGTTCATGCCTGTGATCTGGTACTGGCCTGCAAAGGGGATGTGTACCTGCATTTGCACCAAAAGTGAATTTCTTGGTTCTTGCAAAAAGTGAAATGCAGAATCATCTTCTCTGTCCTATTGCATGTAGCATTAGTTTACCTTGCAGCATCAATTTGTGATGTGGTACCCATCAGTCCAGATACAGAACTCCTTCTTTCTTAGAAATCAGTGAGAAATGCTATGTTAAACTGGAGCACAGGCAATGGCCCTTTAAGCATTGTCTGTTTAACTGTAGCACGATCTCTCCTGCACTCGAGTGCTTTCCATAAACAGCAAGTCATCCTGGAAGGGGAGGGAGAGGATGATAAATAATCCTGTTATTCATGCGACTGCGTTCTTTCATGAAACTGGGAAAAGGCAAAATAAAGTGGCGACTGTGAGGCTGAGAACAAAATTCAAGGCGGTAGGTTGTGTCGCCGCAGTTATTTTGGGCCAGAAGAAAATCTGAGAAGAGAAAGGTGAGCAGAAAAGGTTTAAAATGCCAAGAAGCAAGCAAAGAGACCAGGGATAAAAAAACAGCTTTCTCTGCAACCCTGCTTTGTGTCTAGAATAACTGCTAGGGCTGGCAGTAGCTCTGGCTGCCCACCTCTGCAGGCATCCTAGACGTGCTGTTCCCACAGCAGGACCACCTGTGCTGGAGGCTTTCTCCTGTGCATGCACCTTGCGTGAAGGTGGGGAGTGGGAGCTCCAGCGAGGACAGTGCAGCAAGGAGAGACCAGAAGTGGGCGAACCCTGGGAAAGAAATCCCATGGAGTAACAGGGAAGCAGAGCAGAAACCCGTTTGCTGAGGATCCTAAGAAATGAGCTGAAATTAGTTGGGAGAGTTAATGGTGTTCCCTCTGTCAGTTTTTGCTCCCATGCCGGAGGTGCCTCCCCAGCTCGTGGTGCCCTGCGCTCCACCTGCCCTTTCTGTGCATCCCTCTGGGCCCCGGGCTGGGACAGCTGAGGCACAAGCATCCATCCCATCCGGCCGCCTCTGCCCGTGGGCAGCCTCCCGCAGAGCCCAGGCAGACAGCTGTGGGGTGGTGACATCTGAACTCCCTGCAGCTGTTTGCCGTCTGCATGTGAGTCAGAGCCCTCCATCCCTGCAGTGCTCCTGCAAGCGGCCCCGTTGTGCTGTGGGGTTGCCAGGTACCATCCCGGCCTTGGGTTTGTAGGAGCATCTTATGCCAGGAGAGCATGTCAGCACTTCGAAGACTTCGGCAATGACACATGTTCATTTCAGCAGCGTGGAATTTGGGACTGGGACAAGGCAGGCCGTGTTGTGATCATCTCCAAAAAGTGCCTCTTCCCTGTGTAACTTCGTGACATCAGCACAATTGCTTCAGGCTTGTAAAAGCTTAAGCCATTGTAATCAAGGCCTCAGAGCCTAGGTATTGCAGAGAGAATTCTTCTCCATGTCCTAGGTATTTAAGCTGGGGGGGAGGAAGGAATATTTGGGGAAGAAGGAACATTTAAGGTGTCAGCTTCTCTGCTAGTGTAAGTGGAACCAGCTACATTTAACTTCAGTCGGGTGTCTCTGTTACACCATCACTGTGCAAAGCTCCCAGAAAAGCAAATGGGAATTACACATGGTGTGATGAGAAAGCAGTAGATACCTTTGTAAATACTGCAGAATCACGAGCCACATGTATCTTTCCTGAGACACCCTGCCAAACTAGCAGGTGTTTTTTACATCAGGTCCTATATTAACACACTCCTACGTACGTCTGGCTGCATCTGCTGTATTAATGATCGTTCGGTGCATAATGGCTGGGTGAGTTTGTGAAGTAAAATACCACAGGCAACAGCCCAGCCACAGTGCATACAAACGGTGAACTGCTTCTGCTGCTTCTGGTTGTATCGCACAGTTTATTACTCTTGTTCCTTCACCATGACTTTTTTTTCTTCCCTCCTCTTGCTGCATTTTCTCCTTGTTCCTGCCTATTCCTTCCCCGTTTGTGGTTTCCAGATCTCCTCAGCCTCTTTGTTTTCTCCCTCTTTTGCCACAGCTCTTCTGTCTCACTTTGGTTTCTGTGTATGCCAGAGCTGATGAGTGCAGCAGCCAGGCAGCCCCAAACACTCCCTTGCACCACAGCAGCCTCACAGCAGCAGGATACTGCCCCGGTGCCTGGCGTCCAGGAGGGGGTGGCACCGCTTCCACGCCAGCTGTTCCTCCTGGCTGCTAAGGAAGCAAAAAGTGCTGGAAGGGTGTCCAGAAGTTGTGTATGTTCAGCTCCCATCCAACTGGGAGTTGTGAGCATTACTTAATGAGAAGGATTTAAAAAATAGTTTCCTATCCTCCTTTGTTTGAAATTAAGATGTCAGAATTCAAACACCCATGCTAGCCTGGTATCTGTTTCCACTGCTCATGCTTTTAGTCTTGTAGCTGTTGCCATGGTCCTTCATGGAGGTCTCACCTTTAGTCTCAGGCACTCTTGGCCTAAGTTTTAGCTTTCTGCCATTCTTCGACAGCATGTGCGCACACTCGGAGCACAACAGCTGGCGGATCTCTTATTCATGGCTTAATCACTTCCCTCTGGAGGTGCACAGTGTGCTGTGTGGTCTAGTTCATCCTTGGCTTTCTGAGGGATGGAGAGGCAGGGTCAAGCACAGCCCCAACTGAGCCTAGCACTTCGGAGCATGACTAACCCTGGGCCTGCAGCACTCCATTGACGTCGCCAGGACAGACCTGCTTCTTTTCCTGGCGTTCAGCAAGCATTTCATCTTTCAGAGTCTGCGTTACCACACCCTTCCATCTCATGCTCATCCCAGCACCGTGCTGCTAGCTGCCCACTGGGTTTCCACATGTCCCCGCTGACTTTCCCCAGGCCGTCCCTCTGATCTCATAACCACAGTTTCCCCAGCGGCTCGCCGGGTGCCCCTGGTCCCACCCTCCATCAGAGGCTGGCGGTACCACTGATACTTTCCCCCATCCATCTGGAATTCCCCCTGCAGCCCCTCAGCCACCTACTCCCATAAATGTCATCAGGAGCTTTTGCTGGGAGGGGCTTTCTGCGTTGCCTCTGGTGTTTCTTCGCTTCGTGGTTGCGTAACCCGAACTGGCTGTCGATTTAATTTGAAACACCATTACTCCAGAACAGGGCCTCAGCATTCGCAGCGTTTGAGAGAGATAAAATAGTGATAGGGCGCCAGATGGCTCAAGAGACTGAGAATCAGCTATGGAGTCTTTAACTTCTACATCACTGCTTCAAAATGCAGCTCTGATCCACAGCGAACATCAGGATTGCAATTCAATTTCCAGTATATGTGTGGCCATGCCAGAAAAGCTTCCCCCATAAAGCACCACCTGCTGTGGCTGGGAGGCCTACAGAGGTGTGTGGCCATCACCTCACCCCAGGGTGAAATCTCCTCACAGAGGCTCTGGCAAGGCACAGTCAGATCACCACGCTGCACACTAGGCCTGGTCAGATGGCTGTGCTGCACACTAGGCCCGCTTCCACACGAAAACTGTTTCCTTCCCTCCCAAGTTGCCTTTCCAGCCATTTTGAGAACAACCTTGCGGCCAAGTCTCATGGGGCCACAGTCCTTGTGGCCAAGTCTCATGGGGCCTGTAATGCCGCAGTCCCAGAGGTCTGCCTTTGATCCCACGTGCACCTAGGGAAAGGCTCCTTGGCATCGAGGGACACTTTGCCAAAGGGGCGGTACACAGAATAAGAAGCAAGTAAGAAATTTGTGTCTGGAACATCCCTAGGATGAAACCAGTGTGAGAACAAAAGTCTGGATGTGTATGCAGGAGTCAAAGCCATACTAGGCTAAGCTGCAATAGTCTTCTTTCATTATGATGGTTATTTTCTAACCTAGCTGTGCATGGATTAGAAAGAACGAAGTGCCAGAGGAGAGGTGACAATGAACCAGTACTAATGGAGCAGGAGGAAAGTAACCCAGCCCTCCTGGTTTCCTTCCCTAGAGCCATGATAGCTGAGTAGTGCATCAGACTCCTTGCTGGTGAAGTCCTTGCTGTATGTGAAGGCAACAGAGCAAACAATGTGACTGTTTTTCCTTGCAAGGCTTCTTGGCTTGTGCCTGGCTAGAATGTTGTCCCTCCTCAGGCCATGTTCACTTAACCGCTCTCTCCCGGGCTCCCCTCGCCCCAGCTGGAAAACTGCCCAGAAACTCCCTCCCCAGATGAAGGGCCAGGACCAAACCAGCCAAGTCAGGCTTGTTACTTGAGTCTGTGCCCCCTCGGCTCCCCGTGCAGGCCCACCTCGAGCCTCCCTCCTTGTTTTGGCTGCGGACGTTCCTCACTTGCCCGGGTGGCCCTGGCTGGTGGCCGCACGCAGCCCGTGCTGCCCCCGGCACCGATCCCACCCCACACATCCATGGCCCCGTGTCGGCTCTGGGGATCTGCTTTGTCCCATGAGCAGTTGTTTGGTTTATGTTCGCGTATCAGGCTGTGACCCTGAACTGGCTTCTCCCTTTAAATTCCTTCCACTTGGCTCTGCCCACACTGTCCACAAAGCCTCACAAAGAAATGCAACTTGGAAAAAAAAAATACATCCAAGAAGAAGAAAAACCACTTCACAACAGAATGTCCTTCTCTCTGCCGGCAGCTCTGCCTGGCTGCAGTTTTCCCAATGTTTGCCATTTGGACACAGGGTCTGCACACCTCTGCTCTTCCCCACTCTGCAGCATCAGCAGTGTCACCCCACCGCAGGGCAAGGAGCACTCACAAGCTGTCCCCATCCTCAGGGCTCATCCCTGCTCCCGAGGGGCTGGGCGCCTGCCCAGAGTCACCTCACTGCTGCTAAAAAATGCTTTTGTCCAGCTTGCATCCCATATCACTCCTTTAGCATCTGCATTTATCCGCCCTGCATCTCAGATCACTCTTATTGTGTCTGCATTTATCCAGCTTTCATCCCATGTTGTTCTTTCAGCATCTGCATTCATCCAGTGCTGCGCCTAGTGCTGAGCTCACAAGGGGGGCAGCGTGGCCCAGAGCTTTCCTACTCCACTGTAAAGAGGCAGTGAACCCCCCTTGCTGCCTCATTATTTATATGAGACTCATTATATGTACATATATATATAGGATTGTCCCTGTGGAGTGGAAGCTCCATGCGTGTGTGCGTGGGTGGATAGCTTTGCATTTGCCCTCATGATTTCATGCCAAAAGCATTCACAAGTTCAGCTTGCTGCTTGATTTCTCTCTCCCCCTCTTATTCTCCCCTTCCAAGCTATTCATGGGCTCCAATGAACCCACCCCATATTTGCCCCCCTAACCACGCGGTCTGTGATCCGTTTTTGACTGTGTCCCTGCAGCTTTCTCTCTCCCTTGCCCTGCCTTGCCTTCTTACAGATCAGACTTTCGGCTGCAGGCTTTAGGCTAGACTTTCAGGAAGATCAAAATAAATTATGCCATACGCATTGCTGTTATCAAGCCTTCCCTTTAGCCTCTATTTTCAGCAGCTATTTCTGGATGATTAATAATTTACAGTGAGGCTTGGCACAGCAATGGTTAAAGGGACAAAGCTGATCTGACGCAGGAGCCTTCTGGACAGAAGCAGTTTTATAAAGTCTTATAAGTGCTATTTTTTTTCTTTAGGAAAGGAGTAGATTTTTTTATTTTTTTTAAGTGTTGTGAGAACAGGAATGTTTCTTTTTTAGCCAATTCCACATACTTTTTGTTATAGGAGAAGATGTGGTCTGAGGGTTTTAGCAGAGGCTAAAACAGGGGAGAACTGGATCTATTTTGGTGGCGTATCAAGTGAATAGGAAATAATCGAAAACGCTGCATTAAAAATGAGTTTAGCAGCAGCCGCAGGCGAGCCCTGCTCAGCAGATGGCCCTCCCCTTACCTGCACAGCACCCGCGGGACCGCGCCGCTGGGTGTGAATGTGCAGAGTCGATCCATTTTCCCCCTCTGGCCAAAATCCATTCCTTTAATCATGCCCTCCTGGGAGCTGAGGTTTCATGTGCAATTGTTTTTCTGTTGTTGAAACGAAGCATTTTGGCTCCCAGAGGTTATTGCAACGCTGTTTTCAAGAGCCGTGCATCCCTTCCCATCACAGCATCCTGTCACCATCGCTCCCTGCCTGGTGGAAAGGCAATGTGGTTTTTTTGGGATGCGTCCCCTGCTAAGGACACACAGCAGTCCCATTGCTTCAGGTGCACACCCAGGTCAGCCAAGAGTGTCGCCAAGCGTGTAGCGATGGGTGGGATGAGATTGAAAACAAGAGGCCAGAATCTTTTTAGGTTAATCTGCTAATGCCGAAGGAACGCGTTTGGCAACAGCATAAGGAGAGTTCTCATCAGGTTCTATTTCCACTTTTCTTCCCTTCAGCAGTCTAGCCCTGAACGTCGCTGTGAAGGGTCCAGATGCAGAAAATCCTGCTGCAGTTACCACCCCACCCATTCCCTGTGGAAATCAGCACGAGGTGCCAGGGCGAGCCGCAGGGCCGAGCACTGTGCCACTCCACAGGCTGTTCGGGGGGTGATGGATAACTTGGCACCACAAGGAGGGCTGCTGGAGAAACGTGCAAAGCTCTTCATGAGGACTCTTGAAGAAAACACCCTTTTTGTCTTTGCATCCCCATTTGCACGTCTGAAGAGGGGACAGTTGGTAGCTATCGGAAATGAAACATTTTGGTTGTCGCTGAGGAAAAAACTCACATTTTTTCTCTGAAAACTTTCACACTAAATGGAAATTTTCTGACAAACTATTCAGCCAGAATGACCTTTTGTGCTGCAGAACAAACTGTGATGAACATTTTTTTTTTCTACCAGGTTTTTCTTATGACATTATGAATCCTGATGGGAGATTAGCGAACGTGGCTCATTATCAGTGTATGTAGCATCGGAGAGGAAGACTTGAAGCTATGTGAGATCTTGAAAACAACCACCCGATGCCAATAAGCAATTTGAGATACTAAATAGAGCCAAAAAAGCAGAAACCGTGGGCTCAAGTCAGTGCTGATGTAACTCCTCTCTTTAAGTTACCCTAAGGCTGAATTTGCCTCAAGAAAGTCAAGCTGGGGAGCAGACTACGAAGAAACTCAGACTGGATGAATTGTGGCAATGAATTGCTAGGGTCAGCAACAAAATCGAGAGCCCATCACAGCGGAAAGAGGATTCGTTGCTGAAGGGCTGAGACCAGAGCCTTTGCTGGACTTCTGGGGCAAGGTGATGAGGCAGAGGTCGGTAAATAACCTTTCCAACCACCAAGGCAGACCAAATATGCTTTGCCATCGCCCGCTTGCTTTTCAATGTACGCGTGCAGTGTTTGGAAAACAAGGCCCTGTCTGTCTCCGCTGAAACAGAAGCAACAAAATAACACTGCTTGTTAGGGAAATGCCAAAACATGAAAAGATAATTGAAACATTCAGGCTGGCCACAAATGGGGATAAAGGCAATAAATCCTGAAAGCGCGTTGTGCTATCTCAGGCAGGAGTTGTAGGCGCAAGGCTTTGGCTGTTCTGCCAGCACGGCGAGGCTGCCTTGCTGCGCCTTTATCTGGGGCGCTGTGCCTCACCCAAGGCCACAAACCTGTGCGATGCACAAAGGGATGTGCTGGTGCAGGACCAGGGATGATCCGCGTCCCTCCTGCTGCAGCTGCCCTCTGCTCTCCTCGGAGAGGTTTTGTGCTCCCAGCAAGCGTGGTGAGGTGGCTGCAGGTGAAGTGGGGTTCACAGGCTACCCATGGGCACGCAGCCTGCACAGCGATGCAAAATGGGAGGTGGAGAGAGCCCAGGAGTGGGGTGGCTTCACTGGGATGGATGCGTGGTGTTATGGGGACACCCCAAGTCCCATTGTTGCTGTGTCACCCTCAGGGCACAGTGGGCTGCAGGCTGCCGCTCAAGCACAAGCAGCCTCATGCATCATTTCGAGGCCATTTTGATGCCTGCCCAGCCTGGCGATCCCTGGTGACTCTGAATTTATCTTAACGTTAATAAATTCAGAGTAAATGATCAAGGGAACCCTATAACTCAACTATAAATTTGATATAAAAGAAGACAGAATCTTTCCTTCTGGTTCTATGTATCACTGAAATTCGAGCAATAGTGGGGGAAACCTGGAAAAAAAAAAAAAAAAACGAAAAAAAAAAAACAACACAACCCTGCAAACAAAAATAGGATCCTCGAGTCTTCTGCTTATTACATGGCAACTAAGGTATGTGACAGTGCAGAGCTGTTGGCTGGTGGCCTAGCCCGGCTCTCACAGAGGTCTGGGAGAAGTTATGAAAGTCCAAAGGGAATCTGCGAGATTTGATGAGGACCGTCCCTGTTCCTCCCTTGCTGCCTGTCTGTGACAGGGCTCAGCACCGAGATGTGCTGCAAGGCAGGTGGCTGACAGTGGCCACTGCATCTTCCCACTGCTGCTTTGTTCACCCAACTTCCAGCACTGAGCCCGCACCCGGAAGCAGACCTCTGTGCAAGGCAGTGTGCTGGCATCATTTCTTGGTGTCCACTCTCCAGTTGGGGTGCTAAGAGTTATCAGTGAGGGATTTTCCAGCACAAGGACCAGCCCCAAACAGCCAGAAGGGCTCAGCAGGTGGATGTGGGCTGCAGGAAGCACAGCAGGGCTGGTGGGATGCAGTCCTTTCCTGAAGAGCAGCTCCCCTCTGAGATTTTCCTGGTGAGATCTTTCACAGACCACACTCTGCCCTTTTGCTGGCTTTGACAGTCTTCAAATGGAAATGCTTGACTGTAGGGAAAAAATACAGAGGTGAAAGATATTCCTCCCCCTGCTTCTTTCCCATCTGCTTCAGGGCTTGATCCTGCAGGTGCTACCAAGACAAAGCTGGAGTCAGGTGGGAGAAGACGGTTTGCCAGAGAGCTCCAAGGTGGGCAGTGAGCACAGAGCAGCCAGCTCCCTCCCGCGCTGCTTTGCCCTTGTCTGATGCTGCAGGGGGACCTGCACTTCTGCAGCGCTGGTATAGCTCCTTGCACGCAGCACTTCACTTTGAGGTTCTGAGGCATTGCTGTAACCCCCCCAGCTTGCTATGTGAGTGCTGACCTGGTGAGCATTACCTCTCTTTTGCAAAATGCAGCCATTTCTTTTTCTCTGCTGTAGTAGTTTTCCTGCAATTAGAACTTACCACAGAGCAGCTGGAACTGCCAGCACTAATACAACACGCGCAGCAGCCGCCTCTACCTTTGGGTGGACGGCGTGTATCAGATGGCACCCGGATGGTTTCAGCATGAATCACTCACTGCCTCTGTAACCAACATTCCCATAACCTAAATCTATCAAAAAGAACATAAACCACATCAGAAGCCGGTTCTCAGATACTCATTTGCTAAGACTTTGGAAATCTCTTATATTAAACAGATCATCTCTTTATAGGAGTATGAAGCCGCCCTAATTGTACAAAGGGTGGAAAGGGACAATCTTCCATCTGGGAAGGCTGTTTAAGTTTTTCTGGCTTCCTAAATAGCCATTGTCTTGTAAACCGAGCATTCCTCCGCTAGCCTGGTAGACACAACATTCCCCACGTCCCAGGCGAGAGGCGTGCTGGGCCAGCTGCGCTCCTGGCACCGCAGCGCACCGCAGCGCTCCAGCCTGGCACCCACGGGTGCAGCAGCCCCATGGCGACAGGTGGCTTGGGAGGGCCAGAGCTGTCTGCCCCCGAAATGCCATCAACAGTGTGATGTGCTGCCAGACACAGACCCACACTGGCTTTTGCATGATCGCAGCAGTGGTCATTGGTTTTTGGGAGGATGCTCTTTGCTCTGGGCACCCACTGTGCATTGCCCCCTTCTGCTCCTGCTCCGTTAGAAGGGCTGCCTTGATTCTTACAAGCCCAGGTTTGTGCATACTGACATCTGAGGGGGGTGCACTGACAGGATATTCAACAACATCCATCAAATCCCCTGCTTGCAGTCCATACACAATTTTTTCTGCCCCTGAGGAACTGACAGTGAATGGCAGTGAGGTGTCAGCTCCTAACGCCAAGTCACATCTTCCAGGGAAGACTACTTGATGTGATAATAATCCCAGACAGTTGTATTCTGCACCAGCAGCTCTCATTCTTACTTGTTGCTTCCTTCATCTCTTGTTGATAATGTGCTTGGTTTCTGTTTGTACACATGCTCTGGTACATGCTACTGTACAGCTGATCGGCCCTACATTCATGCTTTGCTGAAGGTATGTTTCTTTCAAAAGGTTTTACATTACTAAAGGTAGCAAGTCATAAAATAAAACCATTGTTGCAAACATCATTTGAAGTTAATCTCAATAAAATCCACAGTAAATATTTATATGCAATACAAAAGTGGCTGGATTTGTTTACCATTTGACATTGTTGGAGAGAGGATTCCATGTAGATTAGTCAGCTAATCTGCTGTAATCTGCTTAAAAAGCAACCAAAATGGGTTCCTTTCACTGAATCATGTTAGCCGTATGTGCACAGTGACCTCAGAAATGTAACAGATTCAAACACAAAAGGGCATTTACCTTGTGGGCGCTCGCAAAGCATTGCTCGCATTGCAGCAGGGCCATAAATTTCCTCTTTACCTTAAAGAATAGGCTGCGGTGACTGAATTTAAGCCGAAAAGGGTGTGGGGCTCTTCTATCCCATTTCCTTGCTGCAGTGTCTGAACTACATGGCCTGAGGACAAGCTTATCTTTGATGAGGCACCTGTGAGGTGTTTTCACATAAATTGTCCTTTCTGGATTTATTCTTTTTCAGTTCGCTCCCTCCTATGGAGGAGCCGTGAGGTACCTCCATGTTACTATGCTCCTGAGTTAATAGGGAAAATATCCCGCTAATTTTCTTGATGTTTCTAAATTTGGGGGTGATGGGGATTTATTATATGCTTTACCCACAACTCTACTTTGTTCATAAGGAAATTGCAGCTCACGGTGGAAGAGGCTTTAGGTACTCACAAAGCAAAGTTTCACCTTGGCAAAGGCAGCACAGGGTGAGTCCTGAGCCCACTGCCCCAAAGCACCAGCTTGCCCACCTCTCTGCTCGCTGGTTTTAAGACCCAGCTCCTGCATCCCCCGAGCTCTGCACCCCTCTGCCCCTAACCTGCTCCTCCACCTGAGCCAGATGGGCAGCTGCAGCCCAGCTCTGCTGCCGGGGCTTCAGACCGAGAACCTCTCCAGGGAAACCCAGGGAAGGAAAAAACCCATCTTGTCTCATCCTATAAACAGCAGCACCACCAGGGCCGCCGATTCCGGCGTGGGAAGGGATCTGACCCATCACCTGTGCTGCCTTCTGGCAAACAGCTTTTGGTGGCAGGGCCATCAGATTTTTTCCCTACCACATATCCCCAGTGCCAGTAGATCATTTCAGTGTGGGTCCCTCTGAATAAAACATTCATCTGCAGTCCTTCCCCCACCCCGTCCTCAGCAAGGCCTTCATTAGCTGAATACGGTGGCTCAGCTCCAGCACGCACAGCTGCCGTCACTGCTGCAATTCTTTTGCCTTGAGAAAAAGCATATACAATTTAATATGCTCCTGGCACAACAGCTTTTCTGTAGCAGAGGAGGCGGGTTTGTTTATGGCTATTTTGATAGGGCGGCTTTCATCCGGACACAGGTTCTGCTGCATCTCCCTGCCCGCACAAGGGTGCCTTTGTTGGGCTGGTGCTCGTCTTCCCCAGGCGGCTTTGGTACCTTCTCCTGCCCCCTGCAAATGCAAGTTTTAAAAAGCCCTCCTGAGTTAATTCTGGATTTCTCTTACTTCGCTAAAAGCTAAATCCCGGGCTAAGCGCCAGAAATGCAAGGCAATAGGAGAGGGTGTGATGCTTTACTGGCTACGTGTCAAGGATAGGAACCATCCTGCCATCTCATGGCAATTTGGCCCATCGTAACACATGCTGGACGCATCCGAGCACTCACGTCAGCCGGAGCAGGGCACGTGATGCTGGTAGTGGCCATTTGCAGGCTTGCCAGGCTCAGGAGCAGCCCTATTGCTTTCCCAGATAGCTCCTCTGGCCTCGCCAAGATCCCTGTGAGGATGCACGACTCCTGGGTGGCAGGACCAGGAATGGGACTTCTCCATCGGTGCCAGAGCCAGTGCCAGCAGACGCAGCTTCCTTTCCTGCAGCAATTCCTGCCGTCACCATTACACGGGTTTGGCTGTAGGGTGACGTGTCCCCCCTGCACGCCACAGGCTCCGGCTTCCTGGGCAGGGTGGGGTCTGGAGGCGATGCACCTCGAGGCTGGGAAGTCTGGATGAAATAACCCCCGGTCTGCGACCGCAGCCAGCTACTCCTCTCTGGCAAATTGCTCGAGCTGCCCCTGGATGAGCAGGAGAAATAGCCTCTTGTATTTCTCAACTGTTAAGTCTGTTCTCTCTCTCTCCCTGCCGGAGTGGAAATAAATGGTGGGAGGGTTCAGCCAGCACTAATTCAGAGCCATGTTCTCGCGAAGTCTCTGCTACTTTGTGCGCGGACCACAAACACAACTGAGAAAATGAAAGCTGCTAGAAATACGACGAATTGTCAGATTATCTTAAACACATGGTAACAAAACAGAGTCACTCTGTAGCGCATATAAATTCCACACATGTGGAGGAATGTAAAGCAGCTATTGTGCCCCCACTTCACAGATCCATTTCACTATTTTCCCAGTTTATCTGGAAAATACATACTGCATGGTACTGTACGTCGTATTTCACTGCTATGCACCATGATGTCTTCTAATTGAACAATTGCCATGCTTGTAGTCTAAGGGCAATACAAAAGTGCTTTCAAACAATAACAATACATTTTCTGTATAAAGAGGATAGGGAGTAGCCACTTCCCAGAAAGGCTTGATTTCCCCAGAGCCAGCAGTATGAACATCCAGAGAGCCAGTAACAGCAGGCAGTGATGAGAAAATCCCTACCTCATCATCAGTCTATATGTCCTGCGTCCAACTGCCAGCTCTCCAAAGCCAGGCGCGGGCTGTCGGCACCCACCAAGAGCACGGGAACACACCCGGCAACTCCCGATGGCGGGGAGCTTGGGCGAGGGGCATCTTTTTGGAAATCAAAGCTTTTGAACATGAACCCAAGCTGTAAAGAAAGGGGAGCATCGCTGGAGCAGCTACCAGAGATCACGCAGAAGCGCAGCATCTGCCAATTCATTCAGCACTGCTGGCCCACAGAGCAAAATGGCACACCACTGTTCCATGTTTGGAGACGGTTTATACTGGAATAGGAGCAGTCTTTTTGGGTAAAATGATTATTTTTTTCCTCCATGAGAACTCATGACTTCTTAAAGAGAACTCTGCACACTTGCACAAGTGCAGGAGCCAGGGATGGGTGTTTCAGCTTGTCTGTGCACAGATTCTCTGTGCTACTTCTGCAAAAACCAACTTGAAAACAGAGATTAAAACAGGGCTGGGGATAAGTTGAAGCCCTCAGAAGCCAAAATAGTCACCCATGCACTTCTGAGACAGGACTCCAGAGTGTGTCCAGTGAGACATCCGTGCTCTGCTTTGTTTTCCCAGGCAAAGTGCAGCCTCTTTTCTAAAAGCTGCATCCAGATTTTTAGAGCTCAGAGGAATCGCTCTGGTATTGGAGTCTGATCAAGCACAGAAACATCCTCAGCCTTCACAAAAATACCAGATGGCTGCAGATGCCAGCTCCTTTGGCCAGGCAGCTTTTTCAGAGAAAAGGCCAGCTTGTTGTGCAAGTGCTGCATCCCAGATACAACTCTGCTGAGCAGCAAATGGCCGTAGAAAAACCCTTTTTAGGAGCATTTAAGCCAACGCATTCCCGTAACATCAGCTTTCCAAGGCTACGCATACGCTCCTAGCCAGTACGTTCTTGTTCTCCAGAGCGAAGGGGGACCTACAGAGGTCCCTCTGGCTGTGAAAACACCCTTATGGGTTTCTGAGCAGTTGTATGCATGGAAGGGGAAAATGAACTACAGGCAGAGTTGCCAAATCATTGGGAACAAATTTTAAAAAACATGCCTGGGCATGCAGGAGTAGATAATTCTGTCTCTGAATTGTGAGCTGCTCTTTGAAACGTGGTCTTTTAAACCAGTTAGTGCTCAGAGGGTGAGCAGTGCAACCCTAATTGTCCTGCTCTGCTCATCTCACCCACCTGCCGCAGTCTCGGGGGACACCACAACTGCGGTGGCTGTATCCATGTAGCACTGCAATAAACTGCAGGCACCACGGCCTCTGGCTCCTTTCAAGGACATCATCATGGTTTTACCTCTGCACAAGACAATATTCTCTCTCTCTGCTGCTATACAGAAATGTGCACAAAGAACAAATATGATCTCTTCCACAGATAGAAAGGAAAGGATCTACGAGCCACTGAGAACTGCAGAGCCAAATGTGATGCACACAGGTCGTGCAACCTGCACAGCAGGAGAAATTTCACCCTTCGTGCGGTGGCTCCATTTCTGGAGATCACTTACTGCAAGAAAAACAAAACAGCAGCCAACAACCAAGCCAGTGTGCATTGGTATTACTTTGTTCTCTGCTACAGCTCTTGTTTTCCACTAACACCGGAACAGGTAACGTCATGTCAGACCGCGCCTGCTTGAGGATCAAGGATTCACAGGGCTGATACCATTGCACAACTTCAGGCACCCATTGCTACAAAGTGGTAGGAATGCTGGAGACTGCTTGCAGTAATCTGCTACACATGCTAAAGCATGGTCAGCCATACAGGGCTTGTAAAAAACCCAGAGGTACAATCAGTTTCTATTAAAAATACAGTCTTTTCTTTCGTCTCGGAGTCCTGAAATGGCTGCGAGACGATTAAAATCAACCAAAAAGAGACAATGAGGAGTGGTGAGATGCTCTTTTTGGGGGAGCGTGGGCTGGTAATGTCCATCTGGAAGAACCTCAGAGAGAGTGGTCACTTCTGATTGCTACATAATGTGAGTAATTCTCTGGAAGGATGAGTCCTTCCAGCCTGAATCACTGCGAAGGGGGAAAAATAACACAGTCCAGAAATGGAAAGCTGGACAGCCCTTGGAGGCCAGGAGCCGCCCAAGATTCCTGTGTGGGGGCCACCGCAGAGAAGTTGCATGAGTGCGTCTGCAAGCCCAGCACGCTGCTCTGGGTGACAGCTCCAGCCCCAGAGCCAAGCTTGGACCACAAGATGCCTTCGTATGTGGCCACCCAGAGCTCTGGCTGACACCACAGGTAGCGTGTGGCACTAACAACGTGCTAAATACCTCTTCTCACCAAGCAGCCATAGTCTCCAGCCCTTCAATCCTGATCCATCCAGATGCAGGAAATATATGCAGTTCCTTCAGAAGCTCTGCCTTCTTTGAGAAGTTTGTCCTCGATGCAGTTCTTCTTGGCCAAGCCATGGCAGCAGCACAGCACAGCTCTGGTGCCAAAAATGGCTTCATGCTTCAGTCCTAGGGAAGCTGCACTTCTAAAATCTCAAAGCAGAGAGGAACGACTGGGACAGATTCTCTGTGGTCAGGACCGTGGGCTTTGTCTGTGATACTGGGGGAAAAAGCACCGGTATTTGAGAGAGAACAACTCTGTTCTTACCCAGTTCCTCCAGCTCTCTGTACAACAGCTTGCACCAGTAATCCTGTGGGCTTCAAAGCTCTACACAGTGTCCCTAAAACCACTGAGACAGCTCACATAGTTCATGTTCCACATGTGCTTAAATTCCTTGCTAAATTGACATCTCAACAACATGAAGAGCCTAGAGACACCTTGAGCCCCTACTTCTTAATATAGATATATATGATTACATTTAAACACAAGGATTTTTTTTTCTTCACGCTAATCCTGCAGAAAACCAGTTTGGTTTCCATTCCTATATATAGCACTAGGATTCTTGGTCTATTTTTTGTCCTTTTGCATCTGATTATTTTCAGCAGAGTTCAAACTTTTTATGATACGCAGATTTTAACTAGAACATGACTTCTATTCATATAGACTTCCAGTATTAATAAACCCACAACAGCCGCATGTAATGTAGAAGAATTTTATTCATACTGCAATTCTGTCCCATCATCCACTGCAAATATTACAATTATCTTTCAAATGTCATAGAATATCAGTTTGTTCCACTTCAAGCACAGGAACCCTGGTGTTAAATGATTACACTTCTCTTGAACTTGCTTATAACAGAACCATAATTCAAATGTATTCTTCATGATCTATAAAGATTTAAAATAAAGAGTCTGTTTTGTGTGTGTGTGCTCAAGTAAATTCTAAACAGTGAGGCTAATAACTTCGTGTTTAACAAGAAATGTATCTTGCATATTATGCAAAACACATTTTTTTATGAATACAACAGAAATGCAATAGGTTAAGTAACATATATGTGTGACTGGTAACCTTTAAAAATATGACTTAAAAATAGCAGAAGAGAATACAAAAAGTGAAACAAAACAAGTTTTGCAAATGCTTATACATTTATTGAGATATATAATGGGCGTCTGCCTATATAAATGTATGTCATAAAACTGCAAGGTTGAAAAACGTGAATGGTCATATTTGATACATGCAAGGAGCATAACATAATCATAATAAATAGTAGCAACTGATATACAATGACAGGACCACTGAAAATATGCTGAAATAAATTGAGCACCTTGAAATCATGGGAGGACTTAGACTCTGAAGTCAAGGAGCAGTTAGCTCTGTAAAAACCACTGTGGGCAGGTACTGGAATATTGGGTCCCAAGAGCCTTCTTGGTGGGAATCAGTAGGAAAATCCCAAATTATATTTTGTTAACTCCAAAAAGGAGAACAAATTACACACCAGTATGAGTAATTCTAGACATGTTCTTAACACCTCTAGTTTCAAAAGGAAGATTTCTGCCTTATTTCATTATGTAACTTTTGGCGTGTAAAAGGTACGGAAAGTTCATATTTACTCAGAGTAATGTTATCACAAAGAATAAATACAATTTTGCTGCAACTGAAAAGTGGGCAGTGCCATTTAGAGTAGCTGAGATGCAGAGGTTTGCTGTTGTTAGCAAAGAGAAGTTTTCCTTCAAAGGAAAAGCTTCCCCAAAGAGTAATCTAACTGATCCCACCTTGGGGGGCTGCAGAGCAGAGTAAGGTCTGGCTCTGCAAAAAGCCCCATTCAAGAGGAGACCCATGTCTACACAGACACAGCTGCCAGCAAGGCTGCACCCACATGGGGCTTGTTGCAGGTTCCTGGTGTTTTTTTTTTTGTAATATGTGTCTTCTGGAGGAGAGGCAGCATTTTGGAGCAAGTATGTGGCTTTCAGAGAATCCTGGTCATATACTTTAAAAAAAAAGGATTTGACTTTAATTAAGTGGACCCTACATAAAAGAGTCCTATCAAACTGCTGATGTACAGCTGCCATTATCTCTTAAGTATTTCACATAATATTCGGAGAAGTGGCTGAGGACACTCTGGTGCAGATAAATGTGTTACAAAGCCCCGCTTAGTTAAGTGAAGAAGGTCCCATTGACTTTTAAGGGATTTAATGCAAACCCTCATCTAAAAAAGGTGAAGTTGGATACCTTAGCTCCTAAAGGCTTCATCTGATTTCTTACAAAACATTGCTCCTTGAACTCCTTACCCAGAAGACTGGAGCAGCCTGTTTGCCTTAGCACACCCTCAGAGCTACAAAGCAGACTTGAAAGGACTGTAACACAGAGGAATATGGCCCCTATTTCTAAACCACAAACAAGGTGACTCAAAAGTTCTACTTTTCCTTGGCTTACTGGAATGATCAAAACCTTTCTCTAACCTTCCCTCTTAAATTGTGCAACTGTCACTGACCACATGGATTTCAGAAACCTCCAGTCCATAAGCAGTGAAAAGGCTTTTAGAAGTGACAGGCAGAGGGACATCACTTTACCAAAGAAGCTTACAAAAGGTGAATAAAACCAACTTTAAGGGTGGGTGTAAGATAATGGGGAAACAGACATTCATATGTAGTTTAAATAGTTAAAAACACAGTTTTATCTATATGATCCAACAACAGGTAAAAATCTTGCCTGCAAGCCAAAAGCCTAATCTTCCCTGCACGGTACCCCCAAGCTAGTCTTATCCAAACAGTTGTCTTCTTTCTTAAATGATACATAATATTTGAACTGACATCCAGTGCATGACATAACAGAAAAAATACACATGAAATGCACACCTTTTATTTTTTTCTTTATAAAGCTATGGAGCTGCACAGAGCAAATTTAAGTGCACAAGGTCACACAAAGGCAGCTTTCCCAAAGGAATCATTTAGACAGTGAGTGAAATGAAACTGTTGTATCTCTGAATGTTTCTCTTGAGGATCTCAGAGCAAGGACCGAGCACTCGTTCGAAGCGGGGCCGGTCGAGCTTTACGCACTTCAGGGGTCCACGTGCCACCACCGTAGCAGCCCGGGGCCGATTGAGCAATAATGCTATCTCACCTGGAAATAGGGACAAATACGCCATCACATGTCTGTGCCTCTTTTTTGGAGGGTACATATTCAGGCCATCATACAGTTGCTTTGGTTGTAGAACATACCCCTTTATATTATCTTGATAGACACTTTACATAATTCTGTTGACAGTACAAGTGCATTACACATGCATAATGCATGCCTGTAAAATGCCTTTGAAAACAAATGCATTCAGACTGTTTTGCTGATTCTGGAGCTGTCTCCTATCTGCTACATTGATGTAAACCAAGGAATAGTTTCAGCTTCAGTGAAATCTCAGTATTGCTGAAAGCAGAAGCTGACCTATGCATAACCCCTTGATCGTTAAAGAGTAGAACACTAATTAAGACAGCAACTACTTCATACAATCCCATTTGCTGTCTTTCTGAACCATGCTTAAGCTGAATTTTCTTACCAAAATAATCTGATGGTCCAAGTCTTCCCACTTCAATGTACTCCTCATTATCAGACCTGCGCTGGAGAACGGAAGCTGTGCCCTGGGAACAGAAGAGGGGAAGGTTACTTAGCTTTGCTTAAACCTGCTATCCCTTTGAAAAATGTTGAGTCCAGAGTATCCGCTTTCGCAGGACAGGTCACACCCCTTTAGTTCTGCTATGGGAGAGATGACAATCTCAGTCAATTTCTTATACATGAATAAAAGGAATTGAAGAATTAAAAAAAAATCCACCAGTATGGCAAACTTGATTTCCCTCTATGAATGCGGCATTGTTTGGATGTGGACAGATTTGTCTCATGCAGAACACAAGAGGAACAGCACAGAATTCAGTAATTGCTACGTAACTAATACACATCATGCTGTGCAAATGTATGCTTCAATGTACTTTAAAAATATGTTCTGAGTGGATGGGGAACCTTATAAGTGACGCAGGGAAGATTTTCATTATAAGCAATAAAAAGGCAAATTTTCCAGCCACAATCTAGGGACAGAAATTTGTAAGACAGCAACTAGAGTTTATTCTTAACCTGACCGTTCACTGGCTGTCTTGCCGAGATTGTTGGTAAAGGGAGTTTTTAATGCTTATTGCAACAGAAGTTGTTTTTTTTAGTGTCTTTGCCTTTTCATGGCCTTTAGTGATCTGGACACCTGCAAGTCAGTCGCTTGAGAGATGGAATGTGTCTTGTCTCCACGACCGTTAATAACTGCAGTGCTTAACACGTGCTAATACATGTCAAAACTCAGTAACAGTCTATTTAAACCTTCAAAGGGGTTTTACATGCAAAAATATTCTAACCTGGAGGAAATCTTAAATTATTTGCGGCATAAAGTTTTTGTAGGGGAATAGAGAAGGTAGCTGCTTTCCTGCAAAAAAATTACTATGACATTAGAAATTATGTTCAGTCCACACCAGAAGCCATGACAAAGGCAAAATGTTAACATATTTGATTTTAACTGAAATTAAAAAGATTCTTAATTAAACAAGATTTTTAAATAGACCGCAGAGCCAATTTTTTTGACAGTGGCCTGATGCTGCTGCAAGAACAGTGCAAAATAAAGGAAGAATTTACGTGCTGTTGGAGAGCATCGACAATGTGTGGTTTTTTTTTTGTTTGTTTGTTTGTTTGTTTTGTTTTGTTTAATTTTCAGCTTGGAAAGTAATACCTGGGAGCTGGTACAACCAGGACAGGGAAGCTGGGGAGACACAGTAATGTGAACTATGCTTGGAAGATGCCAGTTATTGGAAAATATCACAGGGACCCCCCTAGTTTAACACACAAGCCTTGCATTTCTCTGCTCATCTGCACTACTGGTGCCTGTAACCAGCTGCAGCACCACTCCAGCCTGGAGCACAAACCTCCCTCCAGTGTGGAGTATTCAGTGCAGATGAGACAGCTGCAAACATCTTTCAGCTTCCTTGCATCAAAATAAATGTGTATGCTTCAGTTTACAATGGGGCTCAAGGAGACACTGAGCAACCTCAAGCTCCTTGGCTTCAGTGCAGCTAAAGGCATTCAGCACCCTGCAGAACCAGCCCTTCACCTCTGTGCTGTGTTTAAATATACCCCATAGGATCCTGAACATTGTCATTGAAATGCAAATCTGAACAGCATGTAAGGCTGCTTCAGGTCTGACTTTTGCTTTTCTAGGACCTGGGGCCCAGGAATATCCACTATTATCTAGCAAATTAGCATAATTTGCTTTCTTCTGAACAAGCACTACTAAGATGCTGTAATACTGTTGTATTGCATCATGTCCTATTTCATAACAGGGTTATTTTTAAGCCCATATAATTTATGAATTGCTGGGCCACTCTCTAGGTTAATTTATAATGTAACCTTTCTATGCTACACAAATGAAGAGGTAAATTACTTCTGATGATGGCAGGAACCAGAGCCAAAAATCAAATAATGTGCAAGCACTGTTTGAAAGGTGCTAAGCATCTGATGGTTTTTATACGTACTTGGATGTATATCAAATTAATCTGACACAGTAGAAGTTATAATGTCTTATTTTGCCCATTAGCAGTAATCTGTGCTTAGTATAAATTAGTAGATAGCAGACTGTCACCACATTATATTGGCCATGACAATTTACTATTCCACTCCACCAGCCACATGCCATATCAGCATTAAAAAAAATCCTGAATAAACACCAGGGCTGTAAATCCTAGTCCATTTGAAAACAATTGCAAAACTCTCCTTGGCTTCAATGCTTTCGCTCTTGATATGCCAGACATCTGATGGCATAAGATACAGAACCATGTGCTTGGCACAACCTGCAGGAGCAAGGACACCTGAACTGGCGATGTTGTTTCGAGATCAGTTGTTCAGAAATAAGCTAAACATACTAAGGGAAGTTGGTCTTTGTCTTTTGGTGGCGGTTGCTTGGGGTTTTTTTATCTGCTGCTAAGACCTGCCATGCACATAAAACTGTCCACAGCAAGTGTATGGCTATTCACAAAAGTAACTGAAAGGACAGCATGTAAGAAAGTGATTTGGTGCCTGTCAAGTTTCCAGCAAGAATTCCTTATCCTTGATATAACTAAATTGTTTCGCCAAAGCTGCTGTTTTCCAAGATCTTCCAGTAAATCTGAAAGGGGGTGAAAATGCAAAGATAGTGCAATGAGTTTTGTTATTCGCACTTACTGCAAGCTTTAAAAACAAACACACTTTCCTAAGCAGCATTCTGAAGAAATATCTCATACAGGGAATAATGCGCTTATCAACCTCTCTCTGGACAAACTTCAGATCAGGTGCAGTGCATGGGCCTAACTCAATGCTGTTCTTATTGCTTGTGCAATGGAGTCAGAATCAGCTTCAGAATCACTTCCAGCCCCTGTCCTCCACTCAGTCCCCATCTGGAGCCTGGCAAAAACCTAACCCCTTGACCCAAATAGCTGTCTGCAATCCATGTCTCCATTCTGTTTCCCAAAACTATTTTTTTTAAACTTTTATTACAGATGTTTTATTACGTACAACGACAAAAAATCCCCAAAGTAATCATATTGACTGCCCAGGTCAAATGAAAAAAAGAGTCAATTCCCCATTGCTCATCTTGAGCACGTTGCCATAAAGGTAATCACAATATCAAGCAATATTGCTTTCATCTCCCCTAGTGTCAGCTTTTATTGTGCTTAATATTTTTTTGACGGGGTCCATATGATATAGGACTTCAATAAGTCAGTCTTCTGAAGCAATTTCTTCCACTGTTCCACTACAGTCGGCCTTTTTAATCCAAGAAACACCATGCTATCTGTTGGAGGAGGACAGATGTGTCTGGCCTCCACAATAAACACTTGGCTTGGCAGGACAAAGCAATGCATATTCCAGATACATATTTTTCCACTCTTGTTTTAACAGTCACATAGGCTTTTCCCGTTGCCCAGTGAGCACAGGTCTATCATGGAGCAAAAGAAGTTTCCTGAAACCCTGACAGCGAGCACCCAGATGTAAGATCTGATTACGCCGTTTGGCCTCTCCCTGCGAAAGTCACCAGCTCCACAAGTACATCCTGGAGCATTGTCACAGTGACCTTCACGGGAAGACCGTCCACACCATGAAACAAAGAAGATGTATTTATAATTATCTATCTGCCTCACCTTCGCTTTAGGTATCTTATCTCTGGAAACAAAGTTATTCTAACTGTATTAGAGGAAGAGTCCAATTGTACATGAGCAGTGTGAGCAGAGCAAAAATGAAATAATACAGAAACAATCCCTTAATATTTACACACTTAATGAAGTTCTCATACTAAATGGATTGGGTGCTGACCCCTACCATTGCTCCCATCACAGGCTTCACGACTGAATTTCATTTTAGTTTACTTGTCAAATCTTTCCAATGCAGTTATTGAGCTTTCTATCCTTCTTGTGCTTAGCCCTGCCTTGTATAAATGGTAGCCCTGAATATATCTCCTGAGCCCTGTCCTGGAAGGTATGAGTATTATCTAGTAAGGATTCAAGGGGCTTATCACTCTCACCCACCAAAACCATTTGGTCTCAGTGGAAAAGATTTCCCCTTAAATGGCACACAAAACTTGGCAGGATCAGTCTCTGTGAAATAAAGTGCACAATCCCAGATTTGCAGGATCAGGCTATTTAGTGCTGCTCAATTTAAAATACTGTCTTGTACCTTGATAGTCATTTCAGCCTCCTACGCCACAGAGCAAAACTTTCAGAGTACATGCTCAAACACTGTGAAGAAGTTTGACACCATTTAATAAATCAGCACTTTGTGATGATACGAAACTGAAAGCAGACAGGCATGTCGTTCTCCTCGCAGACACTTGGGAGTGAAATGATCTTTGGTGGATCCAGGAATATTCCCTTTCAGCCACGGGGAGTGCTTGTATTCCCAGGAACCGATATCATTAACCTCCCCTCCTCTGCTCCTAGTAAATACAGGCATCTTATTGCAAAAACAACAAGAGTAGCAGTTCCAAAAGCAATGCGCCATCACCACCCCTCTGCCATCCTCACCCCACGCACCTGCTCACTCCCTCTGTAACGCTTCTGTCACAGCGCTGAGAGTATTTATTCCTGTCTTTCAAATGCATCAGCAGTTTGTTTTGTAAAAAATTACAGCTTAGATACAGCAGCATAATTTAAGATATAAAAAAATAAATTAAGATTTATAATCCATGAGCTCCCATCCTCTCCAAAGTAATAAGATTTTGATAGATGTTTCATTTTCAAACTATCAGACTGTAGGGATGAGTTGGACATCCTACAGTGGCCCATCTGGATCAACATGAAGATTCCCATGACTGATCCTGCATGTTCTTGTAAGCACCAAGTGCTACAGGAGCCCTATCTTTATATTTAATTATGAATCCTGTAGCCAGGAGTTGGCCTAAGTAGCCTGGCTATAAAAGGCAAGTGGTCCACAAGAAGGTCAAAGGGGAAATCCTGTTGTTTTTCCTATATTCCAGCAGAGGAAGCTCTGTGGATCAGATGGGATCCCCCCTGTGCTGGCACGGAAGTGTCCTGGGTACCACTGGGTAGGGTGGGCTGTGCAGGGTGGCCCCTTACCAGGGGCTGGGGATGGGCAGGGAAATGAGCCCTACTTTTTTTAACTTTTTGGTTTAAAAGTCACTCTTGTTGATGTTCTATTTCCACCAGTCAAAGCTTCCACTTTAAAGATAAAGCAATCAGTAAAAAATATAGTGAGGCTCCATCTGTGATAACAGACACATTTATTGTTATTAAAATTGAAGAATGGTTATTTATTCTGATAATTGGATGCAACGTCAATGTCTATGTCCTTTTAATACACTAAGTACACGAATTAAAATTCTACATCTTGAAGAAAATAATTTTAATGTTTATAAGCAGGAATCCACTATTTTTATTACCATTTCCATTTTTATTTTTTACTTTTTCACTTGTTTTTTAAAGTAAAGCATGGCAGACAGTTTTTTTTCTCCATGTCCTCAATGTTGCACTTCTACCCTAGTTTTGAACTTAGAATGCTTTTCTAGCTTATTTCATTTTCCTCTGCACAATCCACTAGAAAAGAGCAATGCAGTAGTTTTTCTATAGAATTAGCGATGAAAAAGGTCAGGCCTATCCATCTGTTATTGCTATTAACTCCACCAATTTCTATTATGAACATACCTTTGCTCTTTCTCACTTTGTTAATCCACACACTCCATAATTCACACATTCAAAAGATAACTTTCCCTTCACTCCCCAGCAACGCAAGCCCTCATTATATGCTGCTATTAAATCTGCGCTAAGTTACGACAAAAGACGAAGGAAGAGGCTGTGCAGTGGTATAAAACGTTCCTATACACACAGCGAATCACACGGGACTCAATGTAAGGACTCCTACTGGTTTTACTGGAAGCAATAGCACATATGAAATGAATTAAAAGATCTTTCACACAGTGTGAATCTGTGATTATTTTATTTAATTGCAGGCAAGACAAGGTTTGTGGAAGTAATATCTTTTATTGGATCAACTAGCTAGAAAAAAAGAGAAATGCTTTTGGGCACACATGCCTTTCTTCGAGTTGTCTATTTCTCCAGATAAATCTAATAAAAGATACCATTTTCCTACCTACAAACACTGTCCAGGCAATGTTCTTACACTGCCATAGGTACAACGACGATAAGCTACACAATCATATCTGCCTACTTACTGGTTCAGGCACGCAATTAAATCACCCATAGAGCATCTCCAAATCATTAGCTTAAATTAAGAAGGGCCAAAAGCTCCTGATGCTACAAAAATCCTGAAAATAACAGTTGCCTAGTGGATCTGTGAGACCTGCTGAGATCTGTCAGCTCATGTTTCACCCTCCACTTTAAAAATGATCATTTAAATCAATTTGTCTGTCCTTGATGTGAAACCTTAAACAACTTTGATCCAGTTTGGCAAACTTTACTTTTATGACTGTCATTTATGGTGTGCCTGTTATATTGGCTGTTTAGTAAGTAAGGTCTACAAGAATAGCCCCCAGGTTTGCATTAAGTGAAAAAGTGCTTGTTGTTTGGTTTCCTTATCTGCAGCAAATGAATTCTTTTCTCCATCCATTAGGGACCTCCGTAGATTACAGTGAGAGAAGAAACAATGCCCAAGTCAAAAACATGATCTGCTGCCAGCTTTTGAAAACAAATACAAAATATTTTGCACATTTGGTCTTTTTAATTCAGTTGCAACTCTGGAAATGTTGAGTGCCACTGATTTCAGCAGATATTCAGAAAGCCAGCACCTTGGGAGTATCTTTAAGATTTAACAGTGCTACATCAAATGAACTCAAAGGGCAGCATTATGGTAATAATGGGAGCATGGGGGTACCCCTATGACCTCCTTGAGAGAGAGCAGTGCTGTAGAAAACGCCCTGATACTGCAACAACTCCAGTGACAATGTACATGATTATCATAATGTAATCATCATAACTTTATAACATTAATTCATCATATTTTTTATTGGCCTTAATTGCCAACAACACTAATGCGGACTGCAATTCAGCAAAGGTGGGAAGCAAATGTTACTTCCCAGCTGGCACAAACCCTATACATGAGCTCTACAGCCATGCTTGACACTAAACAATACGCAGTTCGCCATGTCTACCAGCTGTATCCCACCTGCATAGGACTACCGTATGTATATCGAAGCTTCCATCGCTTCTGCTATCTAGGCACATTTATGTTGGTTTAGGAATAACATCCACACCCGAGAGAGAGGAACAAAGCTGTCTAGAGCAGTCACCAAAATAGCGACAAACATAAAGGTACTTTTAAAAATGACAATCAATCATAAACCAAGTGTAGCTTAAACCAGCAGAAACAACTGAGCCACAGGGCATTTCCTAGGGATATACAAGAGGCCAGGGTTAAGGCCCAGACATGACTACACCCAGCCAGTCATTAATCACCAGGAAATGCCTTTGCCTTGATCATTTACTATTTAAAATTGTAGACATTTGACATGGGAAGGCCTTTTAGATCATTTTGTTCATCCTCCTATTGCGGTATCTCAGGCAATCTTTCCCTTCAGTATTTCTTTAAGGCAGCCTGCATGAAAGTTGTCCTGTACCTAAATGTACTCCCCTTGAAGTAAAAGAAACGTTATTAGATGGAACAAGACAAGATTCAGGCAGAGACCAATAAACACAGTGCAAAGCCAAAAGAAGCAGAGTATTGCATGAAGTGTACTTCGCCTCATGCGTGGAGGTGAAACAGTGGTTTTGCACAAAGAATTAAAAAATTGGGATTTTTTTCATTAAGACTTTTTTATTGAAATGCTTTTCAAAATCAAAACTTTAAGCTTTATAGTCTTTTGACCTCAAAATGTTGCCCTTTAGACGCAGCAGCATAGCTAGGATCTCTCAGGAGTCCGACAGAGGCACCTACAAGTGCTGGGAGCCTCAAGACTTCATCGAGAGTCCAAAAAGCAAGGGAGCAGCGCAGAGCAGGGCATGTCACGGTGGCCTCTGAGCCTCCCAGACTCGGGGCCGTGGTAGTCCTATGCCTCTTTTCCAAACCACCAGCTGCCAACTGGCACTGGGAAGCCTGGGAGCAAGGGGACGGTGACACAGGGGTGACGACAGCAGCTCTTAGACATGGGAGGAGCCCCTTGCCTGGGGTGTAATCCTCTGTGGCTAGTTATCCTGGCTTTGTGCCCAGCTGCTGCTGGCAGAAAGCTGGGAAGCGGCTGCACCACAGTCTGGACTTTGGGGTCCATCTGCATTTTTATCTTCACTCTGTTCTAGAATTCTAGTTGCCCCTTCTATTAAATATTCAGTCCACCTGCTGCAGTGGTGACACAAAGCAGATCTGCTCAGTCAAGGTGGGCTCCGATGCTGGGTTTTAATGAATCATCTCAGGGATACTTGGCCTTGACTAATCAGTAGCTTCTGTGGGAAAACAACTGAATTAATATTCATCCCGGTGCCAGATTTTAAAGACTGTCTGTGCCAAGCGCTGTGGATTATTGGCAACAATGCACTGTTTTCCTCCCTCTGACATGTCAGCGTACAAAGCAATAAAAGTCACAAAGGAAAAAAAATGTTGCATTTTAGAGATTCTTTCTTTCTACAAAGCTAGCCATTATCTTTACTCTCTCTGAAGCCAGGAAATGTCCACTGAGTCAACATAAAAGTGACTCTATAATGGGTTATTCATCAACTGTTCATATTTGTGACTGACCTTACAGTTATCATGTCCTGGAAGCAGACAGTGCTGCCTGCTACCACCTACAGAATGGGCAGTGTTGAATGCAAGGGAGAGAAAACACGAAAACAGTGCTGAACCTCCTTCACCCTGCCCGCGAAATCCTTTCTGGTGAAAATCGTTTTTAGCTGTTAATGTTGTTTTACGGCCCAATTACTCCTACCACCATCTGCTTCTTTGTGAAAACATTCTGTAGATACTGAAGTAACCAGACCAAGCAAAAGTCTGAGACAGACATCATAATTAAAGTCTCATAACTAATGCTGTGACCAGGGCTGGGCTGGCAGCTGTGGCCAGCTAGGGCAACAGCTTCAGAGCAAGAAGCAAAACTTGGAGTAAATTGGGGGAAGAGGAAACGGGAGTTTATCATGGAGATCATAATGTTCGTGGTCATGTTGAGAAAGTACTTTGAAACCAGGCTTGTGAGCTCAGTCTTCAATGCCAAAAGAGTTTATAAGGATCCTGAGAACCTCCTGAAAACCTTGAGGGGTAAGCAGCCTGGGCTGCTCTCCTTACTCACACAGAGGCATTTCATTACCTGGGAACCTCCGCTGCTTCCGCAGACTTCGACGGTAGCAAGACTCTACTGAACAAGACTAAAGAGAGAAGACTCAAAACCCAAACCATGCCTTAAAGCAAGTGTTATGTACACAGAAAGTCACAGTTGGTTCTGAACACAAAGAAAACCTAGCACTGATTTTTATGAAAATTCAGATGGAGCACACAAGTACTAAGCATGAAATTGCCAATTATTAACACTGGGTTTTACATCTTTGCGCAGCAAACCATCTCCCATTTTCCGCATATCCTATAGTGCTAAGAGGGCAGGGTGTGGCTGAATTTCCAACTAAAACTTACATTTTATGGGTTTACAAATCAGATGTTTTAAATTACAACTGAATGAGACTGAAGACTCCTACACAAGCTGTCATGTCAGAAATGAACTGGGGAAACATTCATATGCATTTTTTTGCACCGGGTGTAGTATGTGCAAAGAGAGGTTATGAAAACTACTTTCAAACCTTTGAGAACAGGACTGCTGCATTGCCTCTTCCTCATGTCTTTGCTTTAAGATGTAAGTTTATCAGTGTCCCAGTGAGATGGAGTAACACATAAAGTCCTGCATGTACCTCATGATGCTGGCATAAGCAATGTTCTCAGTCGCACTGTCCTGGAAGACCACTAGCATATCACTCCTCAGCTGCCATTTTAGCCCTTTGGGACTGCTGATAGCATCATTCCTGGGATGGCTTTTATTTTACAGCTAAGGATCAGCAGTTCTAGGGCTACTTTCCAAGAGAAGACAAATCCTTTGAACTACGTAGCCAAAGACACTGCAAATATTCCTTCAGCCAGTAAATAATCTTGGGTTTTTATTATTTGCCAACCTTTGATTTATGAAGGACTATTATACAAAAACAAGGGAAGAAACAAACAAATTTCAGTCAGCAACACAAAGTGCAAACGACTTCCACATAAGCTGCAGTAGAAAAGCGCACCCATCATTTTGGGGCAGTAAAATTTAATGTAAAGGAAAAAGAACAGTCAGTTGGTGCGGTAGCCTGGGATTCTGGCTACAGAGTTCACATTTCTTCTTTGCCTTAGGCCTTCTGTGAGCAAAAGCAAGAAGACCCAGACCTTCAAGGCACCTAATTCCCACTGATATTTTTCAGCAGGAATGAGGAACTGTCTTAATTCTTGTGCCCATGCTTCAGATCGTAACATGGAGCTTGCTTCACGCACCTCATCACACAGGTGTAGTGAGCATCAACTCCATGAAATTCATGAGATGTTCAAGTAAGACCAATAGATAAGTAAGATAAAATGAGTAGGTAAAAAGGTTACATACATTATATACCACAGTAATTATGGCTCTCAAAATTATTTGGTCATATGCTTACAGAAAGCCACATGAATTTGCCAATCCAGGCGAGAATTTTCTTTCTATAACTGAATGTTGGCTGGGGATGCTGCTTTTACATTGTTTTCCTACCCATCAGACTTCTTTTTAAAATGCTTCATTTTTATAATATGAAAACTAAACTGAATGGGGTTGGAGAACGATGATGCAAAAGGACTTAATTCTGATTGTGGACTAGAGATTGAGTCATGACTGGGTTTGACAGTACTTTTTTAACCATACATTTTTAAACTATTATACATTATTCTCCAATCTCTGGGTTCATAGCAACTCAGAGAATTTACATACAGTTGTCCTGGTTTCTGCCACAAATGCGGAACAAAATCTGCAAAGTTCTAAAATAGACTAGAAATATTGGCTAATCTGAAATCTCACAAAAACGTTAAGAAAATGATCCAGCATACATCACTTCTGTGGTTTCAGATTTTGCAGAATTTACAGGAGGTGCCTGCATTGCCATGGTTATTACTGGGGCTGGAGAAAGAGTTGGAAGGACCAAAAGCTGCAGTCACTGACAGGTCCTCCCATTGCTGGTGGGAGCAAGAAGTGGAGCAGCCAGTTGCTTACTATGAAATTTTGGCCCTTTCTAACAGAGGAGAGATAAGGATACACTCAAGATTGCATATATATGCAGCCTGATCCACTGCTCACAGAAGTCAAATTTAAAGCAAATCCAACCAGAGATGAACTAAGCAAGCATTTCAGTCACTCTGACACAGCAAAACACATCACCTCCATCCCCAGGCAGGATGGCACCCAATCGCACACCTACCTTTTTATCTTTGACATCAGCTGGCCATTAAAAATGCCATCCTGAACGCCGATCAACTTTGATGCAGGGCCAATGGAAGCGCTATTGTTTGAGCACAGCCAGGTGATATCAACAAAATTGAGTCTACTGTTCCTGTAAGAGCTCTACAGAAAACAATGTCTCCACAGACGAAAATAAGCAAAGAACAGAGCCCTCAGTGACTGCTGGCTCTGCTTAGTAGGTATATTTTGTTTATGAGGCATATTAGGAGCTGCTGCAGACTGCCTTTAACAAACATACCTGGTATCAACAAAATCCTGGTAACACTAAGCAATTCGGATTGTAGCCTTTGAAACTCCTTTTCTAGACAACATTCATCTTCCTAATTAATAATTAATCACACTGTGTTTTTAAAGAGATTATCAGGTGTGATAGCAGAGTGTGCCTAAGGCAGTGACTTCATTAACCATACGGAAGAAGTTTACTTTGTAGTTCTCCTGCCTGTTGTAGGGGTAGTTGCCAAAGGGGTCTCTCTTGGGTTAGAATGTCAAAGAGCAACAATTTAAAGCAGGAAACAATTGGGCTATTATTTTTCTTTTTTTTTTTCTTTCTTTCTTTTCTTTCTTGAAGAGCTTTTAAATCATAAATCTTCAGATGCTTCTTGTGCAATTTAAGTCTCAAGTCTACTTTTCCTACAAAAAGGCCCAATTCTGTAAGGAGCAGAGTGCCCTTCCTAGCTAGCCCAAGGATCTTCCTCTGCTCCTTCACGTTACCATGCTACAAAGAGTTTACAAACACTGTTCCACCTAACGAGGCTTTGAACTGTTTTTGTGCAGAGGCCCTCCACAGCATGCCAAGACTGTCAGCAGGGTTGGAAACACTGATTTCACCTACAGGACAGTATCTCAAGCATGCTTTCAGCAGTCACAATAACTCACAGTGGATCCTGCCCAGACTGGAGCCAGTTAGTGGCCCTGACTTGAAATGTCAACAGCAGCATGACAACTAGCAGCTCCCCCAGGAATCACAGCGCTGTTTTGAATGTGATCAGCACTACTCTTGGCTGGATCAATAATTATTAGCAATCCATTTGACTAATTTCTACCAGTCAGGCAGCTCTCTGCACTAGTTTTGGAAGGATTTCTGCACTGTCAGTGAAAAATTTCTCTTATTTTCCAATCTTGCTATTCCCATTCCCTGGTTTCAGTACTAGTGGATACTTAATACATTTTCCCGTGAAGCTTTTACTCACCTTTATGGAGTGTCATTAGGATTACTCCCACTGATGTGGAAACAGAGGCCCAGGGTGGGTAACAGTCTGCCCACAGGCTGCACTGATAATACAAGTAAGCCTGAAAATCAGAGGCCCTGACTGCCTCCTTTTTAGCCACCAGGAAAACAATAAAGAACACAAATCCCAAGCCTTTTTTCAGTGCTTTTCACAAAGGACTTACAGAGGAGGCTGGAACTACCCACTGGCACTAACACTAATCTACAATTAAAAATACTAGGTTTTAAAATGTTTTAAAATAAAAATTCTAATGTGAAACTGCTTGATACAATGGGTCCATTTCTCCTTGAATTTTCTCCTGCCAATTATCTTCTATTTTTAGTTCTTTTATTTTTAGGCTGCTGCATGTTATTGCTGGGCAGCTCAACCAGCTATTAATTGGAAATGTTTTGCTTCTCATGCAGTTTTATTTCTTTGCTTTATGCACCACTTAAACCAAACTGTCCTCTGAGGAGATGACAGGCTACGGACAGCACATTTAAAGGACAGTTACAAGCTGTCCTCCATGGGCACAGCGGGGCATTATCATAACAATTTTGCTGTTTTCCCCTCCCACACCTGCACACGTTTGCATCTGTGTGTGCATTTTCCTTAAGCCATGTCAAACTTTTTGGAGAACTGGGGCCATCTGGCAGCACTTCAGCAACCAGTCAGGCACAGTGAGCTCTCAGAATGCAACTGATATTAAAAGACTCCCCGAGAACATTCAGCGGAGTCCCATGACAATAACTGTGTGTCGTATATGGTGCTTAGCAGTGGCAAGTAGATCCAAGTGATCTGACACAGGGAGGGGTGGGAGCTGGAAAACCCAGCAGGGCACTTCACGGCTGCAGATCCCAGCATTTTTGCTAGCTGCATTATGGACATTTCTCCGAGGTACAGTGCCACCAAGCCAAGTTTGAAGCTGAAGTTACAGAATGGTACATGATCCTAACCTCTATTTTTAATACTATTGTCACTACCTTGTTCAGTAACCTAGACAACAGCAAAAAACTCGGTTCTTTCCAGTTTCATAGAACTACCACACTAGTCTGAGCTGCTGCTCGAACTGAAGTCAGTGGCAAAGCACGAGTTGGGGAAAAAAATCAGCCCTCGTTCAAATGGCATTTCATTTAAAGGGACGTAACATTTTCTGGGATATTTAACTCTGCAAAGCTCACATGCCTTTGCAAGCTACCACTTTAAAATGCTAGCTAAAAATATTTGCTTTATCTGAAGTCAGATGAATAAATCCTCCCTACCGTTGGTTACACAGTGTGGCAGTGTACAATACAACTGAAAATGTATTTGTTAGAAACTGTACATCTGTTATGATTTACGCTTGCCAAAATATAATTCTTTATGGCAACAATTGTTTCATGGTGCTTAAAGTTTTTCACCTCTGTGCCAGGAATCTCATATGGGATAATTCCATGACCTTGGAATCCAACAGATACATTCCACATCTGTCTGGTCTGGGAAAGCCCGAGTTTGTTGTGTGAAAAGCATAGTGGGAAAATAAGACCTGGAAATATCTGAAAATACAGAAACTGCAGGGCTGCTTCTTTTTTCTTTTCTTAATTACCAGTTTCAAGTGCAGTAAATCAACCTCACAAAAGTGGTTATTTTGCTTTTGTAAGCATGCATTCACTTCTGATCCTATCTTCAAATTAAGGAGTATGGTATAAACATTAAAATAACTCTATCACTGGAAAAAATAGCAGCCTTTAAATATTTAAACTAAATCTTGTTGAAGGCTGCTTAACATTTGAATGAAAAAACACCCAACCAACTTACTGGTAAACATCTTACTGCTGCCTGTGAAGACTCAGCATGGCAGAAAAAATCTTGCAGTCCTTAAATCTCAGGGTAATACTCTTCTCGTCGGATTTTTAACAAAAAATGACCACAAACAGCACTGTGAGCAGTGGACTTTACAAGCCTGGTTTCCTGTGGGTCTTCCCCATGCGTATTTTGTGTTATTCTAATAATTTGGCTGAGCTCATGCTGCAGCCTCTGCCTCCACATAGCATTTTCATGCATACAGCCTGCAACTCAAACAGCCAGCACCCTACCATGATCTGCGCAACACTGGAGGCAGATGCTGTACAGAAAGCCATGAAAAAGGTTATACTAAGAAAAAAAGGGAAAAGGTTAATCTGCTTGTTTGATAGGAAGGGGAAACTAAATACTCTTATCTATACTAACCAGGATGATATTCCTCGTTTAAATCAGGAGCTGCTTTTCTGGTCAATCTGGAAGTCTCCCTTTAAAAAGGTGTTTAATGGTTGCACTTCAGTCTGCCTGAATGTTCACTTGTAGGCTGTTGAACTTGCCAGTGAACTTGCCAGTTCACTTGTAGGCTGTTTCCTCCTGCAGAACCAGTATACTTAAAAGATAGCATCCCATAGGATGTCGCAGGGGAAGGCAGCATTGCAGGCTAACCACAAATAAGCAGTTTACGAAGTTCGCAGAAAACTGTGCTAACAATTTAAAATCTGTGAGTCCTGGGTGTCTTTGAGAACCTTTTATGATAGGAGTCACAAGATCCCACTCGGAACCTGTATTTGTGATGCTGGTGATCTCTCTAGTTGCACTACAGCCTTATAAATTGGTAACTGATTTGTTTAAGGCATGTCATGAATAACCACGCTTTATAATAAATAAGAATCCTGCCCAAAAATTCTGTGGGAAAGTTCAGCTTTGTACTACTGGACATACTGTACTCCAAAGGAGGCTGCATTCTGGTGATATATGAAATGGTTTCTGCACACGTAGCAGCCAAACAAATTAGCTATATTTGTAGTGTTCTGGATTATAAGGCCACAAACATCAATAAATATATGAAAGAAGCTAATGACTTTTCAACATGTTGTGACAACAAACCAGCCAAAATTAATTTCAACCAAAGTTTGTGGAATAAAGTATTCCTGGTGGCTTCATCAGCAATCCTGCAGACAAATTGAACATCAAAGATGCAAACTCCTGTCAAATCAGGTTTAAAATATAAACCTTAAACTATATGTGAGCAGGCAAAAATACTACTGCAGCACAAGAAATAATAGATACTGGATGTTCATTCTTTAATGTAGAAAAATACAGGCAATTCCTAAAGTAAGAAACTATGCTAGATTTATAGTGGATGGCTGAGGTGAGCAGATACTTTATGATTACACAGTACACAGTGCTAATACTTTTCTACCCATTCAAGTCTTAACAGCTGTTCCTTCTAGAGGGAGAAAATAATGGCCCTCAGTAGTTCTTTAGCAAGCTGCCAATTTTCCACATGGGTTTTGATGGCTAAGAAAATCAGGTTTTCCTAGTCTCATGCTGCTGCAAGGAATAACAAGACACCTAGTAACTCTCGTAGGAATAAAAATCCCATATTTCTAAAGGAGCAAATTATTTCCTATATTTTTCTTATATAATAAAAAAATTATTATTGAAAAAAATTCCTCTCTAGTATCTAGTCTGGTTTTATTCTCACACTATTGATTTGAAGGCTCATCACAGTTAAAGTTCCTCAAGTGTGTAGCTGCGCACTACGCAGGTGCAGTTATTTCAGAAGAGAAACTATGTTCATAAATCAAATATGTATTTCAGCACCAGCATCCAACACTCAAGAGGGAAGAAAGAATGGAATTTTAAGTATCATATATTGATTATGAACCAAATTTTGGCTGCCTTGGATAGAGGCAACTGTTCAAAAATTCACAGATAAGTAGCAAGCAAAGGAAAACCTGTTGGCCTCTAAGCCATTTGGAATGGATGCTGTACAAGCCCTTTACCGTTTGTGTGGGGCATGGTCTCTTTCCTCCTAAAATCACATCACAACACAGCAGTCTGATGGAACCAGAGACGCATTCTGTGTACATACAACTACCTCCCAAGGCAACACAATGACACAAGTTTCATTACATCCATCTAACCCATCTCCCACTGGTAGGAATTCAGATTACCAGCACCCCTTGTGCTGCCATCACGGCCTTGTTGCTGGTCATGTAACATCTGGCCTGAGATGTGCATTTGAACTGTCACCACAAGGACATACATCAGCCACTCCCAGTCTATACATTTGGGTATGAACACTCACAGCTGGCACTGAAAACCATGCCCCAAACTCCTACTTCAATACGTACATGGTCATATCCTAACGCTGGCTTGTTAGCCTTAACCTGAGTCTTTCTAATACATTTTTATAACTTGTTACATCACAGTGTCTAAGTATTTGTGTGAGATACTGAAGACCCAAATATTTATGTCAGAGAGGGAGGAAAAATCCCATCAGCATCTGTTTGCAGAAGTGAAACAGTGGAACTGAAGTGTCAGATAATCTCCCAAAAAGATGTCAGTATTTTCAGCTGCCTGACAGATCTGTCTGCTTGTGTGAGAGTAAGCAAGAAAATGGCTCAGCTATTTGGACTGAATTTAAGGCAAAACAAAGAACAAATTATCTATTTTCAGATCAGGTCTCCTGCTCCATTCTACAGATGTTCATCGTGATTTCTCCTGTAAGTCCCTTTGGGAACAAATATCAATGCACTGTGTGCCTGGCCAGCCTTGTTAAAGTACTGGCAATCTGGAACAAAAGCAAAATTAAGTAGAAAAGAAACCTTCAAACAGTAAAGACACTAGACATATCTCAAAACTCCATGTCTTACATTTTCCTCGAAACTAGGGAGTGTCCTCCTCCACTCATGTAAGGTATTTCCACAAAACTGGTGTCTGAATTCATATGAATTTTGAGTAATTCTCCTGGTTTGAGTGGAATTAGTTCATCTTGCTGAAGCAAGAGATTAAACTGAAACCAAATGTCTTTAATAATACGTCTTAATCTTTACCAGGAAAAGACACAGTTTTATCAGGATGCCAAACTTACCTCTGTAATAATGAAAAAGTCATCACCAGGCTCTCCCTGCACAACAATTTTTTCTCCATCTTCAAACTGGACAGGTTCCAGTGCATCAGCCACTGTCAGCCGCTCCCATTTGTCCAGGGACTCTAAAGTATTGAAGATCATAAAACTTTATTATAAAAAGATTCTTACTTTGGCTGAAGATTCATATCTAAACTGACAGCTCCGATATGCCTGGTTTTGTTACAAAAGAAACATTTCTCTCATCCACGCGCTTTGCACGAACTTCAAATTGAGAAAATAAATTTATTCATTGTGCCTTAGACTTTCATAATCACCCAGATAATAATCTTAAAAGTTGGACAGGACAAGTTGACAGTTCCCCAAGTCTGTGGTCTGATCTGCACTGCCCAGATGCTGCAGTGCACCGGAGCAGCCTAGCTGTTGTGAGATACTACTGAGATCCTCTCTTACCACATCGAAACCCAGATGCCAGAACAAGTCCTGCTGTTTTTTCATCAGAGTTGCTCTCAGATGGTTACTGATGGCCTTCTTAATAAGCACTGCAAAGGTGCTAACCCAAAAGAAGACTTTCCCCATGACTGAGATCAGGAACTATTGACACCAATAGCAAGTCTCTGTTAGCACAGTGGCGGTGGAATCAGGTATAGCTCTGTAAAGTTGCACCTCTGTTTCATTTGCAGTTTTGGCCATTGGGAATGCACACAAGTGCAAGAGCTGTTTTTCTTTTCCTTACGCCACTTAGAGAGAAAAAAAAAAACCACTTCAAAGTAAACTTCAATAAGAAAATATTAACAGTCTATTTTATGAGTAAAAGAACTCATAAAGCCTGGCTCCTGCCCCTTTGTGTTCTTATCACCTACCTGCAGCTGCCATAAATCCCCTGTGACACCTGCCTGGCAAAAGACAGTCTGCATAGTGGCTGGTTCAGGGCTACTGACTGACCTGCTGGCTTCCTCCCAGTGCCTTTGCTAAGGGATGAATTCTACCTGCTCTGCCCTTGGGGAGAAGAAGGATGCTCATCTGTGTCTCTCTCTTCTGCCTGTTTGCATGAGAATTCAAGCCAATGAATTGTATTTGAACTTCTGTCTTTCTATCAGATGTGACTGAGGAAAGCAACAGGCTTAAAAGTTATTAAAAGAAACAGATAACACAATGATATAACCACCACAGCCTTAAAAAGTTGGGCTAAAATTCATTTACTAAATTTCTGTTGATTCTTACTCATCTCATTGTGAATCACCAAACAATTTAAGTCAAGATATGGCTTCTGACAACAAGGCTAGGTTTATGTTGTTTGCTCAGACTCTGTCATTCCCATTTTGTTCAATATATTGCATAGAAGTATTGTGGGAAGGTGAGAGAGTTGTTCTCTAAAATTTAAAAAGCCTTCTGGCTGAGCTCAGAAGAGCAGACTGAGTCCAACAAAGCCAGACCAAAGTGGAAAATGCACAAAAGGTAAATTTTGCTGGACAGTCATCAAATCAGTTGCTGGACACACATACGCCTCTCTTCATATTTTTACGCACTTCCTGTTGCACTTTGAGAAACAATTATTCCTAATATTTTTTCCACTTATAATCACTAATGCACTTTCCTGGTATGTTTATGGCCTTTGCTGTGGAAGCATTAATATCAAAGTCCGAGCTCACATTGTCAATGCAACATTCAAAAGTGCTCTGTCTGACTAAAAATAAGCATAAAACTCTTTCATACAGACTAGAGTAGGCTTTTTCTTTTTCTTTTTTCTTTTTTTTTTGAGAAAGAACTCAGCAATTAACAATGAAAAGAAAGAGTCCCTTTAAACTTCTTCTTCAGTTGCCTTTATGAAAAATTCAAAGCTAATTCCAGCTCTAGTCACGAAGTGTCTCTCTTTTGTCCAAAGGAATTGTACCACTACAAATACATTGGTTAATGGTTCCTGCAAACAGAGTATGATATAGAAGTTTGTACATGATAAAACTCTTAAAGTTTTAGTTGCAGTGTTAAATTCAAACATCAAATAAAGTAGACCATTTTTTTTTAATTTCTAAAAAGTACATACAAATTCATGGCTTTACATTTAATTAAAAGCTGGAGAAAAGATCTAAACGGAGTAGTTATATCTCCTTAGATAAGCAGCTACTGATAATCTAAAAAATCCTTAAGATTTAAAAATATATATATTCTTATAATTATATAGCTAGTTACAGACACTAGGCCTTGAAAAATATGTGTATGAAGCAGGTAGAGGTTTTTCCAGTGAGAAATCGCCAAGTTCTGACCACAATAATGCATGAGGTGAAGTTGACTTCCCAGTACTGTGTTGAGATTTCTAAAATACTTTGCAGTTTTCCAGCTGTCACCTGCTATTTAGACATGTGAAATAGATCCTTAAACACTTCACCTAAATTCTCACAGATCCTGAAATGATGTGTTATTTTGCCGGTGCTTTCCTGTACTTAAAAAAGGTTCAAATCTTGAAGTTCTTACCCATTTTTTACTGAGATTGAAGAACCATACTACAAACTAGGATACAATTATATGGCAAACCGCATGTTTAAGGAAGCGCATCTTTGAATAACCTTTCTACTCCGAAATTGTTTTGAGATGTCTCATTGTTGTAATTGCTTCCTATTAGTACAGGTGCAGAGATGTTTTTTTTCTTTAAATACTCATTGTAATTTAGTATAATTTAAGCTTTTAATTTAGAAGGATTTAAATTAAGCATAAAAGAAAGCATTTAAATGATGAAAACTTCATTAATAAGTGAGTAATACACTTGGCCTTACTTTAAGCACACAAATATAATTGAAAATTTCATGCATAGAACCTCTCAAAAGTTCAAATCTATTTTCATTAAGACTCTCTCATATTTCAGGTACCCAAGCTCAAATCATAGAGGAATACAATAAACATGAAATAAAGTGTTTAAATAGTAATACAAGTACTTTAATTATATAGGAAATTAATCCTCAACTGTTTTTTTCAAAATAGCCCTAGCAGAAACATGATGGCTCTCCTACAGAATCAACGTTTCATTGTACTGTCTAACACTGTCCTCGTTATTATAAGTTTTGTTCTCCTAATGGTGATTGATTGGTCAGGCATTATGGGTTTGTTGTTTTTCCTACTGAAGGCCATCAAGAACATGTCCGAATTTTGTGGCTATCACATTAATCAAAGGGAAACAAAATCCAAGGACAAGAAGCTAAACAGATGTTTTAAGAATGTGAGACAGAGGCTGTAAAAGACAGAAGAAAAAAAATTTTTGATTTGTGAGGGTAGTTTGCTTAGTGCACATAAATACAGTATTCTTGCAGGAAAAAGCTTCTCACCTGTTACCTGAAAGGATGTAACTAGACTTTATGATAAATTCATAACTCTGTACTGCTTTTTCTTCTATCTATATACAGTTCAGTAACAGCAGCTACTGAAAGGTTATGAGTGCATGCCTGTTGGCATATTTAAGGAAAGATTTGCCCTTAACATAAATGCTCAGTGCTTATTAAAGAATGAGAAAAACAAGTCCTAAAAAAGGGCCCTTTACACTTTCTTTCCTTAGGAAATGATGCAACTGTGAGATCTCCTGTTTGACCACCATGGTTTTCATCATGCCATCAAAGACCAAAATTCATTCAGCCAGCATGTCTAACAGAGGAACTAATACACAAGTCCAAAGGGCAACTGACCCAAAATGGAGACCTTGCTCAGGAATTCTTCATACATCTTCCGCTTTCTCAGTGTGCTGCCCTGTTATTAAAGGAGAGAGAAAAAGAAGGTAGGACATTAAACAAAGTATTTTTGTGTTTTCTTCCTACAGCTGCTTTTTTTTTTTCCCTCCCCTTCCAAATCTTAAGCATAGCCAGTATAAACAGCCTAAAGCAAACGTTTCCCCATAAAATGTCTGGGCAAGTTGTATTCCTGATAAGCAAAGACAGAAGGAATCAAATTCAACCCTGGTGTAATTTCACTGACTTCACTGGCGTTACTGGACACCAAGGGTGTATTGTATCCATTATTTACAGGCACTCATTTAAAGCCAGAGCTTCATCAATTAACTGTTTAGCTAATTCAATATGTATCTTGTTACCAATGAGGCCCTACTAGAAGGGAATTTACAAAGTAAGATAAAACATAAAATGCCCCCTCATGGGTCCCACTGTTTTAGGTCAGAACCTCTTTCGTGACAGGAGTTTTTGTGTGCAAGCCTTTGTTTTTATCTTGTACAATGTTGTATGTATTGCTACAGCTGAGCAACCTATTCATATTATTTTTAACAAGATTTAAGTGTGTTGGAGCAGACAATCCATCAATGTATGTGCAGCCACCAGCACAGTCATTCCCAATTTAGTAAGACTTTTTATGTGACAAATTACTGAGAAAACTTATGCTTATGTGAAGTCTGATCACCACAGAAAGGCACTCTTAAGCAGTCATTCCAGAAAACATTATTGTCAGAGATTCAGTAATGAATAAACACAATGCAACTTTACCAAGACAAAAATTATCAATTAATCTATAACTCCTTCAGGGACACAAGCAACTGGAAAAGAAACCCTTCCCAGGTACCAAAGAGGAATTCCAGGGTCTTCCTTGCTACTCTATAGTTTACTCTGCCATATGACAGCCCACATAATTTCTGTCTGGATAAATTCTTAGTAGATGTTGAAGGTTGTCTTGTGCCTGCTAGTCAAATCTACAAAGCAGGAGAACAGCATAAAGATGATGGTGCTCATCTTCTGAAGGAAAAGGAAATGAGGATGGCATTCATTCACACGCCAAAAAGAAAAAATCAAATGTCAGTTTCTGCTACAGAAAAAGACACTTCTCTACTCCTCCTTCTCAAAGGGAGCACTGGTAAGTGCTGGAAGCAGAGAAAGTGAGGATATACAAAGGAAAATTAGAAGAAACATTTCACCTGTTGCCATTACAGCATTCAGAAATACTTGGGAAAGGCCAGTGGATTCAAGCACAGTGATATAGCTAAGCAGTTAGCATTGTCCCTCTTCCTACACGCACTGTTCAGGTGGGGCCTAGTCCAACAACCAAAAGAAAAGGGACTTCTTCCACCAAATTCAGCAGGCCGTGGCTCCAGCTTCTAGCATGAGCATCAGCAGACACTGCCGGGTGCTCTCTTCTCCTGGGCCACCTCTGCTCCAAAACAGCCTCGGCACCATCAGAAGCTGCTGCTCCTCCCAGATCTCCGTGGATCAGCAGCAGCCACCAAGGTCTCCCTCCTTTACACCCCTTTCATAATTTCCGAGTGTGGTGCTGACGGTTGGCCTCTCAGAGATAGCATCACTAACCCTTGTCTGACCTCTCTGTCTGACAAACCTGGTTCTCAACCTCAGAGGCCCCTGGAGCATTTCAAGTGCCAAAAAGAAAAAAATGAACTTCAAACAGGGGAGGCTCTGCAAACCACGCCAAATCCTGACAGCTCACCATGAGACAAAGAATGGAAAACTGGACACTGCACAGTTGTTGCTTTCCTCCCTACAATCGAGTGGAAACTAGACCAGCAAAATTGACAGCTGTGGAAAACCAGATTGGTGGTTTAGTGTGATGGGCTGGGGCACCCAGGGACAGATGTGGAAAATGCTTTTAAAATGACTGTGGACACAGATGAATTTTAAGAAGCAGTAATCAGCAGCCATAAGTGCCGCCTGACCACAGCTTTGAGTATTTAGAGACGCAGACAAGACCCAGGAAGGTAGGAACTGCTGGCATCCCGGCTGGCCTGGAGGGCAAGAGCCCATCACTTCCTGCAGGATGATGGGTGTGTTAGCTCTTGGCTAAACTAAGAGCAGAGGTGCACAATTCACCATGAAGAGAAGTGCATAAGCAAAACAGAAGGGGAAAGAACTAATTGAATGTGCTATTATCGTTACCTGAATTGTGGTATTATCTGTATTGTGTATTCATTATCTCAAACCTCAACTACAATTGGGACTACTCTTCATGTATAACTTAAACATCCCATGTCTCTAAATGATACCACTGACATAGATAAGGGAGAACAACGCCTGTTGAAGAACTAGTGGGTGAGGCTTTAAAATCCTATTTCCCAGCATATGCACTGAAATCCAAGGTGATCCAACTAATGGCTCACAATTCAGCCTGCAGAATGGCTCCTTCCAAACCTCCATCTCTCCTGAAGGAGACAAACAACAGCCTCCAGGTTCCCAGGAGCCACCTGATAGCTGAGTTTCATCTCACTGTGCCAGGCATCCAATGCATTTCTGCAATTTGCATAGCATGAGGCTGGTTCCCAGTCAGCACAGCTGGATCCCAATTCCCCTTCCAGAAGGAAGATGTCTAGCTCACGCTCAAGCAGGGGCCAGAACATTGCTTTATTTTTGCTTGTGTGTGTTTTCCTGCTCAAGCTTTCATAAGCATGAGGGGAAGAGATTTTGGAAGAACACTAATATAAGCTAAAAAAAAAAACAAAAAAAAAAACAGCAGTAGAATTCTTACAAGAAACCAAAGCATGTTCTTATTGCCATTGGTATTGATCTTCTTTCCTCCCCATGTAACAGAGAGAACACGCTGACTGCCTACTTTCCCACCTTCCTCCATCAGCCCAATATTACCCTCTCATTCCCCACCATGCACGCAGTGTTACCTAACTCCTGATTTCCCTTTTATACTTGCTTCATTTGGTCTAGCCACTGTATCCATGAGGCCAGGAGTATGAATACCATGTAACCTCTTCTATTACCCTTCAAGTAGTCTCTGTAGAAGTGTCAACCAGCACTCTCACTGGGGTATGTGCTAAGTCTGATCTAATGCAGTATTTTCATGGTTATTCTAGAAGCACCTACAAATCAGACAGTAATAACATCTGCAGACTAGGAGATAACACAAATGCTTCCCAGGAGAGGAAAATAACAAGAGTGGATCTAGAGACATTAGAAATGGAAGCAGAAAATAACAGAATGAGCTTCTGTTCAGAAAATATAGCTTAAAAATACAAAGGAAAAGAGCTCCAAAACACAGATATTTGCAGAAGGGAAGAAAACTGGAAACAGTAAAGCTGAAAGAGATTGACAGATAGTAGAGGAGAACCTGGTTTGCAACATCATCCTGCAACAAGGCTAGTTTGGTATGTATACACAAAGACATCATTCAGGAATGAAGTCCCATCTCCAAGGCTCTGATGTGACTGCGCCTGGTGTGTTACACTCTGCCTGGGTACCTCTTCTCCAGAAAAGTGCTCCAAAGCTGAACCAAGCCTGAAGAACTGCTAAAACACTTGGGGAGAGCTGATAAGGAAGGAGCAAAACAAATTCAGCCTGTATAGGTTAGCTCAGCACTGGGATCATAGGTAAACTATGCTCATAGTTAGCATGCATGGTTCTAAAGTTTTTAAGCAGACAGTGATAATCACCTACAGATATATGACAGAAAGATAGGACATTTTAATACAGCATAATTTGACATAACTCAAAGTAATAGGGGAAAATTAAGAAAATCTAATTTAAGATGAATATCAAAGAAGTTTTCCCAACTTCAGATTTATTCTCTTGCAGAAAAGCTTCCCAAGGGAAGCAGCAGAAATCTTACTGCTCGAGCCAGATAAAAACAATAGTAAATGTACATGAATAATTCTGTACTGGCAGGGTTCTTGATGGCATGTTCTAAAAAGTCTTTATTACTTCTGCTTTTTCTAACCTATTAATATCTTCTTATTTCAATAGTCACTGCTTCTCCCTCTCCCCACTTTCCTTTGTTCACTTTCTCCCCAATTCTGAGCTGTAAGGCACAACCTCATCGTCCTAAAGACGGTGGTTCTCACTAATTATGAAGTCATTAATATTCTAATCTGCAGTGCTCCTCCCCGAAACAGTCACAAGGAGAAACGAGATCAATTTGCCAAATCCACCCAGAAAAGAGCTCAAAGCCATTTTTAAGGCCATTTAACATAGCAAGCACTGGCCTTAGCTTAGGCAATACACAGGCTCTGAAAAATGAACGCCACAGAGATTACAGTGGGTCTTGTTGAACAGGACTAATGCATCTATTTTCCAGCTGGCTCTTCTTCATGTCCTCTGTTTTCTTCCATTTTTCCTCCCCATTTCTCTAACCCATTCTCTGCCCTTCTTCCCCTCTGTTCGCCTCTTTGCTTTGTCCCTCCAGCATTCTTACTGTCTTCTTTCTTGCTCCCTTTTTTCAGCTGTGCAGATGGGCTGGCTGGAGTTGATTGGGCCCTTCCTAGAAATCTCCACCTTCAGTAAGAAGCCAAACAAATGGCTACCGAAAGGCAAAGCATGGCTCAAGTTTCAAATAAAAGAGTAATGCTGGCAGGTATGCAGCTGGCAGGAAGCGCCGGAATGGCCTTCTGGACTGCTCCAGTGCTGGTTAATCCCCATGTAAACCTGATATTGAACAATGCTTAGGGTGTACATTCTTACAGGAGACTGAAAAAAAGTCACTGAAACAATGCAATACTGGCCATCAAAACAGTACCCACAAGGTCCTGGTGCTATGATGCGCAGATGTTAGACAGAATACAGGCTCTGGATTTGCTTTATGCTTTGGCAGCCATGCAATCTACATTTTATGAAACACAAAGTCCTTCTGACTTGACTTCGTCTGAGTGGAAAAAGGCACTTGCTAAAGAACTTGTTCTCAGATTCAAGCTGTGAAAAGATGGTAAAGCAAAGCCAAAATAGCATAAATAAAATGAGGCATAACATTAGGAACTGACTAACCTTGCTTTATTATTACTTATATCCCAATATTACAACTTGTTTTCTAGGAGCAAAGTTTGCCAAACAGGCAAAAAGTATTGTATGCAATGCAACTTCCCTCTCAGGGCCAGGTATCTTGGACCATGGGAACTATAAGATAGTTAAATTATCCTGAATCAGGCTCTCTTATAGAAGAAATTACAAGAAATTAATACTTCAAATTTCCTCAGTCTGGGAACTGAATTGTCTGGGGGATCAATCTGATGTTGGGATATAGACATTTGCTTCTCTGGTATTTGTGGTATTTGCTATATTTAGAATACAAATACTGTACTACCCTGGGATGTCCCCCACTCTGTGATGCTCTTGAATCCCAAATGCAAAGAAGAAAGCAGCAACATTTTAGCAACTGAATTAGATGAGAATCCTAAGGCAAAAATTCCTTTACATCTCTCCCAGAAGAATGTAAATAATTAAATACAGAATACATACCTAAATTTCTGTTTGCGGATGCACACACAGAGAATATGTACATAAAAAAAATTGCAACAGTGTGAAAAGTACGCAACTCAGCACAGATAATTTTATGAAACAAATGGAACACACAGATGGGTAGATAATTTGTGAGCGTACTGAGGTGGGAACATGTTGAAGTGTTTTTTGTAATCCATCTAGTATGATGAATTACATGGTATAATACTTTGTCAAGGACTGCAGCGAAAGCCAAGCAGTTTCTCTGCAAATCTTAACAAAAAGAACTATCCCAACTTTTACAATCATCACAGCTGCTAAAACAAACTTGAATGTGACCCTCAAGCCACCAGGGTACCTAAGCTGAGACAATGAAATATAAAGAAATATATCTATTTTAACAAACTTCTTTTGGGACAGGCAAAAGTAATAAATGGATGACAACTGTAACTAAAAGCCAGCAGGAACTTTTTGCATCAGGCTTTGTCTATCCAGGAAAATGGAAAACCGAAACTCACAAACCTCCTGAGATACATTTTATTCATACCATAAACCAGTCAGTATCGATGAGACTTCTAAGTGGGGAAAATGGCACTAAGCAGAAATAAAAACCAGAGCTGACTGAATGTGAAGCAAAGAACCAAAACAGAGCCTGCAAGGAGAAATGAGGTACAGAGTCAAGTGTCTCATGACAGGATAAAATCTTTTTGGCAAGTGTGGACCTGAAGGCATGATTCACAAATAAATATTTACAACTTGAATAAAATTTCAACGCTAGCTTGAGAAAAACGGGGCTGGTCATGGCCAGGAAGGAATGCAGACAAAAGAAAAAACATCATCACGGGTTATGGAAGGACTTTATCTGACTACAGACAAAAAAGTCTTTGGAGAAAAAGGTCATTGATTCTTTTTTTTTTTTTTTTTTTTTTCAAACAGGAAAAGTACTTGCAAACAGGAAATAAAAAAATACACTGCTCCCTCTCAGTTTTTGAATCATCTTAAATGATATATTTCAAAAGTTATCCTAAGCGTTACTACTTCTCCTTTAAAGGCAGAAGCATTTCTACATCTAAAATATCCAGTAGCTTTCTAGAAACATAAGGTTAGAGGCTAAATGTCAGGAGATAATCTTTCTGGGACTTGAAAGGCACCTACTACTGCATCTTAAAACTGAATACAGCAAAAACAGCCAAGTAACAGTGGAGTTAGCTTCAAGTAAGAAATGCGGACACTGAAACATGATGTAATTAATTCTTGGGCTTGAGGAAATGTGCAGGGAGCCACTGTAACCTGCCTCATATGAATGCACAAAGACAGACATTTCACCTACAGCCAAGAAATTATCCACACTGCACCTACAAAGAAATGAGAAGATGGCAGAATCTATGTAGTCTGGGGAAGTACATTGCTTTTGCAGTGGGCAGCACTAAAAATGGGACGTTTTTAATACTTACATCAATTAATTCACCTTGCTACCTGAAATATTTCATGTTTAAATATGAGAATGTGACAACTATGCTTTCTGGGTATCTAATGTAATAGAATTTTAATGGCCCCAACTGCAAAGGAAAAAAAAAAAAAAAGAAGAGAAAGAGGGAGAGAAAGATGTAAGGAAGTTCTGTTAAGTTAAAGGTCTCATCGACTGCAGAAGATGAGCTTGCTATGTAAGGTACAGTGGCCACCGATTCACAAAATCTGTACATGAATTTGAAAAGCGGTTATCACTACACTAGAGCCAAACAGAAGTAAATGCATGATATTCAAGTGATATGTGTGGCTAAAGCCAGCATTACAAACATAGCCTTTTCCACTTGGACTTTAAGCCCTTTTAGCAAAATTCTGTCTCTGCATCAAATATGCATCTTCTGAAGCCTGCTATCAGATGGTAATGAACACATGACCAAACCCAAACTGCGTACAAGTTTGAATGACGTTAGGTTCCACTGTTTTCATCATTGCTGAGACTGAAATTACCTCAAGGCTATGAGGCCTGTGAATCTTAAGCTTCAATTCTTAAATAGCATAGTTAAAGGCAGCCATAAAAAGCTATGCTTGAAAAAGCCAAAGAACATAGGCCTTGTGCTGACATTTATTTTCCACCTACATTCCTTCTCCTTTATACCTTCAATCCTTCCTTGCAGCATGCAGGTTCGTTGCACCCATTATCCCAGACACCCCTCCATTGCATCCATGCAGGACATGGGACAAATAAGTTCAGTGTGCCTCTTAAATTTGTTAGGAAGTTCTCCTGCCCTATGGTTTAGAAATATCTTGAAGAAAGGTCTCAGTTACTACTGACTGCTTCCCTGCACTGGGAAGCATTCAAAAATTTCATCCTGCTTAATGACAAGAGAGAGAAGACAGTATGATTCTCAACACTATTCGTATATCTTGTCTTGGAACTACCAGGCTGAACATTTGGGGATAGAGTGTATTTCCATCAGCTGTACTCTCCTGGATGTCAGCGTGGTGTTCATTTATGTGATACAGAACCCAGACCATGAAATACAAACTGAAAAACAGTAATGTTTCACACAGACATCTAGCAGTCATCACAAGTATAAATAAAGATCATTCTTACACTCTGTTGCTTAAGAACTAATCATTTAACTGTAAAATCTACTCAAGCCTTTTGCTAATTTCTCAGTTACCCATGACATCTGCTGGAAATATATATGATCTCAAAATGTACATTCCTTTATTATGCTGAGAGCATAGTATAATTTTCTTCAGATCATAATGAAACAATGCAGCTTTTATAGGAAAGTCCTATTGAGCTTTTTTAGTCCTATTGAGCTCTATTACATAGAGCTGTTAATTATCAAAAAAAAAAAAGAAGGAATATTTTCTGGAGAAGGAAATGATAGGAAATGATCAGAAAGGAAATGATCAGAAACAAACACCCAAAAAAAAAGTTATGACATTGCTAAAGATAATTACCTGTCAAAGTTTTCATTATAAACACACAAATCAAGAGCTGACAGCAAACCCATAACCTAGCACACATCCCAGGTGCCCAGAAGGTCTGCTGAGCTTTGCTGCAGAGATCAGGGAGTTTGAAAGGAGCAAGGCCATGAACTGTCAGCACAGACTGCAGCTTCGCATCCTGTGATATCTGTGGCTGTGTGCTGGCTGACAAAGATGGAGGGGAGAGTCCAACTGAGGCTTTTTTTTTTTTAGGATTTCCCTAGCATTGCCTGCCTTGAAGAGTTCATGGTACAAGTTCAAAGACCCCATAGGCAAGGGGTAGTAATGACATTTTGAGGTGCACAAGAAGGAGAGGACTTGCATTAACTTAGGTGGGTAAGGGAGGCCTGAAGCTTTCATAGTTGTCAGCAGTTATTCAGGTATGAGTTATTAATAACATTATTCAAGTGCATTTCTGAATCAGCATCTTTCTACTGAATCGTGTTACCTTTTACTTCACTTGATTTTGTTACTTAATATTATTGTCATGTCCTCTCTCTTTTATTTAGAAACAGAGGCTGCAGAGCTTTCTACCATCAGGGTAATCTGATCACAGAATAGAAGCACTGACACTACAAAAGAAAGTGAAAAATACTAGCTCAATAAACAAGTCATTCTCCATGAACTTACCATTAAAATGCGTCTGTAGCTGTCTCTGTCGATGCCCCAGAGCTTGAGATCTGTCTTGGCCTTGACCGTGGCAGCCCTGGGTGTACCATAGATCAGTGCCAGCTCCCCGAAGCTACCTCCTTCTCCGATGCTGGTGACCCACTCTCCGTTGACATAAACCTACCATGGCACAACGCAAAAAGAGAAGCAAAACCAGTTTGGGGTTTTAGCTGCAGCTTTCCTCCTCCTGCCAGTTACCTAAAAAGCTATTAGCAGTTTCCTTTCTAATAGTCAATGCTGGGGACACAGAAAGAAAACAAGAGCGTAACAGTTTCCTCAGTGAGTCACAAAGAGGGCAACAACCTGCTTTGTGGACAGAATTTCAAGTCGTCTTGCTTCAGTACAATGCCAGTATTTACTCTCTGCATTTTCAGCTCCTGTGGTTAACTGGCATCGGCTTTTCCCTCTTGTGTTTGAGGCTCAGACAGTCAACAAGCAGAACTGTCACAACTTTGGCTTTTTATTAACACTGTCAAACTTGAAAGGAAGGAGATTTGTTGATATGTATAATGAGGTTTGCTGAAAAGCACCATGGCCATGAAATTAAAAGCATTCAAGACAGGGAAACATCTTCTGAAAAGGAATGTGTTTTTTTTCCCTCCCTAAGCTTAGTGCCTCCCACATTTAAACGTAACTATTGAAATCTCTTTCTCCCTTAGTGAAGAGAACTAAGTGCTTTGGATTTGGGAAGCTACACAAATAATCCTTTATCTATAACTCATGCATCCAAACTTGTGAAGCAATGTTTGGCCCAAAGGCTGTTAGATAACATCCTCTCGAAACACGGCATGGATTGATACCACTATGCACAGCATCACTCCTGGATGACACAGAATTTGAGAAGTCCTACACTTGAGTCCTATGTAAAACCTTCACTAGAGAAAGGGGGACTTAGGCAGGCGCTTTACACTGGGCTGAATTTCTCATTGATGATACAGCTCCTGAGAGATAATAATGTATTCTAAAACGAGTATGGATTGTGTATTCTGCAGCTTGCTGCTATAAACATACACAATAAACCCTTTTCATTCTGTTAATGTGTCAGTGAGTTTAGAGGGTAGGAAAGGCTGTGTGCATTTATCTGGTGCAGAATATGTCCCAGTCTGTTACAGGCCAACAACAGAAATCAACAAGAATTAATTTTACTTCTGTGGAAGCTTTGTGAAGAAAAATATTATGAAGAAAATATGCAGGTATCTTTGTCTTCAGCAGGAAATGATGGGAAAGGACAGGACCATAGCCTATTACCAGCTACGGAGTAGCAGATGAACAGGTTTTAAAAATGTATGAATTAGAGCTGTATTCAAGCTAGGCATGAGAAAAGATGGTGACCAAAATAAATGAACTAGGGTCAAAATTCAACAAACTGTCGGTATTAATTTTACTTCTAACTTCATTTTATGATGAAAAGGCATGTTACGAACTACAGCTGGAATCAATCCCAATTTATCTTCCCAATATTCAATTAAGATCTCATCTGGCTCCTACTGAGGTGAGTGAAAAACTGTTTCGGTAGGAGCTAGATGAGGCCATGGAGCAGTTCAGCTGATCAACGGACTTCTTGGGAAAGAGCTGAAAAGGAGCAGTATTAGCATCGCTGCTGAACTCCGGACAATGTTGTGGTTCTATATGTTCCTGGAGCATCAAAGATCAAGGGGTCGAAATAAAAGGGGAAAAGAATCCAAAATAGGCAGGTGGTAGCAGACTGCCAGGAAAGAGCTCAAGCCACAAAAGGTGTTTGCAGCTTCTTTTCTTTGCCACTACAGAAGGAATGACACGTAGGAGAATATCACACAAGAGAATAACAACAGCGTTTCCTTTCAAACTTTTACACTCCCTGCAGAAAGAAATTCACACAGAACATTGAATATACTTCTGATTCTCCTCAGAGACGAAACTAGAAAAAGAAGTTTTAAAAACCCTGACAAACCCAAGCACTTTCCTGGTAGGTGAAACAACCAGGTAATACTGTGGGTCCTGGATCTTTTTTTTTTTTTTTTTTTTTTTGACAAAAAATGGAGAAATGGATGAATAGATTTAGGATTCTTAAAGGCTGGTAACATAATGTATGAAAAATTTTAAACTCAGTTAATCCGTTGCAAACTTGACCACATGCATATTTGAATGTAGGGATACACTCTTACTGTGGGGTACTTCACCAGATTGACCCTGGGTTTACTACAGCTAATTCATGTCCTCAGTACAAATCTCAACCAAAGTCACAGAATCATAGAATCATTTAGATTGGAAAAGACCTCTAAGATCATCTAGCCCAATCTCTGAGGTTGTCAAAAAAAATCCTAGGGTCGATAGGGAAAGTGTAATAGATTTTAATACATTTTGGACTACATTGTGAATGTCGGTATCCTTGATTCATTTTAGCACACAAAAATACATGTGTTTCTGTGCGCTTTTGTGAAGAACAGTTTTTGTTCTTGCACAAGAAGCAGTTTGGTAAAATGATTTGTTAAATGCAGTAACAATTTCATTGAGGAATACAAACCAGGGTTTGAATTAAAAGCAGAAAATAAACTCATTCCAACACCTATTTTTAAGCAGTATGGTTGACGTTTCTTTTTAAAGCATTATGCATTATGTCTCCGGCCCAGAAAGGAATTAAGCTGGTAAAACTCAAAAGAGAGCAAGTGAAGGATAGTTATTTGCTGTTACACAGTTGTTGTAAACAGAGGCTACTACAAATCTGCTCTAAGACTAATTTTACTGTCTTACTTGACAAGACTCCCCGAAAGATGTTTGACATCTAGCCTATAAACAGTTTATGCAAATAGTCTTCCCCCACCCCAAGGGTGTCAGATTTAAAGTACTCTGAAGTGAAACCAAATCATTGATCTGACAGTCTTTGGGCTCAGCATTCACTCACCCAATAAAAATGCCATTTCCAATATCAGTCTTCAAAAGACAAAACAGATTGAGAATAACTATTGTTTTCTAAGAGGAAAACCATTGCACTTCATTCTCTGAAAAGGCCTAAGTCAATGATCAACTTTTGTCTTCATGATGATGTTAAAGTGCATTGATGATACGTCACAATGCCATTCTGCCCTTTTACAGAGTTCAACTCCACAATTCCCTTTCAAATTGGTTTTTAAAAAAAAGAAGTAGAAAGGAAAGTGGCTCTGCTTGTAAGGTGTAGGAAGTAAAGCTATTTTAGGCTCAGAACAGCTAATGAAAGCCAATGTTATATGGCAGCAGCTCAGATGATCTCTTTCTTTACCCTAAAAAAATACTGGGCTGAGGTTTTGGCTCAGACCGTTTTAGGCAATTGGGAACTCTAACCAAAAAAGCAAGTACACAAGTGAATTATTTCTATTTGTTACTTGACCTGCTGATCACAGCTCCGTAATAGTTGGAACCTCCTTTTTTCATGCAGCTGGACAGAAATGTGTAACTGCAAATGCCCAAATATGAGGCGGAATAAAGCCATCAGGACCACCTACTTTCCGCAGATCAAGAGTATTTAAGATTTCTATTGTTTTCCACCATGTAGTATGAACAGTGCAATTCCTGTGGGCTTGAAAATCACACAACTTGGTTCACTTCAGTTTTTTTTTAGGAGACAAGTGGGAAAAATCGTCTGTGAGCATCAGCGGTTCCGTTCTTCATAGGCCACGATATACATATGTGCTAACTGCGAGAGAATATGCAATGAGTCACACAATGCTCAATGTAATAGGAATGCATCTTGGCCTCATCCATCCTCCCGCTGTCTAGAGAAGCAGAATGTGACCTTACCACAGTAATATAACCATGTTACTTTGAAAGCACGTTATAACGTGTATCTCTGAGCTGTATAGGAGTGAGCTTACCTTTACTACTAAGTCTGTAATTTTGTATCACTGATTTCAAGTAGACTTTTAGCATTTTTTTTTGTTGCCACTTTGTGATCTATGTGGACAATCTAATTTGTTCCAGGCATTGCAACTTTCAGATCTTAAATTCCCTCCCTCAAATCTGTTTGTAATAATTTGTGCTTTGTGTCTTGTCAAGCCTTAATATTTGTTATCCAAAAATGAAGATGAAGTTTAGTTCGTCTTGGAAAAATAAGCAAGTCTTAGACATGAAGGATATTTATATGTGGGTAGTTTTCCCAAATAAAGCCAGTGGTTTATTTGTAGTACGAATGTGTTTTTCTTAAATATAAATATACTAACTTGGAGACTGCTTTCAGTATCCTAAAAATTCAAGCTGAAAACTCCAAGCTTTAAGAAGTTATGTTTAAAATTTCAGAAAGTATCCTTCCAAAATTAGAAAGGTGTCAAGCAGGAAAAACCTTAAAGATGGAAGAATTCAAACAAAAAGCGAACTATGGATTATAAAACATAACTAGTTTTAAAAAACAGCACTATTCTCACATAAACCACTATGCAATTTTCATCTTTGTATATACAAACTAGACAATTTGTATATACAAATAAGGGCCTCAAGAAGATTTGACCTACAGTAAAAAGATAATCTTATCTATTGTCCACAATATTATTTTATAGCTCCAAATATAACTTAATACAGTAAACAAAGAAGCTATTTAAGAAAAGTACTGAAAAGTTTTCCCTTTGATTTTCACTATACTGTATTTTGACTGCTGTTGTTTTACAAGAAGAAAACCTGAGAATGACTGTAGAAAGTTGCCATGACATTAAATAGAATGGGAAGTTGTCGGGTCTAAAAAATACATCTGTTCTAAAATGGTAGTTGATGGTGCTTTTTAAAGTAAAAAATGTGAGGTTGTAAGATTAAAATAATAAACAGGAAGTCACTCTTATATTTAGAAGTATGGATTAGAGATTTTTGCAAGACACATACTTTAGCAGGTGCTTTCAACATCTTTACTGGAAGCTGTAATTTAAGCTCTGCCAGATACATTTTGGCATACGTTCACATGTCTCCAAGCAGAAAAGCTTCCGGTAGACAATTGGTCTCTGAAACTTCAAACCTCATGCCATTATCTACCTAGTATAAACTTTATCCATATGCGGGGCCAGGTCATGAGTTAACAATTCTCCTCAACTCCGAACAGCTAAGGAAGACTGTGACCGGTAACTTTATCGTGTCCCTTCCCACCCAGTGCCTGCTTTGGTCCAATACCTTTCCCATCCTGGTTTCTAGTACCTGCTGCATGACACAAGAAATCCAGCTTCTCCCAGACCCACCTCTTCCTGATTTCTTCATTGCAACCATGTTCTGGGAAGTACTGCAAAGCAGTAAGGTGATGGCTTACACACTTTTTAGCTGAGTAAGTATACAAGGCAGATGGCAAGCTGCTGAAAAGAAATGACCTGAAAATAACAGCCAGCAACCAAGAACCTTTCATGTTCAGCTCCTATGGCTTTTGCATTCTTTGAAGAACACTTTGATTTCTTTAAAGTCAGGTAAAAGAGATACCAGCATCTCTGTGGATGTCTGCTTTTATTAACTTCACAACAGTTGCCACATAATTGCAAATCTTCTTCACTGCCATAAGGAAGTGAGACTTAAAAACCTTTTTACATAAAAAAAAAAAGTGCTCTTCTCCCTTGGTGCACAGTTCTTGTCAAGTGGGGCAGCGTGCTTGCGAACTGAGGAGTATTCCATCTTACTGGGCTGGCCACAGTAATAACAGGAAGGAAATATACAGATACTTTAATCTGTGGATATGCTAACGGGGTTCTAATACTCTAAGAAAGGAAAAGAGTTGAGGATAATGTGTTATTATATTTTAAAATACATTATTGAATCATATTTACAATTTGACTCCCATTATTTCTAAAAAAATTGGAGAATTTCTTACTTACTCTTTTGGGTGCCTATCCCAAGACTAACAGTAAATTACTTTAGAATGTTTTTTCCTAACTCAAAACACTACTGGCTGCTTTTGTTATTCCCATTTTATTAGTAATTTCTGTTTGTTTGTTTGTTTGTTTGTTTTTTGCTTGGTTGATAGATTTTATTTTAGTTTTGCCCTGACTTTCTTCCAGGGGATGGAAATTTTATGATGGCAACTGCGATTTCCTTTACATATATCTTTGCACATGCACGGAAAACCTGGTTGCTCAGAGTAAATTGCTCCTTGAATCCACAGTCCAGGCATACCTGCCACTTCTGTGCAGACTAAGGAAATGATGAAAGCACAGCCTGGCCAGGGGTTAAAAGCCTCAATGCGTATGCCAACCCCAGCTGAACTAGGCAGAAAATGGCTTGAGGCTTTAAGTCTCGGGGTCAATTGTCTACTCTCCAAGTAGCTTTTTTTTCTTGGAGAAGGGTGGAAGCATGCCAAAAAAGTATCTGGCAAGGCTTAAATGAACTGCAGCTCAGTTACTAGCGGTCTGGATTTTCTTCAGACAACAAGGATTTTAGCACTGCTGCCCAGAAAGTGGAAGAACTTTTTTTCTGGGGAGCACTATATTTACAGAGTTGACAGTGCACACCCATGGGGGCTGGGAGCTGCCGCCTTATACACGAGCAAGTTACTGGGCATAAGCTGCTCTGTACCAACTGCCCTGCTACAAGTTTTAATCTTTGCGGGGAAAGGGCTTGTTTCCCTGCATGCTTCACAGCACAGGCAATTTCCATAAGTAATTTCTGTAGGTCCCATGGTGTAGCTGCAACTTGCTCCTGGATGACTGAATATTTCTTGTGACTTCCAAAATAACTCGCAAAGGAATTCAGGGTTTTTTGGCTGAAGATGTAAGCAAGGCTTAGGAAAGAGAGAGCACCCAGCTGGGGAGATGGGACTGCAGCAGTTAGGTCTACCAGGATGAAGGAAGCAGGATGCTGAAGGAGGACATCATGATAGTTGGTCACAGAAGAGTTTGTCAAGACATAAAGAGTCAGGAGCTTTGGCTGTTCCTGGAATAAGCACAGTCAAAATGACATCTCCTAAGTCTTGTTAGGATGTGTTTGTCCTGCTGCTCACGTCAGAAAACTGCCCATCCACAGATCTGGGAAGTGTCAGGATGACATTGTTGTAGATCTTTCCACTTTGATCATTCTCCTAGCAGTTACAGGCTACTTTCAGCAATGAGGGGAGTAGGGGTTGAGAATGCTTGGGAACATGAAGGTGTGATCTATTCAAAGAAATCCAGCAATTTCTTTTTTTCTTAGAAATCTTCAGAAATCTCTCAGACAAGGCAGGAAAACTGAATATCCCATATCTTATTTAACTGACTGGAGAACTGCAAACTAATTAGAATACAAACAGAGCTTCTGCCTTCAACTCTAACAGCATAAAAAAAAGCTGTGCACTACACTCTTTATTTAGCAAACAATGAGTGGTACTTCCTTTGTTCAGGAAAGCACTCCTAAGATCAGTTAATCCTAAACATGAGTCTCACAAAAGTCAACAGGATTGCTCACCTGCTTGCTCACCAGCCTGTCAAACCAGGGGTCTAGGATAAAATTTTCAAAAACCTCTGTAGAGTTTAAGAGCCTATAGGTACTTGCACTGCAGTGGCAATGAGGCTACTTAGTTGCTCTAGTTATTTTTCAAGTTTTACCCCAAGTCCTACCTCAGAAGCCTCAAAGGCCTTTGAAATGTTCTGGGAAATGTAATATTATTCTGCATAAGACTTTAATGAACTCAAGGAATCATCAATTAAAAATTATCTGGACACATGTCTTGGACCATTTCTGGTCAAGATTATTTCTGAAAGAATTTCAACTTTATTCATAAAAAACAAGCAGAACCTCTGATATACAGCTAGCATGCTGTAGTAACGGTGCTTTTGAGTAGATGTCAGGATTTACCAGGGAAGGAAACTAAGGTGCTATTTTACCTGACAGAGAATAGAGCCACTGACGCTCTAAGCAAGTGCTTCTCAACATTTGCAGAGATAAGGCCACTTTGGCCACTAGAGGCAACCACCAGTTACAGAAAATCTTCAACGTACCTTGTGTGATGGTTTTACAAGCAGATACAAAACTAAGCCCTGGACGTTTATTTTCCCCACTTTGTCAGCACTTTGTGTGTAAAAGTGATGTGTGCATGTGGAAGATATCTTTTGTTGCAATTAATTGCAAGCGTTCTGAGATTGTTTTCTTAGGTCATTCGGACCCCCTCTGTTCCTGAGCCAAACATTGAAGAATACTTTCCTAAAGGTTTTCACTGAAGGCAAATTGTTTTTAAAGAAGATTAATCTATAACTTCAATAGTGCATTTGCGTATGTTTGTGGGTCTGATTCAAAGCCAGTGAAGTCATTAATCTCAGTATCGGGCCTGAACCAATTATTTTAAAACTAAATTTTAGCACTGTTCTATAAATATTGTTCTTTTATTTTATGGCACTGTGGATGTGGCAATGTTTGCTATTGAGAGGTATGCCTGATAGGAACAGTGAGTCAGGCGGATTTCCTGAGAAGCAGCTTCCAGAGGCAGAGGCAGCATGTGAGGTTTCTCAATTCCCAACAATACCAATTAGATTGTCTCCTGACACAAAGAGACTTCTAAAAAAAATAACTTTTACTAAAATAACCGTATGCCTCCTGCCTGGATTTAAAATAAATCACTTTCTCCTTTAAATATTCCAAACAAAACTCATCTGGGCATTTGAAGAGCAATGTTGCTAATGAGCAAACCCATCCTACCCAACAACTCTTGGTTGGAAAGATGTGTGTAGAGAATTCTGTCAAATGAGATACTTGCAGCAAAACTGCAAAAGGGTCAGTTTCATACAGTATAAATATGATAAGAGGTGAATAGATTACAATTTGGAAGGCAGTTTCAGAAGAAAGCTGCATTTCAAAGACTTGCTGATTAAACCACCACATACTCCCTTAAACACTTTGTGGTCTAACAGATCACTTTACACTTATAATAATCCTTGCTTTATTAATATGCTGCATTGTTCGTATATTTGGATCTAATTTTAAAAGCAAATTAAGGTTTCTGAGATGAAACTAGCTGCCTAAGGCTGTATCTCAATTTGGAAGAAAAAAAAAACACATGAGCTAAGCTAACTGATTAAAGAAAATATTTTCCTTATGGTTGATCTGAACCCTCGGGTGCATTCCAGCATGGTGGCCTGGTCTGCCAAAGACTGCACACCTCCAGGTGTGGTTAGGGTTCTGAAGATAATGTCATTTGCTTGTTTTTGATACCGTATTTTCCTGCCTGGAATGGACAAATAAGCTAGGATGTAAAACATGCCAATTATAAAATTATGCACAAATGACTTGACACAACAAAAGCGAAGTAATGAGACCAATCCTGTGAAATCTATTTCAAGAACAAAGGAGACAGAACCACAAAACATGGCTGGATAAAGTTGTGTACCAGTGCATAAAAGTTTATTACGCAAAATCAAAATAAGCATCAGACCGTAACTGTGTACTTACATCCACCTCGCCTTGGTCAATCACGTAGAAGTTGTCTCCTTCGTCACCTGGAAGCAAAATATAAACGGTGAATGTTTCCTGAAGGTCTGCTAAACTAGTCACTTATTTCCTGTCTCCATATTTAATTCTGTACATATTTGCACAGGTTTGTACACCAGATTATTTACAGGGAGATTCATTTTCTGAAACATCCTTGCCTACTTTCCTTCATAAATCGAAGTATCATTACGATTTCTTCCTATTAGCATTTTTCAATTGCATTAGTTTACCTGTTTTGATTGATTCAACACTTCATTCAATGTAAACAAGCAACAGGCTTTAGTATATCCTGAGGGTACTGAAGTCCTCCACAACATGCTGCAGGCATGCAGGTAAGTTGCCAAGTGTGATAACTACGATACAGCACAATGAGGTGTTGAATATTCCCAACAACTGCAAAAATATTTTCCATCTCTAATTACTCTCAGCTAGCCTGTGCCACCCTTATGCATTCTGAGCTGCGCTTTACTTCATGAATATTTTAACTTAAGGAATGAACATTTTAATTTGAAATGCTACTTATCTACATTTAACCATAGCAGTTTGAAACCCTATAGACCTATCAGTGTGGTTTTGCTGGAGAGCTCTACATATATTCTAGAAGATTGTGAACAAAAAGACTGTGAACAAAAAGATTGTGAACAAAGACTGTGAACAAAAGATTGTGCCTACATCAATGAACTTATGATATAGCCCAGCACTTATAAGCTTTTGGAATATGGTCATTCTTCCCACTAAGCAAAGAGGGTGAACTCTCAGATGAAGAGATGTGAATCATACAGCCTAAGCAAACATGCAAGGGTAAAGAAGAGGGGAAGGATTACCCTGTTGTATGACCGTTTCTCCTGCGATGTGGGTAACGGGAAACATGGCATCAAATATGTCACTGGAAAAGGAAAGAAAAAATTGTTAATGAATCAGACCTATTTCTTATCTAGCCAGTAGACCTACAGTCATTGTTGCATTAAGCCTTCATTAAGAGATATGGCAGAAAAAGAAAAGGAAAATGTTAATTGTAAGCGAACCCCTGCTTGGCAAGAAACCAAAATAACTAGTTTGGCACAAGCTGTGGTTTAAAGCTAAGGCCATGATTCAGTGCATGCTATTTTGAAAGAACTCCTGAATTATATGCACATAGGCCACTTCTTACAGCATTACACAAACTAGCCAGTTTGAATATTTTACTGTCTAAGCAGACAGATTTCAGATTTTCAGCTGCAATCAGTATGTGTCACAGCAGTAATTGCTAGATGCCTAAAGGGGAGCTCTGCTCTTCCGAACATCTGGCCTCACATTCACAAGCAAAACCTGTTCCACAGTGCACAGTACGTTTGGAAAGGTAGATGGCTCTGAATTAACGTAGCATAAGAGCTGGCAAGAGATTACACTTACAGTGCAGCAGACAGGAGGCCAAACTGAAAAACTTAGTTGCACTTTAGCGAGTTACTAGTGAGAAGGGAATCTGACCAATGCTATAGAAACGCTGAAGCTACAGAAGAGCCTTTCGCTCATTAATCACTGCTGAATTACACACCTTACTGTGTTCTTAAGCATACTGTCACATATCCTTAAAAGGCCAGGCAGAGCAGTAAGGGCGAGAACGCACCCTGCACCAACACTTTGGGCAACTTGCCCAAACCCAGTCCTTTGTTTATTGAGGGAGACAGCAGGCTCCCTGGAGCCAGGGCTTCCTCTCTCCACACCGGGGTTTTGGGGAACTTATTTTCAGACGCACGAACAGCACTGAGACGGGTGCTCCCCACCTCTCTTCCCCTTCCTATGCATCAGTAGCAAGGGCTAAAGGAAATAGCTCCCCGATACAAACAAAAGGCAGCCAGGCGGAGTTGTTAACTAGGCTCTTCGCTGGTCCGGAGTGGGAATGGTCTGTTCGTGCACCACTGATGAGGGAGGCAAGATGAAACCCTTGGAATGGAATGGAGCAAATTCCTCACAAATGTAAGGGAGTGCAAACAGTGGAGAAACGTAACATTTTCATCAAAATAGCCAGAAGATCAGCAACAAACCCGTGTTGCATTTCAATGCCTTATATGGGAAATGCATATTGTAAAATCCCATTATTAGCTTATTTCCTGTTCAACTGTTCCAGAATTTATTCAGGCTCAGTTCTAGGAAATGTTTCACTCCTAAGTTCAAATTGGTCATGTCTTTCCTCTTAAGCAGCCAGAACGTTTTTGCTCCCATGGCTGAGACGGAGTACCAGGGCTCTGGGTCAGTACCACTCGCAGGAGAAGTGGGAGACCTGATCCAAGTACCTCCCACTGCTCCAGAGTACCTGCAAGGGATGCTTAGACCTATACTAAGATGATACTTTTTGCCCCTGTTGTTTCATCAGGCCCACCCTGTGCTATTTCTACTCACATTCAGGAAACACTTCCATCACTGGTAAAAAGCCTGCTCAGAGGTGCTGCAGAGACCATGTTCGCACCCTATTCTGAGCACCGATGCAAAGACCTATAATAAATTATTCTGAAAAGTATATGGACTGTATTCTTAAATCCACTAAACTCATTTTTAATGAGCTTAAATGGGTTCGGCATTTCTCCAGTTCAGGGATTTCTCCAGTTCAGGGACTTCTCTGTTGGCAGAAAACAAGCATCAGTCTGGTGTAGGCTGTGGAGCTGGTTCCTCTGCCCACACTCAGCCTAAAAGAAATGGGAGCAGAGGTTCAGATGTGCTGGGGGAAAGTACCATGATGTTAGGTGCTGAACTGGAACAGACACTGAGCGACCCTGTGCCAACGAGGTAAGCCAACCTGTTCTTCAGCAGCTCCGGGGCCTAGATATTTGGTATCACAGAGCCTCATCTGCCTCCCCATGACCTCCCTTCCACCATGCCTGGTCACCTCACTGAGCTGTACAAAGAGTTCTGCAACATTTTCTGGAGGAGAATGCACTCCACATGGCAGAGAATAAGGTCTTCGATGTGAAACATCCAAAAATAGACATGACACTGTGAATATCAATAACCAAACCAAAATGTGACTGTTTGAACAAACTTGGAAACTTTTTTTTCTGGAATAGAAATGCAGAGGAAATAACTACCCACAATTTCAGCCTTTCATCTTTGTTTTAAAGCTGTATTTTATTTATAACTTAACAATTGACTGTACAAACAGTGCCCGATAAATTATGCATAGCACTGTGTCCTTCTCCTAAATGTTCCATATTTCATTTCTAAAACACTTTATAGTTTTATCAAAAAACTCATGGACTGAAACTTTCAGTTGAAGGTGTAATGAACCCAAAGTCTGTTGACAGCACCAGCAGTTTTACACAAATATTCTGCTGCCTTCTTGCATCACAAATACAATGATTTTCAGCAAGGTCTTCATTTTATTAGATAATGGCTTGGATTTTTAAAGAGACCTTTGAAGGATACGTCATCAAACATTAGCCTAAAATACATATAACCACATATAAACACACAGACACACAAGTTACCCATAATCGTGGTGGTGTTGATTTATACCTCCAAAGTGAAACAAGGACGTATCTTTGATAAACAAATATAAGTGACCAGTAATATCATGACTGTCACTGGAAACACAAAGTCATGTTTCTTCCTACTTGGGAACTATTGTTCTTAATTTATATGGATAGGCCAAGATCTCTCACAGTGATTAATGAGCTGGAGTGTTTCTGCTTTTGGATGCTCAGTTTGAGATTCATTAAACAGACTCAGATCTCAGATGATATGGATCAAGAGGCAGCCTCAAAGTTTCTCAACCTACAAGTCTGGCAGCCAAAAGCTGGGACACTTAGAATACCACCAAAGAAAACCACCCTTCTGGAAATTATCATCATCTAATGTACCGAATGCTTCAGGTCCCTGTATGAAATCTGGCTTTTCATTTAATTCAGACTAAGTGTAAAATCTGTTTTGAGAATTTTCTTATTGCCTTTATTCACAGTTGCTGAAATAAACACAAAAATGTCACAAGGATCAACATGCCAAAATACTTTGAAAATTTGAAAAATTTGTTCCTGACCCAAGCCAAAATATGAAACTACAATAAGCAGACATATTTTCCACCTCTCCAGTAAATGTCCTATGCTCCATATTCAGTTTCAACCTTGTCCTGGGCCTGTACTATGTAGAGAAAACAAATCAAGCTTCAAATACCGAACGAGTTAAGAAGTGGCACTCATAGAAGGCACAAATAATATAGCAAGGTCAAAATATGGTGTGTTGTTTTCTTCTTGCCTCATGCACCTGTTTATGTTTTTAAGCCATTCAAAACCATTTGCTGACTATTATAGCTAAAAAAGAAGCCCTTACAAATGCGGTGCTGCAACCATCTCACTATCAAGCAAAGATTGTAGCCATGTTCTCCTACAGCTCTGCAAAAATAGGTAATTGCATTTCTTTGTTTTGAAAGTATTGTTAAATACTGTTAAATAATTAGAGGCAGACGCACGCATGTTCCTAAATTATAGCGTAAACAGAAAGCCAGAAAATCACTAGTTAAGTCTTCGCCCAATGTTGAACTACCATGATTTCATCTTCCCTGTCTGAGCTGCACCACTAAGAACACAGCAGCCTCTGTCTTCTGCCTCTGCACCAGCTATTTAGCTGTTGACATCGACTGTGCTAGCAATTCTGTGTGCTGAACTGATATGGAAAGGGCTTGATTTTTTGCCAGGGTTTTTATTATTGTGCTGTAAACGAGAATTGCTCACAGGGATTTCCTTATTTTGTTCAAATGGAAATGTTACCATTTGCCATGTTTCCAGATGACTTGTGCAGGTGATGGAAGAAGAAAACAGGGCAACCACTTCTGGTATTTCAGCAGCTGTTCCATGAGACTGCAGCCACAAGAGATGCACTGCACCCAGCACCTCCTGGGCTCGGCCTCTGTCCTTGGAGGGCTCTTTCTGACCCTCTTCAGAGCCAAAATTTTTGATAGGCTTTGTGATTTTTTCACAACTTCCCTACCTGCTTCCAGAGGATCTGTATCTGCTTAATTGTGGCACCTGGAGCCAAACATTTGTTCCAGCCAGAAGGTATCAAGGACAATTTTTGACTTGGAACTATGGTTGCAGGTGTGTTTGTATGTACATGAATATCCACATTTGGATCCAAAGGGAGACACTAGCAGGACATTACTAATGTTTTCCAGGGAGATTTCTGCACGTTTAATTCTTTGTAACTTTTTGATAATACCCTTCAAAAACAAATTACAAGAGAAGCATGTGAGCAGCACAGAACATACAGAACAGTTAAGTAGTCCAACAAAGTAAGAACAAGAAATGTGTTTAGACATGAAATCTGTATCTATTCAATCAAAAAATACCACCTGTCTTCTTAGGGAATATCAAAATGCAAAAGACTTTTCCAGAAAGGTCGAAGATATCAAAGACTTGCAGCAAGTTTTAGCACATGAAGCATCTTCCATGTGTGTACAGGAGAACTGGAAACGGCTGTGGTCAGAGCTGAAATCATAGGGTCTGACCCTCTGCTGTCTGTCATTTGTATGACTTCTTGACACCTGCACAGGCTGAGCCAACTCCCTTTTCATGCAAAGGAAAACTCCACGCAAATCAATGAGGCTGCAGAAGTTTATACCAGTAAACAATCTATCACACTGATTGCAAAATAAGTATGATGAAACACTTTGCTGATTTAATTCAGTAGCATTTTATATACCCCATTTGCCAAGACATAAATGACTGCGCTAAGAGGAAGCTAGTAGAGAGGGCAGGCCCAGGAACTTCTCTTTCTCACGAGAAAAAGTGAATGATAAAAATAAATCATCTCATCTGCTTTTACACTGAGGCTGCCTGGAGTCAGCGCAGAATATGAGATAGGCAAAAAAATAATGTGCAGTGTAGGTAATATAGCACTGGCAATGGGCAACTGAGAACAAGTTTGTTAAAACAAAGCGAGAGACCAAGGATTCCAAGCACTTTCAGAACCAGACCATGGCAATGGCCAAAATAGGGAAACTATGTAAGACAATTTATCAGTTTCACAATCAGATTTCTTTCCAGCCCTTGCTGTGCTGAATGCATTACAGGAAAGGAAAAATGGAATAGACAAAATGTATATGTGTTGGACAAAAATGGAAAATCCTCGTTATACCTGCAGGTTATAATTTGTCAGAGTTCAATCAGAACAATTTCATCGTGCAGACAAACTCTGAAAGCCTTCAATATGAGTGCTACACAGCATTTTTTCTTGCTTTGCTATCTCTCTAACAAAACAAAGAAAGCCCTGTATTGTGGAGGATAGGTTTAAAAGATATGTAGTTACTCTGGCATAATTCAACAAAGACATGCAACTTTTCCTTGGATTAAGACTGCTCTAGCATGAGGATTTCAGTGTTTTAAGCCTTTCTGACTCATGTATCCTTAAAGTTTAGTAAACATGGTTGATAACAACTCCGCCTTTTTTAGCTGTAGCTCTTGTATCTGGGTACTATTTTAAGATTTCTAAAGTTTTGGAGGTTGTTCTCTTCTCCTGCTTGTCTAAGATATTCTTATGATTCATTTCCTGAAAAGATAACAACTTTCTAGCAATTGTTCTAACAACAAGCTTCTCCTGCCCTGTAAGGATGAAGAGCACAGAATTTAAAACCGAAAACTGGGTTCAATTAACATCTATGCAATGAAGGAATAATTGCAGTACTTCACCACCAAACAAAACAGGAGGCTCTGTGCTATGTGGTGCACGCCATTTAAGTATAAACCTTTGATCCACAGCTTGTTCCTAAAAACGCTGCATGTCATTGCTGATGTACAACACTGAGAAAATCACTATTATCGAATGACTATTGAGAATAAAAACAATACTTTGCACAGGTAAAATAAAAGATTCCTTTATAGAGGTGTTTAAAACTAATGGTCTGGAGCCCACAGTTGTTATAATCAAATATACATGTCACAGGCATGTACCTAGGATAGAGAGTCAGTACTGAAGCCTTAATAAAAACATTATGCAGCTACTTCCATTAACTTCTTTTCCTGTTAGGAGAGCAACAAATTAATTATAGCAACAAACAAGGCTATGAACAATTGAGAACATTTAATTACTTCATTATAATGGCCAATGTTTAATTATTATTACAATTAAGTCACACAATGATTTTACTAAAATGACAACATGAGTCTTTGAAATTAGACATGAGAAGACATTCTAAATGGCAGGTTAAAATTAAAGTCCATGTCTAATTCCATAACATTTATTAAGTCACAAGTCCACATAACTAAGAGGCATGTGAAACAGAAAAAAAAAAATACAACTGCCGTCTTCTGTTTTGGTGAAGTATTTCCATTTTTACTGTTCTATGAAGTCCTTTTATAGGTTCATTAATTATTACAGTGAATGACCTGAATGAAACTTTATAAGCATAGCATCAATTTATTTTACAGACTCTATATATATCTGCAGGTCAATGGTTCACATCATCTTCAACACGTTAAAAATAGCTTTCAAAGAGACAGGGTTTCTGCAGGGATCTTCATCTGGAAAACCATCTGCCATGGCCGACTGCAGTATGAGGTGATCCTCTAAAAAGGGGCCAAGGCTTGCAGCTGGAGGGTAACGAGATCCAAGCATGTACCCCACCCCATAGCTTATGCCAAGTCCTCTTTTCCTCCTGTCCACCCCTCAGAAGCATCTGTTTGTGGAAATCAAGCAGTTAAGTCCTTTGTTGTACCACACTCGTCCTGGAGGCAGGGCTCAGTGGACATACAGTTCAGGTCTGCCTCTTGCTATCATCTCTAGCTTACCTTTTTCGAGGTAGAGGGAAGACCCACATTTCCTTCAGCAAGTCCTGGTGCCAAGCCCATCAGCCATTCTCCACAAGACGCCCTGTTTCAAGGCATATGAGGGATGCAGGGAGGTGGAGGAGGACACTACCAAACGTGCATGTTAGGCCATGTGGATCACATCGGACCTAATGCCAGGCCGCAGCTACAAGGCAGCTCTCCAAGCAGGCCCAGCTGAACACAGCTCTCCAGAGCTAGCAGCAGATGCACATATTTTCACAGCTTCTAGTTCAAGGACAACTGCAGACCGAGCTGCTTTACCAAGAGGGTACCCAGCAGGCTGAAGGAATTGATTCTTTCCCTCTATTCAGCACTTATTAAGCCATCACGGAGTACTGCATCCAGTGTGGGGCTCTCCCATCGAAGAAAGACACTGACAAACTGGAGTGAGTCCACAGTGGCCACCAAAACAGTCCAGGGCTGAAGCATGCAGATGAACAGAGGGTGCTAGAACTGCACTTGCAAAAAGTTCAGGGCAGACCTAACTGTTCTCTACAGCTGCTTAATGGGATGGTGTAGAGAAGACAGAGCCAGACCCATCTTAGAGGACCACAGCAGAAGGCACCAGGCACAAACGGGAACAGAGGAAATTCCCATCTGATATACAGAAACATCTTGCTCTAAGAATGGTCAAGCAGTGCAAGAGGGGCCTAGAAGGGGGAAGGATTTCAAACCTTGCACTTCAAGACCCTTGGTTGGAGCAGCCAACCCCGAGTGGACCTGGCTGGAGCAGCAGGTGGGATGAGGCACCCTTGGAAGTCCCTTCCAGCCCCATCTTGGCAGTGAGCTTCCTGCAGCGGGAGAGGTGAGGCGGTACGGCATGGAGCCGCAGGCACCGCGGAGGCAGGGGAGCGGGAGTCAGGAGGCCAGCTGGAGGGAATCCCATGCATAATGCACGGAAAATATGCTCTATGTGTACAGATGTAGGAGTATCTGCGCACTTCTGCATAAATAATTGCGAAGAGACTATATCCCAACTTCGCATCGCTAGTATCGCTGCTTGTCAACAAATTCTGTGCGTATCAGGAGATCTTGATTACAAATTAGCTAAATACATGTTTTCCTGCAGAAAAGAATCAGTTTGCTGAAACTGAATATTCCTGTGGAAAATGACTGATGCCATTTCCCATTTAAAATTTATTTTAAAGTTTTGAAACTGTCTCAATGTTCTACTGTGGTATCTTCAGAGAATCTACTTTTCACTATTGTATTATTTCAAAATTAGTTTTCTTAATAAAAGGTTAATATCAAAATAAGACATTGTAAAATGATACTTCTATTGATCTTAATCATATTTGTCAGTTTGTTTTCTGTTTGTAAATATTCTCAAGATTTTGATCTTGGAAGTAAGACTCAAAATGGGGGGTAAAATTAGATGCCAAGCGAAAAACAAACAAGAAAAAAAACTGAGAAACTTGGGCCAATAAAATACAGTTTCTACTTGGTTATGATGTACAAATATATATATCTACATATATAAATACGCAGACAGAGACACACACATTAGACTGCACAGGCTTCTTTCTGTTTTATTAGGCAAAGGATAAGTGATTGAAAACTCCTTCCTTAGCCAGGAGGTACAGAACTCTAATTTAAAGATAGAGACGTTTATGGAGGTTATACACTATAATACAGCATTGCTGCAAGCATAATATATTGAAGCTTTTACTTTGAGAAAGCCTCAAATATATTATTATTAGAAGCAAAGAAGGGCACTGTAACTAAGTCAAAGCTGTTATTTGCATGAACTGGCATTCCAGAAATGACCTGGGGAAATGCTTATCATGATGAAAAATCATGTACTTGAGACAAAGTGGGCCAAATTCATCTCTAGTGTAATTGAAATGAGGTCAGTATATTTGAGATAACTGAGGAGAATGGCCCTATAAGTCACAGATGAGTATATACAATTTACAGGTAACCACCATACAGTTAATTAATTAATTGTCTCTTTCTCAAACATGCTAGAAAAGAAATGGTGGATAACACAGTAAAAAAAAATAAATAAATATATTAATTGCTTCTGGTGGGACAGAAAGAAAACACCACAATAATAATAATCATCCCCAAAGCAAATCTCTGCTGTTACTAATATGAAGCAAATTCCACCAGTGACAAAGGGTAACCAAAACAAAGTTCCCATATTTGTACAATTTATTTCTTCTAGTACTTTTAAATCTCTTCACTCTTTAATTTCAAGCTCCCTCTTCTGGACTATCCCAATTAAACCAGAGAGTTACTACGCACTACTCATCATCCTTACTTTAGTACTCAGATAATATAGCTAAAGAAGTCCCTTATAAATGGCTTTGATAAAGATCACTAATCTAAATGGTTACCACAGCTGAAGTTCCTTGAAAATATATTAGTAAATGCTGAGATTTAAAGATATAGTAGATCAACTTAGGGACACAGGAGCATATATGCCCAGGAATATCCCTACATAGGGATATATAAAACATAGTGAATTATGGTAAATTATATTTCACACTTGCATAAGTAAATATGAAAGAAAACATACTAAATACATTACCTTTTGTTCACATTATCCAATGAAAAATACCTCCTCCACAACAGTAATAGTGCTTTCTGTTTTACCTTTGAAATTGAGATGGAGAGGACAGTCTTTCATGAGAGAGAAACATTATATATTTAGGTTTTCTTGCATCTCTATGGCTAGCAAACTGTTGACAGGGAAAGATTTATTCTACCAATTAATCAATTTTCCTATTCAGAGCATGCCTATAAACAGCTAATTGTGCTTGTAGGAACTTAGTCATGAACCCAATATTCACCTATTTTAATTATTTTACTTTACCTTTTTGCACTCTGTGCTACATTCACTCCTAAGAGTTTTCTATAAATATAGGAAAATTAAATTGTATTTGATTATTGTGATTGTTCCTTCAGCTCACATACATACTGCTCCTACACACTATTTTTATAACTACAGCTCCTGGACCTAGAAGAAAGGTTTGAGTGCCACAAGACAGCACCTCTGCCTGGCAACTATATCGCCACAGAAATAGATAAAAGATAAGAAGTATAAGATATTACGCTAAAATCTTTTCCTTTCTGTGCCTGGTGGCCCTCGCCATTTGTGATACTGCAAGAATTAGTGATTAGATGCTAAACATAAATGTAGTTAGAGCAGGTTTTTATCAGCTTCATGTAAAACAGTTTTGCCTATCGGGAAACTCCTTGGATAATTCATGTAAGATGTGTATCAATATGTCCTGCCACTGAAAAAGCTGGGAAGTGATTAGTGACTGAAGCCAAGCCTCTGCAGAGTTTCAGTTACCAAGTCACTCAGCAGCGTGCCTCCTGCAAGTCAGAGAAGCGCATGCTGCAACTAATCAAGCAGTGTTTGACATGCGTCTCCCTTGGCTGACGAGCACATAACATACGGCCGCAACCATCTCCCACATCTTGCTTAATTAATTTCCATCCTTGTTGTGCTCTCCCACACCTGGGGATATCAAACAGCTGCATATAATAAAAACATTTTAACCTGTGTTAGTGGATAGGATTCAATTTAGTTTATAATTGGATCAGTAAATGAAATCATTATAAAAAAGCTGATAAAGGTTATCTAGAATGAGTCAGAATTATTTTTTAAAATTGTATAGATGTAGTGTTAAACAGCTAATGAATAAAATTCACAGCTGACACAAAACCACATGTCCACAAGCACTTGATTTTATATTTGCATATCTATTATAGCTTACAGACATGTGCAAACTCAAACACCCACACATTTTCCTTATGTTTTCCCTAAGTTTATCGTTACTCCCCTTCATCTCTGATTCACAGCATTTCTGAGATAGAATCTTTACAATAAAACGAACCAGAGATAAAATTTCCTTAGACAATAAATACTTCTTTTGTAAGAGCTTTTCAGTGAACTATGTCAATTAAAGCAGCTTCATTTTTTGCAGCTTCATTTGTTACTGCTCCAGTAATTGAGAAAATGAGAAAATAGAGATCGATTAGATCAGATGATACATATATTTTTTCTTAAGTGATCTGTATTTGCAGGGATCTGAAGGAAATGAAGCTTTTTAGGCATGAAGAGCTGTTTAAATCTATAGAACGTACAAATGCAGACCTAAGGGCACACTTTCTTCATACACATAGAGATAAATTCAGACAGAGTTGCATTACTTTGTTCCATCTTTCTCAGTAATTTTCTTTCAGACTCTTCACTAACCACTAAAATGAACATCAAAGCAATCTTTAAGACATGCAGCAATATTACTGGCAGGAACACCTGCTACTTCTAACCTCACCGCGCTAATTTACTATCAGCTTGCTGTTTTAAAAAACTGCCTCGCAAACACGTCACTACTCTATTTCTCCTGCGTTCTGCTGCAAACATTGAAAAAAATCAGGAGTGGACAGTGTTAAATTCAGTGATTTAACATGCACAGGTCTACTTTATCTTTCCACAGGGATAGCGAGGCTGTGAATCTCAGCTATGTTGAGCTTTCATTACATTGCCAGGATGAGAGAGGGGGAAAAGCACTATTGTATATGCCTTCCTGCATATCTGCAGCACATTTTTGAGATGCCTGTTTGAAAGGGAACACGAAGAATTCGTCAGGCAGGCTGGTAGATCAGCATTAACGCAGACATTTTTGGTCACTCTCAGTCGACCGCCAAACGGCGTGGAGTGTTTGCACCTTTTCACTCGGCTCTGCTGGCTCGGTGTTTGCCTTCACGCTGGTATCATTTCTTCAGCAATTTCTCAGCAGGAAGAATCGTATTTTATGGCATTAAATAAACCAGGACAAACTCAGCCCAAACCAAATTGCAAAAACTCGCAAGGGTACATTATCACCCAACTCATGTTGTTTCCTCAAAACTAAATAACCCTCCCCGCTCACAGATTTCTGTTTAATTTGGCCTCTGGCATGACAGAAAGGAATTTTTTGCCCATTTACACAACTCTATGAATCAAATGCTGACAACAGTAAGCTGCTCCTCAGTCTGACTTAGAGGCATGCACTACAGAAAAACAGCCAAGTGCCGTGCTTGCTCTATCAGGCCTCACACATAAACCAGAGATGATATGGCCTGTAGCATACAAATCCCTCTGAATGTTAACTTTAGGGAGAAAAAATGCTTCACGGTTCCATCTCTTGAAGACTTGATATATGGCTGAGCCAAATTATCTCAACACAAACACATCTTTGACATTTATTTCTGAACATAAAGCAATGATGGAAAAAAAATCACCATGTATAATTCCTGCAAAAAGAACCCCAAGTCCTAGCTGGATACGCTGCTACAAACTGCTCTGGCACAGGCATCTTAAAATACTCATCCTGTAAACTGAGAACTGATTTAGATTAAGTTTAAAAAATAGTAAAGAAAAAAAAAGTCAAAAGATTTGCTGTTTAAATAGACTTTTTAATGTAGGGCATGCTGGCTCTATTCGTGTTGATATCAAATTCCAAAATACAATAAAGAAATTAAGCAGAAATGTCTATACTAAAGCCCACTTAAAATAAATCTAATTAAGGGGAATAAATAGGACAAGAGAACAACTAATTCCTTGTATTTGGTTCTCTTCAAGGAATATTCACATAAATCCAAGGTCTGACATTTATGCTGTTTCATGTGACAGGGATCAGAATTCTCCATAGCCCAACGCTTCTAAAGCATTTACCCCTACAGCCTGATCGTGCACCTTTGTAATGAATAATAGAAATCTCTCCACATTCACAGTAAATTTTCTATAGACTCGCAAAAGGTCTAACCCCGCAAGCTTTTATCCATGTGAACAGTCACCAGTCATACTTAAAATAAAAGGAATAATTTAATGAAAAAGGGTTTGTAGAATCAGGGATTTAGAGAGAGAACATTCTGGGACAAAGAACGTCTCTCTTATCTGCACTTGTGAAGTGTCTTGTAATCACAAGTATTATATATGTGCTTTGTAATGCAGTAATAATAACAAGGAGAATTTTGAGCACAGTGCCTGAATTAAGTAACTGTCCCGGATCCTGTAAAAATCTTGCCATCGGGCTGCTTTGTGGTAAGGGGAGGGCTATGCGACCTGGGGACCCAGTTCGTGGGCTCCCCTCTGTGTTCCTGGGGGCAGAGGAAGGGGAGGGAGGTTGCCTCGAGCCCACTTTGCTTCTTACTTTTTAGGGGGAAGAAGTCACGAGCTAGGAAAGGACTCGACTCATGGCTGAATGGCTTCAGATAATATTTAGATGCAATGGTCATGCCCAAGTACAGACCACGTCCAAGTCAGAGGCAGAAAAGGGCAATGTTTGTGTGTGTTTATGGATGATCATCTACAAGGCAAAACTCCAGCCCTCGGGACACTTCAGTTTGGGTCTAGACTGAGATGCTATCAACCCAAATCAAGTGCAATTTAAAAAAATAACTATAACAAGAACACTGCAGACAAACTTCTTGTTGGTGAGGGTCAAAAGAAAGGGGAGGAGGAAGACAGCGAAAAGTGTTTCTTAAATAGAGGAGATAAAGATGGCAGGAGATAAAAAGGTCAGACTAGGTGGTCTAAAGGTCCCTGCTAACCCTAAACTCAGTGAAAGATACAGAAAAGCAAACACTTGATCTCAGAAAGATTTGCTCATACAAAGAAAGTCTTGAAAAAAAAAAGCAATGCATGTCTTTCAGAAAAGAACCACCTATGGAAGTAATGTTTATACCCTGCTGGTAGATAAATGCATGATGAACTGCACAAACGGATACTGCTACTATAGGCCACTTCCCTCTCAATTTTAAACAGCATCATACACTCACATTCCTCTTCAAAAAGGTACACTTTCTGCCACATCACACTTGACAGTAATTTCAGAGGTTATAAAAAAATTCTTAAAATGAATAAACAGATCTGAAAAATAAACTACTGATGTGCCATAGGATTTGTAACATTAAGTTGACTTTAAAAAATAGACTAATACATGCAAAGGTCACTAAAATATTTATATTAATGATGGAGCTGAACACTAAGCAGATATTGACTTCTGTTAAGGTGAACCTCAAGATTTATTGGCCTAAGAGGTAAACATTGACTGAGATAAATCCAAGGTCAATATTTACTACCAAGGACAATAAATCTTGATGGCCTATGAAACATAAAATAAATATATATATATATATATGTATACACTTATAGACACAGGTATATCTAGAGATATTTACACAAATTATTTGAAAAAATAATCATCGCCATCTTTTTTTAAAAAAATAATTTTCTTATTTATGCTAGAAAGAACAAATGACCAATTATGAACAAGTGCTAGATTGAGCTATTTGCATATGTCAACACCGATGATATCTAGGGGTAACATTACTGCTTCTCCAATTGACTTTCTTTGCCCAGTGAGCTGGGTGAAATGTTTCCAAGGCATGAAGGGAAGTCAGTAACCCTAAGCCTGTTATTGCAAATTGGCCGTCTTATTGCCATCTTTGTTTGAGAACCGATGCTTGTAACTTACGAAATAAGAGTTATATACAGCAAACTTGGATGAACAATTGTTGAACCCTAGACTTATCAGCAAGATTTTAGGTACTGATTATGAGGGAGCACTTCTAAATTCAGCATGGCTTCATCTAAGGTCAAGTTGCTTCCTACACCAGATGGGCACAGGAAGGCAACACGTGGATATTCTGCAAGTGTTTTAACAAGAGGCACTTCTACTGTAGTTGTGGTCAATTCTGTATGTGCTCAGAACAAAGACTTATCAATCAAACTGAACAAAATAAATAAATAAAAGCATTGGATGACTTTCAGAGTTATAGGCTTTTTCCTTGAACTAGAAAAGCAAATAAATTTAACAGGAGTGCTGACAAAAGTAGACCTTCTTCCTCCAAACAGTATACAAGATCTAAGCCAAAAGGAAACAGATGACTTTTTGTGTTTGTAGGAAGTGATTAGAGAAGATAGAACTTAATTTATTAAGATGGGAGATGGTGATTCTTTTGTTGACTTTTCAGGTCAAGTGTTAAAACCTTCTGCAAATAAGGCAGTAGATACGCTACAACTAAGCCTTAATGGTTCAGGAGACTGGGCCTTTTTGATACTATAGTTTTTTCTTGTTCTTTGAACAATTGTTTTGGAAAGCGAATTGAGAGAAATTTGCAATCCTTACCTACGCCTCTTGATGGCCTCCCCTTTGTAAAGTGCACCAGTTTGAGCAGATAGAGGCTGCTTTACAAAACACAGACTTACTGTCCCAGGGCAGGACATGGTCTGACATGAAAAGGGACAGCTTCCACAACACTTCTGAATTTTTACCTATGCACCCCATGGATAATAGAAGAGGGTTAAAAAAAAAAAAAAAAGGAAGAAAAAACAGAACAAAGTGCTTTAAAAAATTTCATTCATCTACCAGCCTGACAAGTCTAAGGGAAGAATGCAGCACTGCATATACATTGCTGCCCACTGAATTTGCAGGAAGGAAGAACAATTAGAACTGCTGGGCAGGAAAAGGCCTGTTAGCACTGCTACCTTTAACTTGATCTTTAATCTCCTTCTATGCCTCCAACTTGTCACCACAGACATTAATCACCTTACAGGTCTTATAGCTGTCTCGGGCTCATTTATATTATTTGTTTTAATGGTCTCTTTTATGTCGTTGGCTTTCTGTGGTATACAGTTCTGCCCTCATATCCTGTTTACTGTTTTGTTCTATCAAGTGATGTGGTTTATTTTTACGCAGGTTTCCTAAGGCTACTGTATAGCCACAGGTTTCAGTGACCATATCACAGCTGGCCTCTACAGAGAGTACTCCGAAACAAACCATGAAATACTGCTCCAAATATTTTAGGAGCCTCTGAAGTCTCATTAACATGAACACTTCATATTTCACTAAGTTTTATTAATGTTCTCTGTAATTCAGAGAATGGCAGAATGGTTGCACTCTTTAACACGATTTATTTCTTAACTTGGAAAGAACAGTGATTCTCAACTATACAAAAATTGGAACATGGAAGAAGATAATAAACCGGCAAACATAAAAAGAAAACGTTTTTTCTAGTCAGTGTTCTAGATTCAGATGAGATCTAGTGCTAAGTGTTCTCTTGACAGACAGAATCACTGTGTAAATCTGATAGCCAAGATTCTCAAAATTAGAAGCTAAGAATCCACATTTGGGTTTTCAAAAGGACTATTAATTTTGGGACAGTGCTGTTCAGGAAAATATAATGACAAACAGAGTTAATTAATAAGCACAACTTTAAAATGCTTTAAAAAGGACTGCTCCCTCCAAGGAGTAAAAGCTGTGTCAGCTGTGTCCAGAACATGTCTACCACTGGCTGCTCTAAAAATTACACAGGTTTTGTTTCTTGCAAACTATTTACCCCATGAGGATGCTCATAAAGGGACTGTAAGTGAATAGTGATAAGAATTACAATATTCAGAATATTTAGAATAGTTAATCACATTCACTTTGAAATAGAGTCAAAATTTTCCCTTAGAATCGAAGCTCTTTTGGCTACTGTGAAGAATCCCCTATGGATTCTCAATGCAATACAATATATATTTTATACGGTGAACTCCATAGGTAATTATTTCACAGCATAGGAAATGATGAGGAAATAACAAGGAAAGTTGGGGGTGAGATTTTAAGAGAGGTAGTGACTCAGTAGATACTTACTACCTCTCCACTGAGTCCATTTCCAAACAAATGGAAAAGCACCAACTTCTCTCACTTTGATTATTTTAACTAGAAATAGAGATTTCTAAAGATAATGCCTACTTCACTAGCATTTTGAGGGGGAGCTAGTCTAGTAGGTAGTTTTCATGTAGTTGAAAACTAAATCCATTAGACATCCCCCCAGTCTGAAATCCTTTTCCAGAAAGGCTCAGGAAGGCATAACCTTTCCTGATTTGCAGTAAGGAATGTATTGTGATTGTCTGACCTTATATTAACCAGCTCAGAAAAGACTGAACTAAAACACACTTTGTTCATCATCTTTGATGGCTATAGATTGATGTCACCCCAAGGTAACCTGTGTGGCTATAGATTGTCCATTAGTCTAACCTCAGTAATGCAAGGCTTAAAAACAAATTTTGAAGGGAAGAATAATGAAAGTTATAGAGGTAATTGGAAAATGAGACACACTGCAATATCTGCTTACTCCCTTTATTTGATAACTGATATTCTAGACAAAATAAATCAATCAGTTCTTCAAGGAAGCATGTTCAGTGTTATGAGGTAGACTGATGGTTAAAATGGCAAAGTTGATTAGGAAGAAAAACTATATATATATAATGTGTTTAAGACAACAATTTAAGATAGACTAGCAACAGTTGATATTGGAAGAACAAGACCAGAGGTAATTCTAGTAAGAATATTTCAAGGCCTGTTTTTAAGAGAGAAGATGCTATGTTCAGAGGTACTGCACAGAGTATCATAGAAAAAAAAAAGGATGCTTTAGATGACTGAAGTAATAAAGCTGGAGTGAAATGCAGTAATCTAACATGAAAGGCCACGCATGTTAAAGTTACAGCAATAATTTCTGCTTTAATCTGAATTTATTAAATCACTGGATAACTGTAAGCCACCCTTTTCACCCTTGGCTGGGAAAAAAAGCAAAACCACCCTGTATCAGCATAAACTGGGTCACTTCCAAGTGAACAAGGGAAGTGTTAATGCCACTGTAAAAAGCACTTCTGTAAATGATCTCCCTTCAATATCGTGCACAATTCTAGTTTACCACGTGCAAAAGAAACAAAGAAAGAAGATTCATTTGATTCAAAGAGACGTTATGAAAAGGTATTCTGGGATGATAAGCATAATGGAGAGCCTATATTTTATAAAAGAAGATAAGAAGAGTCTGAATCATTTACAGCAGTAAGATGAAGTAGAATAAAAGACGTCATTGTAGTTTATAAATACATAGAGATGAGAAGTATGGGTAAGGGTGAAGATCAGAGTTGAAAAAGAGTCATTTTAACTAATGGACAACGAGGGCATGAAGAATCAACACATATAAACATTTAGTCTGGAAACGAGACGCTGTCTTGCCATGGGAACAGTAGTGTTATGAAGCGGCTTTCCAACAACTGTAGCCCAATAAACTGGGGGAAATAAAAATACCTTCATTTAGGTTATCCAAGGGGTAATATGACTTGGTTTTCTGCACTATCAGATGATTGTACTCAGTGATCCAAGAGAATGCTCTTAGATTGTCCTCCCAAGGACAAGAAGAAAGATGTTTCCTATCAGGGCAATGACGAGTAAAACAAGTGCACGACGACTGTCAGAGAGGACACACTGATTTCTGACAGACTACTCTTGTAACTGAGACAAAAGAGCTGGAAACCTCATCAGATTTGTTCCTCTCAACTTTAAAAGATGAGAGGCAGTGCCAAACACTCAAAACAATAACGTCTTGCCTTTATAAACAACCTTTAGTATCACTGGATATAAAACAGAGCCTTGGACATCTGCTGAGCATGCCTATTGGATTGGCATCAGTGCTCTCCCCCTGGCTCGCACAGAAGGTTACAGGGTCAGGAATGAGACAAGTTGTTCTTCAAAAACAATCTTCCATTTTGCCACTGGTAGCTTTCAGAATCCACCTTCTATATATCTGAAGCCTGTTTCATTTCGCCTGCTTTAGAAATTTTCCTAGCGTCCTCTAGATTTCCTCTGCAAATCCGAGCCTAGCTGCATGCGCTGTGCTAAGTTACTGAGCACCGGGGATGTGTGAAGTTCAGGCTCTTGGCACAGCCCTGGGTAATACTGTATGTCCTGGTACAGACTGGGAACAGGCAGTCTAGGACTACTGTAAGAACTTCATTATTACAGAGGTGGCTTGGGACTGCTTTCTCACTGCTCCACCCAACATCCTTCTCTAGCCTTTAATTTTTCTGCTAATAAATGCTATTTTTAAACTGTGCGAGCCCTCTCCATATTTTGCACATTCTCAGCAGAGATGCAGACAGCCTCTATCCAGACAAACACGCCGTATGGACAGGGAATGACAGTAACTGAGAAAGTCAATACCAGTGGAACAGCGAGAAAAGAGAAAAGCCTCAGGCCCAGCTATCATCCGAATATCTTCTGAATTTTCCTCCTGTTCTTTCCCCCTTGCCAGCAGACAACACTTGGCAGAGCCCAGCACCGTGCTGGATGAGATGCACAATGCACCAGCGCCATGTGCCACCAAGTGCTTCTCCAGCTTCAGCCCATGGGATGGTTAAACCAAAATACAGTTGTGGATTAACACGGTAACTGGCAAACTGGGCGACTCAGCCAGGTTGAGAGGGAAGGCAGGTGCTTGGGTACTGGAATAAGCAGTGTGAGATCATTAACACCCAGCTGATGGATTAAAAGAAAAGGCAAAGGAAATCTCTGAGGTCCCCCTGTCTCTTCCTTTCACCGGTCTGAAGACAGGACAGAAATATGGGCATGTGTAGGGGAGGGTGAGCTATTTTAACCAAAACATTTCATCCATCCCTAAATATGGTCACAAGATTTTAGATACTTGGCTTAGTCTTAAACAGTAAGATTCTGAATTATCTCCAACTGTGTAGGCTGTAAAAGAAAATGCATAAACCAGCAATCCTGCAAACTCCCTAGAAACGTATTCACTGCCAGTTTTTTTTCTGTAGCTGTTACATTCATCAGTGTCTTAAAAAATTAGTATGCCCTACTATTATGTCTCTTTCAAGCCTAATAAGCAATGTTTTGCAATTAACTTCAACTTGGTCTCTTTATTATCATTATCTATCATCTAGAGCTTTGAGATACACCAACAGAAAATGCCAAAGTTATGGCACCACAGATACGGGTTGCATTTTTTTTTCAATGATCAGCAAACAGCAGTATTTCAGTGGCATCTTGGTTACTCTTAGGATTTCTAACCCAAATGGAAAATATGTGGAAAGATCAGCTGTTCTCAAAAATATTGCCAGAAAAACACATTCAAGGGATTTTGGCTGAATCGGAACTCAAACCATTTTCCAGAATATGGCCTTGAACCAACTCAAGAGATCAGCCCAGATTTCATGCTTCAGTTTTATATCTTACCAGATATTCACACACAAGTTTATCTCTAAAAGCTACATATACACACATGTTCAAAAGTGTGAGCATACACACGCAGAGTGTGACACTGCGGTGTAGTCAATGGATTTTATTGCTGTACTTGTAAATGTATATAGTCTCAGAGAGACATCTCTCCTCATCTGCCATAAGAAAGTGTTATATATATGGAGTGAGTGGTTCAAGGTATTATCCACATAAATTTGGAATAGTCAAATTATTTATAAAAAGGCTCAGTAATATCAGATTTTAATTGACAAATGTTGATAAAAATGGAATTTATATTGCCTCTCTAGACTCACGGGCTATTTTTTTTTCTTCTGAAATTGAACAGCTGCCAGAAGAAAATCAGAAATTATAAAGTGGAAGAGAGATGTAAGGCAGCATGTCAAGGGCTGGGAGGAGAAGTATAGTAGAAAACGACCAGAATGAAAGCCAGGTGGATTTAAGGGAGGAAGGAAGAGCAGCGTTGCTGTGAACATCACGAGAATGGAGACAGGAAGGGAGACAGAATCCAAGTTGACCAGAAATTATAATCAATAATAGAAATCGGGAACTAAAAATATCCTTTGAGTTAAACCCTGAATTTTCAATAAAAAGAACTGCAATATGCTACCAATCACCAAATCTCCAACAGATGAATCTGCAATAGATGGATTTTGCCAATCAACAGACATAGTAAACGTTGGTGGGTCTTATATCTCATTTGCATTTTAAAAATGCAAACTGTTATAAATTTGCTTTAATATATTGCTTTTAATTATGCTCTGATTTTTCATGTTTCCATGACTGCAAAGCTGGGTGATCCTACTACCAAGAGGCTGAATCACCAAACAAAGATCAAAAAAACATTAACACAAAAGAACAGAAAAAAAAGAACAGAAACTTTCAAAAAATTACATTTAGGAGAATACACTTTTTTTAAAGCTCTACACTTGCAAATCTATGCAATGTACTGCATTAGTATTATACTCCTGCATATTAAATCAACAAAAATAAGAAAAGAAAAAGCAGACTCCAATAACAAGAAGACATTAATTCAATCACATTGGGAATATACTCTATTTTATGTGAGACTTCCAGTAACTACAATAGGCAGCCAAATTTAAACTGGCCCTAGAATTTTTAAAAACTGACTTTCTGATTGAGTTAGTTTTATGAGAGAGCTATCTAAGAGCACAATTTAATTCTCTTCTACCAATATTTTCTGTTGTTTTGCTCACAGTCCAGAGCTCCTTCATCTAATGTTGCTTTGCAGTCAATTTAATATTGATTAATCCTCCTGCTTGTAGTAGCTCCCACTGAAGTCCACTGAGCTCTGCAGGACTTTAAGGGCTTGTTTGCACAGATCTACTTTCAGGATCAGATACTTTGTAATTTTATTAATCAATCACAGTATCAAAGGATATTCAGAAAAAAGTGCTAAACATAGCTAATGGTTCCCTACCCTTCTTAATAAAAAGCCCAAAGCACAACAGGCAAAGAGCACTTTTTAAGAGTCAACTATTGTTAATATAAATATACTTCACAAAGCTTTCCATCATTTGCTTCTCAGTTATCAAGCCACTGCCATCCAGCCTTTCTCCCAGTCTCTCGCACGGCTTCCTATCAAGCTACAGATCAGATCTCACAGCTAAGGTTCTCCTTTCTCCCGAGACCTAACACAGTTATATGTCATTAATAAGTATTGATTTACATCCCCAAGGATCTTCCACTTCTGTCTTAATCTCTCATCTGATCCATTTGTAGCATTTAAGTGAGGACTAGATATGCTTTCGAGGGACTGTTCAAGTTCAACAGTGCTTAAAAGAACTTAGGCCATAGCAGCTCCAAGTGGAGTTGGCAATATATCTTGAATCTAATAACAGTAACAAAATCCATATTACTGCCTGCTAACTCTAGTTCTGCTGCTTTTCTTTGGTAGGAAGACTAACGCATCCAGCTCCTGCCCAAGTGGTACCACCGAGCCCCGTTTTGCCCTGGGCAGAGTGCTCACATGATGAGATGGTGAAACGGGTGTCTCATCAACGAACATTGTGTTTCTTGCCCAAAGGGTTGCAATTCTCTCTCTTACTTCACATTCCACGCATTTTCACATGTGTAAAGAGAAAGCAGCTGTGCCATATTTTTAGCTTAACTAGTTGAATTCGGAAGGAAAGCAAAGTATTATTTTGCATTCTTGAGCATACTAATGATGCCTTTCCAGCCTCATCACCATTCCCATCAAAACTAACATGTTAATTTACATTCTTCATATAGTACCAATTAGGAGTATAGCAGCACGATACCCTCTATGAGAAGCTATCTCACTATAAGAGACAAAAACATAATGTTCTGATCCTGACCTCATAATGACATACATAATGAATTACTCCAAAGAATACTGTTTATAAGAAGACTAAAACGTGTTCCTTACATATGCTTTAAAGAACATGTAACTAAAAAGGATGCTAAATAATTTTACTTTGAGATGGTGCCAGTGATGTAGAGTTGATTTTAAAAGGCACTAGAGTAAGTTTTATGCAAGGCAATTCTGCAGTACACTGACTAAATAACCCTTCAATACTGCAAAGCATGTATGATTTCCATTTGTAAAAAGTGATGGAAGAAACAGTACTATGTTCAATACTGTTTTCACAATACTGTTCTCCTTCAGCTATACCTGTAACTGAAGTACATCTTATCTAATTGAAAGCACAGACATGTCAACAAAAACATTAAGTAAATTACACACATCATTTCTAATTATGAATGACAAAAAAGGGGCACAATATCAATTTACCAATTTTCCACACTAAATAACAGCCTGAATTTCATGAAATATCTTGTATAGTCCCATTATCTAGAACTTTCAGCAGTATTTGGCTAAGAAATAAAAGATGCACTGCCTAGATGTACGTTTCTTCTTCAGCTCTAATGGAGGCCACCCAGTGGCCAGGTACAGCAGTAGAAACACGTTCTCACCTACAGGTCTTTATACAAGAATCTGTGAACAGAAGAGTAGAAAAATGGTTGCTGTGCATTACTGCTTTAGCTCTGACTTTCTCTTTCAGGCTACCAGGCAGCAGCTGTGCAGCTGCTGTTGGAGGTATGTTCTGCTTCAGAGCAGCACACACACTGCCGATGCTGTAAATATGAGATTTGAAGTAGCATTTGCATCATCTGGAGCTGCTCTTTTCCCAGCCTTTTCTCTCTCACAATGCAGCACTTCCACAGAAAGATTTACATCCATATAGCCTTCTGAGGAGTTTTAAAATAAATACATATTTTGACAACTTTAAGCTCAGCCAGCTTGAAAATTCATCTAAAGTGCTTGTAAGATGTACTGTGGGTGCATAATATATCATGTGGGGTTAGCTGAGATAAAGGTTTAATAGCACACTTAAGAAATACCGTAAGATGGGTGCAGAGTAAAATATATATTACTCACCTATAATCTCACTTACGTATGTGTAAATAGTATGAAAAGAGACTGAGATATGTGCAGTAATTCCAGTGTAAAACAAGTCTGAAATCAGCCCCAACACCACCGAGTGTTTTTCAATCACAAAATATGCTGCTACAAAGATCTTTAAAGTCAGTTGCAGTACACTGCACTAACCAACAGGCAGAAGAGCTAAGACAAACTGTAATAAGTCAGTGTCTATGAGAGATAACACTTTTCTTCTGATAGTTTATTTCTTTATACAAAACTCTGGCTTGTTAAAGCCGACTTCTGTTTACTCACTGAAATAATACGGCTTCATTTTTTTTCACACACAATAAAAATTTCAAGTAATTTGTATACTTACGGAAATCTAAATTTTCACCTCAGGGGTTAGGGTTTGGAAGTGTGTTTTTACTGCTTACTTATTTTCTTTGTTACTTTATACTTCTCCTTTTCAATAACCTTGAACACAGTGACCCCAGGTGGCAGATACAACGATGGCTGGTTATAGAAGCTGAGCCAAACCTTCACGTTTCATCAAGAGGCTGAGAAGTCCCTATGCCCTAAACCAAAAGTCCCTGTCATCAGTGCAGGACAGCTCAGTCCCTGCTATGGAACTGGGGAGGGTTCACTCCAAGCGGGTCAATAAAAGTCCTTAGGGGACAGAGCAATAGCTCCTGCTAAGGTTTTTGTTTCAGAACCACAGTTCCCCATTCGTGTAGCAAGGTTTCTCTAACAATGCAGCCCTCAGCTTTACTTGAACACTGGAAGAAGTCCAGCAGCACCAACCTCCATGTGGGCTAATTCACTCTGCTGAGAGGCCAGGTAAATTACCCTGCACAAATCCTCACCCTGTTGCAGCCAGGCAGTTTGCTTTGCCCAAACTTGATCGTTTAGGTAGTTCGGTACTACTAGCTTGCCCTGTAGACATGTATGAAGTTACTTACAAAAGTGAGGCATAGATCCAGATCCAACAAAAAACACTAAGTAGTCTCCAGCTCCTTTTTTATTATTTATTTTAATAGGACTTGTGCTTCTTAGCACCTTTCTGCAAGCCTCAGCTACTCCACTTCACTGTTCCAACTGCCTCTACAGCTCACTGGTTTTTCTCATTATACTGCCTGGAAAAAACTTCAGCTGCGTGAAGTTTGCATTCTGTGACCCGTAACAGCTTAATGTAAAACAGCACAAATAAAGCATTACCAATGCAAAATGGTAAATTAACAGTAGCCAGGCACACACACAGTAGCTCTTCCATCTTTACAAACCTGTTTTATTTCACAGGTACAATGGACTGGTGAGCCATCTCCTCTGTCCTGGTGCAAGGCTCCAGCCACAAGAACAGCCATTGTGGCTGCAAGGCTCTGCTCAGAGGCTTCACTCCAGGAGAGAAAAGCGTGCCTGAGAGTTGATGTAAACAAATTAATTAAAGTGCAAGGGGAGACTTTTCAAGCTGCTCACCAAAAAAAGAGCTGCCCAACAATATTTATTAGATGGTACTTTAATTTGTATCAATTAGCCACCAAATTCATGTACAACATTAATTAACCTCACGTGTGTGATTTTCAGTCTTGAGCCAAAAGAGCTCTGGGAGAGATGAAGCATAGGATATGCCAATACCTTTCCAGCTAGATTGCTCATCATTTGCTGAAGAGTCCCCTAATGGAGATGGAACTATCCTGCCACTGCAAGAGGGTGTCACCACGGCACTAGGACTAGGCAAACAAACAAAACTGATAAATAAGAAATGTGGAGAAGCCTACCAGAAATAAGCTCTACATAAACTCTGCATGAATTTTGCCTCACTTCACCCATGGGCATGAAGAATACAGTTAATATGGAGTCTAAAACCAATAAAACTCTGTATTTTCTTTTTCTCACTGCATCTCTTACGCTCTAACCTGATTTATAACACTAAGTATTGGAAGGAAGGAAGAACCTACCTATTAGAGCTATTTGCAGAATCTCCATTGTTCCCACACAATTTAACCTTGTTTTCCATGAAAGCATCCTTTGAAAATGAAACTATTCTAAATGCAGATCGCTCACATTCACAGTAAGCGTATTTGTTGGGCAATTATTTTAATAGGAAGCTACTGAAAAAAAAATAAAAATTTCTGGCATAATGATATATAGCCTAGGTAATTAAAAATAATCTACATAGAACATATGCAAGTGAAGATCAGATTTCAAGTGCTGAATTTGTCTAGAATTCTAAACCAGAAAACGGAGGAAGTCCCAAACAGCACAGTAAATGAAAATACTTAGAAGTTAGCAAAAAGAACACACGACATAAGGAAGACCCTAAGGTGCACTGAATTAGTATGCTTATTGTCCTTCTAGTCTAAATGCAATTTATGTATTACCAAAAAATGCTAGGAGTCACACAACCATGAATCTATATTAATACGCTGTAGCATGGCCAAGAAAACTTCAGGGATGTTAAAATCTATGAAGAGCTCAATTAGGATGTGCACAGAAGGCATGAGACATTAAAAAGGGTTGTTTTATAGCCCCTGCTCCAAGATGACTCAGTAGCAGCGAGTAGACTGAGTTTGACAAGGAGAGTATGAAGTCCAAAAGATGCCACAACAATTTGCCTAAGCCATTGAGCAGCTTTATTTCAGCAATATTTTTGTACCAGAAGTTGGGTAAACTGACTGACATTGCTGAGGATGGTTTTGATAGTGCTGCAAAGCTCTTGTCCACCTGTCAAGGAATCAAACTGTATGTTCCAATAATAGAATAATTATTTTGTATTCTTGGAAAGAAGTTCCAGTCAAAGCACAGGGTTTAATAAATAAGAAAGAAAACATGACACATGACATACCATTAAGGAACAGCAACTAAACTTGGATGAAACACAGCTTATGCCAAATCACTATTTTAAACCACTTTTCTAAAAGCAAAGAAAAATCTGCATTGATGTTGTAACCATGCTGATGAAAGCAGCTGTAAAAGGAACACAGGTCAACTGTGGTGATGAAACTATAGGGACTTGGAACCATGGCACCGCTACAATATTTTAATATAGCAAATCCAGTCTATCATGGTGAAGGTTCAGTTAGCTGTTCTGGGAATTATCAGGATGCCAAAAGGCCAAGGTCTGTTTCTGGATATTAAAAAGCAATTCCCATTCGCCTCACGGTATCATGATGTGTCTCTGTGAGGAAAGGGCTTGGACCAGAGTTTATCTATTGGACAATGAACAGAGGAAAAATGAGTGAGTATTTCAAACGTAGCAGCAAAGTCTTCTTGCTAATCTTTTAAACACAAAATAAATAAGATAATATTAAATTCAGAAAATATGTAAATATATTGCTTTGTTTCTCATTTCTCCCAATCTTTTTAATCTTTATACAGTTGACTTTCCATGATAAATAGATCTCACAGAATATCAGAAATACAAAAGAAAAAAAATGTGGAAACCTAAGCTGGAATTTGGCTTAATGACAGCAAACTCGGTCTTTCATTGCAAATTCAAAGAGTGATATCAGGAGGTCTAGCCTTTACATGGGCCTTGTAGTAACTCTAAATACAAAATAGATTATCAGGACAGTGAAGTGCTTTCCCATTAATGTGAGTTAAAGCTCCACACTGTGCAGTTTATTCTTCTTACCTCAATTATTGTATCTGGAAAATCATTCTATTTATGTCAGCCTTTATTCTAGGATATCCATTCACATTAGCAAAGAACTTCCAAATCCTCTGGAATCATGATACAAATCCACTTTTCTCAGGCTTTATCCACAGACAGAAGAGTGAACTGAACCTGATTCTGCAAACAGTGATGATAATTGCCAATATTCTAGTTAATTCCCAATCTTTTAGTTACCCAAATGGTGCAGGATTAGGACATAAAAGCACAGGGCACAAGAAGGTAGGTTATATGTGGTCAGTGAAATAATTTTCGCAAGAAGCCATCACCATGCACTGCTCGTAAATACTATCACTTAGAAGTGAGCTTGGGCAGACGTGGCTCTTTGGGCAAGAATACACAATGTTCAGTACTGAGACACCAGTTTCCTCGTCTGGTCACATAAGCACTTTGGACAAAGCAGAAGGCTCAGTGGTACCACTGGTGGATGCTCCACCTTCCCTGTTAGCAGTGAGATCAACCATGATGTGCAGTATGAAGAGACGACTGATTAATAGGTGCTAAGGCAGTCACAGCCTTCCTGATGCTATCTACCACAGACTACAGAATTTCAGAGGCTCCTGAATAATATCCAATCATTTGTAATTGAACTAAAACAATAGTTTAGAAAGACACCCAACACGTGCCTATTTCAGGCATCCAAAAATCAGTCAGGCCCCAAGCTTGGCTTTCAGGCATACCAAAGTCATATTTTCAAGTGTTTTGTTCACAAGAGATGAGTGCTGACTCTTCATTAACTGAAATAAATTTTCGTGTCATCACATTTTGCCATCTCTGAAAAAAAACAGAATATAATGGAGCACTTCAGAAAGTTCTTTAAGAACTAGCAGCAGTGGAGAGCCAAGCTTGATCTGAAGACTTCATGCAATGGAAAATCTGCCACATGCCGAGCTAATTTAAATTATGGATCTGTTCCCTGCTTATTCAAAAAAGCAAAAACTCAACTTTTCCAGTCTGAATGTGCCCAACTTCAGCCACCAGCTTTTGGATCTCACAAACCTCTGTCTATTAAAGAGACCTTTGCTGTCACCCACCTTCCCCTTCTAGACCATGATCAAGTCACCTTTCACTCTGCTTTATTAAACTAAACACACTCTGCACTTAAGAACTGCAAAGAGTGCCTTAAAACAGCATCTGATGCCATTTTCTGGATACGTACTACTGTTTTCTATTTAATGCAGTACATGGTGGACTGCATTATATGCTTCTAGTGCAAATTTTCTGTCCACAAGCAGGTCTTCATGTTGCTTATAAAAACTGAATAAATGTAAAAGAAGTCAGAGCTTTGTGTTTTCTTTAATTTCAGGACGCAAAAGGCAATTAGAAAACTAAATTTATTTTTATGGCCTTCTTTTAAAAGAATAGCAGGAAGAGAGAAAAGGAATATGATGGTGCCAAAGGGTTAACGCATTCAGTTTGGGCCAGTCTCAATATCTGAATTAAGCAGCTGACAGTGCATGGTGTGTCAGTCTCTTACAGCTGTTCCAGTTGATTCAAAGACCATCTTTGTTTCTTGAAATCTTAGCAACTGTTACTTTTTTCCAAAGACAATGATAGACCAGCTGTTACCTCACAAGATGCAATGTACTTCAGGTCAAAATCTTTAGTAAGAAACTTGTAAAACAAGAACTAAATCATTGTTTGGGTTTGTCAGACTTCTCTTCATTAGAACAGAGTTAGGAGTCTAACGATCAAGTTAAGTTCCACTTGGTATTTCCATTAAGTGCACTGGAATGACAGAGAAATTTCATCTGTTTGCTAAGCTGAATCTCTGTTTCTATAAGAAAAAAAAAACCTAAACACCTTAGTGTTACAGATTATTTTTTGTTCTAAGGTCGGTTTCTGTCTCTCTATTCAAACTGTGTTACTCAGCAGATGTCATCTTGTAATGGAAATGAACAGGTCGAAACATTCACAATATAAAATGGGGATTTTCAAGAGAACCTTCTAAGAGTTGATAGTTCACTTCCCACTGTATATCAATCAATGTGAATATCTAGTTCCTTTAAGCTCTTTGAACATCCCCTTCTAAATACATAACTAAGCAACTTAATCATACAGTTGATCCTCCGGTACCGGTGCCGGTAATACTCCCACTTGAAGAAAGGTAGGCTTTCGAAGCTGTGGAAGGTTGCAAAATCAGTCACCTAATGAAGACTTATTAGAGTAGGAGTAACTGCTGACAGGTTACCTACAACCTTTCTGAAACAAAGAAAAAAAAAGAAAGAAGAAAAGGAAGCTTCGCTTTAAAGAACTTCAGTTGAAATAAACCATTGTTCTTCCATACACAGAGACAAATTACTGCTCCCAACAAGCTTCCAGCTGCTCTGATGCGAAGGATAAAGACTTGCTGAGAAGAGTGGATGTTTTTTTATTCAACCTTTATGTTTAATTCTGGAAAGCCTTAGCATTGAGTAATGCATTTTCAGAACGACTGCCAGCTAATTGTTGTGTAAAGAAGCCCACAAAGGCACAGTCACATATACTGCAGTGGTAGAAAGATTTTACAAGGCCTGTTAAATTCGGCAGTCTTAATTTTTCTGTTTTACTTATACAGATACAGTTTTTTTTTATAAGCATGCGTGAATACTATTCGTCTTGGGCTGTTTTTTCTAGGTTTAAAAGGATTTAGGTAAATTACTTCTCTGCTTTAAATCTGTTTTTTTGGAATTGGTGACATACTGCCCATATGTAAACCACTACTCTATGCAGAATTAAAAATAACTGCCATTAGGAATGGCGCCACTAGTATTTGTGATGAAGAATATAAACTGTCTAACAAAACACTGAGGGTGAATCACAACCTCTAAAAAGCTATGAACTGACAGTATTTGTTTCTAAAGATAAAAATATCCATAAATACCAAATGTGTGTGCTTTTAGTTATGTTTAAGAGAATAACCTATCTACCAGGCCAAAAACTGACATCACAAAAATGATTCTGTAGTACAAAATCTGAATGCTGTCACGCTGCTGTAGAGGGATTGATAGTAAAGCAGATACAATCTCCTGATGACTGCTGAGAGCAGAACTTTGCATAACTAATTTAAAGAGTGCTGCCTGCAGGCACCACAATGGTAATTAAAGACAATAATTCTTGGGTAAATGAGATGGATGCACTGGAAAATAAAGTCAGTGTTAAATTCACAGCTAATCCTTGAATGGAGAATTGGATCATTTATTTTCCAAGTGGCTGGGCAATTCTACCTGGTTTCATTTCCATCACTACTGCCAGATGACTCTTGTCTCCAAAACCCATAACTTCTCCTAGTTTAAGTAGTATTCCTCATTGGCAAGCTCCAATTCAGCAAGACCGAATCTGCTTCAATTTAAATACATGAATAGTTCCTTTGACATCCATGGCAAGTCAATGAACAATCACATTTACAGTTAAGCACGCTCTTTTGAAAAGCGTGCTGAATCAAGGCCATAAACAAGGCATAAAAGACACAAAGGAATGCTGGATTGCCAGACAGTTTACCTGGAAAATACCTTGGTGTTATCCAAAGAAGGAAACCTTTTGTTTAGTATGCTTTGGTTCATTTGAGAGATGCGCTTCCTCTTCGTGGTTGTTTACAAGCAGAATTCAAAAAAACAAGCTAATCATCAAATATGACTGAACCTCAGAAAAAATCTCTCACAGAGTTTGTGCACCAGTCTGTTCACTACCAAACCTGTTGCACGTACATATAATTTGTATATACACATCCTCTCTGTCCCCAAGTTATCACGGTCTGCTGACCATCTCCTATAGTTCCAGCACAGACGGGACGTCCACGCCTCTACAAACCTTCACAGGATGCAGCCCATCCCTTGTGCACCCTGCACAGAGTGCATTGGGATGATGCAGTCATCCTCTCCCTGTTGCTACTTTCAAAAAGGAGGGGGAGGAAACCCCTCCAACAGTTTGGTCACATAAAAAAAAATGAACGTCACACAAGGAAGCCATGTTACTGACTCAAAAAAGCCCTCTGCCCCCAGCTCAGCCATGCTGTGCTGTGCAATTTCTCTCACATCTCTTATTCTTTCCATCTCTCACCTTCTGAGTGGCTTACCTCTTTACATTTTGAGCATTCTTGGCAAGGAACAATTGCTCATTATAGAGGTATTCACACCACCTATTTCAATCATCTGATTTTGTCCAATGACTACTAAAGGACCTCAAGGTGCGGTTTTTTCCATCCCTTAATTTGATCTCAGTTGCTGCTGCTGCCAAAAGGGAGGTCCCGCCCTGCACTCTTCCCTCAGCTGCACGTTTCCACTGCCTCCCTTAGGCAAGCTGAAGGATTTCTGCAGCCAGGTAGAGGGTGGAAGGAACTGATCTGACTTGAAAACTATCCCTACAAGGGGAGGGTGGGGACACCACTCTTCAGAGAGCTGAGCTGGCTACCTGTGGCTGCTCAAGTGCTAATACCAGAACAAGGACAGCAAAAGCAATGTGTAGCCAAGTCTTGCACTAACTGTGTTACTTCCTCCTTTCGTAGCAGCTCAGAGTTGGTTTGGGTTAAATCAATTGTGAAACCATAGCCTGAGGCTCCCAGCTTAGGTGTTTTTGAGCAGTAGCCAACTTAGATGCCCACAGCAGGCAGAGTAAATATCCTCCCTAAACATCCACATGGTTTTAGCACAATGTGGACTCCTGGAGCTACAGAAATAATAAAGCAGTTTCATGGGAATGGAAGTTTTCTTGCACTGTTCTGCACACTGTGTGCAATATATGAAGCACAGGCAGAAGCTAGATCTGTTTGTTTTTTAACAAAGGAGTTAAGTTACAAATGCAATGAAAATACAGGATGTGTAATGAATATGTCATAGCTGTGGCATCCTGTTTCTAAAATATCTTGCTCCTGAATGGTGCCGTCTTAGGTTTCTTCCACATATATGAAACTTTCCAGCTGGCCTGCAGCCAGTGCTTTAATAAAACATGGTATTATGCAGAAGTGAATAAAGCTTATAGTAATAATAATGTCCTTGAAATTAACTAATCACCAGAAGTTTCAAAAATATTTTAATGTGAGATCAACAGGACAACAACTAAAATTCACCTGTTAGCTAAGGGAAACCACTTTTCACGAATTTAGATTATGCCTACACTGAAAAAGTACCCAAGTCATTAATGATCTGGATGACAGAATAGGTTGTTTTCTGAATTTGAAGACCATACCTAGGTGAAAAGGAGCTACAAGCAGTTAGAAACAAGATAAGGATGTAAAATGACTATAACTTGAAGAAATGGACTGAGAAAATTGATTAACTTTCAATAAAGACACAACTGCTAAGCATTATGTTTGGGTAGAAATAACCCAAATAGTCCAAACACATGGTGAAGACTCACTGCCAAGGTAGCATTTACGCAGAAAGGATCCAATGATTCCAAGGATCACATGCTAAATGGAAGTCAACAATCTCCTGTTGCTGTGAAAAATACAGAGAAACAAGAAAGATGTGGACCAACTGAAGAAAGTTGAGGGGAACAAAAATGGTCAGTGGTCTGAGGAACCTGGTCTGCCAAGAAAGATGGGGAGAATGAGATTCAATAGAGAAAACAAAAGATGTGAGAAGAAACAATAACCCTTCAAATACATTTTAAAATGAGGAAAAAAGATATAAACAGGAATACACGAATGTCTCCTACTACTGAGGATCCAAGCATGACAAAAACAGAGCTAAGAGACTTCTCCCATCCAAACACAGGACATACTAAATTATGTTCAAAGAAATTGCCCAACCAGTCTTAACAATCATAGGCTCGCTCTACAATCTAAGTGTCCTTACCACTAGAAATTATTACCACATGTCTAGTTTACATCCATCTTCTACAATTTAAGCCTAATTCTGATGTTTTGTCTTCAGGAGACAGACACATTACTCATTTCCGCTTTGAGGGCGCCCTTAATACATTTTAAGAACGTTACTGTATCTCGGTGCTGAGGAAATCTTAATTTGGACCTTAGTGTCCTTCAAATAGTGTATGTTTATGCCCAGTATCTCCCTATAGGAGTCAACTTTGGCACCAATCACGGATTACAAAACTGCCTGAATTGGAGACAACATCATTAAAAGATTTGTAAGAAGGTAGTAGAACATCTTTCTGAAATGCTAACAGCAAGATAATGGTATCTAAAATACCTGTGTCCAATTCTATCCGTAGTATCACAGTAGTGTCTGCCCACCACAATGTTTGAAAGGGTGCTGGGAAAAAGGTAAGAATTTTTACTTTGAGAAAACTCTTGATTGACTTGCATGCCAAATAGAAGTGCCAATTTTCATGTTATGTGTTGGCTCTGATGAGCATAGAAAACTAAAAAAAAATGCCCTTTATCCTCACATCTTTGCCATGCAGGCAACACACAAGCAATGAAACACTGTGTGTTGCTTTAATAAATACAGCCATTTTTTTTATCATTTAGTTTACTTGTTGTTGCTTTTCTGTGCCTTAATAAGAGCTTGATATTTTAGCAAAAGCATTAAATAAATTTTCCTAACTTTTGTTTCCAAAGTACTTTCACACCAATATACTGTTCAAACAAACCGATTTATTATTAATCCAAGTAATAAATTACACAAAAATATTCTGAAAGCTGTCACAGCCATCACAGCTGCTTATAAAGAAGCAATAAAGAATAAAATGCTTGTAAAAGTTATGCTATTAGCAAAAACTCTAGAAGTGGAGTCTGGAAGTGCACATTAAATAGCTATGTACACCCTCTGCTCCTTCATGAAAAAGTTTTACATAGCCTTAACACATAAATTTTACATAGCATTTACATAAATACATGGTGAACATTTACCCATTCCACTTCTTAATGTGGTTAAGAGTCCACCACACTTCTGAACGGGGACTGAAAGGCACAGCTCATGATTCACAGCAGAGCAAGCACTGGTGACATTCTGGAACCAAGATGACATGCCTCCTGATCTCAAGTCCTGCTCTCTCATTCACTGGTTATGCTGCAGCTACATCTCCTTCTCCTCCTCCTTGAGTATCGTCAGCTTTGGGTCCAACTTCCATTCCCACAGCAGGTCTCCTCGAAACCTTCTCATTGTCCCCCTTCAGGCCAGAGTCCTCAGTGGCTGCCCCAGTCCTGTAGAGACTGAACAACCTATCAGTGAAATAATGAGATAAAATATTTTACTTTTATCCACAGAAAGAAAATGAACGATCTCTTCCTTCTTTTTCCCCTTTACTATACAACGTCATAGCAAAACCAAGGGTGTGTACTTGTATTGCAGCATTACATGCTGAACCAATAAACATTCTTGCAAGCTACACTGCTAGGTTAAGAGAGATTAGGACAATCAAACTAGCCCCTTGTCACCAGTTCTGACTTTATACACCATTTCACAACGAGGAAGCCTTAGAGGATGTTAATCTGCTGGAAATCCAAGAGTGGGAAAGGAAATAAATTGCTGCCAAGCTATGGGTGTAATTCTATCTTCGCATAGATATAAATCATTCATTGCCTGCTGAGTGAACAAAAACAACTAAGTAGAGGGCATCAATACAACGCACCCTGCCTTGCTGATTTGTCCCATATGCAAAATTCTCAAGTGCCATATACCAAAAGAAGGGGGAAAGTTTATGCAAACTCTAACAACCTTCAGAATTAGGCATGTTAGGAGCGTAGCTGGACCTGAACCATGAGATCATGTTGGAGCTAGGAGGAGTAAGGTCAGTAAGGAGCTTCTTCACTTTATTCAGCCATCAGAATCAATAGCACAGGTCACCTAACATAACTTCCTACCAGCATTATGGAGGGAAACTACAAAGATAACAGAAGAGAGTATTTCAAAAAGTGCATCTAAGTGTAATTTAATTTTTGAGTTCTTTTTATTAAACACAAATACCATAAGCAAGGAACAGTAGTGTTTTATTAAGTAATTTTTACTGTGACTTCGTCTAGAACACAACAGAGAAACAAGATGGCTTCTGCCCTCAACTGAAGTCAAAGACAAATCATGGCAAAGACCATCAACTATATAAACTAAACTTATATTTATAATGCAAAAATACCTCACAGTTAATATTGTCATTTCACTTTTCCCCAGTAATATCAAAAGAGGGTGAATGCATCTTACCTGGCTATAGGTCCAAATCCACTGATGTTCTCTCTCAAAGCTCTCAAGGCTGTTTATCCTTGAACAGGCTGCCGGGCAATTCCTATATCTTCTGGGTGCACAGCCTGCACAGGATTGTCTTCTGCATCAAAAGTTGTTCTGTGCTGCTAGGAACACCTCCAGAGCTGTCACACGAGAATCGGTTATGAAGCACTATTCATACATATGTGAGGCTTCAGGGGGCACCAAGTCAGGACCAGATAGGCACCGAGTTGCTGATCTTGCAGTGGTCATAACTAGCAGGTTGTTAGAGTGCTCTCTGCCTTGGAAAACTGTCCTCTTGGTGGCCAGCTCCATAGCTTCTGCATGATGTTTGCGCATCAGTATGAACTACGCTTTTCCAAAAACATCTTGCTGGACTCACATCTGAGCTTAAGTAATATGCTTCATTGCCCACCTAATAAAACTCTCTTCCAAGAGTTTTGGGGTGGAGTCACGAAGGAAGTGGAGTATGGAAGAAACACGGAATGAAGGGCAAAACCCCCACGTGAATAGAAGCCAGCCAATATGCCATCATATGGGGTGGGGGAAAGGAGGAGAGAGTAGAGTTAAAGTACTCGTGCCTAGGGACCTGCAGGATGATATAAGAGCACTATGAAAAATCCACGCTCAACTGCCAGCCGCTAAATACATCCTAACTGCAAAGCAGACACACCAAAGTCTGAACAAAGTGAAAGGGCCAAGGTTTGCCAAACATCCCAACGAAAAAAGGAAACCAAATCAAAGCACATATATATAAACCCAGACATGAGCTTGCTCCTAGAAGACTGTAACTGAGCTTGGGCTAATAACAAGCCAAAACACAAGCATAAGTCCACAGTGTAAGCACACCGATACATACCCATGTACTCTCTGCAACTCACTAAGCTGTCCAGTTCATAATTACGCTTATCACCCCCAAGGCATCCCTGTTTTCCCACAGGTCTTCAATGGTTATCCTGCTGGTGAGTATTTCACAGAGATTTTTAATATAGTAAGGTACTTGTGTTGGGTGTGAAATACTCTAATAAATAATCAAAACCAAACTATACCTACTTAAAACACACTGCTTTAACTTTTTACAGTTAGTTTCTTACCAATTCTAAAAAAAATAAATAACGTGATACATCCATGTAAATTGGAAGTTTTGCTGTCAGTGCACACGTAACAGACCAGTCCTAGACAAAGAAGGACACATAAAATATCCATCAGGTGCACACGTAAATGCAATTAAAAAGCCACACATTTCTGATTTTGCAGATGAGAAAAAGAGCTTCCTTAGATTTAAAAACACATTTCCACTTACAATAATGGGCATTTTGCCACTGACTTGGAGAGAACAAAGGATGTTACTCAAGTTTTATCAAGATTTTACTGAAGTCAAGGGTAAGTCCCAAGAGAAACCAATTGACTGCCACATCACTTTTCAGAGCCGCACTGTTCTTTATACTATTAGCTACTCTTGAAACACACATTTTGACAAGAGTTCCTGATAAACTATCTCTGTCACTTTTAGTACTGATGAGGTTACGGTTGCTCATTTATTGCACTTTTCAGTATAATTTTACACCAGAGAGCATGTGCATGTGTGTGTACATGTGTGTGACAGACAGCAAACCTTTTTTAAGCATGGCATATAAAAAGATGCTATCTAAAATAAAACCACGAATGTAAACCTGAACAAAACTATTTGAAACACCAGTGCAAAAATATACTTGTTTACCTTATCAGTTGCGTAAGAAGTCATGCTGAAGTTCATTCGTATGGGATATTTGACACAAAAGTAATAGATTACACTTTGTGTTTACAAATCAGGGTGCATGTCAAACATAAGAACGTTCACAGCTGCGAAGCAGCAAGTGGAACACAAGTTCCATTGGCTACATAGCCATGGAACAGATTAACTTAAGTATCTTTTCAAAGAAGAAAAAGTATGAGTTATCCACTGTAAATTAATTTTTGGCCCTGCTAGTCCATCCTTCCTCCACCTGAATACCTCCTAAATCTTGGAGAATGGTCAACCATAAAATTAAATGAAACAATGATACTGTCATAAGTGTAGAAAGCACTGAAGAAAATGAACACCACCACTGCAGCACAGAAAATCAAATGTCCTCATCTAGTTTTCCACCATTCCAAGAGGACAGAACCCCAAACAAAGTCATATGCCATATACTTTACGGAACTACCTATCTGCATCAACCAGATGCAAACTGCAAGTGACAGCAATGGTATACTGCAACTTGCTGACTCCTCCACGCTTGACAAGCAAACACAGATAAGGACCATGGCATAACTTCAAGAATAAGCTCAGCAGAATACAAAGAAAGAACATTTATTTGTTCGTCACAATCCTGTCTGCAAAAGCAGAATTCATGTGTCTTTCTTTGAGTTCTCTTTTCCTCCAACATGAGCAATACCTTGCTATGCTTGTCATGAGTCCTGAATATGGCACCTGAACAAGGCAGGTGATATCCAGCTGCATTCGCTCTAGTGCAGAATCCGGAAACCAAGAAGATTCTAAAGCTTTTGACAGCAGAGGCAGTACACACCTGGTAAAGCCGTAGTTCGAGGACTGCAAAAACAGACAGTCTATGACCCTTCTGCAGCACACACATGGGAGTGACACTGTGCACAGCTCCTCCCTCCTACCATATATCTACAACAGGATAATCTGGCTGACACAAATAATTGAGACATCTGGAATGGTTTGGAGACACCATAACCATGATGTACAATCAGCACAGTGCAGGACAGATCATTTTTCCTTCCGTCTTTCCCTCTCACGCCTACTTAGATAACATTTTACCAAAACGTGCCTTTTACAATCAGAAAACCCACCCCTCCATTGCTTGTCATGGTAGCACGCAGATGGTATAATTAGGATTTTCAGCAGTTCTGTTCAGGAATTCTCTGTTGTGGGTAAAAAAAGCTCGAAGAAATGTGCAGTTAGTCCTCTTCTAATTACTCCAGAAATCTGCATGCTAATGTGGTATCATAATAATTAGGATTGCAAAGTAATTAAACTGTGTAAATGGCTGCAAGAGGGAGCAAAATTTGCACACTTGAAAACGTGCTTTGATTGAAAGCTTACGAGTATCCCATTGAAGGATTGTATTGCTTGATGTGCTGCCAGTAATAAAAACGTCAATGCAGACAGAATCTTTGTCCTTTCTAACCACAGGCACAGCTGATTTTAAAATATTAAGCATGTCTGAATGAATTTGAATCTGTTCTCTTTTTTAGCTTGCGATTTTACCCTCTTCATAATATCTTGGGGGGGAGCACATCTAGTATAACTCTAACACATCAGTGAGTAGTTCTGACCCCTGAGGAGCTTTCTCAGCTAAAATTTAACACAATTTCTTGTCTTCGGGTCAAGCTATAGAATCCTTAGAATCATAAAGCACCTCATACCTTCGTTCATTGTCATCAAGATGAGCAAAGAGTACGTTCTTGGAGATGGCCTTTGCCAGAGCAGTCATAGTCTTATAGTCCTTTGGAATAACCTGTAGGAGAAAAGGAAGAAGGGTAACTACATTTCTGGTTGTATTTCTTCATAGATCTTGAAATCTATAGAAAATTCCATTATTCAAGATAATGGATGCAGTTTGATTTCAACCACATTAGGCTATAATATAAAGCCACTAAGAAAGTAAGAAACTATGGTTTTCATAACATGAGGATAAGAAGTGACGTTCTCAATATGACAACCAAAAAACAAATACAAGGTCCGGGATAAGAAGAAACTGGACTGAATTGCAGTCATGATCTCTTGCTCTATTAAAAACACCCTAGCAGTTCAGCTTACTGCTGAGAAGCCAAGAGTAGATAATAGAAATCACTAAGACATTCAACTCCAGCTTTTCTGGCTGATGATAGAATAGTGTTGATTGGCCTTTCTCAGACACAACCTGCAGCAATGAAATCCACAAAGCAGAGACCTAGGTGGGTCTGGTGGGACAGGGACACAGAAAACACAGGAAAGATTGTTCAGTTGTCACAGCAACCAGGCATCTGAATAAAATGAAGCATCTGGAACAATCACTTGATCGTGTCTTATATCACTTTTCTAAGTAATCATTGAATTTGCTCTTCAAGTAGATAATCCACTTTGCGACAAGGTTCCTTTTCTGTTAGTTGGTAAACTACATGTTCTGTCAGATGTGTTGACTGCTTTCTCTGGTTTCAGGAATGAAGCAATGAAATAACCCTCTGTAGAAATCTTTCTTTGTGCTCCCCAGGATGGAACCATGCCAGATGTTCGCTCAAATCACACAGTTAAATCTCCTTTGATTTTCTCTCAAGCGACATAACTCATTGCACTGCCTTTAGCACTACTCATCCTATAGCTCACGCCTTCAAGGGATCCTTTAAATTGACTTACGACCCAGATGTGTTTCTATCCAACACCTGAATTCAAGCCAGTGGTTCTTCCAGGCCACTATGTAAAAATCCATCTGTTTGCAATAGTTTAATACAACCCTTGCCTTGCTTTTTACACTTTTAAATTTGTTTCATAATTTGTTCTTTCAGTGTCCCCCTTTCTTTCTCTGCTCTAGAAACCTCTACCACAAACACACAGCCATGGGATTCGCCATGGGATTATTTGCTTATGGCAGAAGACAAAGCACCGACACAAAACCTCTCAGAGCTAGTTCCATATTCATTGCAGCATCTACAGCCTGACAGGAAACTATCCCCTAAATTACTATTATTTTTTAACCTCAGTCAGCTAATTCTAGGAAATTAAAATCACAACAGCCCTTGCCACAGAACACACAGAATATGATCTGTATTGCTTCTTCTGGCTCTAGACCGATTACTGCCTAGAAATCCTACGGTTGGGGCTTACTGGCATCACTGCTGAAAAAGGAAGAAAATAAAGGTAACTTCAGGTTCCATTAGAAACATAAACTACTCAGGGGTGTGACCTGAGTGTGGGAATGAATATTTCCTTTGATTTTCAGGAGAGTCATGTGGAGCCTGTATTAAACAGAGCCAAATGTTACCCCCTCCTGGAAGTTTTTAAGGAGGATATTACAGACTGCACAAAAAGAAAAATGTTTGAAAGTGGCTTTTAAAGCATCATGCAAGATTTAACAGTGCAATGCATTAATACTTTGACCACAGTGTTTTTAAAACATACAGGGTACTTGCAAGCACTATTTAACTGCCACAAGAATACTCTTCCATAATTGCTTTAAGGATGAAAAGCTTTCCTAATTCTTTATTTCCTGGGACAGAAAATCCCAGGGTAGCCAGCAAACTTGTATCATACGTGGATGACAGAAACACAGCTGACTGCAAACGCAAGAAGTGTTCTGCCAAAAAACATTGACTGACAAAATGTATTCCCATAAAGTAAAAGCTCTTTGGGTTAAATTTACTCCAGGCATGCACGAAAGCACACAAGTAGAATCTGTCAACCTTATGAAATGCATTTTTAGCCTAGCTCCTTAAACAAGTATGACATACATTATTATAATGTCTGTCATTTAATAACCTCTAAAAGCTTTGACCAGTTTCAAACAACTTTGCAGAGTTATTAAGAGGTATCAATGATATAAAGTACCTAGTCGTTTTCATGAAAAAGGCAGTTAAAGAAGAGAAATCTAGAGGAAGGAAAGGCCACAGAGCGTAATCAGCATTTATTTAACAGTAGAGAATCCATACAGAAAAGTGCTACAGAAAAGCAGGATTTGCAGGTTTTACTGCTTATGGGATTTTCTGTTTTGGAGAGATCTGTGTCCTGGGAGCAATTTGTGCAACTAAGCCAGGTTTAGAACATTATGTTATGCACCCTTCTATGGCAGTGATCAGAAGTTGACACAGACGGTTTATTTTTAAAGGAAAACAGATTCTCAAACTTCTACTATAGCGAAGCATGAGCTCAGCTCTATTTTACATTACACATCAAGCTTTTTAGAAGTTCAGACTCCAAAACCAAGGCTAGTATGGCTACACAGAAACAGTGAATGCACAGCTACTCTGAAACTTGCTGGAAAGTGTCCCATGAGAGATACTGGCCAATGATTTCCTAAAGCCAAAAATCAGTAGCATTCAAATAGAACAAAGGCAACCTACCCAAACAAAATATCCATTTGAAAGGACTTATTAAATAGTGCCAGGTTTCCATATTCCAAATGGCTTACAAACAGATACTTTACATATTACTTCTAAGAGGACCTGATTTTCATATCAATAACTGAGGAGCAGACCTGAAAACTACTGTCAGGTAAAGGCTTTGACAATGTCAGACCCTCACCTGTGTTATGGTATCTATTTTTGCCAATGACATACATAGACGAGACCCAAAGTGAACTATTCAATTAACAGCCACAAGTTCTAGGCAAATTTTTCCTCTCTCAGCAGTTCCCTCACGTCTCTCTTACATTCTAAGATCTTATTTCAGTAACATTCCTTTTACTGCATTATTCTAACTCCTGCTACATCTATTTAATTTGCAATCATCATTTCTTCAAAGACAGTGGACACAAAGTGGCCCAATATAGTCAGCAGACTTCTGAAAACCATCCGGTTAAGCAGTACCCAATGAACATGGAAACCATGTGGCTGAAATGATCTAGGGAACCTACATGACCTAGGTTAGGAGAAAACTTGAGGTAGACATGACTGGGGGAAAAAGCAGGAAATGCAGCAATAGAAAGGGTCACTTTCCAAAACTGTGAAGTTCTGGCAAAACTCAGAAACTGAAGAATTCTGCTAACAGCAAGAAAACGGCCGAGAATTACCCACTCCATTAAAGAGGGAAACAGATTAGCAGCACACCTCTAAAAGGGAAAGAAGACAGAATAGTGAAGCAAAATTAATGGGGAAAGTACTTAGTCAAGGAGGCAGCAAATGAGCTGAGAAGACAGTCGAGCCATGGACATGCTGACATGAGGACACCACCCTACAGGCTGACCCATGATCACAAGCACTATAAATTATTAGCAAAATGTGATTCACTTGGTTGTCCTGTAAACCTCCGAGTCAGACAGATGGCAACACGTTACCTTTCTAACATAAGAAACGGCATCTTCCTCCGTGTAGACCTCTGCGCTGACCCCTCCTCTCCTGCGTCGGGCTTTTACCACTGGGTTGGGAGGAGGAGGGGAAATCTCGTCATCATGAGAATCAGACTGGGAACTGGATTTCTGCCGGGCCAGTATTTGTTTGCATTCTTCCTGCAAGGCAAAAAGAGACAAATGCAACAGCTCCTACGTATATAAGACTCAATACGCCCTTCATCTACAACTCTCAGCAACCACTTCATTTCTACATTTAGACATTTGTCAATTTACACACGTGTACTGGTCAAAGAAAATGAAAAATTTAACATGAGCAGCAGGAAGGACTGCCACTAACTACAATACATATACGGGTATCATCACTAATTGACCTGTCCAACTCTTGCACACATAATGGAAACCAATGTATAAGCTGCAGACATTTCATTGCAGCTAGTCCTGGATGAGAAACAAAAAGAACAAACCTCTTTTGCTTACTCTCCAACATCACAGCTGTTATTTTCTTAGTTGGCTTGTACATATCTTGGTCTCTTGCACAGAGAACATACCAGAAGTCACATGTCGATATATTAGGTATGTTTCTTCATCTTGCTCTGCTTTGCAGGCTTACTATCACCAGAAAGAACGAAGATGCTCCCTACTAGAGAATTTCTGCCATATAAGAGATTTACAACCAATGGGATTACTTCCAAGGAAAAAAATCCAAGGTAGGCTCCAGAGGACTACAAAAAATGACAGCTGGCTTAGCTGGCCAATAGGGAGGTTATTCTCCAAAGTCCACATTCATGGAACAGAGCTAAATATGAAGGGGAATCCCTGGAGAGATAGTAACAAGAGCAGGAAACAGTACACAAGATCTGCAAGACAGGATGTGAGAGTTGCAAGATGCTGTCAGTTCATGCACTGAATTATCTGACTTCTGAAGAATTAAGAAAACAAAATTACCTGTAATCGTAATATTTTCAGGAATAAAATCTGCAAGTTCTATGTTAAAAAATAAAAGCTACAATTGCGCAGAACTGCCGGTTCTACACACACATGGCTACTGCAAGTAGTAGTTTGTGTCAGAGCCCCATCTCCTGTTCTTCAGCTTCCTGCTGCCTCTTCAGTGACTGCTCAGCTTGCTCCTTCCAGCCTTCTCTGACCTTGATAAGGCAGGGGGGGAATGGAAGCAGGATGGGCCGTGCATTCAGCCTTCAGCTTGTCCCATAAAGGAAACTGAAGAGTTTGTGCAGCAGGGAGACATGAACATTGTCAGCAGACACACTGACTTGGACAGCAGTATTCTGGTAATTTATTTGCTGTCATCTATTCCATTGTCACATGCATTAGATGCACTCTGATAGAGTTATGTTGATCAATGTATACACAGTCAGCTATCAGCAGACTACTCACTAAACGACTAGTATTTTTGAGAGAATTCATATTAGCGGAGTTGCAGGCTACACAGAAGAAAAACAAAAATATATCAATGCTGAGGCTCCTGCACGCCCAATAAAATCAACTTCCCTTTGATAGAGATACCAGAACCCGGCCTCTGTCTTATACAACTAATTTCCGAGGAGACTGAACAATTACAGCTAGTAAATGGAGGCAGTGGAGGAGGAAGGATCTGGGAGTAGCAGTGCTAGACATGTGGCCAATTACCAACATAGCCAGTTGGTCTTATTGACACAGGAAATGAGTTAGAGTTAACTCATCAGGTATGACACTAGAAGAGTGGTACAGAAAATTGGCAAAAGTTCACAATTTTTAAGCTTGCAAGAAAAACAGATGATTAATATATGTTTTGCCACCGATGTTTACAAATGTCTGACAAATCCAGTCATGCCACTTGTCTTTTCTGGTCTTATTCCAGTTTCTTTCTTCACCATCACTGACATCGCCCCTGTTATTAACTTAAGGAGCCTTTCACACTGATCTGCAATGTATTATTGCTAGTTGAAATAAATAACAAAACAGTATTTCCCATGTTGCGTAGTTCAAAGTAACAAGTCACACATTCTTGTTTTGACTAAAGGATTATTAAAATATTTAAGAGACAAGCACAGAGATAAAATTTGGAGGACTGACTAAAGATTTGACTTTTCAAGGTCCTGACCTGCCTCAGAAAGTGATGAGTTCTTTCTGATATCATTTTTTTTTTTAATTGGAATTAGTAGACTACAATTCCTGGGTCACAGCACAGTCGAATTAGGTGATGTAAGCAGACGAAAACAAACAGGCTGACTTCAGATGTATTAAATTCTTACTGGAACTTTTCCAATTCAAATTTCAAATAATAGTACTATATATGTAACAAATGACTCAGCTAGATTTTCCTATTGTGTAAAAACTGCAAGTCCTATTTAAGCATTCTCATCAACTTCTTCCCCACATACAACTGCTCTCTGACTACCTTGAGCTTCCTTAATTACAATTATACACTTGCAGAAATAAAAACATTATAAATAAAAGTATGTGGGCTACGTGTTTTCATTATATTTGACACCTAGTCATCAAAACCAAACCTATGACTGAAGAATTTGAAATAATGTTCGTGGGTATTTCAGCTCATGGATCTCTGACAGTGTAACGTTCTCTTTTTACACTAAATGAACAAAATCAAATGCACCTTCTTCATTAGCTTAACTGAAAGGTAATGAAGACCCTTCTGAACTGTAAGCAGTTGAAAGTATACTAAAAGGTAATTACAACAAGAAGGCAGTCAGGTAACTATTTAATTGTATGCAGCACTTTCACAGCTCTTTTTATACATGGCACATGCACTCACAGAGAAAAGCAATAGTTTACCCCATTTGAATATCAAATATACACCTCTTTTCCAGTACACATGTAAAAAAGGCACTTCTAAGGAATTAAGAAATATCATCTCCTCTGCCACAGCACAGATTTATATGAGAAAGCAAGCTCAGTGAGATAAAATTAATATCGTAAAGCATGCTTTTAAACCCAAATACTTTTTAAAGCCAAAAAGATATTAAAGGATTATAAAAGTGAGTTACCATATGATTCATTTTAAAAGGAAGTCTCTTCGCTACAAACTCCTTTTATATAAACAGCAGATAGTTGACTGGCTGGCTTTTCCATATGCCGCTATTTGTAGTCTAGGTAAGATTTCCATTACTGAACTAAAAGGTGCCTTTTGAAAATAAAAGCGCAGACTGTATCCTGGGTTAAGCTTTCACAAAGCCGTCTTCCATATATCCTGGAGTAAAAGCGCACAAATACAGCAAGTACTTTAAAGGAGGAACAGACCCTCTGAAGAGCAGTTCTTCAAACGGGGATCTTCAGACACGGCTTGATGTGGATGCTTGTGCAGAACTCACTTTCAAGTAAACACCTCACCATCTTTTGTTGTCATGACAACAGGCTATCTCACTCGCTATTCAAATGGCACAGATAATTCACAATGGCAGAGCAATCGTATTTCCCAATTATGCCCACCTTAAAATGAGGTACTGGCTTCAGCGAGTTGCTTCTGACCTGTGCAGCAAGGTAAGATGCGGCTCTCCAAAAGACAGGGTCTGATTCAGCTGTCCATATTTCTACATCCAGTGCTGTTTTGGGTGACCTTGCCTGGCCTTCCGCTGCCAGTCCAGAAGGTCAAGCCCTTTGTTGTACCTACCAGCCCCAGTGGGCATCCTGTATAATTCAGGGAGCATTAAATGGCAATGTGAGCCATGTGTGCACAGCTGACTGAAGCCTCCCGAGTCATTGCTACAGTCCAGTATGTGATATATTAACACACCCCAAATCTACAAACCATCACTGCTGTGTGACAGTAATGCCCTGTTTCATATATATCTGATCTAATCCTACTTCTGTGAAAAGCATGTCGCAACTGATTAAAAACTTAGCTGCAGCTCTGAACAAGCCTTCCCTGTGATTTCTGGGGGAGATGGACTGTAAAACTGGAGTACCACAGCTGAATTCAATGCTAACCAAGCCATAAATTGGAAAGGTAAGAAAATACACCATCTTTGCAACAAATTTAAAGAAAACAGATCCAACAAATACATCTGTAGTGGCCCATTTATCTTTTGGGCATTCACCTCTGGCTAAGACAATGGTGCTGCAGGAGACTAATGTATAAAACACAGGAATTTAGCATGCTGTCATCAGTGCACAGGGTCATTGCCTTTCTTGATTAATGTTTTTAGGAGTTTTTAATGAGTTTAAACACTGTAAGTGAAGCGACCACAATGCTAAGCAAGTTTTTAGCTTTACTCTTCCTTTCAGACTACTGCTGAGGAGCACACAGGCTTCCTGACCCAGCAGCTTTCTTCTCTCTTAGCTGGAGCATTTCCAAATAGAAATTCGTTTTCAGTACTTCCTCTCCCAGTCTCTCCTTTCAGGCTTTGTCACTGTCTGGAAACACAATGTTTAAGTTCAAGGAAAGATAGCACCTGACAAGGCTCCAAATCACTGTATAGCTTTACAACAACATTCCAGGAAGACTTTTAAAAGCAAGTCAGCCGTTAGGTATCACTGCTCTCTACCTCCGCTCTGCTTCCTACAACTTACTCATTGTGTTCAAAAGGAACAACACAAAGCGCACTCCAAATGAAATATTTTCTGTCTCTCTCTTTTTTCCTTCCTTTTTCCCCTCAAGCACGCTCAAAGTTTTCTGACTGACAGACCCGGAATCTGCTTTTGTTTTATCCACAGCAAATGCACAGCCCAGTTCATATGCAAGCAACTAATCTCTCTTTGCACTGGAACTGACCCAGAGGAAACATTATCATTTCTGGAGACTGACACAATGATTTATAGCAAACCACTCCATTGGAAGCACAGGAACGACTGATTCCATCACTGAAAGTGAGAGAAATTTGGGAGGTCTTAATGTCTTTCCCAGCCTTTTCTTTGTCACAGTACACAACTCTACTATCTTTTAGGATCATTCAGGCTTGTAATGTGAGACCTTTCACACAATCCTAACCATTGGTCCACTGCCTTCTGGATGTTAAATACTTTCTTCTACAGCATCACTAAGAAATCCCTTTAACATCCACCCCTCCTACTAATGTCTTTATCCATTTCATACTTATCTACCATTTTGATTACTACCACTGCAGCTTCTGTGGCCTCTCTGCATCTTAGTTCATTCCCAATTTCCAATCTAGGCAAAGTCTCCTGCCAAAAATCCACCTACTCTTCTGTGGCTCTGCCTGCATCGCTCGCCTTCTTGAATCCCTTTACTGGCACCCTCTTACCTCCTGCAACATATTAACACTTCTTGTCCTCCCCTTTGGTGTCTTGCAGTATCTCGACCCATCACCACCTCTTCCCTTCTTATTTTATTGTACGTAAGAAAGAAAGAATACATATGAAAGAAAGGTTATCTAACAAAACACAGACCATATTTCTGATTCTTAAAGACTTTTAGAATCAAAGAGAACTGTAGCCAACAATTCTGACTTTTAAAAGCCAAATAATAATGTATGCATGCATACCTGGTATAAAAAAGAAACATGCCTGCAGAAAGCTCTATTTCTACTGGATAAAAGTAATTTAAACTAAAATGCAAAAATATTATGGTGCATTTTTCAGCAACAACCAGAATGCCTAAGTCACTTTACAGTTTTTAATCACTGGATATGTAATGCCAAAGCTGCTTATTTAATTTTCATTCTAGCCATCTAACACAGCAGACACTTATTCTGAACAAAACACCACCAAACTCAACAAGACCTATTACATGAACAAGGCAGAAATGCACCACCAAAGCACAGGCAAAAAAAGTTAGCAATTGAGGTTTTCGACAAAGAGGGAATCATAAATGCTAGCATGTCATGTTGCTCCTCAAAATACTTCTATTGTGTAGGCCTACTTAACGTTTAGAAGCATTCTGACACCCTCAGATCAAATGTGCTGCTGAAAGCAGGGAAGGTTACTCAAAATCTCGTGTTCCCTACGTTATTCCAGAGTAGAAATCATTGCTAAAACATTGCCACATTTTCCTCTCCTCCATAAAATCCCACTCGATTTACTCTACACAACTTGCCAGTAAATCAAAACCTAAACATCTATGGACGTATTTTGATGTCGGGTTTCCCAGAGCCCACTTTCTCCGCTCCCCAGCGTCTTGCTTAGGGGTGATGTGGAGCTGGCAAGCTGAGCTCCCTGGGAGGCACAGAACCTCCCCAGCTCCAACCTACGAAGCTGTCAGGGTACTGCTCCAACCCAGGCTGCCAGGCAGCAAGCACAGAGTCGCAGACAGGCACAGCACGAAGAAAAACAGTAGTTTTCCCGCATTTCAAAGCCTAACGTGCTTTTCTTAATTGGAACAGAGCCAAACTTCAAATTATCCTAACTCTGCTGTGAGAACTGCTGTTCTCCACTCAGTCCTACTGCTGTTCGCTTGGACATTCCCAAACCCCATTCTACGTGCCTAATTAAAATGACTTCGTGCAGCACTAAAAATATTTTAAAAGAAAGAGCAATCTTTTTATGCAGTTAGGAGATTAATGATTAACTAATAGAGTGCAGTGGACCGCAGCATCTACATAACTTAAAAACAAGAGCAAATCCAAAATACATCCTCATATTGGAAGTCTGTTTTGGTTTTTACCATTTTTACAGTCTCTTTCCTTGCTATCATTTCTATTTGGCATGCCCCACAGCTTAAAATAATTACTGTGGGAAAACTGTCAAAGCTTAACTCTTTTCCTCAAGTTATCTTCTACAACGGGGAGACAATAAAAGGAAGCAATATAGTTTAGTGCCTTTGAGAAAAGCTACTGCCTAGCCTTGGCTAGACAATCAGCCTTAATTGAAAGGCTCAACAGTTCTCAGAGCGCCTTGCCCAATGCACTATTGAAAACCACACAGCAAGAGAATTAGGACAAATTGCAGGAGTACAGTCTCAAAACTATCCATCCCATAATCTTACGTTTGACCTTGCATGAAATGAGTTGCAATGTAGTCCAACAGGCCCCTCAAACTCAAGCCAACATAGTGAAGGATTTGCTGGACTGCAGACAGATGCTGGGCTGGACGTTCAGCCAGCTCTGCAAGCACCAATTCCAATAAGAGCAGGATTTCAAAGTGGGCAAACTTTTTTTTGGAACTTGATTAGTGAAACAGGGCTTGAGGGCCCCTAAATCAGCTTAAGAGCTGTGCATCTGACAGAGCTGACTAAACTGGCTGAGAGCCTCTAACATGCTGCGGTCAGAGGTGTGCTTGAAGGGATGTCCCTGCTCCTAGCTGTATAGGTCCATGAGCATCAAGAGAGGAAGAGTTGGCTGCTCTGTTAAAGGCAAGAGCCTTACTTTGGTGTGGAAGCTAAATCCAGTCCTACAGAGAGAGGATGAAACAGGATGTGTAGTGATGTAATTATCTACAGGCAGTGATAAGAGTGCCTGAGCAGTGGCCAGGCTACCAGCAGCTGGCCATGAGAGAGTTAACACACTACCTGAGCTGGCATCCTCAGGAGACAGCAACAACACTAACTTGTGCCAGGACGCTTCAAATCCAGAAACCTCATCTATCTTACACTATGGCATCACTGATAGGATAAGCAGAGTTATTATTTTTATATAAATGGGAGTATTTCTTATAACATCTACTGATAGCAGTGAAACCAGTTATATTTAGTCCAAGCTTCCCCTTATTGTGGAACTAAAAATGAAACAGGTGTTTTCAATTAGTCAATAATCTAAATAAAGATAAGGCACTGAATATTTGCACTATAAGCACTAAAAACTTCATCAACAGAATAGATTACCCCTGTACTGACTGTACTTATATTCTTCCTAAAAATGATAACATTCATAAAGCATTATAATTTATTCCTGAGTTACACTAGTCTCCTGAGTCTCCGTTATCATTTTTGCTTTTTTTTAAAGAAAGCATTCTAAGGGCAAAAAGCAGTTACCTCAGTATAAATCAAACTACTGGCATCCTCCTGAGATGTAGGAGCAAGACAAGATGAATTAACAGCACAAAAAGACGTGATCTTGTGCTATAAATCTTCAGGAGGGTGAGTTGCACCTGAATAGTTGCAATCTGGCTGTATGCAGACTGTCTGAACTCAAAGTAATAATGTGAGCACATAGTTTTGTGGGTTTTTTTGTTTTGTTTTTTGTCATTGGTTGGTTGATTGGTTTTTTAATGGAAAAGGAGCTAAGACTTGCTTTAAGTCACTGCATATTCTCTACCTGATGCTTAAGCTCTTAACATGTTAAATATGTTTTCCCTGATAAACATTCTTTTATGCAGTTTTACTTAGAAATTAGTTTAAACTCCATCAGAGAGATTTTTTGAATCTGCAAACAAAAGATATTGCCACTACTTTTTCTAAATAAACAATCAGCTGTCTAACATAACACCTGTTTCACCAACTCAAACCACAATCCCGCCTAGCCTTATATCCTACCCATAGCAGTGGTTTAGGGAAAGAGCATAAAGAACATTTCAAGCAAAGTGATCCTTCTAGCATGTAACATTCAGTAATTTCAGGAGTTTCCAAAAGAGATGCTTTATCAAAGCCCCTGAGTTTAGCAGCTAACAACGGACATTCCCTCCATTCAAGAATTTAATCTATTGGGACCATAATTTTGGTCTCAACAACTTCCTATGACAATGTGCTGTGCAAATCCAATGCACCTGAAAGCATATTTTTTCCATGCATGTTTGGGGTTTTCTGTTTTTAAAAACTGCTGGACATCAGTTTCAATGGACTATAGCCTGTCCTGCTCAAGAAATAGGGAAATTCTGCTTTCACCTTCTTCACCCTCCACCTTTCCCTTAATCTCCTGTGTTTAGGAAAGTTTGCTAAATGGGTGTTTTTTCTTGTTTCTGTTCCAAGACTGAAACAGTCGCCTCTCCTAACAATTCTTGTGGCTGACTGCAGCAGTCCCAGAGGTCTGACTTCAGCACACACAGAATGACCTGAGCTCCTGAGCTGATTTTAATCTAGCTCTCTTAGGTACTGCTATCAGAGAAGTGGCAGTAGCACAGGCTGCCCCAGCCTCCTCAGAACTGCAGTTACACAGAGCACCCAGTGCTCCCACTGTTTTTTTTGCTATCAGCATCTTGGGTAGCTCAGGTATGTTCACACATGCTTTAGCAACATTTCTGACCAGAGCAGACACCACCCAACTGCTTTGCAAGCTTTAAAAGATACAGAAATATTTTTCTTATTAATCTTTATCACGCTGCTTAGTTAATGCATAGTTTAGATAGTTTTTCTTCTGTAGGATTTTCCTTCCAACCATAACCTCTCCCCAGCTTATCTTAAAGGAATGAGTTATACTTAGCATAATCACCTACAAGAATTAAATTCACTGTTTTGGTCAGGTTCTGGTGTAAGTTCTGAAAAAAATGTAAATACTGGGTGAGACTACTGTTGCAGAATAAAAGTCTGATGTTCAAATACCTTTGGTCCTGAAACTCTTTATTATACATTAAAAACTGTACCTTACTAACTGTGAATGAATTTGCAGTTTAGAGACCTAGTTTACAGCAAACCTGTCACAAACTTTATTTTTCTGCTCAACCTGTCTGTGTACGATATTGTCTAACACCACAAGGTGGAGCTACCCAAACAACCTCATTTTGCTCCATTTAATTATAGAGGTAGGGGCCAGGGTTCTCCCAAACTTTTTGGATGGTACCTTAAGACACGCAGCATCAGCCTGGGTCCATAAAACCACTACCAAATCACAGCAACCCGTGGCATTAAGTACCACGTGCAACACGGTACTTCTCTTCTTGTATGTGCACAGGGCAACAGAAGGCACCAAGAGAGCACTCAGATCTAGCAGGTATCAGCAATTACTTGCTCTGCTGGCAAAGCCATTGCACTAAAATACAGTGCACACAAAATGGCTTCATCAAAATACTTGATAATATATACCTATTACCAACACCTAAACATATACTGCAGGTTCCTCCTGTTTCCCCTCTTTTGTGCCATTTTTTTCACTAGTTCTACTTCTTACTATAACTTTTTTCTGTTGAAATAAAGTCTAGCTTAGCCTGGCAAGACAACTTCACCTTTGATCACATAATCATGGCACTAACCAGTTAGACACTAATGAAAGTTTTGCGGTCTCAAGGATAGTTGAAAATAGAAGTCTCTGCCTCCAATTTCTTAGTAATTAATTTTTTTATATAATGTAAGAAGTAGAGATAAAAGATAGGTTCCCTGCTGTTTTTTTTTTCCCCGATATGCCTTGTTTAGTTCTCAAGTGAACAGGACGTAATTACAGCTGTTAAAATAACACCAAAATTTCTTAGCTAACATCTATTCCCCCACTCCAAAAAAAGCCAATTAATATCACTAAGGGAAGGTTTTCCTCACTTCATCCACCAACAAGAAGTTCTATACAGCCATAGGAAAATTTACAACAAATTATTCAAAAGAAAACATTACATAATTTTTTAAATCTCAGGTATCTAAACCATTTTCAACTCTTTTTTTTGTGCTCAGTGGAATGTTAAAGATTTGTACAAAGTAACTGTTAACATGATCAGAGCAGATGTCATTTTGAAGTTTGTAGGTCACACCATATAAAAATGACTTGAGAACTACAATTCCAGAATACAGAAACTTAGGCTGACTCCCAGCATTACTTTCATCTTAAAGCAAGCAGGTCCTGACAGTATTAAGTGAACAGAAAAATATCTATTAAAATTTTTCTACAATTATTTTCAAAGTTATACTTCTTTAAAAGTATTGTACTTGATACAATAAACTGCAAACTTAAAAGGTAACAAATTTCTTTCTAACCTTGGCATTTCTCCAATTGAAAATGATGTCTGCAGAATCAAACATGAAACTTTAATCTTTAACACTTTATTCTTAAAGTATTTACTCATGTTCTCACTTTACAGCTCTCTCAGGCTGCGTCTACACTGTGAAATACAAAAGTGGCCCAACCGTGGGCCTGAACACTAGCCCAGGACAGTCCGTACCTCTTAACCATTAGCTCATTCCCTGGCTCTGTTCTGAACTGCTCTGACCGACTCCTGCCAAAACAAACCTGCTCTTAGACGTGTTAGACCGAAGAATGATATTTGGGGCCAGTGTCTTGGGGTCAGGGGTTAGTCCCTGGCACTTCTCCATCTAGCAGTACGGATGCAGGCAATGGACCTAACTGATGTCATTAGAAGAGTAGTTAAAACCATTTATGAACCAGTCTGATCTTGCATATGATAATAAATTTTGCTTTTCTGACTTTATTTTATGAGATGTGGTAAGAACTAGCAAAATGAAATTAACATTTTTTTTGTACTCACCTCTGAGGTAGCTCCAGTACACTGATGTGGATCAAGCTCTACACTCTTTCCATGATCTCCTTTTTTAATTACTGGGAAAATATCCCACACTTCATCTCTAAACTGCCCACATGAGTTTCTGACAGATATACTGCTATTCTGCTGCTCTCTTCAGTTGAGCATATTGTCTATTTTAATTAGACTGTCTATTTTAACATGACTGGAAAATAACCCCAGAATACCACACTGTAGTGGAAAGAAACATTCCTTTGTTTTAGAAAATTATGCTTAAACTCAAAGACTTTCACTCCTCTCCCCACACAGGAGCAAAATAAAAGTACACACACTGAGTTAATAGCAAATATGCCATATCATGTACAGCTCATTCCCATTAAAAAAAATCTGTAATAGACAATTGCTAAACTCACAATTCAATTAAGACTCTTCAGAGTAACTACACATGACAAGTATCTTCGAAAAACAGGGTAAAACTTATTCAAATTATTTCTTTACCAAGTCAATCAAAATGTGGATATCCCCCACATTTACATAATTAGGCCTTGATTCTGCAACTAACCTACGAAAACTCATTGTTTTCTCGCTAAAAAAGGGCTTTGCTTGTCATTGCTGCACAGAACACTGGATGAACTGGATGATGCTAGAAGCATAATTAAACTTGTTCATATCCAACACCAGGCAATTAGAAACCATGGCTCCCTTAGACCAACTCTGTGCAGAAAGAAGAAAAATACTGTAGAAGACCCTTTGAATTTACAACTCAAGAAGGGATAGCTACTCTTCCTGACCACAGACTTCCTTCCACAATATTACGTAACCAACCAAATCAAAATATTTGATTTGAATATTTTGATTTGAATCAAAATATTCAGCAGAAAACCCTTCATAGTGCAATTCATCTCAAGACAGTCCTCAAGAGATGGTTGAGCAAGGAAGTCAAACTGCTGTGGGAAGAATTACACTGCTGGAAACCTCCAGAAGCATCCTAAAGGCTTTAGACTCAGAAGGCTTAGCTCATAGGCTGCAATATTGCTTGCTTCCATACTAAGCATGACAATCACTGAATTTGATGTCTTGGGACTGGCTGTTTCTGAATCATCTCTCATGATATGCAATAATATAATCAATATCCTAGTACAGAATTCTAGTGTTTGATGTTTTTTGGGAAATAATAGGAGATTACATAAAAGAACAATTTCTCAAGGGTAGGAACTGACAACCTCTCTGAATTTGCCTGTAATGTGTTAAGATCAATAAAGCAAAACTCCTGCAGAAAAACAACTCAAGTAATCCCAATAGTTATGGAGAATATTCTAAAATACTACAGCAAATTTTAACGTATTTTGCAAAAGTGGTACTTATCCTTCTAGGCAGGAAATTCAGAATGGAATACATTAAAATGGAAACCAACTCATAACACAATAAAGGAAATTCAATGGATTTAATTCTCTTGAAATGGGGTCTTGGCTGTTAGAAGTCTAGCATATGCAGAACAAAAAAAAACACTTTTTTTTTTAAATAATGAGCAATACAACACAAAATATTTTGTACTTCCTATCCCTTTCTGATGTTCCCAGCATTCTTACTAGGTTTCCAGTAGAGTAAAATGTTTGCACTTTTTTTAAAGCTACACAAATCTGGCATATACCCACCCATACAAAAATTTACCTGAAAAGCAGAGAAACAGTGAGAAATGTATACAATACTTGTATCACCAGTAATAGATCAGCACTATGTTTTATTCACTAGTTAATTGGTCTTGCTCTGTCCTTACAAAATTCTGTTCTTTGAAGGAAAAAAAAAATACATAAAACTTGTATCTTAAGCCTACAAACCTTATATACTTCCATAAAAAAAAAAAAGAACAAATAATCAATAGTCCTCTTAAAATCAAGTATATGAAGAAAGTTTCTGATAGACCGAGGACTTTTATACCTAAAAGTTTGCAGCCCTGTCCTCTCATTATTTCTGGAGCAATCCCATCCCGAGAGAAAAGCTCACACAACATGCTCTTCCTGCAAAAGATACCAGTACATTTCAGTAAGGATCTGCCTGAGAATGTTTTAAAGTATGTTTGCCCCTCTGCACTGCTCTTGAAGACAGACATAGTATATGAAGTCTCTCTGAATGTATCTCTTGATGGAGGATCCCGGGATATACAATACAGACCAGAAAGAATAATAAAATTAAGTAATCAAACTTTAATGGTTTTAAGAACTTGCTGGTTCCCTGATTTTGTTCGGTTTCAGGGGCAAGGGAAAACCACATCACCTGACACCAGAATGACCAGGGAACAGCAGCACTTTTTGCTCTTGTAGGCAAGTTCTTCCTATAGATCAAAGTTCAGCATGCCATGTATCGTAACACAAAGCATGGTTCTAGGTTTTTGGGTCATTTTAACAAGTTCTGTCTGACAAGAAATTATAATCTTGGCATTACACATCATTTTATATACTATCCAATATTCTGGTAGACATCAGCAAACACAGGGTTGAGGGATTTTCTTAAAACCTCTCTTTTTAAGAGTAGCTTGCTAATTAAGATTTTAAAGGAAAAATGTACTAAAATATATGAAAATTTTTAAACAATATTTTCAGCTCAAAACCAGAAAATTATAAGTCACCTGAAAACCACTGACCTTTTCTAATTTTTCAAAGTGTTCTCTGAGGAACTTCATGGGTCGATCTGGTTTTGCTATGCAAAGATTTACAATGCATTCTTTTAAAATCTGTTGGATGTTGTGCTTCTGAACATAGAGTTCGCATCCCTTCAGGCTCTCGTCTTCTTCCACATTGCAGGAAGAAGCAGCAGCCATCTTCAGGCTTGTAAACAGTAAACAGACCTAGGTTAAGAAAATGGTGCAAGAAAGAGAGAAAACACAATTCTCAAATCCTTTGTCAGAGTAACGTGGATCAGTGAGGATATTCTAGCACTGCCTGTCGCCTATTCACAAACTGACAATTCAAAACATTTTAACGTTCCGGAAATGCTGAACCGTGTCATCTTTGTAAAACCAACACACCGGGAATTACAAAAAGAGCATTTTAACTCCCGGATGCCCACCAACCCTTGGAAATAACGGTGCAGTTAATCATTCCAGGCCGTGAGCTCCAAAACCACGTATCAAACGGTGGCTTAAAGCCTCTCATTTCTGCACCCCTGCAGCCTCCCCCTCCCAGAAACCCGAATTTGTGTCCCGGGAGGATTTTGGCCTCAGGCAGACCTCGCACCTCGCCCTCTCCCTTCGGGTTTCCAAGCCGGGGCAGCCCAGCAGAGGCGACACGGGGGGACAGGGGCAGAGGCGACACCGGCCCCGGGGCATCCCCCGGGCAGAGCCGGGGCCCACAGCAGGACCCCGCGGAGCCTTCACCCGGCCGGGGAAGGGCCTCGAGGGGCCTCCGTGAGGCTGCTGGGCCCGGGGAGGCTGCGGAGAGGCCGCCGGAGCCTGAAGCTGGAGGACAGCGGGTAAATACCTGCCTTGTGGGGCCGGCACGGCGGCGGCTTTCTTCTGCCCTCCCGGAGGAAGGGGCTCCCCCGCCGGTATCCGCAGCGCAGCCTCCTCCTCCTCCTCCTCCTCCTCCTCTTCCTCCGGGGCCGAGGGGCTCCCCCTGCCCTCCCGCACACAAAGGCTCGAGCACTGCCGCCGCTCAGCCGCAGGAAGCCCCGCCGCTGTCACTCACCGCAGGCTCGGCCTCCCCGCCGCCTCCGCCGCACCGGCGGGAGGGCGGCACGGCCGCGGAGCCGGGGGTGTCCCAGGTCTGGGTGTCCCCTTCCCGGGGGTGTCGGTGCGGATCCTGGCTCCCTGCCCCCGGCTCGGCTCCCGGACCCAGTCGTGCTCCGGGGGTGTAGAAGGCACCCCCGAGGGACCCCAAAATGCTCCCCGACAGGCTAGGAGCAGCGTCGTGACAGAACAAATTCAGCACAAGGGTATTTTAAAGGTCTGATTTGAAGTAGTTCTGTAGTTTATTGCATCCTAAATTAAGCGCGATTGCTCAAGGAACAAGATCCCGATGAACGTATTTTGTTAGATGGGTTGGCTGCCCAAGCAGGGTCATCTAAAGAGCACATAAAGTGTTGTGTAAAGTGCACAAATGCCTCATGAATATGATGTAAGTGCACACAAATGCCATATGAATATAATATGGGTACACATAAACTCGGTGGATATTAAAAAATATATAACAGTGTTATAGAAACCCATGACTTTGCTAACAAGGCAGTTCTGATCCTCCCAGGGAAAAAAAATGAAGGGGAAAGTGATGCAAATTGAATCATTAGGGCTGTGAAAGTCCTCCAAGATCATCTGGTCCAACCATCACCCTTACTACCACTGTCACCCACTAAACCATGTCCCTAAGCACCACGTCCAGCCTTTCCTTGAACACCCCCAGGGACTGCAATGCCACCACCTCCCTGAGCAACCCATCCCAATGCATGACTGCTCTTTCTGAGAAGAAATGTCTTCTCATTTCCAAGCTGAACCTCCCCTGGTGCAACTTGAGGCCATTCCCTTTAGCCCTACCACTAGTTATCTGTGAGAAGAGGCTGACCCCCAGCTCCCCACACCCTCCTTCCAGGTAATTGCAGAGAGCAATGAGGTCTCCCCTGATCCTCCTCTTCTCTAGACTAAGCAACCCCAGTTCCCTCAGCCGCTCCTCATAGGACTTGTAAAAACTTAAAAAAAAAAAATAAAAGAAAAAAAAAAAAGCAAAGCCACCACGGCTGATACCCAGAAGGCTCCCCGCTACACAGGGGCGCAGCGCCGCGGGCCTGCCCCCTTTGCTCTGCTACTGCCCTCAGCCTCAGCACCATCTTTACCACCACCACCACCACCACCACCACCACCACCACCCCACGGCTCTGTGAGAAGCCGAGGCCGCTGCCCTCCCTCCCAACTGCCCCCACGGGCCCGGGCCGCCCGTCAGAGCAGCGAGGCCGCACCGAGCGGCGACCGCCACCCATAACCCAAGCCCCCCTTAGCAACACCGCCCCGGGGCGGCCGTAAAGCGCGCGGCCGTAAAGCGCTCCGCCCGCCGTCGTAACGCGGCCCTAGCAACGCGGCCGCGCTTCCTTAGCGACGGCGGAGCATGGCGGCGGGGGCGGCCGAGGTGGGGCAGGCCCTGAGCCGGGCCCTGAGCTCCCTGCAGGGCCCCGACTGCGGCCGGGCGGCGCGGCTGCGGGCCCTGGAAGCCATCCGGGCCGAGGTGCAGGAGCGGCCGCTCCCGGCAGCCGTGGTGCAGGAGGTTTTCGGGGCGCAGCTGGTGCGGCCCCTGGCGCGCTGCCTGGCCGGGGACGCGGCGGAGCGGTGCCGGGAGCTCGCCCTGCAGCTCCTCTGCCACGGCCTCAGCCACGGAGATCGGCCCGGGGAGGCGCTGCCCGTGCTCCTGCCGGCCTTGGCCCAGCGTCTCTGCCCGCCGCAGGGCTTTGAGCCCTGCGAGGAGCTGCGCCTCGGCCTGCTGCAGCTCCTGGGCCTCCTGCTGCAGCGCTGCGGGGCCGCCGTGGCCCCCTACCTCTCCGACGTGGTCCGCATCCTCCAGGCCACGCTCCTGGACCACTACGCCGAGGTCAGGCGCGAGAGCTGCAGGTGTGCCGTGGCCTGCGCCCAGGCTGTGCCAGGTGGGGCCCGGGGATGGGCGAAGCAGGGGCCGTGGGCTAATGGGGGCTGCGGTGCCCAGGAGGGGCAGGGGGTAAGGTAGGGGGCAGTAGGAGGTTGTGGGGGTGCGGCCAGGAGGGGGTGAGCAGTTACACACCCCTTCACATGAGCTCTCTGTAAGCCACCCCCTCACAGGAGCACTCTGTAAGCCTTGGGGGGTCCAGTGGAGAAGAATCATGTGAGGGATGGATGCTGAGTAGTTACAGCATGTGGGTGATAGTGTTTGTGTGGGGGAAGTGCCTGTGGGCTGCTGTTCAGCGCTGCTGTAGTGCAAACATTAATCAGCTTGTTTGTAGTGGTACAGAAATCATCTTGCTCAAGATCTGTCACCCACCTCGAAAAAGGCTTGCCTGAAGGTTCTCTCTCTCCTTCTCTCTCTCCCCTAACAGAGCACTTCCATATGCAGTCAGAATCTCTGATAAACCCATTAATGCAAACAATTTCACACCAGCACTACAGAGTCCGCGTCGATGTAATTCAGGCTACCGGAGCAGTGATACAGTTTGGAAATGGAAAGTCTGTGGATGATGTTCTGTCTCACCTGGCCCAGCGATTATTTGATGAGATTCCCAAGGTGTGGTTTTTCTTCTTTTTTTTTCTTCTGGATTTATTTGAAATCTGATTTTTCTTGTTTGTTGCCCCCCTCAATTTTCAGCTTCCATTCATTCAGATGAGGTATGTAAATATCTTGCATACAAGCTTGATCAATTGTAAACTATCCAAAAGCAAGGTGGATGGCCTGTTCAGCTGCTGTCTAATTCTGCAGGCTGTTGAAGTTTATTCATACCTTCATATTTTAAAGGGTGTCTTCAATTCTGTCTAAATTCTTTTGACATCAAAAGAATTTCCTTTCATAAGATGCAGTTGCAACAGTCATTTTGAAATGTGCTACATAACCATAACTAAAATATTTTATTTTTGGAGTGGGTGCATTCCAACTATTTAGCTTAGGCTTCCTTTACAGTAAATGAAGAAAATTGTCATCTGGAGACATGCTGGACAGGTTCAAATTCCAGAGAAATTTACATTTCTCACATTCCCAGAGAAATACTAACCACAACAATTTAGGGTGTTCTGCTTTAGGTCTGTATCGTGTCTTCTTAGAGATGTGTTTTTGTGCAGCACATGGTCTAAGACTACCTAAGCCAGAGAGAGGACACAAGAGGGAGCTTGGTATCTTGCAACTTACGTAAGATGCTTGCTGCAAGCGAGGAAATCCTGGATTCTTGTTATTTGTCCTGAGACTATTCAAGCGCTTGTTACCAAGCGCTTAGATACCAAAAGCAATTTTTTTCCAGTGTTTACCTGAGTTAATTTAAATAATCTTTTTTTTTTTTCCCTTTTTAATCTATTAGGTTCGACAAGCTGTAACAACTGTCATTGGAGAATGGCTGTTGCATCTACGAGACAGATACTCATATTTTCACAAGCTGATTCCTCTGTTACTTGGAAGCTTTACTGATGAAATTCCTGAAAATATGTAAGCAGAGCACTTCTGTTTTTTCTCTTTTTTCTTTTTCTCCCCTCTGCTCCCCTAAATAGGTGGCTTATGTGGCAGTTTTTCTTATTCATGGACACATTGCTTGGAGAAAAAAAAAGTTTTGTTTTTAAACCCATTCGTGATAACATTATCTCTGGTAACTTTTGTTTGAATGCTATGTTCAAGTAAGTATGAGAGATGAAGACAGTGAGGGAGACAGAACTATCTTTGGAAGAGATGACCTCTGTCCACTGAGTACATAAACCTAATATGCCTGTTTAAATGATAGGAATGCTTCCCATCCTTCCAGCTGAATTCAAGAATTTGTATTTTCCAGAAGTTTCATTTTAGAATGTTTTCCTTTCGGGGGCACGATGGTATTTTTTATTTTATTTTATGCCTAGGACACTGGCTTGGACTTATTGGGAGAAGATAGGTTTGCAATGGGAGAAAGAGAATGAAGAAGATCTGAAGGATAAGATGGATTTCAGTGTTTCACCATCTCATTATCCCAAAGGAGGTAAGTGTTGCACAGAAAGTGTTTTTGTTTTGTTTTGTTTTGTTTTGTTTTTTTTACTTCTTGAATAATCTTGAATCCCTGTATGCTGGAACTGCAGCGCAGGATGTGAAATACTCATTACAAGATGTAATATTTGTTAATGTATAAGGGTAGCATAGACTGACTAATGTTCAGTGGCAAAAGTGATCTTCAGAGAAAGAGGTGGTGGGGGTGGACAGGCTTAGCACTGTTCTAAAAATAACTCTCATAAGAACTTGTATTTAAAAGGGGAAAAAAGGTTTATGACTTGAGAGAAGTTGTACTCTCTTGCTGGGAAAAAATGATGAATGGAATTTAGTTTCATTTCCAGTCACATATACAGTTAGTTACATACCATGTATGCAACTGAGAAAGAGATAAAGGAATGGTGTAGAAGCAGCAGAAAGTTCTGTATTAGCCAGGTGGAGAATGGGCACAGAGATGACAGGAAAGCAGAATGAAAGAACCTTTGAAATGAGTCCTTGAATAATAAGTCACACCATTAAATATACAGAATTTTCATGGAAGAAAAATTTGCAACTAAATGATTTTAAACTTCTCTGTAAGACACTAGGATGCTAACTTCAATCTACCAGCATACATGAAGAGTATGGGAAAAGAAAGAATAATTTCCTTTATTATACACACACAAAAAAAAACCAAGATATGCAGCACAGGTAGATAACTTTTTACTACCATATGATTTATAGGTAGCATTAAAAGTGATACATTTGCAGTAGCATGAAGCATGTGTCCCGTCTCAGGTTCATAAAGTTAATGTTTAAAAATATGCATATGGGTGTTGGTGAGAGAGAGGATTTAAGGGGGTCATTTATTGATTTCTGTACTCATATTTAACAGAACAAAAACTCTTTTGGTGTGAAAGAACAGGTTCATGCTTGACTTGTGCCTCCCTGACAATCACATCACAGAATCCCCAGCAGCAAAATCCTTTCCATGACAGTTGGTTCCGGAGTCCTTTCTCATTTGAAATTACTCTTCTTTTTCTTTTCTCTTCTTTTAAAGTTGTTTTACTCAGTAATGCTTGAATGAAAGGGGAGGCACTTTATAATGGTGACTGGTTTGACAGAACTCTTAAGCTTTGAAGAGTCAAGTTGATCTGTTATCCTTTCTTATATTTTTCCCTATTTGATGTGTAATAGTACCTTAGGGGTTTGGAAATGGTAACAAATGATTTTACTTCCACAAGTGATGGCAGAACCCCCTTTTTTTTTTTTTTGTCAGGTAATTTTTTAATGTGTATAAACTGGTGAAGTTGAGTGTCAGAGCACCAACCACTAATTTTGTTATGACACAGTGAAGGTCATCGAAGTGCTTAGCCCTTCTCATGGCATTTTAGCAGATATATAGGCAGTGTTCTAATACTTGAAGGTAACTAAAGCTGTGGTGAAAAATACCACAGTTTACCTGCACTCGGATAAGCAAAGGCAAGGATGAGGGAGATGGGTGAAAGAGAAAGCTTTATGTGCTAGTCCTTCAAAGAGTTGCTACCGTTCTACTGCTAATACCTTATTCAGTTATCTCTGTGTGGGGCTTTGTTTGTTTATTGGTGTGTATGTAGCCTGTTTTTAAAAAGGGGCAACTATCAATTACTTCATACATTAAATTCGTATGTACTTTCTGAAATCTTCTTAGCACAATAAATACGCTTCACAAATTTGGGCAACATTCCAGCCCTGCATTTCACTGACTTGCTTGGTAGGATTATGCAGCAAAGGCTTGACTGTGGTATGTGTGTGTTATGTGTTTATATGTCACGCTTCATGTGACAAGAGAGAAGAAAAATGAGAGGAAAGGATGATTGGCTACCTAATCTTACAGGCATAAAGCTTTGGCAAGGAAACTATTATACCTTAGTTTCAAGTAATAATTTGTGGTGTCTTGCCACAGTTTGTGTATGGATGAATTGTTAGTATGTGTGTTCTTCCCCCCATGTCCCTTCCATACGCGTGTATTTTGTATAGTATGATAATGATGTATTTTAACACTTTGTTGCTGTCTCTTTTGACTTACAGCCAAATATTCAACATTCTGGAATGTGTTTTCCACTGAGCTTATAGTACATTTTACTTAGCCATTTTTGTTCAACTCTCAAGCTAATGAACCTGACATAGGAGCCTCCCTGTGCTTTCATCTTGTGATGACAGATACTGCAGGTCAGAGGAGGAGGAGAGTTAGACCTCATACCTGGTGTCATCCGAGCAACTGAATAGCTTTCCATTGAGCAGCAGTAGTCATTGCCTAAGGGTACAGATGCAGACAGTTTGTAGCGGGGAAGTCTTTGACAGGAGTAGCTAGAGGGGTAAATGCCTGCATTTGAACATTTGAAATGAAGGAACTGCTGATAAAGAATGGTCGGATTCTTCAAATAAAATTCTGCCTCAGGTTGAATAGGATGTCCATCAGTATTTGCTGTCTCGAGTTGATTTCTTTATTTGACCTTTTGTTATTCATTGTCAGTTTTCATAATCCAAAATGTTATCCTCCATTGACAAAAGAGGTAGCAATTCATATCCTGACATTTGTATTTTATTGTATTTTTTTCTTCTGTAGATATTTTGTAGGCATTTCTGTAAGCCTTTTATATTCTTCATACAGTTTACTGTAGTCCATTTCATTTTTAGCATTTGTAGTTATATGGGCCAATGCAGGAAAATATCCTGAGCCTGCAGATACCCTTAGTAGTCAGATTTTCATGTGTTGGAGTGAAGGGAGGTGTTTGTGTTTTGTTTTGTTTTGTTTTAATATATAGTGTGTTTGTTTTTGTTGTTTTGTTTATAATGCTTAGTTTCCTACTGTATTTTTTTTAATTTCCTTTTTCAGTGCCATTTTCTTGGGTTTTTATTCACACATCCAATACTGCAGACTTGTTATTTGGCTAGTAACTTCCCTGTCTACTTCTAATTTGCCTGTCACTTCTTCAGCTTTTTCCTTTAGAGGACACAACTGATACTGTCTGTTTTAATGCAGTTCGTGTCCTTTGTACTATTTATGACTTCTGCTTTTTTCCCCCCTCCAAATTATATTTAACTCAATGATACCACAGAATTTGCACAGAAGAATCTTACTTCTGTTTTATTGGTTTGTTTATGGGTTTCATTCTAATTCTTCTAATGGCATTGGTGCTGCTATAACATTTAGAAGGAAATGATGAGGCCACAATTTCCAAAGTGGGTAGTGTTCCATACTCATGTAAATTCTCTTCCCTCTCCCTTTCTGCAAACATTTTATAGGATATAGTTTAAACAACTTTGCAGTAATAAATATATACATTTTCAGAGTTGAGTGGAGTTTGAGTTTTGCAATATCTATTAAAGAAATACAGCTTACAGATGTGAAATCCTCAGCAGCATTTGGAATATTTTGTTCCATACTGAGCCTTTTATCTTGGAGCCCTTAGACTTTTCTAAGGCTTAGCATGCATTAGCTTTTCCTTTGATATTTCTTTCATTGTGTTTTTGATTATATGTTTGTTTTGTTTTGTTTTACTCTCTAGTGACACGACCAGGACTAGGTTGTCGGGAACTTGTGTCAAGAAACCTCTCCAAAATTCTTCCAGGCCTCTGTCATGATATAACAGACTGGGTTGAAAACACAAGAATAAAAGCATCCCAGCTTCTGTATACATTATTGCTACATGCAGAGGATCACATAACACAACACATGGATCTGCTGCTTAGAACTTTGTACCAAGCATGCTTGGATGAAGAAAGTGAGGTAGTTAGGAATGTAAGTACACTCTGTCTAAATATCTGCTGTATGGTAAATGAAGACCCTAATTTTTATGGTCCTGAGTGTGTCTTGTGAAGGATGGCCTTACCCTAGGTCACTGGAAATTTCCCATGACTGCAGGATCAGGTTTTAATAGTATTTTATGTCAAAAATATGTGAAAATTATACTTACTATGTTAAAATCATTCTCCTATTGTTGGTATGAAGACCAATAATAAAGTTATTTAAATACTGTTTAGTTTATATGCCAACCCCATGAAGCATTAATAATGATCTACTTAAAAATCATAAGCAGAAGATTAAGAGTCTAAAAGGCTTGGGGCAACAAATTCCATTTAAAAACATGTGCAGGTCATGCCCTTTCAAGTTAATTTGACTTATCTTCCCCTACCGTATAATCCAACCATAATTCCAACCAGATATTGAGGTATGTTTATTCCATGTGATATCCATATTCACTGTCTGGATACTTGAGATAATACTTGTAAAATATCTTATTTTTTTTCATTGTTTTTGCAAGGAATAGATAGCGTCCTTTTTCTCTAACAGTTTATCAAACAGTTGATGCTCTCAACACTTGGTTCAATAATAATCAATAAAATGTATGTCATTAAAAACACTAGATACATTTATCAGAGGAGGAACAGGTGATAAAAACTTTCTTTACAATTTTTAGAAAAAAATCTGTTCATATGTCTACACAAGCAAAACAGCATATATATAACAAAAATGTGCTTTGATTTTAAGGTGCAGATTTTATTGTTTTGGGAAATTGGAAGATTGTGTTCAGCTTACTAGATGCAAGTAATCCAATCAATGTCAAAAAAGTTGATTTCCTAAATCAAGCTTTTGTTTTGGTTCCTGCTATCATTTGAGCCATATGCAGGCTGAGAAATTCATTCCTGAAATGGTATTTTTTCTTCAAGTTGTTGTACTTTTTCCTTGCAGTTTCTTCTTGTTCTCTTTATACTCTTTCTCAATACCAGTTTTTGTCTGCCTCCCTTGATTTTTTCTAAGTTGTTCCTCTCTTTTCCCTAGCTTCTACTCTCTTATCCCCTTTTACCTATTCCACCCATTTCATCTCTGTTTTCAGAATCAGCATCTGATCTTTAATGTTGCCAGTACAGTAAAATGGAGCTTGTAAGCTTAGCCAGTCACACGCTGATCAATATTTCGGAGAGAAATAAACCTGTAATAGTCAGAAGTCATCTTGTTGATTTCCTAATGCCTGTACACCTCTTTTTGAATCAATGCCCCAGGACAGATGTAGGAGATAGAGGCAGTTCTTCAAAGTTCCCTGCTGCTAATATAAAATAGATAGGAAAAATAATTTGAAGAATAAACCCATATGGCCCTGCTGTTCCATCTAGTGCTTAGTGCTGTAAATATAGCATCAAAAGTATGTGTTCCAGCAGCATCTAGTCTTCCCTTTCCTTTTATGACCATACTTGTCTCTTTCTTGGAATTCCACCACTAATCTCTTCACAGGTACTTTCAAAAGTTTTAATCCTAATTAGGAGGATTAAATTAATTTTACTCTTCCCTATGCCAAAGTTTCAGCAACTTGGTTTGTGAATGCTTTTTTGCTTCTTTGTGATGCTGCTTCCCAGGATACTATGATTATCTCCTCTGTCCTTTGTCACAGAAGAACCCATTTTAGAACAACTGCCAAGCTGGGAAATGTGCATGTCTTTCTCTAACCCAATAATACCAAATAAGATATTTAAGAATTACCCAGCTGGTCTCTATAAAGGGGTTAGGAGGAAATGTTCCTGTTGCACAGGTAATGGTGCAGTAGTTGACTGTATCTTTATTCATGCACCTGATTGTAAATGTTAGGCACCAGTCAGAGAGTAAATTCTGGTGTGATGGTATTTAACGTGGAATACAGCATACCAATATGTCTGCAAGGTAGAGATGGGATCAAAGAGCATGAATATAATGGGGAAAAGATAGTAATTTAAGCCTTTTTAGTTAAGAGATTGAAAGCAGCGAGCAGATCCTCCATGGCAGCGCTTCCACAGTAAGCCAGATCTGCAATGTCCATGTCAAAATATTGTACAATGACAAAAAATTCCTCTTTTGTGTTTTTATTGTTGCTTTTAATAAATGGGTAGTGGGGGCATTGAGAGCATGCCTCAGAACAGCATTTGGAGGAAAAAAAATGAAACCAGTAAATCTGCAACATCTGGTTATTCTAAGCTAGAGACTTTATTACACTGAAAGTTGTACACTTCATTTCTGTACATTACTTTCTCGTGGAAGTTTGTCTGTTGCTGAGAAGAGTGCTTGCATGCCTTATTATGTGCTTACTGAACACATGTCAAGAAAATTTCTTCATGCATATAGCCATTACTGAGTGAGTGGAAAAGGCCTACAAGGCATTTCAAATAGCAGCTGGAATCATAAAAAGAAAAATCCCATGATACGTTGAATGGTCTTGTGTTTTCAGAAAAATCCTCTAGATATTCTTGTTCTTTTTTTTCAGTGTGTGAAAGCAGCAGAATTGATTGGAACGTTTGTCAACCCTAAGGTATCTTTGAAATTAATCACATCAGCCTTTGAGAAAACACCTAAGCCATCTTGTATAATGGTTCTAACTGCAGTGATTCGAGGTAGCCCAAAAGAAATCTTACAGCCTCATTTGACTGATCTTGGCAACATGCTGTCACAAGCTGGAGTTTGTCAACGATCTGAAGAGGTAAGGGTGATTGGAAAATACACAACAGTCCCAAGTTTTAGACTGGTGGTTCTCCAACTTTGTATTTGTTCTCCTTAACTGCTCCCTTTCCTCTCCCTCCCTCGCACACCCACCCTATCCTATCATAGGTTGTAGTTGTAGGCATGTGTCTGAGACAAAGGCAGAAGCTTCCATGTCCTCCCTGAGCAGCCTTGTATTCTTTTCCTAGTTGTAGTCACCTAGTCAAATATACTATTCCCTATACTATTACATGCTGGTAATCTATCCTTTCAGCAGATGTGGATTCAAGTTTGAGAATTTTAGTAAAATGCTTCAGGCGGTAGCAGGAAAAGGCATTACAAGGAGAGAAGAAGCTGGTTAGTATGTACTGTACTAATAGCACACTCCCTTGGCTGATCCAGGTTCAGAATTTAACTGATGTTTTCAAATGCCTTGTGTTCACAGTCCAAACAAGATAATGTATTTTGATCATCATCAGTAAAAATGACTGACAACTTTTCACAGTCCATAGTGATTGACGTGTCAGGCTTTCCAAGAAAGATTCTGTTTTAATGTCATTTCTTGTTTTTATTTTGTATGAATTTTTGTATTGTTTTCCATTTTAAAAGAAAGGTACCAGTACAATTACAGGTAAATTTAGGAGCATGTCTTGTGTTCTGTCTGTTCAGCTTGGTTGCTTCTCATTAAGTTAGAATCTGGCAGGAAGGCCTATCTAAATTAGAAGTTTATTCCTGAGTGTACCCTTAACTAATGGCTGAGCCTGAAGACCATTTTCATTTTGGCATTTGAAAAATATTCATCAGTTGCTATATAAGGAGGTGAGAGCTTCTCTTCAGTGTGCAATGGAGATTGTAAGCTTCCAGGATTATTTTTTATTATCTTACTCTTTTTTTCCTTCTCTTTTTTTTTTTTTCATCACTTGCCCAGACCTAGAAATAGATCTGTTAGACATTCACAACAAGAATCCTTAAAATCTCCCCCACAGATGAAATCCCAGCTTCAATGGAAGCAAAAGTTTGTTAGGCCTCTGTTCTTAAGATGGCCAAAAAAGGGCCATTGTGATGCCTTCAGAAAATTCTGACTTCGTGTCAGATTCAAACCTCCCTTTAAAAAAAGTTATTCATGTGTATAAATCGAATCTGGCATAATTGTCTTTTTGAGCCAATGTAAGATATACATTTGAAGTTCTTCCCTCATTAGGTTTCTTCCCTAATGGAATATATACTAGTGATGCAGAGAATTAACCTTAATCTCTGTGAAGCCTGTGATGATTAGGAACTCATATAACTGGAAGCAGTATAACTTGGTTGTTCAAATAACAATTCCCTGAAGTATATCTGCAAAATTGCTATGTGGTCTTAAGCTCACCATTTCCATTTGGCATTATATACAGTAGACACATTCATCTGCAGCTGAAGCATTTGGTGGAATTGTGGAATTGTTCTAGCCTTTGGTCTTGGAAAACAATCTTTCTCTATTTTAGAGAGTAAATGCTGCATAGACACTGTTTAGCTAAGGATTGACCATGTCCATGAGATTAATAACATTTATAACTAACCTATTCCTAGACTTGATTTATTTTTTGGAAGTAAATTTATAACAATGGCCCCTTCTGTTAGTTAAATGTAGTCTGACAGCTTCATGGATTATCAGATGCACTTTATCAAAGAAGTTACTGCAAACTGACTGACAGGAATATTGACTTCCATTGATATTAGTTGGATCAAGATAACAGGCATTATATTGCAACAAACGAGATAAATTGGCAAAGATAAAAGCAGACACTCAGGTTTTCTTGTTTTATGTATTTAACTATTAATGTTCCATTCAAAATAGTAAGACATGGAATTATATTTGAAAAAGTTGTAATAAATATGTTATTAATTAACAAATTACACTTCAGAATGAGGAAGTACTATCAGAAAGCATTCTGAAATACTTTGATGTTTTATTCACAATTGAGCAATTGTGTGATTAAGAGCAGGATCGTTTATTTTGTGAACGGGACAAGGGAAGAAGATTATGTTGAGTTCTATACAAAGTAGAATGTAGGTCATCAAATGAACTAACACAAAATGATCAATATATTACCAATTTAGGAGATTATACAGCACTCATATTTTATTATTGTCACTTCCCTTATCTCTCCCTTAAAATGAATATTATATTTTCTAACAAACGTAATAAACTTACTTCTTTATTAAAAAATAGGTCTTTTATATGGAACAATTGCTTTGTTGTGTAGAAGCATTAATTGAAGTGTGCCAGGAAGACTGCAGAGAAATTTGCTTGCAGCTCTTGAAAGTTTTGGTGACAGTAATGGCAACACCAAATTCTCAGCACCTTAAAGAAAAGGTAAGCAATTAAGTGGTTTAGTATTTTGTTGTGCTTCTGTTTTTTCATATTGGTAAAGCACTTTGTATAAACACAGCCATGATTTTTTGTCTTGTTGTTAGGCATTAAACCACAGAAATCCTTAACTGTGAGCACATTCACAAATATTGGTAGAGTTTGAAATGAATTGCTGTTGCATCGACCTTGACACTGACTCTGCCCCTTTGTCTGTCTCCTCATCTTTTTCCATGGCTGAAATTGCTTTGGATTTAGTCTGTTTAAAACAGGTACAAGCAATGTATCCAAAAGACTAAAACATTAAAATCTGAAAGCTAAGAAGTATCATCCTTCTAGTTTTGTTTGAGTATTGATTATTTTCGTATGTATGTGCATGTGCGTATAGCAATTGGTCTTTCAAAAATTGTGCAGAAATACAATAGCTAAATATTTAGATATGCATATAACTTCAACTTCATCGGATTCACTCTGTTAGAATGAAATAAGCATGAGGGAATACTTGGATTATAAAAATAAAACTGTTCTTCAAATGCCTATCTCTATGGCACTGTTCTGGTAGTTAGTTAATATTTAGAAGTCACTGTGAAGGCTGAAAGATCTATGGATGTTATCATTTGCCAGTCAAAATATTGGTATTTCTGCTTTGCTAGCAACAGATCAGACAGTTCATATTTGTTAAGTGCTATAACTATTTCCAGATGACAGCTTCAAGATCTTATTTAGTGTTGAATTTTGCAAATCCACAGAGTTGTAATGAAGATTAGCAGTGATGGAGACTACATCTTATAGGGTATTTCTTTTATAGATCTGGAAGATGGTAGTGCTAGGGGTTAGTATGGGAATAAATTTGTGGTCAAAATCTAGGGCAACACTAGTGCCTGAAGAGCAGAATATGTTAGCTCCTACATAAGAAGAAATCTACTTAATAACTGAGTTTGGCTGACATAACAGAAAAACTTATTACTCTCATAAGAAACTTGGGAGTTGGCCTTATTGTTGTATCTTGTAAGGCTTGTTCACTGAAGGGTTGGCTGTATCAGTGGGGAGTAATAGCTTATGGTTAGTCCAAAGTTGTGCACCTCTTACTGTACATACTACATGTGATTAACAACAAAATTAAGTTTGGAGTTGGGGTTACAGTTTGGGACAGCAGAGCCCGGAGAGCTACGTTTCTTCATAACTTTGGGTGAAGGCCCACAGAATTAAAATATGTGCTGATTCTGAGAGGGGCCCTAGAGTCCTGTTTTATTTTGTGGTCAGTATGGGTCTGCAGGCTGTTGTTAAAACAAGATATTTTGTGTGTTTAGATTAGGTTTCAGAATAGATGGCTTGAAGTACGTTAAGGGAGCATGGGAAGCTCACAGCTGGTGAGGGCTGCAGTTGGCCTAGGACAATGCTTTACTTAAGCGGATGTTATAGTTAAGGTAATGGTTTAAGAAAGGAGGTATTAAAGAGTTTGTACTTATCATTGGGTTCTGCAAAGCTTTGGGTATGCTGTTTGTGCTGATTGAACTGTTGCTGCTTAATTTTTTAGGTGAATAGAAGTCACTGGATTATTGTTAACATTAGGTTATATACACAAGCACACAAGTGGCCAGGAAAAAATTTGGTAGCACACCTAAAAAGGGAAGAGAACTAAAGGTGGTTCTGAATAAGTTTGTTTTCATATCCAGAAACAATATTTCACTGCATAGTCTCCTTGTATTAACAGGTAGCTTGATGACAATCAAGAGAACCATTACACTGGATAATTTTCATTTTAGTGTCTGATATTATGCAGGGGTGAGAGGGGCAGGAATCTTTCTTCTAAAGGTACTATCTTAATAAACTATTATGTCTTGAATGACAAAAATCCCAATGTCAGAGTTTACAAATGGGATGCCTGTAAAGGGAAATGCAGTCTTTAGAGAGAATTTGACTTCAAGATGAAGATAACTTTGAAGAGGGAGACTAAGTTGTGCAAAAAGTTGATGTAGTGAAAGGAGATCACCAGAAAATGTTGTAGCTGTCGGGTAATATTCGTTACAACTTACAATACAGAACTCTGAAGCTGGTCTCAAATCTCCTTTTTTGACAATTAAAGAACAATTCACCTACAGATCAAGAGTGCTACTGTCCATAAAAAAAAAAGTGATTTTTTTTTTATGTTTAGGCACACATCAGACTCATTTTACAGTGTTTGACCTTTTTACCTCCAGCCAGAACTAAAAGTTTAAATCTTGTTGCAGGAACTCTTTAAAATCAAGGACATCTCTAGATGCCCTGATAATAGATGAGCATTTTGGCTAAACATTATCTCACCCTCTTAGTTCTCTCTTCCTCTTACTTCCCCGAGCTAAATATCAAATATATCACCAAGCCATCCTCATGGAGTATAATCGTGACCTATGCGAGTTGTCTTTTTTCAAATGTGCTCCTTAAATGTGATGGCTATTCTACTTCCTTTCTCTTGCTCCCAGGCATGATATTCCAAAGGCCTGTGTATCATCAGTATTTATGGTCCCATAGCTGACAGGCTGCCTCCAAGGAGACATACATATAGAAAACTAATCTGAAGGAAGTAAAATGGAACAAGCTTGAAACAAGTATTGAACAGACTTTGCAGGACAGAGAGGTACAGCACAAAGATCCGTCTCATGAACAGCCAATGTGAGAGTGAGATTTGTTTTTTGGCCTTTTTTGTTTGTTTGTTTTGTTTTGTTTTTAAAGAGAAAATCTGTCCAAATAAACCTCAGACAGATTGATCTGGTATGTTTTCCAGTATCTTGTCTATTTAGCCCTAAAATGGTCCATAAAGTCAGCAATGTCCATTTAAAATCTTATGGATTCATACTCCTACAAAGAAAGCAGTTTCACGGAGGTAAATCCATATATTTTCATATATGGAAAAGTTAATCTCCAAAGATTATTAAAGGTTGAGGATGTTCTTGCAGTTACAGATGATTTTTAAATTTGACAGTACTTTGGATGAGAATCTTTTTTCTCATTAGCCTTTCTTTTAGCTAGACAGAATCTGGCAAAGAGATTACATAAGTACAATATATAAATCTGTTACAAAGACAAACACAGCTTGGTGTTTGTTTTTTGTTTGTTTGTTTATTTTTTTTTCCCAGTTACTGGGTATTCTGAAACTTCAACTTGCAGAAGGCAAGAAGTCTGTGTTAAAATACTCTAAAAACATGTAGAACAAATGGATTACATCTAGCCTTATGAATATAAATTTGTTGTTCAGAAGAGAAGCCTGCATTCAGAATCAAAAGATTTTGAGTGTAAAAATAAATTATTCCAAAATTTGCATTGTAGAACTTCAATTCAGACTTTAATATAAGGAGACAGAAGATCACAGAGATATGAGGCCACAATTGAAGTGATCTGATTGTGAGCGTTGCAGTCTTCTACTTGCTTGATTGGCCCTTTTGCTCTGTGTTCATCAGTGTTTCTAGTTGCTTGGGGCTAAGGAAAAAGATCAGGACCACCAACTGAGCAATGAGGTTTTGTGATGAGGAGTATGATTTACAGCCCCAAATAGACCGAGCTGTATCAGATGTTAGTCAGTTAGGTGTGTATTGAGCTTCTCAGTGGTATACCTGGTGACCTAAAGGTAAGGCTTTGTTTCATTGCCACTGTCTTGTGCTGTCTTCCTTCTTCTTTGGGCACATATTGATTATAAGCATGAAAATAATGCATCATTAAACTTGCTAGCTTCAAGTACAGGAAAGAAAGTCACCCTTGCTATTTTTTTTTTAAACTATGAGACCCTTCTGAATGAGAAGACATGCATCAATCTGTTGACATATTTAATTTGATCTCTCCTACTTTTTTGCAGTCATGAAACTACTTAATAGTGTGTTTTAAATCACCTCGAAATGAAGCATTGTTTTGTATCTGTTTTGTATTTTTTTCAATAAAAGAAAGGTATTGCAGATGGGGGGGTTGTTGATGGAGAACGGTTTCTGTCTTGCCATGTTGTCGTGTATCTTCCAATTTATTTACAGAAAAGGAGTATTTTACCTATAAGTTATTCTGCATTGTCTTGACTGTCTGGCAGAATGCTTCCATGTTTCAGCTAGCTTGTGCGATTGAGTTCAATTTAAAAGTATTAAAAATATGACTACAATTTGTAGTTGTACTGAACCACTTAAAGACAAATGGTGTCACTCATAGTGCTGCGCTACTTCTTTCCTTCTAGAACTGGAGATCATACTGACAACATAGGTTATTTCTCAGTGGGGGTTCTGGCTGTTCCGTGCTCTTTATTCTTGACTCACTGTCCACTGAAATCACTAATACTATAGATACTGCTTTCAGCATGCTCATAAACTCTTAGAGAAATTTTTTACAGCATTTTGCCTAATTCAAATTTTTTAAAGGAAAGAAAAAAAATAAAACAGGCGCTGGAGAGAGGGAGTACTTTCTCCTCTCCAAACTAGCAGCAATAATTTTTGGAAGTTGCCACAGCATCCTAGATGTGAGTTTGGGAAGTTGTCTTTATGAACATGTTTTAAAGCATTGTTAAATTAGGAGAAAATCACTACATCTTTAAAACTAATAAGAACTGGTTTATATTTAGTTAGTTTCTGGATAGGTTTTCAAATGGATTCGATTCTTTTATTTTGCTACTACATTGTTGTGTTCTTTATGATTTTGTTTTGAAATCAGGACAAATATTTGTCTTAAAATCAGAGTTAAAGGATTTATTATAGGCAGACACCGTATATCAGTCTTGATTGTCCAAATTGAAACTATGGAAATCTTCTTCTTCCTTCCCTTCTCATAGTATAAACAGAGAGTTTTTAAAGTTTTGCCTTTTTAAAAATATATATATATCGTTCCAGTTAAGATGAAGTATCTCATCTCTATTTTTAACAGGCAGAAGAAACAGTGTGTTCATTAGCAGAAGTGCAGCAATTGGATAGTTTTCTTTGTCTCTACAAACAGCATATAATTCAGCTTTTGGAATGGGTTTCAGTATCACATGATTCTTGGACCTGCTATTCTCCAGAAATATTACAGTTAGATGTCATCGCAAATCATTCAGGTATGACTTATTTAGTAGTTTGAAGGCTCATCCAGTTAAAAAAAAATAATAAAGTAATAATCTTGGTAGCCTGCAGATACGTGTTTTATAATGAATAGTGTAATATTCAGAAGCTTCACAAGTATAATGAAAACCGAAGTGAAGACATTCAAGCAGCTCAAATTCCAAAAGACTACTTGGCTGCAAGGAGCCTACCAAAAGCACTTAAGTAGCAGTATACTTTTGGGTAAATGAAACAGGTAAGGATTATGGGGAGGTGAAAAGTTATGAGAAGGTAGATAAAAAGTTAAAAAAACTTACGATATCCAAAAGTGTATCTGTTTTTTCCATCTATTCCTTTATCTTACAAAAAGATGCTTCTGTGTACAAGCCTTTCCTCACATATGTTCTCCAATGTACCACTACACAGGGTTTACTGAAACACTCTAGCATATATTTCAGCTAACTTCAGATCTCCACAGTGAACATACCTCTGACACAACTGTCCTGATTACGTTTGCAGGCAAGGGAGGCAGTGACAGGCAGTTTTTTGTCCTGGGCAACTGTTTTAAGATGTTTTATCCTGTTTATTTGCTTTTTCCTTTCTGTTGGTTAAAGCAGGAATGTATGCAGTGACTTTGGCTACCAGTATCCATATTGCAAACAGATAAACATGGACAGATATGTTTTAAGGAACTGTTATCTTCTGCATTTAATACTTGAACCTCAAAAAAAAAAAAAAAAAGGCCTCATCAAACCTATATGAAACACTCACTCACTGGTTTGTGCATCAACCAGTATAAGTACTTTTTTTTTTCATCTTTAGAAAGAACAAAACATTTTTTCAGTGCAAGTTCTGAGAAGCCAACTTTTCTGTAGATTTGCATTCCTTATCCTGTGACTGAGGAACTTCTAGACAGTTGTCTCTGTTTTCCTTAATGGCAAATAAATCATAAAACGTCTGGGCAAACATTTTGGCTTGCATCCCACGCTGGTTATATGCTATTGTCTGTGTTTTCTGTCTGACACAGCATCTCCTGGAGCTATTCTGTTTGTTTGTTTGTTTTTCTTTCTTTTCATTCCCACACATAATGTTATTTTTGATCAATGTAATCAGGTTTACTTATTTTAAATTTTCATTTTTTACTGTTTTTCAGGAATGTATGCTTACATTGAAATTAGCAATGTAGATTATTTTGTTTATTTTCCATCTGTTGAGTTGCTGTTATCAATTTGATATAATAAGTGTCATAAAAATTCCTCAGAACTCACATGAAGCAATGTGTCTTGAATAAATGTTAAGAAAATAGAGACCTACTTGTTGGCATGGAGATACAGCAAACTGCAGCTTAACATTCACCCTGTGTTGCTTAAGTCTAGACACTGAAGTTTGGTTGATTTTTTAATTTATTTTTTTAATTTTAAACATTAAATTTCCAGATATAATTAAATGCTGTTGAACTTGTTTTGGATTATTGAATGCTTCAATCTGTGCATTTCACATGTGAGGAATGTTCTTGTCATCAGAAATGCCAAAGTGTTGTGTCTCTTTCTGGGAGGGTTTTCTTAGTGACTGGAGTTGAATGGAATGTGCATCACAAGAAAGTAAAGCTGAAGAAGTTCCTAGGGGAAAGCATTTTATAGCAAACAGAGCAGAAGGAGCATTCTACAGTAAGCAGCTTGCAGAATAATGCATGTGTATGGTCTACACATACTCCTCTTTAAAACCATGTAGTTATTAATCAATATCAAAGAGAATGGTAGGAACTTCTTCCTCTTTTGACAAAATCTTTTCTTCAGATGTTGGGATAACAAGTTGGGCTTTGCTTGTTTATTGTTTAGCGGTAAAAACAGAATTCATCATAGGATGTGAAAACATTAACAGACTAGGGAATGAGTTTGGAAAATATTTTTATTTCAAATAGTATCTTCTAAGAAATCACCATATTTTAGATTTCCTTGTAAAATGCAAATAATCATCATGGAGGAATAAAACAACTGCAATAATTTTATTATCCAAGTTTTGAGGCCGACCCTTTCAAACATGCCCTTTCATGTACCTCTGAGAGTCATGAACACTTTTCCTTGAATGCTGTATGTGGAAAAACTTGAAAGAAAGAAGCCAACCAATTCTGCTGTTCGGCGTGGTATCACAGTCCTACCAGCTTCAGTATAATTTTCCATTAAGTTCTATAAAACCAGAACTTTGTGCAGTCTCAAGCTTTCAGAGCTACATAGCAAACAGCATTAGTCCCCCCCAAATGCGTTAATCCACCCAGACTGCTGTTTCATACTGCACTGGTTCCAGCAGGTAGCAGATGTCATTGATATGCTACATAATACACTGTAGCACAGCAGAACCAAAACAGTTAAGTGAGATGTGGGGTAAAGCAGTCTTCAGGGAGCACCAGGCTGCCATGGCTAAGGCTGCAGGTACCTGAGCACATGGAGAGTTAGCTTAGGTATTTCTACAATGCCTAATACAATGTAACATGGGTATATCAGCAGCTGCCATGCAAGAGTGGAAAGTTAAATAGTACTTTAATACCAAGCATATTACTTTTTTTTTTTTAAGTACTCTGATGTTAAACATCCAAATAGAACTTACTTGTGCTCCAAAATAGGTATTGCATGTTCTTTTTCTAGGTCCTGTCATAGGTGAAGCTCTTGATGACTTTATTCTCATTCTTAAGACGTGTCTTCAGCCAAACAAAGATCCCCAGATGCGCTTAAAACTTTTCACTGTTTTATCACAGTTGCTCCAGAAAGCAAATGAAACCGTCAATTCTCAGGGGTAAGTAGAGTTCTAATTTCACACGGCCATTTGAACACTAAAGTAGCATTAAAAAGTAATGACCATGGTAGTTATTTAACCCCTATAATTGTGTCCATGTTAGCATGTGTGGGAGAAGAAAGGCTTTCCCACCAAATTCTATAGCATATTTTTCTTGCTGTATTTTTTAACAATGCTCAGAAGGGGCATGCAAAGGCAATAATTAAGAAATAAAAAGTATGAAAATTGAAGTCTGGACTTCTTCCACTATAATTCTCATATCTTTGTCACTGTGGAAGAATTAAAATTGGATATCATGAAGATCTGGATAGTTTAAGAAATAAAGAAACTACTATAGTTGGAGAGAATATATGTTTGAAAGCTAAGATGGGGATTCTTAGGAAAGAGGGGTTTTTTGTTTGTTTGTTCCATTCCAGCCAACTCCTAAAGCCTCAAACTTTGCCTGTAGCTATGGTAAGAAAACAATCAAACACTTGAAAAATATGGCCATTTTAAAATTGTGGTATAGCATGGTGTTTAAAAAGGATTGAACTAAATGTTTGGGAAGGAATTATTATTACTCTCAGTGACTGATGCTTGAAGTCTCCTGTTGCTTGCAGTATTTAAGCATTGCAAATAGAGTCTAACTGTAATTTACTATGCGTATAAAAACCCTCCATTTATAACAATCCCAGCAGCGGGGCCCTTTGTCATTATTAATTTAGCCCTACTAGCAGTGAAAACTCTTCTGCAAAGTTGTCCTGAATACATAAAGTGCATCTACTCCATTTTCCCAGTGCCTGCTGCATTTAGTATGTAAATGCATTCTGATACAGTCTGCATCTTTTTTTTTTCATTTTTAACTCTCTAATATTCTTTTTTTTTTTTTAATCATAGGAAGCATTCTTCCTAAAAGTACTTTGATAGCAATGGTCAGTTATACTTAGCTTTTCGTGATTCTGATGAGCAAATAGGCACTCAGTGGGCATCCTGATATGTTGAACACTCATACAGATTCTTTAAGGCCATGTTGTGATGAATGTAGGCATATTTTTGCCATTTTTAGATTTATATTTAGTATATTGCAGACCTCCATCCCATAATGGGGGGTGGAGGGTAGCGGAGGGAATGGGCAGAAGAACCCTCCTGTTTACCATCAGTGGGGTTCCACGTAAGCTGAAGAAACTCTGCTAACACATCCCCTAATAGTTTCTGAGCTAGTATGAAAGAGGTAATGTAATGAAGCTGTCCTTTTTTAACTGAAAGCATTTGTGCTATTATTTGTTGTTACCTGTGTACGTATTTTCGGGATCCAATATTCAAATCCTTATCAGGTGTCAGATGCAGTTATTTGGTATCCTCCTCTTTCAGCTCAAAAATAACATTATAGCTTACAGCAGAATAGAATTTGAAGACCGGGGGTTTAATTCTGTGTTCTGCCTCTCATTTTGGTCTATGGAAAGCATCCAAGCAGTATGACAGGTACGTTACATAGCGTGCTACAGAGTCCTGACTCTCTTAGGGCACACAGATACTGCTGGTAGAGAGAGATCGCCAGTGGAGGACCACAAGGTAAATTTCATCAAGCAGTATTATTTTATTTGAGCAACAGTCAAAGTAAATAGGATGAATAAAAAATATTTTCTGTGCAACTCAGTCATTTGTATAAATAATGGAACCAAAGGAGGGAAGAAGAAAACAAACCTGCTGTGCTATTAGCTTCACTTGGATTCACAAAAAAGGGCAATTACCATTGGAAAAAATAGAAGAATATGTTTCAAAGTAGTGTACTCAGCAAATAGAGCCACATATCACACTGCCTGTCCACAGATAGCCATGATGGAAGTTGCTTAGCTCCGGGCAGTGTGAGTGAATGACCTTTTGTCAAGATTAGATACATCCAGTAAGGTTAATAGATCTGTTTGTACCAAGAATGACTCCTGGCTAAGAATGGCCCACCATAGCTCATAATGAGTCTCTGTCCTCTGAGAACAAGAGCAAAGCAATGAATTTTACCAGTAGGTTTATCTTCAGAAACTGAAAAGCAGTAGAGGGAGTGAAATGGTGCTTTGAAGTTTTGTTCTTACTTCCCACTGTAAAATCAAATGTTTTACTGGAGGAAGTAACATATAAAGATTTTGCATTTAAATAGATGCTTACAAAACATTTTTGGAGTTTTTGGTTTGTGAAAGCAAATCCAATTTTGTTTCAAATTACCTAGATTTAGGATACTAAGTTTGGGGAAAAAAACAACAACCAAACCACCAAACCACAAACACTAAAGCCAAGTGCAGCAGTGCCATGAAAGTAGAAAAGGAACCAACCAAGAAAAAGAAATATAAAAAATACTTAAAATTTCATTCCATTTTAATTATATAAGTCCATAAAATGCAGTTGGTAATTTTAATGTAATTCCAAGGCTTGCCTTCTATATCTGCAAAAGAACTACATATTGTTATATGCATAGATTACATTTTAGTTGTTTCCTATCCAGTTTAAAATAAAGTCTCAACTCACTGAATACAAATAGCACAAATATGTTCTTTCATGGAAATAGCTCACATTTAAAAGTAAGTTACATAGATTTACAACAGTAAGATCTGAAAATGTAAAGAGGGAGAATTTAATTGCATTAGCAACAGCAAAAAATACATCTTAATGGTAATGAGAGATGGGGCAGTGAAGTAGTAATAAGTTTTGGTTACACGATCACATTCATTGCTGGTAGTAATTTTTTCGGCTCCTTAAAACATTTTAACAGTTTAGATAGGAAGGGTTCCAGTTATTATACTAAACACAGTTCTGTGGTCATCTAATTTTATTTGAGTCTGACATTATTGTGTCAGATAACTGCCAAGTGTTGCTTTACTGATTCTATTTCAAAGCAGTAGAACAAGACTTCTCACAAATAGCATAGCATTCTGGTTAACATAATACTGATGGAATTTACCTCTATGTTTTGACAGGTTGTTTTTCTTTACAGTTTAATAGAGGGCTTTATTAAGAACAGAAGCAGCTACTGATCAGATAGCCCAGAACTGCTTTGGAGCTGCTTTGGAATGATGGCGATCATTAGTTACATTTTTTCTGGCAACTTTTTGAATGGAAAATTATTCACTCAGGAATGTGTTTAAAATAGTAAATCTAAAGGTTTTTGACAAATTCAGATGTGTCTAATGGGACTTCAGATTTCTTGTTATTACTGAATCATAAGTGCCATCTGCTGGACAAGAAGCAAGAACTAACTTTCTGAGACACTGCTCCTTTCTTTAGCCAGGTGAATAAGCAGCTGACAGGTATACATATTTTCATCATGTAGAAGATAAGAGGTTGTCAGTTTTGTGTATGTGCAGTAGATAACAAAAGTCTGGCAGGCTAGCTAATCATACTTTAGTGACACTGTCTAACTGCAGTGGGGAAAGGGTAGTTAAAGGAAAGAAGTAAATACAATTACATTTGTGATTACATTGATATATAGTATTATTGTGGGAAATTTTACCATCGCTGGATGATTTTGTTTTGTTAATTTTGTTTGTGTTTTTAAAAAAGAAGTTAAAAGGTACTTAGCAATAATTGTTTGTTGTCAACATCTGCCTGTTATATTCCTCCTGTGGCTTGGCACATCTCTGTGGGAGCCACTTACTCATCCTGGCATTGTAGGACTCTTAGAAAATCAGCAACAGCTTCTTCCCTTTCTGTCAAGCACTAGGGTGGTGATGTGCTGTTTTGCACTCAGGTGGCTGCAGTCCAGGTCTGCTGGAAGTCTGAACAGAGTGGGATGTGAGTCAAGGTAGATTTAGCCTGTTAATAGTCAATCTGTTTTGCACACTGCCAGCTGCTCTTTAAGGCACAGAGGCAAAGTGAATAACCAGAGCCTTAATTATCTACTGACGGGCCAGGCAGACATGGCTTTCTTGATGCAGAAGAGTCTTTTTAAACTTGTGTGTAAGATTTATATCTTTCTTTCTTAATTTAAAATTGTTTGAGATGAAATTAAATGGGTATGAGGGAATGTTGCCTCTTGCAATTTTTGATTCTTGCAACAGCTTTTAGTATTGTAACAACGCATTCAATAGAGGATTAGGAAAACACATCAGCAAAAATATCACAGATTTGTACGTTTGTAATGAAAGCAAACTGGTATTGGGACTGGCACCGTTTAAAAATCCTACAGACCTCACATCCTTGAGGGAGACAAGTTTCTGAGCCAAGGGAAAGCTGAAGTATTCTGGGTAGACTCCCTGCAATATCAGTAGTTGTGGTCTCATCAGTAGCTTTCATACTTTTCACATTGTGAATACTTTTGATTGGACAGTCTCAAAGGGCCTTACAAATATTAATGAATCCTCACAGCATTCACATGGAGTGTTATCTCCACTTCACAGACGGAGAAAATGAGACAGAGAGAAGGTAAGTAGTTTACCAAGATAACACGGTGAGTCATGGATATCGTCTGAAGTGGAAGAAAGTCTAGGCTCCCCTTTCCATGAATGTTAGGTATTTGTTTAAATATTGCCTTGAAAAATTAAGTTATGAAAGGCTTATCACATACATTATAATCATGTTGGCTTATAAGTTTTGTGTTTGTTTTTTTTCTTTTTTTTCCCCCCCTTTTCTGCCTATGTTTCTATGACAGAAAATTCTCTTTTACATCCTGTCAGTCTCTTTACCACTTTCTCATGAACCTTTATTTTGTTTTCTTATTTTTGGCTCCAGGCTGTTCCCTAGCTACCTTGAGACTGTGATAAAAGACATTCTGGCTCCTAATCTGCAGTGGCATGCTGGAAGAACAGCAGCTGCCATCCGCACTACAGCTGTATCATGCCTTTGGGCTCTAATTCACTGTGAAACACTTTCACCAGAAGAGGTAAATTCTCTCTTTCTCATCAAGTGTACTTTGAAATCTTAGGCAGGAAAACAAAATAATTGAAGGAAAAAAAAAGAATAAATCCTTATTGTAAGTAGGATTTTCATATGGTTGTATAGTTTTCGTAATAAAATTAATTGCAACTGAGCGCTAATAACTGAAATGATCAGAAGTGAGGAGACGATGATATCCTGATAAAAGACCTGAGACCTGCTATATGGTATGCTGTAGAACTTGCCGTCATAAAATTTTGTAGATCTGTTCTAGCATAACACCAGTTCTGAGACACCAAACACTCAGGCCCTTGACATAACTGGCCCCTTAGCCAGTACGTGCAGAGCGGCACTGGAGCCAGCCAGTACATGCTTTTGTGTAATGTGGTGAAGACAACTTTTCTGGTTGCCTTGGAGCCCACAGGTCCATTTAGGAAAAAAATCTAAAAGATTCCTGGAAAGGGCAGGAGGAGTTGAGATGGAACTTGAAGGGTATCTATAGAAACTGAAATTGAGAGCTGGCAAGGAGTATGCTTAAAGAAATGTTAGGTGCTGTAGTGATCAAGGATTAATTGAATCTGAGGAGGTTTTAGAAGCTTGTTTGCTAGCAAAAATGGCATTTGTAAGGGAAAATGTTCAATGTAAGGACACTTAAAAACAAATGGACTTAAAATATTATTAAATGCTTATAGTCTTTATTGCCTTTATAACAGACCTTAATTGAACAGAATGCTTAAACACACGTAACTGGTTGATTTCACATATACAAAAACAACATCAGAGACTACTGTTGTGTTTAAATGTTTTTCTGAATCACTGGGGGACCTAAATGGCCTTTTACATTAATGTATATGAAATGTACATATTAAAGTCAAATAATGAAACTCACTAAAAATGTTGTTTTAAAATAATCTTTATTTGAAAGCTTCCTTTTAGAATAAGAGCACCATCTACTGGTACATACACATAATCCTCATCTCCAAATTACTGAAAGTCTTGCCAAGATTTTTTTTTTTTTTTTTTTTTAATAAAAAGACAAGCAAGTCTAAAGCTTTTACAGATAATGTAAAACTCATGCATATATACCGAGTATTCATGAAATGGCTGTTCTATTGGTGGATTTTCATTTCCCAAGCTTCCTTAGAGGCAAAAATGATGCTGTGTAATGTAAAGAGATTCAGGTATAATTATAGTTAACTTTATCTTTTTAAATTGTACAAGCCAGTATCTGTGAGATCAAATGATAACTGATGTAACCAATAAGCATATTGTTTTAGAGTGACTGAAAAGCTGTTGTTCTTCTTATGCTTTCCTTGTTAATTCTAGATCTTGAAAGTCAAAGATGCGCTAATGCCCCAAATTATTGCTGCCATGGATGAAGACTCTAAAATTAGTCGACTGATGGGTTGCTGTATTGTTGGTGTTTTTTTAAAAGTCTGTGGGAGGCAGTTTGATGAAGACCAGCTTACCAAGACTTACCCAGGTAAGTGTAAGAATTTAGGGGTTTGATGATGGAGGCATGTCTTCATATTGAAGAATTACACTTACTTTTTCTCCTGAAGTGTCATAGAAGCTTTGTTTGTAATGATAAAAAATCATTGTTCTGGAGCAGTTGGCAGATTTGCTGTGTAGCTGTAGGATTCACTCTTAAGGTTGTCCACCTCACCTACAGTTTCATTGCAGCTGGTAGCAATGAAAGTACTAACACAGACTAGGAAATGACAGATCTGCTACGTCAAATGGCTTTAATCCTACATAAAGAGCAAAAAAGCCTTTAAACGGGTATTTGAGGTACAAACCGGTGTAGATTTCATGTTGACTTGGTTTCTCAGACATATTTATTTTACTCCCATAAACATATTTTAATGCTATTTCTCTGTTCTTTTATCTGGTGTTTTAACTATTTGGGTACTTATTCCCTAGAGTAATTTTATAGATATTAAGGAAGTGGAAAAAGTAGATTGGGAAAAATCATACGGTCAGCAACAGTTTTGTATATGAGAGGCAATTTGACATCTTAATCCTGCAGAGATGAAGACATGATTTGATACTGTCAAGTGAGACTGTATAAAGTATATAAAGTACAGGTATGCATTTTAAAGAATCAAGATGTTAACATACATGAGTAGGTGTTGTTAAGTGTGACTCCAACAGCACTTGCTTCTTGCAGGCCCTTTCTGTGCTAGCTTTTCAACTGCCATGTTTCATTTTATTGAGGTATTCTGTTGCTGATATGCTAATGTCATTTTTATGTGCCCTTGCTACCAGCTGAGCAGAACTGAGCTGAAGTATTCCCGGTGTTATTATACGTTAGACCACTAGATGGAACTTTAGTCAGTATTATTGTCTCCAAGGCTTACCAGTATTTCATCTGCCTTGCTTCCTAGTTCAGACTATGTGAAATAATGTCTCAACTATAGTGAAAGTAGAACAGTAATGCATTATATAAATGGTAGTCACATCGTTCTCCCTGTTGTGTGGGGTTGGTTTAAAAAAAAAAGAGAAGAAGAAGAAACTCGTAATCTACAGTGCTGTAATGTCAACTAGAGATATTTTCTCTAAAGCTTATTAGGATGATGTTGGTATGTAGGTAGTGTGTTAGCCAACTAATCTAAATAATTTCATGCATTTATTTTAATATTTTGACAACATAATTAACTTTTAAAAAACAATCCAATAACAATCCTATGCATGCTTTTAGGAAGAATATACTTCATGTATTCCACAAGTTCAAAAGACAGAAAGATGTCACATATATAAATGCAACAACAATTTCAGTGATTACAAAATAAATTTGCGTTTTGAAATAAAAATAAAAGGATAACTTCTCTGTTAGTAGCGATGGTTGGTTGTATATTTGTTCCTTTTCAGAAGTTCTAAAGCGTTTGGATGATGCTTCACATGATGTACGACTGGCAGCTGCTTGCACCTTAACTAATTGGTTTAAATGTGTAAAGGACAGTGGTATGAAATCTGTAATGAAAAGTAATATTGAGTGTCTGTACCAAGAACTGTTGATACATCTGGATGACCAAGATCAAGATACTCAAAATGCAGTCCTAGGTAAGACTTTCAGCCATATATATTTTTGACAATGCTTTACAAAGAATGCTGCTTTCATGTAACACTTGAAAACTCTTACAGCTAGGGACTACTCCTAGCAGGCTGGAATCACTGGAAACTTTCCTTTGGGTTTCAGTGAGTATGAGCTCAGACCTTTTACCTGTATGCAGAATGTTTTATCTAGTATTTACTAGAGTCAGAATATGAGTGTATCTGATGTATCAGAACCCTGAATAGACAGTAAACAGGATATGGACTGTAGACACTAACCACTGCAGGATGTGACCATACCCTATCTCTTAACAGATTCTGTGGAATTTATTGGTGTATCAGTTTATGCATTCAAGCATATGGATGTCAAAATACAGACTTTAGTAAATGAGGGGGGAATTAGTTTTTCATGATTGCTCAACTTCTAGAAAACTTCCAGGTTAGGTTTCAGCTACTTTGAGAGAACCTGGATAGAGAAAGACAGAGCAGCTAATGTTTTATAAACCATATTTTTGTTTTACAGATGCTTTAAAAGAAGGGAGCATTTTATATCCAGAACTGCTTGTGAGAGAAATTGAAGTGGTTATACATAAGCATCGAACACCAGTCTATTGTAATCAACTACTACATCACATTCAGTCAGCCAAAGAACCAGTTTTATGAATCAATGCTGATTTTTTAGTGAACTGCATGTGAAATATGTTTGATCTGGATTGGTTTCATATTTTCATTTTCTTAAGGTAGGCTGAGCAATAAATAGATCTTTTTTTCCTTTGTAAGTTCAGTATTAGTTCATTTAAAACTCAGGTTAGCACAATTCTATGTTCTTTGCCATTTGAAGGTGTTTTTTTTTTCTTTTCCTAGCAATAAGACAATGTTTAAATTCACTTTGCATTGGAACTTTTCCAGGTACAAGGTTTAAAAGAGGAATATTTTTGAGGAATCTGACACTATTTATATTTGAGAAAGATAATTTATTTTAAAAAACTAATAGTGTAATGTTAAATTTATGTAATTCAGCGAGTACTTAGTCTTCTAAGGAGCATTTCAAAATGGATAATATTCAGACTTTGCAGCGTCAGGTCTGTGAGGAACAGTTTTATCAGAAATGAAGACAGCCAAACTTCTGTTGCATAATGCAGCAGAATTTTCATGGTGTTTTGAGTACTTGTGCTAGTATAACAGGGACATATTCTGAGTAGGTGTCACTAAAGGAATGTTTTGTATTGTCATTGTATTACATGTTATGACTGAGAATAAAACTAACAATTTTTAAATTAAGGATTGTAATGGAAGGAAATGTGCTGTTTTGTCACTTAGATTAACAATATTTATGTTGTTTTTGTTAAATATACAGCATCTGCATCTTTTATGTTTATACTATAGTGCCTTGGTAGGCAAGCAACATTTGTTTGCATACTACTTTGAAGTGAAATTCTCCAATACTAGGTTAAAGCATTTCTTTAAATACCTTTGTAGCGTACAAGTTGTAGAGTTTTCTCACATTCTTAGCTATGTAATAAAGTGGGCTTCTTAGATTCCTGTCTAAGTCATTCTGGGGTACAGTGCTATTTATTGTACACACAAAAATCATGGAAAACCAGGTTCCTGATTTTTTAAAATTATTAGTATTATAGTCAGAAAATGTTTTTTGCTTCTACCTCCCAAGTACCTTGGCTTTGTATCAAGTCTAAAAACAGGCTCTTCAAGGTTTGGGAGTACTCCTTATGCTATAGGAGTACTCCTCATGTTTGCTTATCCTTCTGAGATAACTACTTTTTCAGACTTAACTACCTAATTGTACCAAACCGTGGTCTGTTTACATCAATACCTACTGGCATTCTCAAAGAAATATTTGAGAGAAAAGAGATACACAAAGCAAGACCTATTTCTATCTTAAAAGCAAAGTTATGCAAACTTGTGGCTACTCCTCCATAAAATACTGGGTTGTTTTGAAAACCCTATCAAAAGGGACAACAACACTAAAGATACTGAATAAATGAGTATTTTCTTAGCAATCTAAAAGCTCTTTGCCATTTCTCTAGAACTGGATGCTCATTTTAAATCATTTACATTGTCTTTGAAGTTTTCATGAAAAGACAAGCTATAACTTTTCCTTTACTGAGCACCATTTTAGTTGACTGATAACTGTTAATAACTGTGTAGTTCAATATAATGAGAAGGCCATCAGAAATTCTTAGAATGTACAGTAAATATAAGTCACTAGAAAACACTACATCAAATAAAGAAGTTGTGGAGTCTCCACCCTTGGGGATATTCAAAACCTGACTTAATACATCCTGGGCAACCTGTTCTACCTGACTCAACTTGAGCAAGATTTGGACTACATGATCTCCAGAGGTCCGTTCCAGCCTCAGTTATTCTGTGTTTCTGTGAAATTGTTTTCTTAGTCTAATCAATCGTTAAAAATCCAATCTAATTAGACTGGAAATAGACTACATAGCCATCTTAGCAGAGCCCTTTTGAGATTTCATTCAACACCTTATTCTCAAAAAAATGGGATTTCATAGCACTGCAAAGCAGCCAATTCTTCCAATACAACTTGAAGTCTTGCTTCAGCAACCTCTTGCTGTGTCAGTAGGTACACAATTGAAGTGTGTGGTAGGTTTTTTCCGTCTTGCTATATCAGCTATTATGTGTACTAGATTTTATTTGGGTTCATTGCATAATGCTATTATGATCATATTAATTACATAACTTTTAAGCAAGGACAATTTTTCTTGGGTGAAATGGTTATCTCGAACTTTCAGACTTTAGATAAGCAGGCTTACTAGCCCCGCCCATCGTGTGACGAACATACGTGCTTCTGACTTTTGTCCTTACAAGCTAGAAGACCTGTTTCAGAGGATCCTGGGACTTAGATTCTCAGTGAAACAAAATTTTTGGTAAGTGTATGCATTTGGCTAACTGAATATAGACTCTTCTAAATGTTTGTTGACTACCTTAAATAGAATCAATTGATTAGACATGAAGAGAGCACTGTAAATTAATGCACCTAGACTGTGAGAAGAAGGCTACATCTTGAGAGCGCAGTTTGAGGAGAGACTGGAAGTTAAGTTTGTTCCCCCATCCATCTTCCTCTCACCCGTGTGGGTCCTTGTAGACAATCTGCACATTTCCTCAGAAATGCTTTAAGCAAATTATAGGCAGCCTGTCTGCAGGTGTCCAGCAGTGCACTGTGTCATCTCATCACATGGTAAAGATGCACTAATGCACCTTGTCTGCTTGCACATGTGGTGTGCTCCCCAGAGTAACCTCTAGCTATAACTGGATCGTGCTTCCACATTTGCTGTTTGAAGAGGCAGGCAAATGTAGTTAGGAGGGAAGCTCCGAGGTAATCACGAAAGGACTGTTGAAGTGTACCTATAACTTAAACAGAGCAGACATACTTGATGCAGAATATTGTGTGTGATGACTACTCAATAGATTGTGAAGTCCCCTACTCGTAACTGTGGCTCTTATCATCTGAAATAGCTATAGAAGCTATTAGAGTGAACTGTATCTTTTAACTGAAAAGTTTTCATACACTGGAACATGCAGATTAGAGTTCTGATTGGTTGTTGTGTAGGTTTTACCTTGCTTATGAGAAGTCGCTTGTGCAAGCAGAATAAACACATTACAGCAGTGCTGCAGACACCAAGTAACATCTTGGCCTGTGGAAATCAACTGCTGGCTTGAGAAGAGCGAAGTTTCTGTTTCATTTATGGAATCTGTGTTAGGATCACTGTGTGGGAAAGTGAGCAACTTTTGTTTTTACCCATAGAAGACAGGATCAGATCTGGCCCAGTTAGATACATGATGGACTGAGCCTCAACTGCCTCAACTCTACCCTTCTAGCAAAGCACTATCCATGTTTTAAAGAGAGGGAAAAATATAAAGCAAAAAGTCTTCATTATTAGGCAGCTGAAGGATCAACAAAAATTACAGCTAACGGGCTTGTGTCCACTTACTGAGATCAGTCCCCCAGGGAAGCTCAAGAAGGGCAGTAACTTGAGTTGAAGCAGCAGATGAGAGGAGAACGGCTGCTCTGTCAGCCTGCCTTGTGTGTAATCGGCTTTTCTTGTTAATGTCTGAAATCCCCTGTAAGTCAGGACCATGGCAGGATCTAGTGGCAAAATTGAATTGAAGTGCTTTGCAGTCCCCTTCTTACTGATAATCTAACTGCACTGCATGGAGCACCCATTTCCTTTGGCTGACACCATTGATGGTGTGAAGAAGGGGCCCTCATCAGTTTAACCAAAATGTGCGATGCAGCTGGTGAGAAACTTTTTCTTTAATTATCAAGAGAAAAATCAGACTTTCAGATACTTCAGGCAATTTTCATACTAATGCATATACATGATCATCTCCTCATCCATGGACATAAAGGTCACCACACTTCCTCACACTAGGGAGTATTTCTACAGAATCCCCCTTGCCCAGTACATCCCTGCCACACATTGCCACAGGACCCTGGAGCTAGGGGCCATCCCCATGCTGCTGCTGAGCTCCCTGTGCCCTTAGCCTTTCCCACATGCACAGTAGTGTGCCGTGTCCAGTTTTGCCACTCAGAAACTTCTTGCTGCACCGGTCACTGTCATGTTCAGCTCACACCCTTAATTGCTGTGGGTACCTCTAACTTTGTGGTTGATAGCAAGGGCAAGAACACAGCAGAACAGGTTTTCTAAGTGTGAGTGCAGGAATTCACTGGGAATCACAGTGGAAGTGGAAGGGAAGAAAGGAAGCATGTGCGAAGAGAGGGTAACTAGATGTGGACCTTGGATTGTTTTGGCCATGTATTGTAGTTTCCCTATACCTGGTGTCAGTTAACAAAGCTTTTTTTTTTTTTCTTCTAAATTCATAACTGCTTTCTAGAGCATCAAAACTGAAACACTTCTAATACGATCTATTTTTATTCTTATTGACCATTTTTCTACAGAATTCAGTTTAGCTGATAAAATTGAGCCCACTTTATGTTCAGAGCTCATTGTTGGATGCTGAAAAATTTTGAAATCATTTTTATTTGCTACAGAGCAGGTTTTTTTTCTGAACTGTGGAAAAATTAACTAAGTACCAGCTTATTTTAACAAAACCGGAATATTGGACCAAGTTTCACTTAAATTCTAGAAGATAAAGGCTCTATTGCTCCTTATAGCCAGGCAGCAGAGGCAGAGCTGAATCTAAGCCATCCTTCTCAAGCCTCTTGGCCTGGTTCTGAGGGAAAAACAGCTGCCCAAGACAAGATGCAGCAGCCCGGGGAGCTGGAGCAGTGCCCAGGGCGTGATACGTGCTTTGTTCTGCCAGAGCAGAGTGCACCCTGCCCTGGCTGGGCTCCAGTGGAACGGGTGGAGAAGATCCTGAGAAGACCTGGCCTTGTACCGCCAAAGACTTCCAGAGAGATTTAAGCTCAGTGATTTTTGTTCTGTCTTGTGCCCTTAAACGTTTTCTGCTCTGAAGACACAAAAACAGTTGCAAAGTACAGAAAGAGAAGGTATAGTCAGCAGAGTGAGGTAACTCACCTTTTTGCAAAGTATTCAGCCATCTACTGAAAGGTTGTGACTGGCTGAGTGTCTTACCAAATTATGTGCTAGCTTTCAGGTGTTGGGATCAGCTCAACTTTGGCTTCAGCATCTTAAAATTTTCACATAACTACAGCATAGCTCTTTTAAAATAAACAATCATTGCCTAAAGTCAGTGCAACATTGATATTAGCTGATGTCTTATTTGAATGTCCTTATGTTACTTTTCTTTCTTCTAACTTCTCACCAATTTTGCATCCAAACAAGTACACAGAGCCTCTTTATGTATTTAATAGTAACATATTTATGACCCAATCTTTCCTACCAGGCTGAGTCATTTCTCTTGAACACGAATAAATAAAAGTTTTTGGGCTGATTACACATTAAGTTACACAGACCGTGTTCGTCCATTTGTGCAGTTCCCGATTGCAGTGCATCACAGCACGAAGCCCATCTTAGGTCTGGAGAGACTAAAGATTTAGAAAAAGTAACTAGGCCACAGATTTCACATTGACTGTATTTGCATACACTCCCTAAATATTTGAGCACAAGGGCTTGTTTCAAGCCTCGACTTCTTTGCTGAAACCAGGTCCGTGACATTTTGTTTTAACGCAGTAGTCCAGTGGTTACTAGGGTTTGATGCTGGCACAGGCAGAGCTCTTTTGTGCAGAGCACAGGCTCCAAAGCACTTAAAACTGCCAGGGCTTTGGGTGGGGTGTTCTGTGCGAGGGCCTGGAAGTCCCACCGGAAAGCGGCAACGAAAGAAAAAACAAAACCGAGTTGCCTGGCTACCCGTTTAGCGGGCATTTTTCACTCGCAGCTGCCCAAGGCCTCACGGCTACACGTTACTGAGGGGCACGCCGAGGCCTGGGGCCGCCCGGCGGGCAGAGCCCGGGGCAGGAGCAGCGACCGGGCCGCCTCAGGGGCAGCAGCGGGTGACGGACAGAGGAGCGGTGAGGCGGCGGCGGGCCGGAGCCGTTGTCCCGGTCCAAGGGCGGGCCCCTGCTGGCTGCACAGCGCGGGCGGGGCGGGCGTGGGCTCCCGGCGGCCTCGGTAAAGCGGGCGGGGCGAGGCCAATCTCAGCCGCCGCCGCCGCGGGCTCTGTCTTTCCCTCGCTTCACCGGCGCCAGGTAACGACCGGCCCCTGCCCGCGGCCCTCCGGCCGCTCCTCAGCCGCCTCCGTGGGCCTTTGGCCCGGCAGGCGGAGCGTCCTCGCGGGAAGGGGTCTTGGGGGGACGGGTGTCTCCTCTTCCCCTCACGGCTCAGGCCTCCTTTCCTCGGAGCAGGCGGGCTGGCGAGTAGCTCGCCCCGGCGGCGGCCGTGCTTTCCTTCCCCTCGCCCGCTGACAGGCGGTAGTAGCAACCGCCTCGGCCCGCTCTGGGCAGCCGCCCTCCGGGGAGCCCTCGGCTCGCCCTGTCGCCGTTTGTTTCCTTCGCGTCGGCTTCTCCCTGGGCTCTGAGCATGCCTGCCCTGGCCCAGCCCCTGTAGTCCCCCGGGGGCGGGCGGCAGGGCGCGGGGAGGCGCAGGAAGGCGCAGGAAGGCAGGCTGCAGTTACTGGGTCAGGTGTTGGCCTCGGCTTGGCGCCCAAAGCTGTTTGAATCGGCGCTGCTGGAGCTGGAACGGGAGCGGGAAATCTCTGCCGTAGCTAGCTGCCGCTTGGGTTCCCCTTGGCCTGGCTCTTGCTGTTTTTTTCTTAGAGGTAACTATAACCAAGACCTTCACACACTGATTTTGGGAGAGTTGGTAAGTGTGCTGTAGCGCTTGGTATGGTATAGTCACTTGGCTTTAGTGTGGAGCTGACGGGCTGTAATCGAAGCTTTGGTCCTGCCCGGGTTGTACCCTGTCGGGCTGGTGCCCCAGGACGGCTCTTGTCCGTGTGCTGCTCCTGTAGGGAGCATGTTGTTAAAAAGGCATTAGCTCTACCTGTGGTTTTATTACAGAATATCATCATGTAGCTCAGTATTGGGTTCGCTTTGGGATTATAGAGGTATGTTTGGCATGTGATAACCAGGTTTGGTTACCCCCCGTAACGATGGGGGGCTGGTGGAACGTGGAACTGTTTAGATGCAGTACCTGTTTTGTGGTGGTCTCACAAAGTTTTATGTTGGCTGAAAAGAAAAAGTGTTTGGTTTGCCCTACTTTGTTTCCTCTTAATTTATTAAAAACAAACCTTCAAGTTTATCATCTTTTACAGAAAAGGAAAAATCTTAGATAGCAAACTCTAGGATCAGTGTTTCTGCAGTGCCTACAATCCCTGTGTCTCACTTTCTGTTCTTCTGATTATTATTTCACAAAAAGGAACTGAAATCTCATTTTTGCTTATTTTTTAAAGTTTGCCAATCTTGGTGCTTTGGAGTTGGCTGTTAGAGGTTCGTGCTTCTGTTGAATTTACAAGCCAATGACTAATTTCATCACTCACCTGTAGGGCTGTATTTGATATTTGTTGACTTTAATAATAGGAAAGTGAGCTGTGGGGCTTGTATGTTGTAAGTGATCACTTTATTGTCGAGTTTTGTCATCAAGGCTTCTTTCTACTGTGATACGTCACGTAACATGTTTATGCTGTTCTGCTGACTTGTGGTTTGGTGAGTGGAAGTTGAGGATTTCTTGGGGTATACAGGTAAAGAGTTGGGAGCCAGATACCGAGTGGGCTGCTGGGTTGTGTTTTTGTTGTTAGACAGTTGATATTGAAGTTATTTTATTAGGTAAGCAGAGAGTGCGAGATGCTGAGCACAACGCGCCTTTCGCTGTTTGTCAGCGAGCTTCCCCTCAGCGCACGAGCACACCGCGCAAATCCGCGCTTCGAAAGAGAGAATCCCTCCCACCCTCCTGCTCCCAGAAGCTCAGGGGTTAAGAAGCTCAGGTTAAGAACGGCGAGGGCTGGCCCGAGTGCCTCGTCCAGTGGCTTCCAAGCGCGGTTCTGAGTGGCACGGGAGGCTCGGAGCGGCCGCCCCCGACCGCCGCGGCCTGCGGGCTTTGTGGGCCCGGGCGGCCATTTTGCGACGGCGGCCGCTGCCCTCAGCGCTCGGCAGCCGGGGCGGGGCCGGCCTGCGGGACGCCCGGCACCCGGCCGGCGAAGCCCGGCGCCTCTCCGGGCCGGTACCGGGCTCTTCTCGGTTCTCTGCACCGCCGCCATTTGCGGGGGGCCGCGGCCGGGCGAGCTGCGTGAGTGAGTGAGCTCGGGCTTCTGGAGCGGCTCTTGGAACCCCATGGAGGCAGGTCCGCGGCGGGGCGCCGAGCCGCTTCGCTAGCGGCGTCCGGCCTCGCCTTTCGGCTCTTTGTACCTGTCTGGGGAATAATGTGGAGGTCTCTGCTTTATAAAATCACCCGGTGCCTGTCTGTGAGACAGTGTGGAGGTTCCCTCCTTCATAAAGTGACTCAGTGCCTTGCCATGCAGCGCTCCGGGTGCTGTGTGTGTGTAAACAATGAGCAGCCGTGTTTATTGCTTTGCTGTAGCTGCATGTATGGCTGGCTTCTATCAGCCTTCTCTTCAAAAGCCATTTAAAGGGGGGCTTACTGTGAATACGCGCTATTACCGCTTTGTGGAAAACCTCTTCTTCATTACTAGCGTTACAGCTTGACAGCTGTGTTTGGGGATCTTTCTTATAACGCTCAACGGTAACGTGTAGTTTAAAACGTCAATTTTATTACTGTCTTGTTCGTTTGCTTCTGTTTTAAAAGAATGCTGATCTTTTAAGAATGAGTATTTTAATAAAATGTTGATTTTAGCATGGAGCTCTTTGCTCTTCAGCCTGTTTAAACTTCTAGTTATTTGGATATATGGAAACATACTTCATGGAGTATAATTACTTTGCCTTTTATACAAAGAAGAAATTTCTTTGGTTATTCTGAATATTAGGATAAAATTTGAAATTACAAGTAAAAATAGGTTGCTCTCAGGAACTGCTAAGGTTACATGCTCGATCTCCATTGCTGTTAATAATTTTGCCCAAAAGTTGGAGTAGTTTTTGTGGTCATAGTATATTAAATCAAAGTCGCTTAAATGAGTTTATTTGCTTTAAAAGATAGGGGTAGAATAGGTTCTACTTGTAGGACTGCTGAGGTCTTTCTAAGGCTTTAAATACATCATTTGTTACCAACATTGTAATCTATAATATAAGCTATACTTTGCAAACTTTCTCATTCCTGATTTCTGACATAACTGTCAGTTTGCTATAGACAGCTGATTTATTTTATTGATAAGTACTTGTGATCCCCCCCCAAAAAAGCTAAAGTATTGCAAAAGTCCTGGCTTGCTTCCTTTGTTTCCTCTGTCTCAGGGTGGTCCAGCAATTACAAAAGTTTTCTGGGCCTTGGGGAAATTTGGTTTCAGTTTTCTGCTCTGTAGCAGACTTCCTGGTGAGTGTTTCTACTCTGCCAGGGTCCCGCTTGTGAAATGGCCATCTACCGCTTCCTTTGTCGCAAGGGGTGTTCATTAGAAAGTGCCTAGAAAGTATATTTGTCTATGTACCCCAAAAAAAGAGTACGTGGAGGTTATCCTTGTCCGTGGTACATATTTGTAGTGTATATACAATGTGTATTTGGTGCTGCCTTCCCTCTCGTGACACTTCTGTGCTCCAAGGCCCCTGTCAAAGCATCCTATCAACAGCAATAAAACCAAGGAAGCTTCCAGCAGTGCTGCTAGGGTTTTATTGAGGCGGTTTGATTCTGAAAGTGATGATCAAGTGTATAGTTCTGTTCACGAAAAGAGGCTTATGAGGTGGTGTCACTCGGACACTTCATAGTCAACATCCTCTGGAGACAGCCAGGGAGCTTTGTTCAAAGCTCAGTTCTGCGCTGATTAGAGGAGTCCCTGGGCTTCCTTGTGTTCTGCCCAGCTCAGAACTTGTTTTCTCCTGCGCTTCTACTCTGCTGATTTACTGGAACACTGATTCAGTTGAATAGCAAGAGAGAGGTGATGCTTGAGATGACTGTTTTTGTCTGCTTCCACTAAAAGCAGATAATCCAGCTGTCTCCTCTGTACGAACATGGAAGCTGGTTTGTAAGTGGAGGTAGTGATGTGACAGGGCTATCTAGTCGCTGCTTCTGTTTCAGATTAAACGTTTACTTCTCTTCAGTTGCCTTTAAGTTGTCTTAAAAACATATCTAACTGCTTAGAAAATAGTAATAAAAATGTTTTATTGGCTTTCTAAAGAAAAAAAAGTGTAGTTAAAATCTGGGCCTAGTAATGCTTGCAACAAAGCAGGTACTCAAAGCCTGCATGAATCCTAGTCCAGACAGATCTGTGGTAGCCAAGTCAGAAGGCTGGTGAGCCCCTGAAAATGATGAAACTGGAAATAAGTACTGTGACTACCTTTCAGGTCCCCTGCCAGGTTTTGGGGTTTTGAAATTCCAAACTATTCTGTTAGCATGCCTTTTTTCTGCTCCAGTTGTATATGGAAGTTTCATAAACAGGAGGAATTAATGGGATGGGTGAATGCTGGAGTGCTGTCAAACAAGAGTGAACAAATTAGAGGGAGTTATTGTCTTCTACCCACCACACCTGGTCTGCTCTGTAGTTTAAAGTTCTGCTGTAATAAGCTTGTAGAATGTTTCAGAATAAAGTGGGCTGATTATTTGTTTTGGGGGGATTGTTTCAAAGAAATGGTTACCTAAAATTAGACTATAGAACTAGTAGCAAGGTTTTTTTTAAAAAAAAAAAAATGCAGCTTTGTAGTAGATTTTAGGTGCCTGTTTTTGAAAGTTGTAGTTATATCTATTAAAATTACTTTCAAGTTCTGTTTAAGGCAGTTTTGTTACTTCGAAAAATTGAGTAAATGTTTTTCCCTTTGATTCTGAATTAATTTTAGAGCATCAGACCAATAGTGAGTCAAACCAAGTTCCTAAATTTTCTAAGAGCGATTTCTAGCTGTGGGATGTTCAGATGGTGAACTCCTTGTCCCTACTGGAGATCTTGGTGCTATGAAAGCCAACTATTAACAGATCTAGGCATTAATATATGCAAAGCTTTTTAGTTAGCAGTGCCATTGTCAAATACGCGTTTTACGTAGCTTAATGGTATGTTTCAAACTTTATCAAATAAAATACTGGCAATTCTAGCATTTGATCTCTTCAGAAATCAACTAAAGAGAGAACTGGTGGGGAAGGAGAAAAGAACGGGGAAAAAAACTGAGCCAGTGTGTTATTTTTTGGTCTGCCTTCGCCTTGCCCACGTGAGTAGCAGACCCGGGGAGGGCTGGTAGCTATGGAAAGCTAGGCTACGCGAGCAAGTTCCCTATGTGGGAAAATATTGCTGGATGTCAGGAGCATGACATCAGTTGTTGAATTGCCAGTTAAGACTGTACTTATGGATGAATCAATGTCAACATCCCTCAACTCAAAATTCACTGTAGTTCCACTTTCATTATCGGGGGGCTCGTTGCTCTCTGGTCTCGGTTTCCTAAGCTTTAAAACGAGCTCTGTTTGTTGAAGTATGGCAGCGGCTGCTGTTTATTCCAGCAGTATGTGCTGCTTATTCTAGCAAAGAATTAGACTGCTTTGCTAATGCTTCTGCACTACTGAGTCAAACCTCCTCTAAGCAAGAACAAATGTGATGCACAAGCCAGTGAAAGCATTATGGCTCTGGGACAAGTGAAGCAAATTTAGAGAAAGATGACTTAATGGAAATGCCTTTTTTCTAATCTTCAGAAACTAGTGCGTAAAGAGCAGAAGCCAGAGATCTTATTTCTCATTAACACCACAAATTCATGGGAGGTGCTAGCATTCAGAAAGCTACAGTGTTTAGGTCTGTAACTTTTGATTTAAAAACATGAGGGAAACACTTGCCAGTAGCAGTGGAAATACCCTCCTACCCTATTGACATAGAATTGTAGGATGGGTTGGGTTGGAAGGGACCTTAAAGATCACCTACTTCCAACTCCCTGCCATGGGCAGGGACGCCTCCCACCAGACCAGGCTGCTCAAAGCCCCAACCAACCCGGCCTTACCATCCAACCTGATATGAGGATTTGGGGGCTGCAGGTGGAATGGCAAAGAGCAGTGTTTTAGTAGTATGTGCAGATATTTCCTTTTGAACTGGCATTAGTTGTACCTGTGACTCTGCTTTTTGTCCTTATTTCTTATGTGTAGGCCACTATACAACTGAAAACTCAGTTCAGCATAGTAAACAACCCCAAAATGAGAGATTTGTTGATGTTTTGATTACAGTGTAGCTAAGGATATTTTCATTTTAGTTTAGGCATGTCAATACAGTTGTGTGGAATATCTCTTACTGCTACTGAAACAAGAGCCATAGATAATCTGAAAATAGCCAGGATTCCACTTTGCTAACCATGCAATTCCAGAATAGCCTGGTCCCTACTTGTTAACCATGAGTAACCTACTATCGAAGACTATTTTCTAGAAAAGCAAAACATCTTTCTTGTAACTAATTGAGTAGAGACAGTATTAAGCTTTTTTGCAGATATTTTAAAAGTCAAAGTTTATATAGCACTACAAATAGTCACACAGGTTTCTTGATATATCCTTTTTTTTTTCCTTCCTAAAACTGTAATATCTTTTTGAAGACCCTGTGAAGAGTTTTTACAAGTTTTTGGGTTTGTTTTTGTTCGGTGTGTGTGTTTTCTTTAAGTGATTGACACTCTGGAAAATTCTAGCCACGTGAGTCATTTTGCAGTTGGCTCTTCAGTTAGGGCGTGTTAGTATTTCTATGACAGGAGTAAGTTAACTGAAAATAAGTACAATAATAAATACAATTTAACATGAAACACAGGGAACCTTGCTGCTTACTGGATGGTGTTCAAAGGTTATAGAATAAAATGATTTGAATATATGTAAAAACTTTCTCAAGTTTCACGTATTACATTTCGTTGGTGCACAAAACAGCCTGTGCTTTGCTCAATGGGCTTTTGAAGCAAAACTTACGAAGAGACCTCTGAAAGCAAGGCAAGATGTTAAAATCTATATTGTTTAGCTTTTGGGGCTGGCAGTATCACTTAGTTCATGTGGAAGCGGTGTAGTTCAGTGGTGATAAAGGCTTGGCTCATTCTACAGTAATGTTCCAGAGAACTCGGAAATTGCTGAAAATAGAGTATCATAAAAAAAAAAAAACACCCAACTGCAGTCAGAAGTACACTGAGCTTCATGCAGTAATGATAAGGGCTATCTAGCACTCGCAGCTATACTGCTGAAATACTGAGAGCTCCATATTTTTGGTAACAGCTTTTATTATTTCAATACTTCGTAACACAGGCTGAACAATGCAAGGGCTCTTACGTTGGCTTTACATAGTTCTAAGTCATTGCATTGCTTTATTTTCACCTTTTACAGTATGATTTGAAACAGTCAACATGGATTTTTCACGACTTCACATGTATACTCCTCCCCAATGTGTGCCAGAGAACACTGGCTATACATATGCACTCAGGTGAGAACTCTTTTCTTCTTGTAGAGAAACTGTCTGTTCTCTGACTGTTGTTAATTCTGGAGAGTATAGTTTTCACGGTAAGTAGACAGCCTCTTTAAAGAAGCATGCTATAACTTGTCTGTTTTGAAAATAACTGGTGTCCTAAGTGGAGGAAAGGATACATGCTGAACTGATGGGACAAGGGCTATGATATGACTCAGTGTTTATTAGTTGCTATGAATAAACTAGTCTCCACCTAGTTATGATTTCTGTTCTCTCTCTAAGTGTCGCCAAATTCTTAGATGTTTCTGTTTTTATTGCAAGTTCCATGTGTTTGCTTTTGTGACTTAGAATTATTTTTCACTCTAAAATACTGATTAATATGTCCTGACTGCTGCTGGTGTGGAATTTGGCTGAAAGTTGCGTATTGATCACTCTTTATAATCAAAATTGCATGTTGTGCAAATACAAAAATCTGTATTCTAATGAACTTTTTTCCCTGTGTTTTTATTAAACTGACCATTAGACACTTCAGTTTTCAGAAAACAACTCTGTAGTGTGTTTACTATTTTCAGTATTATGCTATTCAAAATAGATGCAATATCCATTTGAGTTTTTTGAATACTAATAGAGGAGATTGTCTGCTAATTAAATCCATCTAGTTTTTCCTGTTGAATTAATAGAGGCATTTTGAAGCAAGTATGCATGAATGGGTCTGAGTTACTGGTTTGGCTATTTTAGGATTTTTTAAAAAATCGTTAAGATTCTTTCTTTTTCTATTCTGTGCTTGTAAATCATTATTATGTATTTAATGTGTGTTAATTCTAGTAGTTAGCTTTCAGAATACTTGGCTACTTGCCAATAAACCAGGAATTGGCAAAATTGTCAAATTTAATACTATTGCTTTTGTATACTCTAAAACTGTGTAGCTTTTTTCATCTGGGGGAGTGTTGTTTTCTTAACTATAGACTGTCAGAAGCTCTTGCAAAATGGCATGTGTTTATGTTGTACCAATTAAAATAAATTGCAGCTCTTCCTGAAGCTCTAGAAAACAATTGGTTAAATGTTGATTAAATACAAGTGTGCTTGCTAATTTCAAGAAAGGGTGTGCTGGACAATAGAAGATGACTTTGATTCCTTAGGTTATTTAGATGGTGATTTGATGTCTGTGTGAGCATATCTTGCTTAAACTGAGCTGTGCAACTGTCATCTAATTGGATTTCTTTTCCTGTGTTGTTACATTTGTCTGAAACAATACTACTGTGTTCAACACTACAATCTTCTCCACAGCAACTAATCTTTCTTGCAGAGGAGAGAATAAGAAGATCTTAGTACTAACTTCAGTTATCAAGATTTTTTTAAATTATTTACATTTTAATACTCTTCTGAAAAGTATTAGAAATGTAAACTTCAATGGCATGCTTGTTCTAACCCCATGTTAATTTCATTCTGAGCTAGGTTTGTCTCCTTGCTTACTACTTTGTCAGCTATGAGTTTGTTTCCCACTGAAGCAGACAAGAATACCATATGAGCAAGATTAGCCTGCCAGGAAGGGAGGATGCAGAATAAGTCCTATTGGGAATTTGGAGTATAGTTCATTTTAACTTTAGTAGCTTTTGCGTAGAAAGTGTTTGACTTCCTATGTAAACAAAGATTGTTACATTGCAAAGCTGATAAATTGTGAAGAATTCTTCATAGAAGGGGGGGTTATGCTTCTCAAAGCTTTTTGGCATCCTATTTTGCTGTGTTAAAACAGAGCTTGCTAAGCTGAAATTTAAAAATGGCCTTAATGAAGACAGGTATAGGTAAACTAGGTCAAAATTTTCTCATTATTCCTCTTCCTTGTATAGGAAGAAATGATTAGACAGCACTCTAAAATTTCCTCTTGGAAAAAGTATATGAAGCCCAAAATCTTAAAATAAAATCTTAAAATAATGGGGGAAAACTGCTTGGTGCAATGCCTGCTTTCAGGGTGTTAAGAGTAAACTGCAGTCTGCGTGCTGAATCTGCAGAAAACCACGTATTACTGGTGTAATTTTTTCAGTGTTGTGCCAATTAATACTGGGATAACCTGAAGAAAGGGTGAGTTAGCGGAGTTGCTAATCAGAAGTGTTTTCATGCTGAAGTTTATTCCTTCCATCCCCGCCTGTGTTTGCTTTGCTTATATCTTGATAAGGCTTGTTCTGCCTTTGACAATTCCAGCTTTACAAAAAACTGTTTGTGAGCTTCTTTAAAGAAATTTGCTTGTGTGTATAGCATTGGAAAAAAATTTAATGAATCCAGATGCCATAAAGCTATTAATAGAGTTGGTTATAAACTATTAATAGAATTTCTATTAATACTCACAGGGATTACTGTGTATCCATAGCTGTTTGTAGTGCTTCTGCTTTGTGCTTGTACTCTTTCAGCCCAGATCAGAAAAACATTAAACTGATACAGCTAAATAACCTTTTATCCTCCTCAAAATGCGAGTCAAACTTGTGAATTGCACTCACTTGTCAACATGTAATTTACGCCCCCTCTTCAGGCTGATCTCTCCCTTTGAGATCTTTTGAAACAACATCTTTTGAGATGTTTTTGTCATTTCAGGTACCTCTAACTCTTTTTCTTCCGAGCCTGAATTAAAAGGATAAAATTTCAGTTTAATTTTTGTCCCAAAGTGTTAAATCAGGATTCATCTTTCAGTAAAGGAGTTAGGTAAATGACTATTTTTATGCGTTCTGGGACTAATCAAAGGGACAGCTGAAACTCAGGGTAGCGCCCTTGGTCAGTTACTGTAAGTGACGCCTTGGAGGTGTTTAGGGCCAGTTTGGATGGCTCCCTGACCTAGTGGGTGGCATCCTTGCCATGGTACGGGGTGGAGCTGGGTGGTCTTTAAGGCTACTTCAAACCCAAGCCATTCTGTGAGTCTGATGCCCTGGTCAGAAGGCATATAAACAGTCGTATGCGCTTTGTATGCCTGTGTCCATGTTTTGTGATCTCTGTTTACACCTGAGAGAACTATAGCACTTTTCTACTGCGATCTTAACTAATCAAGAGCAGTAATGCCCACTTTGTTCCAAGAAATACTCAAAAAAATATGTGACATGGTCCTCTAGACAAAGGTGTATGTGTGCTAAAATTGGCAGATGTCATTCTCATTCCGCTTGTAAAGGTACAACTTGAGAATAACCCCACTGAATTCTAGGGCATTCTTACTCTGCAGATCTTGCGTGAAGGTGGTATCAAGGTAATAGCTAAGAAGCTGGAAATAGATGTAAGACTGTATAAGTCAGCAGGTCTGCCCGCAGCTGAGGGAGCTGCTTGTCGGGGGAAGGAACCCATCTGCACTGTTTCCTAGGTAACCTAGCAGAGTAGGCTAACTGCATCCTGCCTCTAATGTTTTTTGGCAAGCCATACATGCTAGGTAGAAATATCATCCATGTACAGGTTCACTTCTGTCTCCTGAAAGGAAGGACTGGTTTTTGTTTGCTGTAATGCCTCTTTTGTGGAAGGAAAAAATCTGTTTCCCAAAACGTGGGGAGTGACATGGCAAGTTAGATCTGTAGATACCGTCCTGCCTTTGGAGACTTTATTTCAGTATGAAAAGAATTATTTTCCTGCATAAGCAAGAGAAGCTCTTTTTAGTTTAGAGGAAAAAGTACAGTGACTTTTTTTTAGGTAGTAGAGCCCGCCTCCAGGCTGTGTATTGAACCCAAATTGATATAAATGCTCCTTGACATACCTAATAGCAGCAAGTGTTTGCAAACAGAAACAAATAGAGGCTGCTTACAGCTGTCGGCTTGTCCTGTGTACTTTGTGCTCTTGTGAATTGAGTGTCTGTAAGAAACATTGGGCAAAGATGAGGCAAAGCAAATGATAGTGGCAAGTGTAAATAGCAAAACTGAGTTCTGAAACAACTGTTTAGGGAGGGATTCAACAGTAAACTATTGAGGCCGGTCACTTCAGAATGAACAACAGGAAGGGCCGTATTTAACCTGTGTTCTCACTTCACATCTGTCACAATGCAAGCTGCCTAAATGTACCGTTTTTGAAAACACTATAAATTACATCCTTTTGTGCCTATCCAGATGAAAGCTAAGTCTGCTCTCACATGAGGACACTCCTGACTGTTTCCTTTTCCCCCTCACCCCAAACGTCGGGACGGATTAATCAGCATATGTATATAGTAAAGTATGCCAGATGGATCTTAAGCCGTGCTTAAGACTCCTGCCTTGCCCAAGGTTGCACTGTGTATGGCAGCATTAGCAGGCAGGTCAGTACGATCAGGCAGGTGGTGCCAAACACCTGATGTCATATCTGCCTACCTCTGGGTGATAGAAGAAGCCATTCCAGACAAACTCTGGTCCGCTTCTGTGGGCTGAATGCCTGTCTGCTGCTGGAGCACCGAACTCAGCGCATTGCAGGAAAGCAGCTAGTTTTTTTAGGCAAAAGAAATTCAGTTCACATGCTCTTAACTCAGTTGCATGTGATGTGCTTTACTTCACTTTGTGGAGCAATCAAGAAACTTGCTTCAAAAGCACCCCCTCATCAGAATTAAGTCACTGCTGTAAGTGTACCTAGGAGGACTTGCGATGTTAATTTATTTGTATGCCAGAGTAATGCACTGCTTACCATATGATTACTTTGTAATGTTCTGTGATTTTTACTGACTCTTGAGAAAGCTGTTTGCATCAGAAAGGTTGCTTTTGCAAAAATACGCTTTACAGCAGCTGTTTTTATGCCTTCTTAACGGGAAAGCATCCATTTCAAATTCTCATTGCACAGGAGAATATTTGCTCAGCTCTAACTTGTTTGTTCGTTCTAGAGATTTTGATGAGAAAGCTGCTTCAGTACTTCATATGTTTCTCAGCTTTTTTTTTTCCCTCAAAAAAGAAAACCCAACCCCAGGAGTATTAAAGCAACTTCTGTTACAGCTCTACGTATTCCTGTGGCCCAACAGGGGACAAACTCCATTGGTACACTGACCTAGAGCGTTTCAAGTTTAGACCCTTTGGTTCACAGTGCTGAGTGGTTCTAGGAGCTGGCCTGCTGCACGATGCCCTGTGATGACAAGCTCTGCTCAATTACATAACTGAATGTTTCCGTTCATTGTGAGTGCAAGTTTAGCTCAAGGCTAAGCTTCTCTTTTAGGAAATGCGTGTTTTACTGATTCTTCTGCTTAATCTGTTTGTATTTGCCTTGTGTTGCTGCTTTGTCTTCATTGTGAGTTTTCAGGAGGATTCTGAGAGAATTAAGTGTGAAGGTGTGTATAGTGTTCCTGGGATATTGGTGTGAAGCTTGTCTGTGTGTAAATTTGCCTTTTGTGTGATAAAACATGAAACAAAACTTAAAAAACAAACAAAAAAATGAAAATGAAACTTTACCTCTGACTTAGAATGTATCGTGATTTTTAATTTGCTGCTAGGTATGACAAAAACTGTCATAAATGGCTTCGTCTCTTCGATTGGTCTCAAAAGTTCTGTGTGTCTGGGGCTGCACTGTGAATGTTTCCTCTGGGTCAGCTGCAGACGTGCTTTCTGTGGTAGTTGTTTCTTTCTAACTGTGATTTGCTTTCCATTGTTAAACTTGTAATAGGAATTGCTTGGGAGAACCTTGAATACCTACATACTCCTAAACTGTTTGAGTAATACAGCATGTCTTGTGGGGTTTGCTCCACAACCCTGGATAAACTGCTTTTAATGGAAACTTAGTCTAGCTTGAATGGCATGTTTGTTTCTAGGGGAATTTTCTCTTCAACTCTGGTAACTTTGCTGTTCTTATTTTGCTGTAGTTCAAGTTATTCTTCAGATGCTTTGGATTTTGAAATTGAACACAAAATAGATCCAGTATTCGATTCACCAAGGATGTCACGGCGTAGTTTACGGTTAGCTGCTGCAGGATTTAATAAAACAGATGGTGCCCGAAGTGATACCCTTCGTGACAGCTCTTACTCTGGAAACATGACTTTCAGAGAACAGTCTAAGTAAGCGTTTTTATAATCACAATTTATTGGAGTCTTGAGACTCGCTGTTTGAATGTGATAGTACAAAAATAGTTTACCTACTGTTTTATTCCTTGTTCTCAATGTTTACTATCATAATTTTGAAAAGGATATTCATTATGTGGTTTATAATGAAGTCTTTGCAGAACTATAGATACTTTAAAGTGAGAATTTTCTCCAAAACCTGATTTGAGTTGTCTAGTCACATCTGCATTGAAAAAGCTTGACTTTATTAAGTTAAAAAAACAAACGAAAAAAAACTTGTATCTTTAGTGCTAAGTCTCTTGTTTTTGCTTTGTTCTCTAGGGTGGTAAGGCAGCGCAAAAGTACAAATAAACAATCTGGCAGTGTGAGAGAGACACCAAGGAAAACCCTATTCAGCTCTCCCATTTATAGCCAAAGCAGTTTCAATAGCCATACCACTGATGCATCCATGGTGTCCACGGTATTGGATGAATCTTCGATTCGAGAGCAGACAGAAGTTGACCATTTCTGGGGTAGGTAGTGATTGCTATTGGTCATATCAAACTGTGAAAACCACTTATGGTTTGGTGTATATAAACATATGTCCATGTCGTCCCCACTTGTTTTTCCACCCTGCCCCCAAACACCTGTACATACTTCTAGTTGTGCTGTAAGTGTCTGTTTGTTAAGATGCCTGCAGGAAATTCGCACTCCAGTAAACTTGATTGTGCTGGCATGGTCAACATCGGGACATACTGCACAGTGTAGCTGATATATAATTGTATACTTCTGGTTTATGTGTTGCAACACCATAGATGGTATAGATATATAGATATGAATTCTCAATTCTATCTTTTGTCTATTGCTTCAAAATGTGCATAGAGTAAACATGTAACTTGATGAAGTTTCTCTTGAAAGAACAAAGGACAAGGATTTTCTTGTTTATTATAGGCAGTAGTGTGTTTGAACTTAAAATACCTTAGTCTGAAAGCTTTAACCTAGCACTACTTCAGGATTTCCCAAGAGTTTTCTTGTGTGTGTCATTGGTTGATTTGTTTTAGCAAGTATGTACAGGTATGCTTTTCTGGAGTCTTTTTTCACCGAAGAGGAAAATATGGGGGTTAACTATATAAAGTATTGTGCAGGAGATCAGTGGCTTATTATATCTCCTAGTTCAGATTACTTTGTTTTTAGTCAGTATGCTTGTGACCTCTCGAGAGTACTAATGTGAAGAATCGTTTCAAACTTAGTAAACGCATGCTAAAACTTAGATTACTCGTCTCTTGAAACAGAATCTTAAAACATGGTAGTACCAAAGCGTAATTACTAAACAACAAAAACAGCGTAAGCTTGTAACTAGCTGATTTGAAGTCAAATGGGAGTTAAGGAAAAGTGTAGTTGTCATTCATATTTTGCTGCTTTTGTGATAGAATGCTTTTTATTAACTGTTGCCCTACTACATTACTACCTGAATATATGGCTTTGCTCATGTGATGGACTGAAAAAAAAAGATAAATACCAATCATTTAAGACTGCAAAGAAAAGTCACTTTAAGAATCCTAATTTGAGTTCATGTCAGACATCATAGTTGGTCATGGGGCTTCTTTATATTTGGGAATGAACTTTTTTTCTTTTTTTCTTTTTCCTCTTTGAAGGTCTTGATGATGATGGTGAACCTAAAGGTAACTAAGCTTTTCTTTTACTTTTCCATGCATTCTATTTAATGGTAACTAGTGAAGTCAGTAATTTTTGCACTGAATTTTCTACTCTTGGTTTGCTAGGTAGTGATACTATGTTAACACAGGGAAATGGAGATATAGCAACAGCAGAAACGCAGACCACAGTGATAAATGGCTACACTTGCAGTGATTGCAGTATGCTTTCTGAACGGAAGGAGGCTCTTACAGCAAGATCAGCTTCTTATGTGCCATCTTCCAGAATTTACTCTAGGGACAGGAGCCAGAGACATGCATCTAGTAAGTAACTTTCTCATGTGTTTTGTTTACATAGCAGAATGTTATATGGTTTAATTGATGCATTTTCCATGTAGTGCTATTTAAGTACTCTTCCTTCCCTGTTATATTAACCAATAATTAAATTCTAGAGATTGGACTGTATGAAATACTTTTGTTTCTACATCATTTGAAAATCATGGTATCTTAATAGATTATATGTCCAAACTGATATGAAACACAATGTGCTGCTGCAACCAGCATTGATATTTAAGTGTCTCTTGATCTGTTATCAGACCGCATGTGTCTGTCAATGGATTTTCAAATGGAAACTTCTGATACGGTCCAATTATTTTTTTTGCATAAGTGAGCAGAATTGTTACTTAGCAGTGTTTCTATTACCCAAGAAAACTTGGAGATACCTGTCTACTTCTGTGTAGGTTTTTTATTTAACCCTCAAGCCTACTAGAGTGGTTTTTAAGAGTGGAACCTCAACCACTTGAAAAATTGAACTCCAAAAGGGAAAAAACTCTTTCCAAATAGACTTTATAGCGACTATATTCTTGAAACTTGAAAACACGTGAATCTGCTGGGGGAAAAAAAGACTTCTGCCTTTCCAAGGCAATCTCCATTCTCTGGATAGTGGATAGTTGGCATCAATGTCTTAGCTGTGTCTACGTATCTGCATAGCATCCTGAGTTTCTTGATTGTTGCAAGCCCTCATTGATCACTAATGTGATGTTTCTTTGATGGCCTTGAATTAGAAAGGAACCTCTTTTGGGATTCTGTAGATGTGTTGTTCTTGAATGATGCATGTTTTCAGTAGCAATAAACCTGTTTTGGAGTGTAAGGTATGACTTCAAACACTTTGAGACAAGTATTTCTTTTTGGAAGTTGTATAGTCCAGATAGGAATTCTGTTGTCTTGGCAAAATGAGATAGTTTTTGAAACTGTATGACAGATTTTGTGTTCCAGAGTTTGTATTCACAGAGGATAATCTTAGAAGTGAATTCAACTTTATATACTCTTTTGAACTCTAATCCAGCAATTGAGGTTGAGTTGGGGGTGGGACAGCACAGAATCATGGCAGGTGTTTGGAATGTGGCTGATACTAGGAAAGCAGCACTATGGAGGACTGATTTGTTCTTGCTGCTCTAAGGAGAAATCTCTTCAGCACTTGAGGCAGACCTCTACAGTAACTTTCTTCCCTTAGTGTAAATGCAAGAAGGAGGTAAAAAATCCTCTCCCCTGTAAATCCAAATTGTTTGGAGTTGTGACTCACAAAATCATGATCGACAGCTCAAATCGCTGAGAAATCATTATTACTGTAAGCAAGGAATTCATCACTATTCGCTGGAGTCCTTAATTCTCACTAAGGAAAAGTACTTGTGCTGAAACCATCGTCTTGAAGGCATAGTTCTTGCAAAAACATTCACCTGTAATACCAAATGCATCTAGACTTCTCAAACCATGCTTTCTTGAGTGTCATGCTCCTGGCTAAACAAAGGCTTTTGATGCTTCATCCTCACTTTTCTGCAAGTTAATGGTCATCAGAGAATAGAGGTACATCTTTATGTGAGTGAATAATTTGTATTCACACTTCTATTTTTTTAATAGGGGGCACCTATTTCTTCATGAGTAAGATTCTGCGATTGGTCAAACATACTGCAACATCTTTTGCATCCCTATTAGTGCAACTATTTCAAATGGTTTTGCTGAAGCTGAGTTATGAATTTAAAGGTACCTTTTCAGTTGTCTTCCTTGGTCTCCACAGAAAACCAGTGTGTCTTTCTTTGTGTTTTTTCTTACAGACTTCATGTATGGCACTATGGTGTTTTTTTATAGTCTTGGCTGGCTTCTGTCTTTCTATCTTATTTTTTAATTCTCTCACTTGTGCTGCCCTCTTCATACTTTCCCTCTGTTCTGGAAGTATCAGGATCCAGGTATGTGAGAGACATCTGTGTTACAGTTAAGATTCCCTTGTTGATTTTCTACTAGAAGATGGTAGAAGATAGCTTAAGTTGTTTTTCAAAACTGTTCTGTGTGATAGTGTGGAATCTTAACTTCTCAACGGCTGCCAAGTTTGGGCTACTTTTTTGAAACTTTCAGGCCATTTTGCACTTAAAGCTTGATTAGATTTGTCTTGTAAAAACTAAAACTCCAGTCGTCGCTCTGTGTTACTATAATGCTCATCTTGTTTTCCCTGAAAAAGTTCGGTTCTTCTTTGCTTTTTCTTCTGTAACATATGCTCTATAAGTGAAGTTAAATCACTCTAGATAGAAGGTAACTGACTTTTATGTGTATATAAAACTTCTTGTGTTTTCCTGTCCTCTCTGCCTCAGTGCTCTGTAGCTTGTCTCAGTGCTCTCTTCTCAGTCGCTTAAGATTTCTGATAAAACCAACACAGACGTGGCTCACTTGACTCATGGGAATAGGGACTCAGGATTTGAGTTGTTACTTAGGATTTGGTTTTTAAATTAACTTTGCTATCTGAAAAGAAGCAGGAAGATATTCTTTTTCTTTTTTTGAACCAAAAAGCCCCTCCTTACTTAAGGAAGACGAAATAGGATTGCAAAGGGTATACTTCCATGATCATTTTTCATGTTTCCTGTGGGTAACGTGGCTTTTAATAGTGAACCAAGCAAATTTAAGTAAAATCTAGATATATAAAAGGCTTTGAGCTTGAGAATTGCATTCCATTTATCCTTTCTGGATATATTGCAGCTCACTCAGATTACTGTGGAAGCATGAATGTAAAGGAATTTTACAGAGAGGATAGCCATCTTGGTGTGAATCAGGAATCAATATGTAAGTATAACAATTTGTTACCTTTAGCCTTGGGCTGTGTACTAGGGTGTTGCTGTAATGACACTATGGAAGCTACACAGTAAATGCTTGTTTTTTAACTTAGGTGTAGAGGGGAGAAAAGTGATTACCTGGTATACTGTACCCCAGACAAGTTTTAGTATTTTGGAGTTTGCTTAATAGTTCTTGGCTTGGTAACTGATGTTATGAAGTAGACTTGTTCAAATTATCTTGTAACAATCTTGATTTGATCCTGCTTTTGTCCCATTAATCATCTGTTACCACAACCAACAGGTGATGACTGTAAGGGGAAGAAACAGCTTGAAACATACAGCACAGAGCACATGCAATCTTCAAAGGCTAAAAGGGTAGCAAGGACCATTTCGCACACCTTTTCTTATGCAGGTTGACTTGGACATTTTTTATTTTGCTTTTATTTTGCATCACAATGTCTCAATGTTAATCATACATACTGTTCTGTGATTTTTTTTAATCTTCATCTGTCAATGTAGACTAAAATGTAAAGTGTCTAGGAAATTAATTTGCTTAACATCTTTCAACATCTTTCTTTTCTGACTTCTTGTGCTGATATTGGCTTTTGTACAAGCTTGGTAGCTGGCTTACCTATTAAAAACAAGGTGTGGTGACAGCATACACCTTGTGTGTTAGAAAGAAAAGTCAGACTGTTAATTTATTGCGCTTTGGGGAAGTCTGTACTCTTGATAGGGTAGAAAGCTGCCATTAAATAAAAGCAAGATATGAGGTATTGGTATGCAGATAACTTAAAGGGTTTTTAATATTTTATTTTTGTTCTAGTGATAGTCAATTTTTACAGGAATTTTTTATAGTGATAGACTCTTCCCTGTGAGATGAGCGTTCCCTAGCTTGAATGGCAGAGGCATCAAGAATCTGTTGAGTGCTCTTTATTCAGCAAAGGAAAATGATTTGAGACCCTTCATTCACCTAAATGCTTTGCAAAATATTGGGTTGGTATATCTATAATCCCTCAGATTAACCCAGACATATCTGCTAATCTAAAAATGTAGGATTACTTTCTAAACGTCTCTTATGTAGTTTGTTGTGTAGAATGAACTGTCCTAGTCCTAGATACAGTAGCTGTTGGCTTCAGTGTGGGATTGAAGTTACAATGTTTTGTTGTACCCTGCTGCTTTTGGCTTTTGTTTTAAGAGACTTGAAATTGATGTTCTGAAGATCCCTGGGAGCATTCAATTAAATGAAAATTAATTGCCTGTAACTTTCATTAGGGATTTTTTTTCTGTTTATCAGTATATCTGAGATGACATTAACTCTTTCACTAGGTTTTTTAAATTGTTTCCTTTTTTTACATATGAACCTAGATAAAAGTCGATGTGCAATTCAGAACAAATGCGACGCCTTTAAAATGATGTACTTGAAACATATTTTACAGTATTACTTTTTTGGTATTATCCATTATATTTGGCATGTTTATCTGATAATGCCATGATACAAAATGTAAACTTTGTCCATTGTGAAGAAGTGGTATTCTAACTACATAGAGGTTGTTGATCATTGTCTATTGCTATACCTGAGAATTCTGTTTCTAAACTGTCCTGATTTTCTTGGATTCATATTTATGAGTGATTTACTTGTCTTTTAAATACTGAAAAGACAAGTCTGTAGATTACTGGAAGGTATGGTTTAAAATTATGCAGAACAAGTAATGATCAGGGTAATTGAGTTTATTCTAGTGCATGTACTGCAAGAGAACCTTAAGCTTATTACCATATAGTTAATTTGTTATAATCTAGGTTACTTTATGCTTCACGTGTTGCGAACAGTGGGAGCAACCGGATGGCTTGTGTCTCAGAAGGTGTTGTCTCTACTTTGGCTGGCCATTCTTTCTCCAGGTTACTATCCTAATTTGTGTGTGTATGTCTGTATGTTGCCTGTTTCTCCTTGGCAAAGTAGGAATCTGCAGTAGGTGGCTTACACTAATTCTGCTGTGCTTATGCTGTAGCTTTTATATCTTGAAATGCACATGCTACTGTGCTTTATTGACCAAAACATGCTTAATGAGAGAGTATGCTTCTGTTTGCAGGCATAATGGGAGACTAACCAGACTGTTTGAGGGACTGTGTGTGTGAATAACCCAGATAAGGGGTGTCAAGAAAAATGGGGTGTGTTTTGGTTTGGTAGTCGCTTCCTATCATGGTATTCCTCTTAGCAAAAACTCGTTCTGCTAATCTGTGCATTTCTTGAAACATACTGAGGTCCTCAGCGTGTGATAACTTGGACTCAAACTTTACTGTTTAATTTCCGTCAAGATAGCATTGTTACAACAAGAGAGCGTTTCTTCTTTTTGCATGGCTATTGTTTTTGTTGAGTACCTGACGTTATAATGCTGTCATACTTGTGATATAAACGTAGATGTTAATCTGCGTGCGTTGCCTGTGCTCGTGCCTTTCTCTGCTCTGCAAAGTACTCTTGGCCACAGTTGCACGTCCCTCTGCTTGGTTTCCTTGGACACGTGCTGCAATAACTATATTTCATGTCACTGCTTTTGTCTTCTAGGGAGGGCAGCTTCTGGCATGTTCAGGTTGCTTAGAACTGGCTGGTATCAACTTGTTACTTTGCTGTCATTGCTCAAGGTGTTTCTTCTTAGAAGGTATGTATTCTTTCCAAATAACTTCTTGTGAGCAAATTCTGTTACCCAGATATTACATAATAAATGCATTGTTTCTTTCCTCTCCTTCTCTAGATGCCTTCCAAAGATTTTCAAGCTATTACTGTTTGTCATCCCACTGCTGTTTCTATTAGGTACGTGAATTGTCTAGTTATCATACTGATTACTTCCTACTGCTGTACCAAAATAGTACTTTTAGTTGAACTTTAGGGTTAAGGAGAAGATGCAGAAGGAAAAAAGACCAAGTTTCAGTTTGTGAAGTGTTTGTGAATGCTTTCAAAGTACCTGATGAGTCCGTGGGCTCTTTTCCTATGAAAGGAATAACTTTGGTTTAATTTTATAGAGCTCTTCAGACAAAGTACGTATAAATGCGCTGAAGACTTTTTTCCTTACTTCCCTTTATAGGGACAGCATTGAGCTCATAAAGAGTAGGCTATGTACTAATTGCTTTTGATTGCTGTCAATCTCCATAAAACTGTGTTTAAGTTCTTTTAACGGTGCACACTAAATCATTCTTTTTCTTTAGACCATACCTTAACTGCTTGAAATACTGCTACTATAGACAGGTTACCTAGTAATGTTCCAAGCCAGTTTTCTACTTTGAAATAGAAGGTGTTGAGATATTTTTGAAAAGCAATTTCATGTCTTTGCATGCCCTAAAAAGCTTATATCCACTTTAGGGAGAAGATAAAATTTCTTAGAGACTTACAATGGGGAGTTTTAGGGAGAATAAGAAAGGAAGAAGATACCCTGTGTAGGAAATACTATTTCTTCTCACGAAGATACTGCAGAAATAAATGTAATCTTTGTCAAATGCTGTTTCCATGGAAGCATAAGTTTCTTCCAACTTCTGTTAGATATTATGCAATGCGGTATGAAGTAAATAGGATGTAAGGGAAAATATCTTTGCCATAAGATAAAAACCAATATTTATACCTGCCTTCAGTGAGTACGGCCTGTCCTACTGAGTAAATGGGATCTATGTCTTGGGGAAGTAGTAATACAAAATTAAGGATGTATCGGGATATACAAGCAGAAGTCACCTGCCTCATAGCTGTGTAAGTGGTATTGATGGATGTTCCCTAATGCTCTTGAGTGCTTGACTTAATGTTTTTTAAAGTTGGCTCATGTAGCTAACTCGTATTCAGGCTGGAGTAGTGTCTACTGTGTGCTTAAAACGTAAGGTAGCTTGTGTCCTTAAATAAGAAGACAATCCGTAGATTGAACACCCTTTTTGCTTTTGTTTCTGCTCACTAAAGGTATATGGTTCTGGGGTTTTGATGGCTTCGTTTCATTATTGCCTGTGTTGAACTGGACAAGAATTGATAAAGTACAGAGAATAGATGACTCAATTTATGTTCCTGAGCCCCAGCCTGGTTCTTCCCATACTGTACAGCCTCCAAAGGTAAGGGAGAACAGTCTAGGCAAGTACTTCAGTCTCTTAAGACCTCTTACCTCCCCTGTCCTCAGTATTTTACAATAACTGCTTGACACCCTCTTACCTCCCCTGTCCTCAGTATTTTGCAATAACTGCTTGACACCCAAGATTAATGAAAATAACTTTTATATATTAAAAAAAAAAATCTTTACACCTTAGGGTACCATAAATATCTTTGATTCCGGTCGTATAAGTGAGCTGGAAAAGCAAATGGCCCTCGTGTCTGATAGATGCCATCACCACGATGAAGAATACAGCAAAGTGATGCTTCTACTCCATAATCTTCAAGATCAGGTTGCCCAGATGGGTGACAGAAGTGAAATATTGAAGCTAATAAAAAATGTGATGGATCAACATCTTAAAGAGATAAAACTGGAGGAAAAGGTAAAGATAAGTCAGTTATTGACATTCTCTGAGACTGATAAAAGTACTGTTTTATTAGTGTGGTTTATTAGTGATCTGTCTCTACGATTCTCTTTTTGGTATGAATTAACTGTTAGGCAGTGAATGTCAGGAAGTGCTCAGTGGTGTTCTTCTGTAATTGCTGACAATGAATTAATTCTGGATAGATGGTCTAAAGTAGAATCTTACATCGCTGAGAAACAGCTGGATTTACCTGTTTACATACAGAAAGAAGACACTAGGAGAGACTAGTGATGACGAAGGGATTTTATGGTAAACTTCCCTGTGTATAACTCCTACTGCTGTGGAATCAGACCTTAAATTTTCTATTATAGACTTTTTAATTCATTATGCTACCTGCAGGATAAGTCACTTAAGCACTCTTGAAAAGCTTTGATCACAGAATGAAAGAAACTTTATGCTTTTTATAAAATGTCAGTTATGCTATTTGTACTCAGAAAGTACACGCCCTTTCCTTCCCTGTTTTTAAGACTGACTTCCTGGCTTTACATCAAGAACATGAACTGCGCATCGTGATGCTGGAAGATCTTCTTAAAAAACTGTCTGCTGAATCTGAGGTATTGAAAGTTAGCTCTGATAAGTAGCTATAGTGGTAACTGGTAAAATAGGATAAAAGTTTTAAGTTGTGTGTTGGCTATCCCAAAATCCAGTTTGCTTCATTTTAGCTCTTAGCACTTGTTTAAGTCTCAAAACTTGTGTTCTTTCTCTTCCTTCTCCATTCTTGAAGGTGTTTTCAGTTCAAAGGTTAAAAATTGCTCTGCCAGGGAGGTAGGTGCTATTTGGAATAAAATCTTATGATACAGAGGCACAAATATAAATAATGTAGGAACATAATCCTGTATAGGTGGTGCTAGAAAGTGTCGCTTTTTCATTTGATGTGTTTATTCTTTCTGTATGTTAAACCTAATGCTTTTTGTATTTTTTTAGGACATTCAGAAGGAGCTTGACATAGCCAAAGCAAAAACAGTAAGGTATGAGCAATTCTTAAATATTTTTTCCAGTCCTAAAGCTAACTGATGGCAATACACATTCTTTGAAATACAGTTGTTTTCTTTGTGTCAGTTAACTGACCTTAAGAGTCTGTCAGCAAACACAAACTTGAGTTTGTAATGCTGAACACCAGCACAAGGCACACTTCTGACATGAGTTGTCTGCAGCTACATGTTTTACTAGAGAAATCTGTTTATGTAGCAGAGTAGAATAACAGACTTCTTATGTGTTTATGAGAGCATGAGAATTTTTCCTCAGATTGCTTAGTGAAGAATACAGTAGATGATTTTGATATATCTTATACTTAAATTTTTTGAATCTTATGAATTCTAACCTTCATTTGTGTTTTTGGTTTGTCATCTATACTCACTACAGATGTACTGTGTGTAATACGAGGAAAAAAAAAAAACCTGCAGAACTTCATTAAGTAGTTTCCCCATTGGGAGGAGAAATACAGTTGGTGAATTTTAATTTAAATTAGATGTAAATAGCTTCTAAATGCTGACTAATACTATTTTTCCAATATTGCGTACCGAACGCTGATCTGTAGTGGCCATGTAACCTGGTACTTATAGACGCAACCAAAACCAGAATAACTTTGTAGGCAGGCAAGTGTTAACTAAGGTAACCTGAAATTCACTCTAATCAGTGGCAAACTCAGGCAAATAAAGCTCAACTGGTCTGTCCAACCTTAAGCTACCAGATATCTGTCTGGGTTACTAACTTGTCAACATGATGATGTTCTGAAAGTCATCACTTCTGGATTTGTTCACAACTTTGAAATGTTTTGCTTTGAATATATTCATTCTAAGTATGCCTTAGCAGCTTCAAAGAGCTGTAAGCTCACAATGCCCATTTCTGAATAAATGAACTAGGAAAGCACTTTGTGGTAGACGAGTACATTCTCATGCCTTTGGAATTTGATGGAATGATTGAAACTGCTCTTTCTTAATTATTGACTCCTTGTTTTTATCAGAGAGGATGAACATAATCAACTTTTATCCAGAGTTAAAAAGCTAGAACTAGAGTTGTCTCAGGTGAAATCGGAGCTGTTAACTGGGGAAAGTGTGAAGACGAGTTGTGAGAAAATAGATGTCATTCATGAAAAAGTAAGTTCTGTCACCATTCTAGTAAAACTTAGTAATAGTAGATTCCTTTCATAAACTTATTTGAAAGGCACTGCAAAAGTAACATGGGAATAGTATTCATTTTAAAGAACAGTAGTGTTTTAGGTAGTGGTACTTCAAAATTTTTTTCCATTACTAGGTGGCATCTTACCAGATGAGTTTGTGGTTTATTTTCCACAATGGCAATTTTATTTGCATTTGAGATGATGCAATAGCAGTTGTGTGTATTGTACTTTGCTGTTACAGCTGGTGCTGCAGCTGGTGTATCTTGCTAACTCATGAAAATATGGAAAGGAGGTCATGTAAAAGCGAGTTAGGTTTGTGATCTGAGACTTATTTAAAAAATAAAGTCATGCTCTAATTTTTTTTGATGCCTTCTGTAAGGTTCAGTTTGAATGTAGACAATAAAATATAGGTCTAGATTCGGGATTATCCGCTTTGACTAAAATACCATATTTGGGTGTCATCACAAGATAGTCTAGCTATGTGTATAAATCAAAGTATGCCATAAGAAAGTGACTTAGTGATGTGCTTAACTAGGCCTAACAGGTACACTGCTACCCTTAGAGTTGCCACGGTCCCTTCTTTGAACATTGCAGTCAATTTCTTTTTATTCTGAAACAGACCCCCTAATGTAAACTGCTAGATTATAGGGCTTTGTTAGCTGTGCCTTGTTCACCAAACCACTGAAACATCCATTTTTTCCGTGTCTTCTGCATACCTACCTTATCTGTTATTCTACCGTAAGTCAGTTTAGTTAAAAGATGTGTGAAATCTAGACCTATCGGTACTACTGGAAATATATATTGATTTTTCACATGTGCCTATTATATGCAGATGGTATTACTTAATGGTTTATAAAAACTAATCAGTTCTCTTAATTGTTAATGGCTTCTACTAGGTAGATGCCCAGGTTAAAGAATCTGTCAAGATGATGTTTTTTGGTGATCAACACGAGGACTTCTCTGAATCACTTCTCCAATGGCTTACATCCAATTTTGTGACCAAAAGTGATCTGCAGACTCTGCTGCGGGATCTAGAGTTGCAGATCCTCAAGAATATTACTCAACATATGTCTGTTACAAACCAAAGAATAACATCTGAAGTAGTAACAAATGTTGTGAACAATGCAGGGATCTCTGGAATCACGGAAGCGGTGAGTGAAACGAAGTGATAAGTTCAGATAAATTGTCCTTTATAGGCATTTTGTGGGGCATGACTGTCAGTATAAGTGGTAGTGATTTTAAGAGATGCCTGAAAGATGAACTGAAATGGGGAGAACTACAGAAAACGGTGTGAGTGAATTCTTACAGCACTTCTTGTTGCCATTGTGAATGTGCTTTTTTCCCCCAAAGTATGCCATCTCAAAAACTGAAAAATTTCCAAAGTACAAAAAGAAAAAGCTTAATGATTTGGGAAGGTGGGGGAGGAATGCAAATTCTGAAGAAAACATCAATCAAGATACAGTATAAATTTGTTTTAAGCCAGATAGCCAGCATTTAAAAATAGCTTTTATGTTGACAGAGGCTTTCAAAGACTTGTGATGAAGTACATCTCAAACTTAGGTTTGCAGCTTCACAGATGTGTGGGTATATATATCAATTCTTCTATCACTTGATATTAAAACATTTCTTTCCATTCTATTCTGTGTGTCCATTTGTAGCAAGCACAGATTATTGTAAACAATGCACTGAAACTCTACTCTCAAGACAAGACTGGTATGGTGGATTTTGCCTTAGAATCTGGAGGTAAATAGTAGAGGAAATAGTGTAAATAACATGAGTAGTAAAAATAGTGTTTGCTAAAAATCTTAAAATGAGGGCTGAAGGTTAGAGCATCCTTGTGTATCACCAAATGGTCAGACTACTGCAGTCTGTGCATATTTTTTTACAGGGTCATATACCAGCCACCTACTTTATCACAGTTGAAAACAGGTGACTCCCTGTGTATGCATGGACTGGGATAGAATAACTTCTAAACGTGTGTAACTGGGTAGTTGAGAACCATGGATCTGTACGTGTGGGACGTACACATCACTGAACTCACTATGGAAAATACATGCTCTTTCAGCCCTCTAAAACTAAAAACCTTTCACATTTTCTTAAACTAACATTGTATTTGATAGAAACTCTGCATTGGAAAATTATTATACCAAGGATACCTTTTAATAGTTCAGATTTTTTTGAGGAAAAAAATGATATATTCATTAAGCTACATACAAATCTCTGCCTTCACAAAATAAGCCTTTAGGAAGGAATAAAGAATTATTTCTGTTAACTTGATTTTCTTTTTTGAGGTGGCAGCATTCTGAGTACTCGCTGCTCTGAAACCTATGAGACCAAAACAGCATTAATTAGCCTCTTTGGAATTCCTTTATGGTACTTCTCTCAGTCTCCCAGAGTGGTGATTCAGGTAATTAAAGGCCAAGTAAACAAATTCAGCAACACTATCTTGCATTGAGTGGTCTGAGTTGTTTTTCGGATGCTGGATGTTTGCCTGTAATACACTGGGGGCAGTGGGAGACAGGGATATTTTGAACTCGATTTCTGGGATTGGGATTCTTCTTGAAGTTTGGCATTGCCTAAGTCCTGCTTTAGCAAAACTAAGGTTCTTATAGCAGGCTTGAGTGGTGTATCGGACTTCTGTGAAGTGTAAACACTGGGAGGATTCCTGTAAAAAATAAATAAATAAATAAATAAAATAATAAAATAATAATAATCTCAGGCTGGCTCTTTGGGACATTGGCAGTGGTTCAAGCGGGTATGCTGTCTTCCTGAAGAGTGCAACTAAAACTTTACAGTCCATATCTTCCATTTTCTGTAGCATGAAATTACATAGTCCACCTAACACAGTGAAGTGTCACCTGATGTTGTTTGTCCTTCAGAGGCAGGATTGGATTTTTAATTAGAATCAAAGTTGTGAATTTGACTTCAATTTCTACCAAATAGCAAGTGGCAGGACATAATCTATCTTTTTAAGACTATTCCTAATGATTCAGAATTCATTACAAAAAAATAACAAAAAATTCTTGTGGTTGTTCTTGTATTGTCGTGTTCTGTCCCCACCCTCCTGCCTCCTTGCCCTGAAATCTGTTGTCTAGCCGGACATGTATCCAGGAAACTGCTGGGCTTTCAAGGGATCGGAGGGGTATCTTGTAGTTAGACTTTCCATGAAGATCTATCCAACTGCCTTTACGATGGAACACATACCAAAAACACTTTCACCATCAGGAAATATCACCAGTGCTCCTAGGAACTTTTCAGTATATGTAAGTCTCTCTAAACTTAAGTGATGTTTGTAAACGTAAAGGATATTTGTGATGTATATCTTGACAAATAAACAGCTTGAGAGAGAACAGCTAAGAAGAGAAACTGATGTTTGTCATTGCTCTTAAAATTGTTTATATTCTTGATGAGCTTTGAGATGTAGAAATAAGCGCCAAAACTAATTTGGGGGGAGTTGTATTTGTTTTGTCTTGCTTGAGTAGCAAGTTTCTTTGGAGGGAGATGATGATTTTAATGGTGTACATAGTTCTTTCATACACCTTCATCTGTCGTCCCCTCCCCAATTCTAGCTCTTCACTTTATTTATGATGCATCTTAAATCTTTTTTTAATAGATCTATCTTAGGCTATACAACTGCAGTAATAAGTCATCTGCAAACATCTGATTCTTGACTTCTGTCTTGTTTATAACTGTGATGTTTACTCATTCTTGTTTGTCCTGAACACTTGATATTTTACACTGCAGTAGTGGTTCTGCTGTAGAAATTAAGGCGGTTGACTGTGAAAACTTGAAAACATAGCACAGGTATTAGCAGTGTAGAAAACTCCAATATGCAGCCGTTCCTGAACCAGCACTAAGTTGTATAGGAAACACTCTGTTCCTGGTTTGATAGACTTCTGGGTGCAGCTTGTTGATAATCAGTAATGTAGATAGGCTTTTAGCTTTTGCTTCCTTTAAAATTGAAATTAAAACAAAATCTTTGTCTTATTGTTATAGGGTTTAGATGATGAATATCAAGAAGAAGGTGTACTTCTAGGACAGTACGTCTACGATCAAGAAGGAGAGCCACTGCAGATGTTTCCAGTGATGGTGAGCCTGGGTGATGGGATTTAATTTGTCAGGCAAGGTAGTACCCAATGACCAGTGAAGAAAAGGGCCCCGTTCTCTGTTGTGCACTGTAAAAACAGAGGTAGAAAGTATCTGCTTGTCTACATCAATGTGTGGTCTGAGTAGATGAGAAGGGAGGAAAAGTTTGTGCCATCTGGACACAAATGGTGCGAAGATGATAAACTTACAAAGAGATGGTAAGCTTACTTCACACTTCTGACTCCATTAATAAACAAGTAGTTGCAAGGCAAGTAAAGTTTTTTTTAAGTGGTATGAAGTTCCCAAGGCATAATTTAATTAATAAAAGCTGTTAGTTGCAGGAAGCAGCTTCAGTTGTACTTGTTCATCCTAGGAAACCTAACTCTGTTTTGTGTTTGCTTTTTCCTTCTCTAGGAGAAGAGTAACAATGTATTCCAAATAGTGGAACTGAGAATTCTCTCTAACTGGGGACATGCTGAATATACATGTCTTTATCGGTTCAGAGTGCATGGGAAACCTGCCGAATAATCTACACTACAGCTTGGGTTGCTTTATTGTACATTTTGTTCTCAATTTGTATATACCGGAAAGCCTAGAACACTGGAATCTTTAAAGGACGAGGATGCAAGATATATACTACGGAATTACCAATCCTCTGATAAAGGCAGAAGACTGTCAGCAGAACTGTATAAAATAAAATTTATTTGCTCTCATGCTCAGCTTGTAATAGCCAGTTAGCTTCATATTTTTGTGTCCATGCTGAGAGAAATAATGCATGCAAACTACTCTGGTTCTTAAAGCGCAGTTAGCAAACAGGTGATATACCTATTTTATTACAAATGAATGTATAGGGTTTTTAAAAAGAATAAAAACCACACTTTTCTGCAACTAGGATCTTTTTTTTTAATTCAGGACTCAACTGCATATTTGTTAGCTTGGCACTGTAAGACAAATAACGTAGTACACTTTGAACACCAACTGTGGCTAAAGGTGTCCTTCAGTTGACCTTTTTTGTCCTTCTGCGGGATCTAAAAGGGCTTATTCAATAAATGTTGACTGCTTAACAAATATTACTATCAGGGAAAGTTAACACAACCAAAACTAGTTTAAACACCAGCGACTGAGAATGCTTTACTGCAACTTGTGGCCATGAATTGTTCTAAAAGTCAGGGATAACTTCTTAAAGTTACTTTAAGGGTTTTTACCATGGCAACTTGATTAGTTTAACTGCTGTATACTGTTTACTAAGCAATTTAGGAGGCTTATCAGCTCTCATACGAGCAGTAAATCCATCAAGGCTGATTTGGAACTAACCCTAGAGAAGGAAAATCTTAATTTGTCCAAAAATACCTTTGTAACAGTTCCTTAATCTGGTTTATTTTATAGTCAGTAAATGTTGTGCTGTGATAATGCAGGACGTGGAAAATACAACTGAAGTAGAGCTCGTTATTTAACATGTACAAGACTGAGTTATGCTCAGTGCTGCTCAGTACTGCTGTATTGGAATCTATGGGATATATGGGTGTTCCTGAGATCCTCCCCTGAAACTGAAGAAGATGAGAGTGGTGTCTCAGTCTCACTACATTTCTGTGTAGGTGTTGAGACTGCTTTAGGGCCGGCCTCCTTTGGGATTAATACTTTTGAAGATCCTTTTCAGAAAAGACTCCTAAAATGCACTTGTGTGCAGAATTTTTATCTTGCTATTACAACGCATTTTATAGTTACCTGTGAACTGTTAACACACTGAACTGCTGACTGGTTTTCTGAATAGAGCTATGTATGTTGCACAAGAGTCCTCGAATGTTTAAAGTCTCTGGGTGAAGAACTTTTTTTTTCACTCAAGCTAGAGACAGAACCTATGGCCTATGCAGAGGAGTTAGATTACACGTGTACAGGTGTTTTCATATTCTATGTTACATATTTAAAATTAGAATTATCCTGTATAAATTGAAATTAGGTAGCTAGGGTGGGAATATTTTGAATAACACTAACTTATTTTTAAAAAAGCAAGATAGGACTTTGTGCAATGTATTTTTGTAAATGCTTTTCAAATCGTCTGTTACTTTGCTGCCTCCAAAACTGACAAGATGCTATTGAAATGTTTAAATAAAGAGTTTTAATTTTTGAAAGTGCATGTAATATTTGAAATAAGAAATAAAGATTCTTTTTCTGTATTTTCTATGACCTATTGAAGTAGCTAACGAGAACAGATGAGACTGAACGAGCCACAAGGCTGAGGGACCTTTTGTCCTTTGCTGTGAGGGGCAGTGGAATACCCTGATGGCTTTAGTCTTATAATTACAGGAGCTGCAGGAGGGGTGTGTACATGTTAGGCAGCACGGGCACCCTAGGATAAATGTGTAGTGAATCACTACGGAATTTCTGGCGGACAAGGCTGGAGCGGGGAGGTTCTGGCAGCTGGAAGAAACTCTAAAAATGCCCAAAAAGCAGGCATTTGAGGGCAGCCTGTCCCGCAGTACCTCACTTTCCCTATGCCCCCTGCCTTTCCTGCCCCAGCCCCTGCCCTTCCCCTCCCCTTGGAGCCCAGAGCCCGCCCCGCCCCGCCCCGCCCTCTGGCGCCGCTCCGCGCAGCCGCGTCTTTTGACACTCGCCGGCCGCCGTCGCAGTGGGCGGAAGCCGGGCAACCGAGGCGCGACGCCGCTCCGGGCGTGCGCGCGCATGCGCCCTCCCTTCCCCTCACCCCCCCGCCTCCTCCGCGTCGATGGCGGCGGCGATTATGGCGGCGGAGCAGGAAGCCGCGAAAGGCGGCGGCAGGAACCGCGGCGGCGTGCAGCGCGTGGAGGGCAAGCTGCGCGCCAGCGTCGAGAAGGGCGACTACTACGAGGCGCACCAGATGTACCGCACGCTCTTCTTCAGGTACGGCCCGGCCCGCCCTGCCCCTCCCCCGCCCGGCCTTCCAGAGCCTTCCCACGTACCCTACCCTGCTGCCGCCCGCCGCGCCCACGCCGCCTCCGCATTGGTCAGAGTCGCTGCCTGTCTCCTCTTCCTGCCCTCTCATTGGTCCGCGGGAGGGGCGGGGAGGGGCGGGCAGGCGTGTGGCAGGGTAGGCTGAGAGGCCTGACGGGGCTCGGCCCGCGCTGAGGGGCGGCGGCGCCGCTGGGCTCGGGGGCGCTGAGGGGGCCCTGGGGGGGCTGGGGGGCGCTGAGGGGCCCGGCCCCGCCGGCCTGGGCACCGGGAGTGCCCTGAACAAGCAGCGGGGCCGCGGGGCTCCGCCAGTCACCTCTGACAGAGTTTAGTTAAAGCGTGTCCCCGTCAGCGCGGCGGTTGTGTTCACAACCGTGACCGAGGGGAGCAGGCCTGAGCGCTTATTCCGAAATATCACCTATTACGTCGCAAGAAACCTGATGTAAAACATTTTATGTTTATTTGCTGTTCACATCCATGGCGAGTTGCTGCGGGCAGCCTCCTTCTCGTTAAATGTAAGGCAGAGCCTTGCTTCCAGGGACAGGGGATAAGTGTCCCTCGTGGCGGCTTCCCCGGCTGGCCCAGCTGTGGTAACCGAGGCAGGAAGGGTGGAGGCGGCCGGGTCTGGCAGCCCCCCCGTGTCACAGCCCCTCAGAGACCCTCGCAGCGGGAAGGGGACAGGCCCGTGGGTGTCCTCATAGCCACAGAGCTCTGTGGGGACAGAGTCCTCGGTGTGTCATCAGAAGTGTCAGAGTGCATTGGCACTCTGATGGTGCATCGGCCACTCACGCTGCCAGCATATGAGTGCTGAGTGGCCTGCCCTGCTGCCCGTACTCAGCACCATTAAATTAAGGCAGTTGTGTTCTGTGGTACTCTTCTGGAGGGGTCAGTGAGGGCACCATCAAAGTCTTAAGACTTAAATTGCGTTGGAGAATAAATCCAAGACAAAGCAGGGCCTGTTTCATAGGAGGGATTATGTGATGTGGTGGCTGCAGTGGCGGGAGATGGCTTGGCTCAGCAGGTCGCTTCTCATCCAGTGTTCTCAGTGTATTAGCTCACATGCTTTGCTTAAGCCTCACTGAATTAATTTGGAATCAAAGTTCCGGCCTTTTCCGTTTTAAATGCAGGAGAAAGAAGGTACCCGTTTAAATAAAAAGGTGGTATTTGCGTAGCTAGGAAGGCATTTCCTTCCAGGCAAAAAGATGTAATGGGACTGTGGAACTTGTTGGGAAAGTCACTGAGGCCAGGAAGGAGTCCAGATAGTCTTGTCTGTTCTCTGTAAAACGTGTGTTACATGTAAAGTTTTCTGGAAAGACATTAACACAGAGTGAGGCAATCGCAGCTGCAGAATTGGAATTGGGATACCCCGTGCTTATTCACCGTAAACAAACCCAGCCAGTAAAATACCAGTCCGCTCTGTCATGAACTGCAAGTTAAACTTGAAATCCTGACTCGGTTCCAAAAGTCGTAAGCCAAGATGTGTTTGAGGCTGGCAGGGTGTTACTGTTTGGTTCTAAATGCCATTTAGATCGACGTAGTGAATATTTATTAAAAGTTCTTTGTGATAAAAGTTCTTTCAAAAAATCCCAGCACTTTTAAAAAGTATATGTATTTTAAAAGTTAATGTATTTTATATTGTAAAACTGTTTACAGTTTCTTTTCGTATTGGCTGTAACAAGTCCCAGATTAGGAGCTCCCAAATAGCTCTGGGAATCTACCGAAATTGAGTTTGTGGAAGTGGGATCCAGAGTGAGATTTGTGAGTCAAAACGTATAAGCAAACGTGGATGTGAGGCCAGCTGTAGAAGCGGTGGAGCCGCCGAGCTGCTTGCCTGATGTGGGAAGCACTCACTGTGGTGATCACAAATCTGAACTGCTGAGGGTGCTCGCTCAGACAGCCCCACTGTCACGCCATCCGTGCTGACCGTGTTGCTCACCCGTTTGGACAGAAGACCTGGGTGGTTTGCGAGGTGGTGAGCAGGGCGGGAGGACTCTGCCTCCTCCCTCGCTCACTGTCAGATCCGATTTTACCAGTAGGACTTGTTCCTGGGAATGTCACCCTGTGACAGGAACCTCACGTGCAGCACGAGGGCGTTGGGGAGCTACCGAGCGCTCCGTTTCCCTGCAGGCAGTGCCCCCCGCTGCCCCCCGCTGCCCCTCGCCTGCCTCACCCCCGTCACGCTGCAGGATGGGGCCCTGCAGCCGCGGCGCTGCCCTGGCCCTCAGGAGCAGGAGGGGTGAAGCAGGGGCCCAGCACAATCGGCTCTTGGGACAGAGCGAGAGCTGCTAAAGCAGTGCGGTAGAATCGGTGCCGTATCTTTTTGACCTGAGCACACTGCCTGCTGTTACTGACTAGTCAGGAAACGTGCTTTTTGAGAGGCAGCTGAGAGCAATGGAAATTGGGAGCTACGTCTGCTGCCACTCCTTAACCTCTTTTATAGGAAATGCCGAATTTCGGATCCAGAGATGTGACTGTCCAAGACCTTTAGTTGCCCGTAGTGGTGATGTGCAGGACGCTGTAATCACCGCACCATGTTAACAGGTTGCTGTTCTCGATGTAACTGTTGGGACCAAATTCTGTCCTGCTTCATTTCTTGGTTAACTCCCAGGTGAGGAAGGCAAAAGCTGCAGCAGGTGCATCCCGAAGCATTGCATTTAAGAGAACACTGTCACGTGTTGCATGGTAAATCTTGCTGGCCACTCTCATCTTTCTAGAGACCACCAGAGGGACCGGCTACTTTGGTTCAGCAGAGGGTCAGCGTGCGGCTGGTGTCCCCTTGCTGGCGGCAGAAATGGCGGTCAGAGGCGTAGAAGGGCAGGAAGCAGACCTCGGGGAGGAGGCTGGAGTCACTTTGTATTTCTTACACTGTCCCTGTGCCTGCTTTCCTTTTAGTACAAGCTGTGGTGCGACAGTCTGATCAGCACGGTTTAATGCCTTGACATCTTTTGCTTAGGTGAACTTCTGGGATCGTTTGTTCTTTGCTCCAGCCCAAATCAGTTTGGGAGCTCGGTATTCATTCTTACGCTATTTGCTCGTATTCAATCTAGTCACAAGCAGAAACCAAATCTAGCAGCAATTAAAGGAATGTCATTATTGAAACTAATCAGATTTAAAAATGAATGTCTTGCTGCCTCTGTTTTAAATTTCAGTGCTCTTTAATCCTTTAAATGCAATTCATTTAAGCATACTCCACTTTGGTGTTGTTTTCAGGTATATGTCACAAGGAAAACATCCAGAAGCGAGAGAGTTAATGTATTCGGGGGCTCTGCTGTTCTTCAGCCACAACCAGGTATGTCAGTGTTCTTGCATGGGGGTCGGGAGGGGTTATTCAAAGATTTTATGGAGTGAGCGCTGAATCCTCAGTTGGAAATGTTTGGGGTAATTGCTTGGTGATCTTTTGCTTTGTCTCTTTGTTGAGCTGTTCTCCACAAAGAAGGATTATTCCAAGCTGGGACACAAAGTAGAAGTGTTTGTGAGCATCCAAACATGATCTTAACCACATTTGTTTGCTTTCCTGAAGGCTTCTCTTAGATGCCATTGAGTTACTGCAAATTTTTGTAAGGAAGGATTGAAATTTCTTATCTGCCGTAGCTGTAGCTGCTGATAAAAATATAATATGCCTCTGACAAAATTCTGTGGGAGGAACAAAACTTTTCTTGATGTTTTCTTTACCGATACGTTCATTACTACTGGTATGTGTCTGTTTTGTAGCAAAACAGTGCTGCTGATCTGTCCATGCTGGTTTTGGAGTCTTTGGAGAAATCGGATGCAAAAGTAACAGAAGACCTTTTAGGTAAGGTGACCTTTGCTCTTTCTGTGGTGCTGTTTAGATATGTTTTCACCTCACAGCGACTGTTAAGTCTTGAAACCTGTGATCCTTTTTATCTGTCATCCCACATGGCTAGGGAGTAGAAATGAACTGAGCAGGTGCAATGAATGAACTGAGGGAAAATTTTACTAGAGAATAATGAGTTCCTGATAACTAACAATGCCGTGAGCAAGGGGACATGCTTAGAATAAACATCACTGTCTTACGGCATCCTCCTTTCTGCAATGCGAGGGTAGTGTTTTGTCTGCACAGTCACTCGTGTCTCCAGAGCTTTGGTGGATGGCACTTGCCCACCCTGGCAGTGTGGTGGTGCGTGCGGTGAATCAGCCCTTCACAAAGAATTTTTTCTTCTCTGACTCTGAGATTTGATAAGCAGAGAGTTCAGGAAGACCTTAAAATCTGTGTGGCCAGACTACTGCTGCTGCATGGGCAAACTGCTCCTCTTAACAACTATGGATAGAGGCAGAAGGGACAGAGGCTGCTCTTTGCTCCCTTAGACGAACTCTAACGTTTTCGTAACCCACCTCAGACTTCTGGTGGTCCTTTTCTAAACTACAGACTGTCCCTCGGAGCTGCCCAGTCAGTGGCAAGCACTCCTGTAACCTGAAGTCTGCCCTCCTCTTTGGGATTGAGTGGTGCTCTGGGATGCCCTGTCCCAAACCACGAGGCAGGGGAGCTGTCACCAGCTCTCTGCAAGGCCCAGCTTTTGGCAGTGGAGGGATCATTGCTGGCTGGTAGATGTGGGATTGACGTGATGTACGCAATGTATTTGCTCAAGTTCAGTGTCATGGTTTTAGTTTTAAGATGTCTTACAGAGACTGAGAAGGGAGCTTGCAGACACAACAGCACCGTATCTTAAGTGTTGTACATTAGGGATGCTCTAGAAGCAGCAGATCGTCCTATTTCTATTAATGCTAAATATTTGTGAATGTTATTGCTTCTAGAAAACTTGGCTAAATTGTTTAGTTTAATGGATCCAAACTCTCCTGAAAGAGTGGCTTTTGTATCCAGAGCCCTGAAGTGGTCTAGCGGAGGATCAGGAAAACTTGGACATCCCAAATTACACCAGTTACTAGCAATTACCCTCTGGAAAGGTAAGCAAAATTAAACTTTTTTGTGTGTATTTTGTTTTGAAAACGTTCAAAATATGATACTGTAGGAGACCTACTTTGGAAATAATCTACAGAAGCTGAGATGACAATGATTTCTGCTCTTACCTGATTTTTGCAATAACTTCAGTTTAATGTTACTAACAGTAAAAATCAGGCCTGTGGCTCTATGTTAGTGCAAAGTCCAAACACAGCTGCTGGCAAAGCTCTCTGCCAGAGGAAGGCTGATCCTTTGGACATTGAGGTAGTTTGATTAAGAGTCATTAGAAGCAAAATCGGTGGGGAGCAAGGCTGTTCTGTTGTTTTGTTTTGAAATCCTGGATAAACCCGAGAAAGATAAAAATACAGCACACAACACAGTCGTTGGATCTGCAGTTAGGTACTTTGGAGATGTTGAACAGCAGGCTTGTTTCAGGCATTTCTGAATGAATGCTGTTGTATTTGATTTATTTGGGATTGTCAAATGGGATGTCAAATAAGCTAACATGCACTAAATAATTATTTTAATTGCAGTTGATAGTCAGTTTTTAAAATCTTTTGTTCAAAACATACAAAGGTGAATGAAAACAGTTGTGTAAATGCCATCTCTTCGCTGGTTTCCTGTGAATTAAAGACAGTGCAAGCTGATAGTTCACTTACTTTAAATTTTCCTGTAGCTGTAATTGGTGATCATGGTTTCGCGTAATAGTCCTGATCCAATGGTCACCATTGCAGCTCATTGCCTTTTTGTGTGCCATATGAAACCCTGTAGCTGTTCTCATGGGACTGATGTTGGTTTCTGATGCCTGCTGCCAGCCAGAAAGAGAAGATCTTCCTCAGAGTATAAAAGTTAGAAGCTGAGATGTGATTAGGATAAGAAACGGTTGCATCCTGAAAGTAAAAAATCCCCATTTCGTAGGTGTCTGCTTGCCCTTCTTTTGAAGATCAAAGTGCACATTTTCTTAGTCTGTAGTTTTTGGGAGCCATTAGAAATGCTGAGATCTTTCAAGCAAAGCTTTACATTCCAAAAAGCGAAGCTTTCCAGTTTTGATTTGTCATCACATTGGTTTTGCATGATACTTAGCTTCAAGTTAAGTTCTAACAAACCATTTCCATTTCTTGCACCTTTTTTTCTGCATAATTGCTGTTCTCTTCAGCACATGGAAGCAGTTTTAATTTTGGTACCAAGAGTGGGCTAAGCTAAAAATAGGAGATGCCTTCTTTCTGTGCACTTAGAAAGAAGGATGCTGAAGGTGCAGCATCCTTGGTGCACAAGCTCTGATACAGAGTTGCTGTATTTCTTTCCTAAGTGCTGCTGACAGCACGTGAAATGTCTGCGTGCCGTTGGACAAAAGGCTGTGACCATGGCTCAAGCTGTTTGTCCCAGCGGTAGCCGGGCTTTGTGGTGGCATTGCATGAACTGTATTTTAATAGCACTTAGCCCAATGCATTTAGGATAGCGCATTTATTACCCCCTTTATAAATTGTCTGTAATTTACGTAGGAAAAACTCCGCTGTCTTTTTGCTAGTTGTCTTGTTTCCATACCTCGTGTGTAGCTCTCTTTCTAGCTGTCGTGTGCAAGCCTAACAAATGTGTTTTTGTGTTCAGCTGTGATGAACTGATTTCTTAAAAGCCATTTTCTTTTTCCTTTTGTAGAGCAAAACTATAGTGAATCTCGGTATCACTTCTTGCACTCCACAGATGGCGAAGGCTGTGCAAATATGCTAGTAGAATACTCCTCGTCCAGAGGCTATCGCAGTGAGGTGGACATGTTTGTAGCACAGGCAGTCCTACAGTAGGTGTTACATTTTTTTAACTGTTTTGCTGAGATGACACTGTGTTTGAGGCAAGTCTGATTAATCACGAGAACTGTAGGCTAACCGGGCATCTTTTCCAAAGCAACTGTGAAACTGGCCAGAGGTTCCAAAACTCGCTTTGTGTGGTAACAATAAAAAACCGTCTCAACACTGGCGTGTTGAAGGGGTGAAAGGGGGGGAAATGTATGAAGGTCCAAGCTTTCAGTGTAATCTGTTTGACCCTGAAAGCACAAGTCTTTCTTTGTGTTTACACTACTTTATGCCTAGTTAGGACTTATCCTAGATGGTCTTACCAAGGCTGGCACTAAGCGGGCTTTGTATTTACATTTAGCACGGTGCTTGCTCTCAGCCTCGTTGTCCTGAGATAATTAACGTAGGGTCACCCTGGTTTATGAGCAGCATAAACCGATGGTTTAACAGAGTTGCTGGTGGCTTTCATTTAAGCATTTATTTTGTAGGAGGTGGGAATGCAAGCTATTACGTGCCTTTGCAGAGCTCATGCACAATGAAGGCTGACAAAGCCAATTTTACTGAGTTTAATCAGTTGATGGCTTTCTTCAGTGAGGGAAAGCAGCTCATGGAGGAGTCTGAGGAGGAGGTGGAAACAGGACTGCAGCAGGGAGTCAGGAGAGAGTAGGTGTCGGGGGAGAGGGAGGAGGTGAGAGTAAGTCTGTCTCATTTGGCAGCCTTCAGCTGTCATGCAGATCTGTCCTGCTTTCCATAGCTGGTTGCTATAGATTGCAGCAATGTTGAGTGGCAGAAGATCCTTTATATAGGTCTACCGTATGCAGAACTCAAACAATTTTATGGGTCTTTGGGGGGGAAGAAATTCTGGGGAGAGGTTATGGGTAAGGGATTGTTTTTTCAGCGTTTAGACAGAAGCACTGCTACATCCTTTACCGGCCTATATCTCAAATACCACTCTAAGTCCTCTTACATAGCAGTTTATAGTCTAATGAAAATAATTGCAGTTCCTTGCTCAGCAGTAAGGCGCAAGAGCCCTGTGCCCTGCACATCTGAGGATACAGACTTGGAGCCTCTGACCAAGACTGAGACTGCTCGTGGCAGCCTTCCAAGCGCTTGCTGACAACGTTTGTCCCAGATAAAGTCTCTAAGGCCTCTGGGACTTGCAGAGATTGCCAGTTAAATTAACTAGACCTGAGGAAAGATCTGATCAGTCTGGGAAATCAATCTGTTAACTCGGCTGAGGAAGCCAAAGTGTAGCTTTAGTATGAGACTTAGAGGTGTGTATTAAACCCATCAGCGTTCCTGATGCCGTGTTAGTTTGAGTTAGCAGTAAGGGAATGACTGGTTATCGGACACTGACAGATAGGTAATGAAAAGAGATGTGTTTGGGAGAGGATGGGGCCAGAGAGAGGTCTTTAACTAGGTTTTTACCTCAGCATCGTAAACTCTGGAATAGTAAATGTGATATCATGTTTAATTTGAATCATGCAGTAGTCAGTCTTTATGTATTTTGATTTAATTGATGCTGTCTTTCAGACACCTGTGCTGTATAAAATCTTTTTAGATCTTGGTTAAACTCATTCTATTAATATTTAATGTCAGTTCCCCTTGTAACCCACTTACTCCACCGTGTAGTTTAGTAGCAATTTTCCCCTTCCTCAGTTGATTTCCAAACAGTTGCCAAAGTTGTGCGTTTGTACCAGTGAGCCTTAGAAGGCTTCCATGCACAAATAAAGTAGAAATTGTTGAATGCTTGGCTTTCCTTTTCTTTCTGCAGGTGAAATTTCTTTCCCTTTTATTTTTAACTTTCCCTGTTCTGTTTTCCTTTTGCAGATTTCTCTGCTTAAAAAATAAGACCAGCGCATCAGTTGTTTTTACAACATACACACAGAAACACCCTTCAATAGAAAAGGGGCCTCCCTTTGTTCAACCACTGCTAAACTTCATCTGGTTCCTGTTACTGGCCGTCGACGGGTACAGTCTGATTTTTCTCACTTTCTTCTTAGTTTCCTTTTCAGTGGTTACGGAGATTACATTTTTGGTTGTTTCCTTTCTAGGGGAAAACTAACAGTATTTACAGTATTGTGTGAACAGTATCAACCGTCACTGAAAAGAGATCCCATGTATAATGAGGTGAGTTACCAGTGACTGCAAGCAGGATTTAACCGGCAGCATTAAAGAGCAGCCATCTCCTGCTCCGTGACTTTGCAAACCACGCAGGTCACAGCTTACATAATCTGGCTGAGACAGCCACCAAAGGGCACTGGCTTTAAGCATTGCCTCTGAGTAGTGAGATGCTGGTAGACCTTCATACAGCGCTTGTTTTATATTTGAAGAGCGTGTTTTAGGAGTGCGAATGGAAAGCCATGCATGTGTAATGCACGACATTTTAATTTTCCTTGATGCCTTATTTCAGTAGAGGTATTGAATACAGCTTGTAGATAGAAGTCAGTGCGCTAGCTCATGTGATATGAGCACTGCCCGTGGCGTTTCCACCTGTAAATGAGGTAGCTGACTTTGTTCTCCACCTTGTGTCGTTTCAGTACCTCGATAGAATAGGACAGCTTTTCTTCGGTGTGCCGCCCAAGCAGACATCGTCCTACGGAGGATTACTAGGTAAGGTGTCTGTCAGCAGCTGTTTATACAGACAGCCAGGCTTTTCAGAGCTGTGCCTTACATAAAACAGGTATGCTGGAAACAGATAATATATTTTAACTGATAAATTGTTTTTTTCATAGCCTGTAGACACAATCACTACTATAGAATACATGATTAATTTTCACATGTGAAATTAATTTGGTGATGCTGTTAGACTTTTCCTCTTTGAGAAGGGGAGAAGCATGTAAATGGTCTTACAGTTAGTGTCTGATGCTCTGGTAGAACTTCCGAATGTAAAGGAAAATCTTATTTGTGTTCAGGCTTTATTTCCTCAGACTTCAGTAGCTGATTTTCCTAAAGTACAGTCTGTGGTTTTGGTAGAGCTCTCATCAGTGCTGATGTAAAACAGATGCTCCCACAGCATTCATTCATGAAAAACTGAAACTAATACAGGCTTTCTACAAGAAATTATAAGGAATAGAGAAAGCATACAGCTTTGGTGGGTATTCTTTTTCCAGTGTACTCTACAAGAAGAAATGCTATCAAAATGCAGCTTCCCAAATCAACTAATTACTAATGGAAACTATTTTACAATTAAAGTTTTTGAGATGAGAATGTAAAACGGGCAAGGTTGAATGTCCTGTATTTTATTCTAGGAAATCTTTTAAACAGTCTGATGGGAACTGGAGAAGATGATGACACAGAAGATGGTCAGGAAGACAGCAGTCCTATCGAACTCGACTGAATATTTTTGTCATTGGGTGCCGTGTAAATCTGATGATTCGATGACTCCAAAGACAGTTTTGGAATTGAATCCTGCAGTTGTTTCTTGGTGCCTAAAAGGGCTCCTCCGGTCTTTTAGAAATGGTTGCTGAAATGTTTATAATGTTCGGTCTATATTATTTATGTAAAAAAAAAAAAAAAAGAAAGAAACCAACAAAAAGTAGCCAAGAGAACCAAGCGGAGCAATTGTTAGCAGGTTTCCGATACAGCGGCTGGTGACTTTGATTAAACTATAGTCTTCTACGGTTTCTGATGCAGTATTCCCTTTTGCACAATAACTCTTTAAATAAAGCATAAATATGGGTCTTCTACTTCACGGCCTGCCCAATACCATCTCTGTTACAGGAAAGCCTCCTTGACCTCTGCCACCTCTGAGGACCATCTTGAGAGGCAGGGTGAGTTACTGAATAATTTATTTGTGAGGCTGGTGCCAAAAGTACTGTGAGTTGAGCCAAGCAGTATAATACGAGCTGCACATCCAAGAGACACTGATCCCAGGAACTCGCTCCCACTGCAGCGACTAGCAGACACGCCAGTCATGCTGCCTTCCAGGCTGCCTAGGAGCTGGCGCTGGCTGAGCCCACGCATGTGTTTAGCTGATACTTTCTGAAAAGCACAAGATTGAATTGCTCTTGAGTAAAAGCCGAGCAGTGGAACCCAGGTGGTTGGCTTCCACGTGGATCTCTCTTGCCTAGGTATAAAAATTTGGCCTCTAAAATACCTCCTCTGACTCCTGGCTCTCCTCCTTTGGAACAGATTCTTTTTCAGTGTAAGTTCACCACCATAAGTAAAAGCGAATTGCCACAAACAATGTATGTGTTTGACCTGCAGCTACATGTAAAGAAAAGGGATACTGCAGAACTTTTGGTTCTTATGATATATTTATTTTTCTTGGGTGATTGATTCATTTAACACTTCATGTAAAAAGAATAAATCAATAAATAATGGAGTAACTTCAACCCCAATGGTAGGCATAACAATTCTACATCTCCTCCTCTTTGATGCAGCACAGCGGATGTCAGTGGTACAGCGAATGGATGAAATGGGGAAACGCTTTATTTTTTCATGATGAAAATAAGAAGGCTTAGATTAATAAACAGCAATCATGCATGGGGGAGGGAGGGATTAATACAAATTTATTGACTGTAAGAAAAAAAAAAAGGCATTGAAAGGCAGACTGTGTTAATTGTGAAGTCTCAAATAAACACTTTATACCAGGATCTGTGGTACTGCTGCTTTCTGAGAGTTTTACAAGCAGAGATCTTACTTTCCTTGCTGTTTGCCCCCTGCCCTGCATTTGACTGTGGGTCCTGTGGATCTCAGCGCTGCAGCTTTATTTCTTTGCAGTAAAGGCATCACTTGGGGCAGGAATTGTCTGTGACAGGCACAGATTGCTTTGGTTTGCAACCTTTGCTCCTGCTCAGCAATGTCTGCACACAGTCATTCATTTGCCCTAAGTCTGGACGAAGCGTGGTGATGCCCCTGCCCTGACTGGGGAGTATCTACCCCATGCTAGGGATGCTGCTAGGGAAATTTAATAAATGCTCTCTCAGACAGAGCAGGGAAGAGCCCAGCAAAGCCAGGTTATTTCATTGCTGCCGGTGCCTGGGCGTGGCTCAAGGTATCCATGGGTGTCCAGCAGCAGTGGCCACATATGTGGTTCTAAGTGACTTTTATATATACATATATATGCATATATTTTATATATATACATGTACATAATACACAATTTAGACAGCCTTCTGTGTATATAATTTATAATTAAATAATTGTCATAGGAATTATAATACCCATTATATGAGTCAATTTTACACACACACACACACCCTTACTTACTGTCATACATACATGATGTTTCTAGCTCCCTAAAACGACAAACAAACAGCCTGTCCTGGCTTTTCCCTATTTCTAACGTGCCTTACTTTTTGAGAGAAAAAAAAATTATAAATACCATACTTTTTTGTAAATTACACATACACGCACATAGAGCACTATGTATGTGTGTATGCATACGTTTCTATGCACTATACTTAGTTTGAATTACATAGAACAATACGTTTATAAATTTTATATAATTATAAAACAAACACCCAGGTGCATGCTTTTTGTTAAAAATTAATAAATTTAGTTATAAAAAGGCTATAGCACCAGCTATAGATGAACAGGCAACGTATGTATGTACACGTGTGAGATATTTATATATTTGTAAATTAAATTAGATTTCTATAAACGTATATTTTAATAGATGCATAAAGCCATGCATGCATATGTTCTTACAAACTATATTTTAATATATATATATACACATACACACAAAAAATCTATTTTGCACACAGCATCCTATAACATGAAATGGGGTTTAGATTTGTGTGCCTGTGTGGGTTCTGTGAAATATATTTTGTGTGTGTATGCATACATAAAAATGTATCATGGCTAACTATACAGTACAGCTCTGTACGCACACGGACGCTGTGTTACATAACACACTCATTTCACACATCCACCCACCCCCAGCCCACCCCTCGGGCAGCCCCAGGGGGCCGCGTGGTGCTGTGGGTGGGCAGCGCTCTACCAGCACCCTTCACACCTCGCCCCACTGGGGTTTTGGTTTGGTTTGGTTTTAAGCCCCCGTCTTACCTCTCCCGCAGAGCCAGCACGACACTGCCACCCATCTGACATCATAATTTATTGGTGCGAATGACATTTAGTACCACAGTTGTCTTACCAGTGACATAACAAACGTACACAGCCCATGAGATGGGTTCGGTTACAAACACCAACGTAAGGAACGCGTCGGACAGATCAGTGTCTCGGTCTGTTACTCAATGGATGCAGAAAAACATTTTTTCAGGTAAAAATTCAGCATGTTCTGTGCAGGTCCCAGCCCAACCGCCACAAACGCGTCGCCCCCTGCCCGCATCAGTTACAGTGCTCAAAACATCGCTGAAATGTCACTTCAAGCAGCTTTTTTATCTTTCAGAAAAAAAAAAATTAACCAAAAAAAATATCAAGGGATGAATTGGGGGAAAAAAGTGCAACAACCAGTTTGCAGAAGCACCGTGTCAGCAGCCAGCAGGGCTGAAGGGAGGCACCTGCCCTTGCACTGGGCACAATCCAGCCTAAAGCTCAACCCCAACCAACCCGGCCCCAAAAAGACAGCGACAGCCCAGCTGGGGGGCAAGAAGCCTCTGTTGGAAACTAGCCCAGAGACAGCATCGCCACCACTTATGAGGCGTGACACACCCACACCCAATTTATTTATAGTTTACCTCTACGACAGCTGGAGGATCAGTCATTTAGCAACATTTACATGCCACAAGACCACGCAAGCCAAACTTGGGCTCCATTTCCACCCGAGCTGCCCAGGAGGCGCATGCCCAATGGCCCCTGCAGCACCTCCAGCCTGGACCACACACAGCCATGGCCCCCGCTGCCTCTCTGCCGGGGCCAATGCCCACATGGACACCGTGAGGAAGCGGCCACGGTGATACCGGTGGTGGCTTCCAGAGGACAGGTGGGCTCAGCTGGGAAGGGCAGCACTCCCCTGTCCCTTTCGGGGAAGCAGGAGGAGTTTCACCTTGGCACAAACTGGGATGGAAGGGTGGAAGCGGCCAGGGCTCTGCACGGAAAGTACTGTCCATGGGGTGGAACGCGGGGACAAACTTACTACCAGGAGTTGATTTAAGATGCTCTGAGCTCTGGCACTTCTTCGTGTTTTAAGGGTCTGGAGGATGTGGGCGAGCAGGACACACAACGCTGCCTTCTCACACGGTTTGGTCACCTCCAAACTCCCCTGCCAATGAACAGCTGCAGCTTCCTACATTTAAAGACAATGTTTTCCCTCCTTCATGTCTTTAGGGTCATGCTTCGCATCCTGTTAGGATGTCAGCATCTCAGGGACTCACAGTCTCCCCTGGGAAATGGCTGGCAGGGAGCTGGGTCAACAGGAGGTGCGGGTGGACGCCTGTAGCAGCAGCGGGACCAAGGCTGACCCAGACGAAGCCCTCTGGTGAGGCTGGGCCTTGGCTGAGCTCTGCCACCAGAGCAGGCAGCTCGGCCCTGGGGCCGCATCTCCCGCAGAACTGAAGCAGCACTGAGCCACAGGGGAAGAAAAGCAGCTTACCACCAACCCCGCCACCCAGCAGCACCTCAGAGAGGGCGTCTGAGTGGGCAGGAGGGAAGGAGCACATCCTCTTGTCCCCCAAAACAGTCACCACTTGCCACAAGGAACCCTTTCGGGTTTTTGCACTGGCCACGGACCACATTGTCCAGAGAAAGCCCCACACCCATGAGATGTGCCACCAAGACTCTTCGTCATCCCATGGTGGGGCACCCCTTCCAGCCAGTAAGGTCCTTGAGGCAGGTACCTACTGCAGGAGACACCCAAATCGGCTGCACGTGGACACGAGGTGCAAGGGGGAGCCATGGAAACAAATTTCAGGTTGAATCAGCATCTCTCACATTTCGCTGCTGCCCTTCTTGGCTTCCAACATGATCAAGTGAATGATGAAGGGAAAGGGAAGTATTATTATTATTATTACTGTTATTATTATTAATAATTATTTTTAACATTTCAAATAAAACCATGTTGTGTTGTAAACAGAAGCTCATTCCTCAGGTCTGACCAGCCAGTCCCATCTAAGGTTTATGCTTGAAATGGGCTTCCACTGAAACAACAACAAAAAAAAACAAACAGAGAAAACAAAGTTAAAGCCAGGAGCACCATGAGCACAACAAGCCCAGCTCTGTGGGCAGACCTCGTGCTGCTGATGCTCTTCAGGTCTAACTATCCTCATAACTGGGTGACCAATTGTCCTTACAGTACTGTGGACATCACCACAGGGTGAGGAGGAGGGAAGCAGCAGGACGCCATCCTCCTCCTCCAAAAGTGAGCCTCGCAGAGGCTGCTCAGACTACATGCAAGGGAGCCCCCACAGTCATTGCATCCCTGACCCCTCTCCATCCATCCCGTCCTCTAACAAATGGGAAATAAACAGGACGAGCCTGTTCTCCAGACCTCTTGAGCACACACCTGCGTATTCCTGAGGCAGCATCGGCCTGCTTATAACCTTCTGGAAGGTGGTGATCCACTCCAGCTGGTCGTCCTCTGTCTCACAGGCGAAGAGGAATTTCCTGTCCGGGGTGACAATGGTGATGCCGTGCTGCCAGTGATTTCCCTGCGTGGATGGCGGGAGCCCTTCCAGAACTTTGTAGCTGTTTTCCTTGCTCCCAATAAACACCTCCCCTCTTGCAAAGGCATCCTAGAAGACAGTGGAACAGTGAGGCAGGATGCAGATGAAAATCCATCTCATGGGCTTGCTCTGCACATGGCCAGAAGAGCAAAGTGCAGCCAAGCACCAAAACACCGGTGGCCCCATGGAGCTTCCCACCAGCAGCACCCAGGACTTGGGACCTACGCCCCCAGCCCCCCCACCAGGAACGCATAATCCAGATGCAGAAAAATCTGCAGTTGGTAAGGGTTGCTCAAACATTTTGGTGAGTGTCAGCCTGGGCTTTACTGCAGATGATGCCCTGCAGACAGCCCAGGCTCCTTTGTCTTACCAGGGGATCTTTGAAATACATGAGCCTTCGGTCATCCATGGTAAACCACCGCTTCTTGAATCCTTCTGTTTGCTGAAGAGTCAAGAAGTGACAGATTACACACCAAAATAAGCAGCACCTTTCTCACTAGGCACGACCCAGGGCATTGGGGTTGTGTCGGGCAGCTTGGAGGACCCAGGAGGGCTGGGGCAGTTTCAGAAAGGCAGTTTCTGGGGCCAGATGCACCAGGCGGGCTTGCAGAAATGGCCAGCAATCAGGGAAATGAGGTGGGTCGGTCTGTGGTACTTTTGGATTTTTTAACCTCTGCTTCCAAATGCAAAGTGTGGGGGTGAAATGCTTATTAACGTGATTACAGCGTTATGGCTTCACCTCTCCAGTGAGGGTGAGTCTGTCCCACCAGCAGACCTCTCTCCACCCGGTATAGAGAAAGCCTTGGTTTTGGGGGTATTGCAGAAACATTTATACCCTACCTTTGGCCCCGTTTTCTCCATGTATCCTTCCTTTAGGTAGTTTCTAGAAAGCTTTGGCACCAGCTGGAACAACCCAAACAGGAGAGAAAAAAGAACGTGGCATCAGCTGGGGGGGGAATCAGGCAGCCATGGGGGTTCCTGGATGGGGGCAAGCCCCCACCTAAGCCCACCCAACCCCTCTGCCACCAGATCCCACGGGAATCCAAACCTTCTCACTGACCACTGGACAAAACAGCAACTCTATTAAAGCTTCTGGAGAAGGGGGTGGGTTTATTTGTTGTTTTTTGTTGGCAATTCTATGCAAATGAGCCAGCCACCTGTACCACAGCAGACCGGTAAGGCTCCCTCCTTTCAGTTTTTAGTATTTACCCCGTAGAACTTTTTGTCTGAAAATGGTCTGAAGTCTCTTGCACCAAAATAATGGTAATTGTACAGCACACATTGAAGGATGGAGCACTCCCAAGCTTTCCTGCTTTTTAACAAGATGATAAAAATGAGTAAGGAAAAAAAACATGCAGGAAAACTCACATCAGCATCGCTGGCTCCAGGGAACGCCACTTGTAAGTAATGAAAACGTGCTGCCCGGATGGCATTGAACCAATCCACGATTTCCTAATAACAAGAAACGAAAAGAACAGCAAGTCATGTAGTCTGCACATAACGAAATAATGTGATCCTGCTTCATTTCAGCTCTCCCAGCACTTTGTCCCAAGTGACAACAGTGGAGTTTAGTGGCAGCCCTCAAAAAAAAAAGAAAAAAAAAAAGAAAAAAAACATAAAACATAAAAGAGGGGATAAAGCTGCAGTGAGAGGCTCATGGCAGCAATAACCCTGCTTCCAGCCACAGCAGCCTGGGCTCACCCAGCGGAGCAGGGGAGCTGCTTGCAGGGCGGCCTCACATAGAGGGGCTGCAGCAAACGGGCGAAGGCTGGGGAGCAGCTAGCTGCTCTCCTGGACTTCACAGCCTGCATGGGGCGCCCAGTGAGCACCCAGGGTTTTTCTGCAGAGGCTTGTGCTCCCTGACCCATGGACAGCACAGTGAGGTGCCCAGGCAGTACGCAGGATGAGCCATAACCTCTGAGCCATCACCTCTGAGCAAACTACCCCCATAACCTGCAATGGGCATCACCCTTTACGTGCCATAGCCACTGCCCAAGCATCATTTTTCTGTAAAAGATGCCTGCAGGGCTCAGAAAACTGGTAGCACTTCTCATCCTAGCTCCCCATCTGCTTAAGTAGTGCTTGTGGGAGGGGGAAGGTCAGCAGAGGAAAACCCAGCCGGCGGCTTGAAATGAGATTTCAGGTGAGTCAGGAGCCACCGCTTAGGATTAGTGGAGCCCAAAGCACTGGGGAGCTCCAGGACGAGGAGCAGGACATGCAGGGGATGCTTGGTGGCCCCAACCCCTCCTCCTGGTGCACAAAGAGCTGGTGAAGCCCATCGTGGATATGCTGAGCCCAGCAGCGAGCCTAATCCTGGGAACATGTTTTTTTACCCCCGTTGCATCCCTTTTGCTTGCAGGTCCAAAGCCAGCCTGACACCACCGCAGCCTGTTCCCCATCACTAGTCCCATCCTTCTGAATGCAGAGCATGTGAGGAAACTTTTAATGCCTGAATCCTCCCCAGATTTGGAGGCTGTAACAATATAGTTCTGTATTTTGCTAAAAGAGCGACCAAATATCTCCTTAACCTTGTACTTCAGACCACCGGTCATATCCTTGAGACCTCTATGGAAAAGCACAATGATATTGAAGTCCCAGCTCAATTCCCAGACGCTGTGGCACTTCTTCCTTTCCATGGAAAACATCTCCTTCCATTCTTTTCCCCTCCAAAATAGTTGTGGTTATGAAGGAGACGGATGCACTGGCTGTTATTAACACGCGTGAAGTGTTCTGTGAGCCAGACCTGATCCTAAGATAACCGACCTTCTAGGTGAGGTTGCTGTAGTGTAGGAAATACCGTAACCAAGTAGAAGTCAGCCTTTGGTAAGATTTAAATTTTTACATACTTTAAAGTGATTGAGGGGGAAAAATAAGGCTCTTATTTGTAATTTTGAATATCTCAGTTTTAAGGAGTTGAACTTGAGGTATCTTAAAAATGATCTAATGTAGCAAATGGCTACATCCTCTAAAAGTTCTGATGTTCTGCTTTGGCTTGTTACCTATTTCAAGTTGAAAGGGGAAAAAACATAACAGGACATACACAAACAGCATTTTGGAAAACTCTGACCTACTTCTCTGAGGTTTTACTTACTTATCACTTGCTTTTCTACCTTAAGCAGCTAAGCAGACCCCAGATAGCAGCACAAAGAGGATCAGCAGAAGGAACTGGCTCCTCAAGTTAATGATGACCATAACAGGCTAGAGGTAATGAAAAATAAGCTGTAATTTTAAAACGGTGATATTTCATACAATCACCAGTTGCATGGCTACTGGATGTCCTGCCTGAGGGTCACCTCCTTCACTGGGATGTGAGGTAGGGTTTCACCCTGCAGAAAAGCAGAGGATGAAACTCTCATGGACTTCAGACAATCGATCGTTTCTTAGAGCATGAATCACCCATTGCTACACCACCTTTCTTTACACAAACCTCTACCTGTGTCTGCAAAGCCAGGAGGCTCACTTGCTAAAGGTTTTCTGCATTTATAATCATGAACACCACCACAGATTTGGTGAGGATATATCTGATGTACAAGAACAACTTTAAACTGCTCGGTGGTTTTGGACAGGAAAGTGTTGTCTCATGAGCTCATTAGTAGAGATTCCTTTAACTGATTTACGTCTCAGAGCAAGCACAGAAAACAAACTACTGGCAGTACCTTTGCAGATGGCTCTTGCAGGCTCTCAGCTTCTTCCTGATTTGCTGCCAGTGCCACCTCAGACCTCACCTCACAGGCCTGATGGTGCCACCTGGGTGTCCCTCCAGTCTCTGTCCCGAACCTGAGTTACCTGCACTGCCAATGGGATCTCAGACTGGACAAAAATACAACTTCTCATTGTTCCTCCTGCTCATCAGTCACTGGAGCTCGAGCAACAAACTCCTGCTGTTGCTGACTGATCCCCCATGCCGTCTCTGCCCGTCCTGAAAGCCCCTGGTGTGGCTCAGCAGCATCGGGGAAGAGCACTCAGATGATTTGACCAGAGAAGATTCAAAGATACTGATCTGCACCCCGAAGGGTGCCCTTTCCTGGAGATCCAGCCCACCTCTGAGGATGCTAAGGATGACGATAACTTCAGGGATGTCAGCAGCACACAGCAGCTTTCTGAGCTGCTCCTGTGATGGCTTCCAGAAGTCCTGCAGAGGGAGCTTCAGCCCCAGACAGGAGCTCAGTGCGGTGGGAAATCAGCTTCTGCAGATCTCCTGCGAGCCACAGTGTGCCTGGAGCCCTGCCAGCCTGCCTGCCTTCAACCATCAGAGCAGGTCCTGATGGTACGGTGTGCAAGAGCTGTAACTCAAACCCCACTGTTCTCCTCTCCTGCACCTCCCTGCCTCCAGCTCAGGCCATCGAAATGTCTAGTGGCCTTTAACAAACTAACCCTTCTCCTGGCAAAACAGGCAGAGTTCTACTAAGGCCTTGTTTGCACTGGAAAATGGTGCCAGGTAGAACCCCTGGATCATTTTTAGTTTAATGGACATGGGGTGTGATGCGCACAGCCTTCAGCTGTGGTGCTCCGGCCTAAAGCTTCAGCTGTTGTGTCCTAAAGTGAAAGAGCGAGCTCCTCAGCTCCTCCCGCTCACACACAAGGTGTGTTGCTCTTCATTTCATTTCCAGCAGACCCGGTGTCCACCTCTAGCAGGTGCCTCAGGCTCACCTCAGCTGGCCTGATCCATCTGGTGGTGGGTAGGTGCTAACGAAACCCCCAGCTGCATGGAACTGCCCCAGCCCCTGGAGCTCTGGGGCAGCAGCAGGGTGACCCAGGCTGGCCCTTCAGCCTTGATCCTCTTGGGTGCCTCACTCCAGTGAGTTTTTGGGGTTATTACCACAGGGTGTTTGACCTTCTTGCACTCCTCAATCAGCCAAAAGGGCAAAGAAATTTCAAGGAAGTCGAGAGGCATTCAGCTTAGGTGTTATCAGACGGTATCAGTGAGCTTCCTGCCCACACACCCTAATGGAGGCAGGAGCAACCGCGTTCAACCCGTGGGAGCAGAAATTCAGACCAGGCAGTCCTGCCTACAGCAATGGCCTGAACATCACAAAATGCTCCTTCCATGAGGGGCCTTGGCTGAAAAATCATCTTTTTAAATCTAAGCCAATTAACAGCAAAATCCCAACTCTGCCGAGCAGACTGCCAGCAAACCAAAGACAGCAGCACGATGGTGGGATTCAGCTTTCACAGGAAAGAGCTCCTTCCTTTTATTTCCCGTGCTCGTCCTCAAATCAAGAGCACCTTGGTTTTTGGTGGCATGACTGGACTATGGTCTGGAGACAAGTGGCTCTGCTGTGAGCATGGACTGCTTATTGCTAGCAAGGCTGGCTGGCTCCCCACACCTGGGTGAACAGAGAACGGGCTGTGCATCCAGACAATTCCACAAATCCTGGGGGACCTGCCATGCTGGTCCACATGGGATTGCCCCAGAAAGCCTCACAGACAGACAGGGCCCTTAGCTAAATGTAACATCAAAGGATGTAAATGCAACGTGAGCATGACAGTTTTAGGTTTGGGTTTATTGGCCACTCCAGGGCTGCTATTTTATGGGGAACCCAAATATTTGGTGGAGGAAAGAGATGAAGATATGCCTGTGAGATGGCATCACTGCAGACTCAGCCTGGTTCTGCTCTCTGCATGCATGCCAGTGCATGGAGACAAAACCCCAACCTGCAGCTGCTGAGTCCAATGGGGCAGTGTGATGACTCTCAGGGTTCTTTCATGGTGACCCCATGGACAGGTCCCCTCTGACACTCTCCAGGAGGACTGTGACCCTCCTCTCACTGCCCTGACCTCTGTGTCCCACTGTCCTCCTTGTGCAAAGAAATGCCCCAGGCCCCTGAGCCCTCTTCTCCACAGATTTCCATTTTAGAAAGCTCCACATCCCTCCCATATCCCCCAGCAAGTCCCAGCTGGGTTAGAGGCAGGTGTGACCCAGGCTGGCTCTGCACAGCACCAATCCCCCAGGACCTCAAACAAGCCCTTGTTACCTCCATGCTCTCACCTTGCCATCTTCGTGATAAACAAAGATGTTCCTTGTGCTATTGTCCTTCAAGTAAGTGATCTGTAGTCCGTGCGGGTTCCCAATTTTTGCAGGCTGGAAAGTTGCATTTAAATGTTCAATCTTCATAATTGCTTTGGGTTCTTTTGCCTGAAAAACACAGCTGAGTGAGCAAACACCTGAGAATTGGCTTTCAAACCAGAAAGCAGTTCACTGTGTCAGAAACAAACTCGTGATTGAGGCCATTAGCTACAACACGACGCCCAGCACACAAAACTGCCTGGTGATAATATATCTGAGGCTTTGCTCAGGCAGCGACGAGTGCTTTCTACCAGCTTGGGAAAATGCTCTGCTGTTCTGTGAAATTCAGCAAAGTTCAAGGGGAGATAGATTTCAGCCCAGAAGCAAGATATACAGGTCAGGTCTCAAGATAGGATATTGTGCTATGAAAGACAAGCAACTTCATGCCTCTTCTCCCTGCTTCTAATTCCATTGTCTCCTGACTCACAGATTTCCTCCAGCCTCTTTACATAATGATAAATGACCAGCATTACACCTGGATGAGCACTATTAAAGAAGAAAGAAAACCAATCAGCCAGACAAAAAAAAAAAAAAAAAAAGCACAGACTGCTAACTAACAGGCCAGAATGCTTTCTGCATCTCAAGCACCCACAGCCAGTTCACCCTTGCCCAAGAGGGATGGAGGATTGTCCCCTTGAAAACATCAGACCTGACTGCCAGGGATACCATGCCCATGTCCTCACCAGTCCCATCCTTCCACATGAGTCACTGGCTTCTGACTCTGCTCCTCTGTTTGCCCTCTAAACTGGGTATTTGCTTTCCGGAGGAACAAATGTACACCTCACAACCACCTCTGGGGTAGATTAGCCTAGCAGTGAGTCTGGACCAGGCCCTTCCCAAGCACCAACCCCATCCTCACCCTCTGTGGCAAGTCACCTGTATTTTGCAGCACAATGTCTTCCTACAAACCAGGGCTAGAAGCTTACCGCCCTTTTAGGATGGAATGAACACAACAGAGAAATTAATCATTCTGAGAAATAAAGATTATGCTCTTTGTAACACCAGCTTTAGGCCGTGCTAAGTCTCCTGACTTACAGCTGCAATTAGCTAGAGGAGAACCCCCCCAGGGCCAATTCCCACTCCATGGGATGCGACTCAGCCCAGGCATGAAGACGTGAGTGTCTCCAGACAGCAGCGCTGGGACACACAGACGAGAGAGGCTCCATCTCCCTGGAAGCTAGATGGCACTTGGCCAAGTTGGTATCGCTTTATTCTGCTGCAATGGGGACAAAACCAGAAGGATTTTTCAGAGGGAGCTGAACAGCTTTGTGGGTGGTGACTAATTTCAACCCAATGCTCCCACTGCCTGAAGCATCACGGTGTGACAGGACTTGAAATCTCAAGAAACAGAAGAAAACTCCTCAGTAGCTTTCCGCTGCTCGTTTCTGCACCCAGGATAAGAATGGTGGCTGACACGCGGCCTGGGACACAGCCAGGGGACAGTGCTTGGGGACAAAAGGCCACACAGTGGAGCCATGGTCCCCCCCAGTGCCACAGGGAAGTCCCTGCATGGGAGGAGATGCCAGAGCTGCTTCGGGAACTTGGGGACTTAACGTGGAAGCCAACTCGCCGTGGGTGACCGCGGCGGGGAAATCCCGGCAGAGAGGATGCGCCGTGGCAGTGCAGTTCCCACCATGGCTATATGGTCACCAGTGAAGCAAAAAAAAAAAAAAAAAAAGCCTTAAGCCACACCATAGCAGTTAATAGCAACTGAATTGGGGCTGGATTTGGGACTTTCACTTCTCCCTCACTTATGACTGGCTGTCTCCTCTCAGGATGCATAATTGCACCACCCCACGCAAAGCTGAAAATGAAGACAGCACTATCTAAGCTGGTCACTGGGCATGGAGAAGAGTGGCTGGATGGTCCCCTCCTCTGCACGCATGGCCAGTGATGCCCCCATCACAACACAACAATTGCACCAGATATTTTTAGAGCCTTGCTGATGGCTCTGTCTGGATGGCTGTCAGTGTTTTACTGGAGCTTGATGCACAGCTGTGATGGAAGCATTACCCTCTCTGAAGGTGATCAAGACACATTGAAGGTTTCAGGGGAGACTAAAAGATCAGAGGAAAACACCTCAGCTCCCTCCATTATGTGGTACAGAGTAGTAGAGTGTCTGTCCATTCATCACCCATCCAATTTTCATGGTAATAGCTCTGTATCTCACTTACAATAAATGAAATCTGCTCTGGGGAAAAAGACAAATGCTTCTACCGCTTGACACTGAAAGAGAAAAACCCGAGGACTTTCCCTCTGGATTGCTTGCCAAGTCAGTTAAAGGAGGTTTCAGATCCCAGTGACCCCCATGAGGTGGCGTTACCTTTGCCATTAGCTAGCCACAGACACAAAATCCATCTCAACTGGATCATACACAGACAGAGCTGAGAAAAACTCCTTCATTGGTGGTTTAGGGAAAGCCTTAAGGACTTTAAAACACAGCAGGAGGGTGTCAAATGGTCATTTAGGGTGTCTCACTGTGACTGTGGTGGTGGACCAAGAGCATACACTACAATGAGGCTGGCAAGCTGGTGCCTTTTCCTGAACCGATCGGTGACTCAATGCTATGAAAACTCTGTAACCCTATAAATTAAACAGTGGCCCAGAAATTACTTGTTCGCAGATGCTCTTACAGCTGTGATCCCCCATCCACACAGAGCAACCCCAGAAACTCACGTCATTTTTGTTGAAGTACTTCAGTGCACCTTCCCTCTCCGATAACACAAATTTTCGGCTTAGGAATTGCCCGTTGTCACGTCCTCTCTTCCACAGGAATCCTTCTCGGTACCCTGCAGCAGAAAGCAATTGCTGAGACCCAGGGATAAAACACTTCACTGAAAAAAGAGATAGGGTAAAGAAAAGGAGAACTTTGACATCAACACCAAGTAGATCAAAGGTGTGGCTGGACTGCACAAGACAGAATAAACAGGCCTTTTCCTTCAGATTTGCCTTTCTCACTCTGATGCTCTTGCCCAAGCTCTCGTGCTTCAGAGATCTCCACGCTCTGATACAGCGACGTTGACAGGTAAAGGGGGACTTGCACCATGCATCACATGCTGTGGTATGGGCAAAGACTTGAGCCCTTGTTCCCAAGGGACAACCCCACCACAGCTCCTGGCACCACCTCTCACAACTCATGGAAATAGCACTTCTGGAGCAAGAGGAGGGCAGGGCGGATGGGGCCTCCTGCACTGACGAAAAACAGGAACCCCCAAGAACTGTCCAATAAAAGCTTTATGAATATCAGCAGAGTGGTTGGATAGTCTTCTTCCAGCTGTTTAAGACACAATTATTAAAAAGTCCCACTGAAAAAAGTGTTCCCCTTTCTCTTAATTTCAATCCTTTCAGATTTCTGGTTTTGGCTCTCAGAAGGGAGGATTTTAAATTAAAAATTGCACGTTATAACAACTTGCAACTATTTTCATTTGTTCTAGTAAGTGGAAGTGACTATGGAATCATCAAGCAGCCTGTCCTTCATCTGAGCGTTATGAATGGTGGCGTACAGAAAATCCTCATTCAACCTGCTTTTCAGACAGTTGCTCATGTCACCCAGTGTCATGTAGGATTTATTTAAAACACAGATGAAAAGATGCACAAAAACCACTCAGCCGGCTCCTTAACACTCACTCTACAGGTACAAATGATATAAAATGGTTCCATGCCATAAGAAACCTAGAGAAAAAAAAAATGTCCACACACACACAAGCACATTTAACAATCAGAAATCACAGAAAGAAAAGAGTGACACAGACAAGGGCTATAGATGCTAACTGAAGAGAAAGTGCCCATCTAGCTAAATGTGCCTTTGCTGATAAGCCAAGATACCAGTTTATTCTGCCTGGACTGCTGAAACCCCAAGCCAAATACTTTATCTAGCTCCTCAGAGAGACTTTTGCTGAATGCGAGGCAAAGCCGTCAACATCTGGAGTAAATAAGTGCAATGGCAAAGCCCGTGCTGTCGGTAATGCTGAATGCTAACCATAGAGCGTCATAAATCTGAGCTCACATCAACTGCTGGCGTGCAGGACTGCAAGTGGGCTGATAGCGTGATGCAGATGTAAGGGGTGGAAGTATTTAAAGCTGTCAGCGGCCTCTCCTTTGTTTCTGTATTTTATACGGGTCGTGTTGCAGCAGGGCTTTCTTTTAAAACGTGATGTCAGGCTGCTGCCCACCCGGTCCTTCCATCCCTGAGCCCTCCTGTCCCTCCGGCACTGGACAAACGCTCCTCATGGGCAGAGCACTGAGACCCACTCACAGCAACACACATACGCCAGCCCGCGAACCCAAGCACCGACACCAGAGACATCAGGAGAATTAAAGGGGCAAAGCTCTTACTGTGGTCCAGCCGTCTGTCCCTCAGGCTTGGGGTGCATCCTCCCCAAAGCCACAAGTAAGGCTGGCGGATTCAGTCTAACAATTCAACCCCATTCCAACTCCAGCTGGGACTTTTCTACCAAAATGCCATGCCCAGGCCCTTGGGGGGCACTCGCAGTGTTAGAAAGAAGCACCCACTGACAGTGGAATTACCCAACGCCTAAGCAAGGGGAAGCCAGCCAAGAAAGCCACCAGAACAGCCCAGGGCAGCAGCATCCACGCAAGGCACAGGCTGAGCTGCTCTTATCACCGCCACGGCACAAATTAATTCCCAGCTTTGCAGGGAAGGCCACTACCTGCCAGGTTTGTATCAGCAAAACCGCTACGCGCCCGATAGCGCCTGAACAAGATGGAGCTCAACGGGGACAACAGCCCCCACAACGCGGGGCTGACAGGAGAGAGACAGGCAGCAGGTTCTGCCCGGCTGATAAGTTCATAAAATGTAAGATTTGCTTAACACGAGGCAGAGATGCTGCCAGGGCTCTGACGGCTGGCGGCTGCCCTCCGGAATGGGAAATGGCTAAGTGGCAGGGATGGTTTCAGAGCCTTGCTGTGGCTGACACGTGGGAAACACCGCCATCTCGTCGGGGGCTGGAGAGAGCTGGATCTGGAGGAAAGGACACTGGTGTCAAATAATAGAGAGGGAAGACAACACGTGGAGGATGGTGACAAATGCAAAACACAAGGTGATGCAGGAGGAAACACAATCTTGTAGTTCAAAACCACCCACCTGGGTTTGCCCAGCTCAGCAGCTCAGCCCTCAGCAGCACAACCTCAGAGCAGCTCCGCTCTGCAAGTTTTGGCTGCGGGTCATATTGCTTCACTCATCTGGAGTGTTCTGTTACAAATATCTGAATGGCACAGGGTGTAAGGATGCTGCAGGCATTCCCTGTTAAACTTGTTCCCCTCCACAATTTTTTTTTTTTTTTGTGATTTCTCTTAACACTTAAGGAACAGGGAATAAAAACTTTCTGCATTCCCCCAAAGAGGATCTCAAATAATTGGAAATTTGTAAAGCCCACATAACACTTGCCCCAGCACACAGGCATCCTAATGGTTTTATACAAAGAGGTGGAAGCACACAGAGGTTTGGTGAGCTGCCCAGGATGATACTGTGAACCAGTGCCAAGGCCAGGATGGAAGCCTAGGTTTTCATGCCCCTGTATGTATGGATATTTTCGTTGTTTTGATCTCCTTTTTCCAGACCTTTGTGGCAAAACACAGTTATCTGAATTCCACTCCAAGGGAGAAAAAAAAAGTAGAAGAAATTAAATTAAAAAACAAACAAACGAACAAAAAATCCCAACACAATAGTAAATGTAATCCCTTCCCATAGTTCACATGCCAGCTCTTTCCAGAACCATCACCTCTGCAAAAGAGCTCCTGGCTGCTCTGACAAAGCCAGCTGCTAATTTTGCTGTACTTTGGCACAGATTTTCTTAAATCCTTTGCTTGCTTCTTTTCTTTCTTTCTTCCTCCAGGGCTGTGTCCTCAGGAGCTGCTCCTCTGCTCTGTCCAAACCTGCTGCTTGCACCCCTGTCAGCGCTGATTAAATGCAAAACACAACGAACTGGACGTGAACTGAACATGAACTCATCCAGCTTCCCCAGGCAAACAGTATGTCAGCAAGACGTGTCCTCAGCAGCCCGATGTAAAAGATTGCGAAAACAGCTGGAGAAAGTGTTGAGAAGCAGAACTGCAGGAGGCTGGAGAGTGGAGCAGATCTCAGAGCAGAGGTACCAGAGTCCCTCCTCGCCTCTGCACTACCTTACCAACAGCTTCCAGTGTAAAGGTATCTGGTCACATTCAGACCTTTGTGAGGGTTGTTCTGCTTGTGCTGAAGCAAAACAATCACCAGCCCTGCCACACTTGCCAATTTGTAGCACCAGGGCACGCAGCACCCTGTTGTCAACACATTTATATCCTCTCCCAAAGGACGTGGCCGCCTGTTGACACCGCGCTTGATCACGAGCACCCAGCCGTGGCTGCAGGAAGAACTACCTGACGGAGACCTGCAGGCCAGCACCCTTTAGAAATAACACTCTCCCACTTTAACCACCTGCCAAGAAGAAAAACCAAACAGGCAGCTCTGCCACAAAACCGGGACACTCGTAAAAAAGCTGCCAAGCAGTTGTGACAAAGTTGGCCAACAAACAGCACGTATATTACCTGAAATGGCATAGCCCTTGGGGTGCTCCAGCCCAACCCAGCTTTCTCACCATCCAAGGGGCCACACAGGAAGCAAGGGAGAGGATTTGCTCTCAAGACAGTCTAACACAGATACCATCTTTCCATCTGACTTCCTCCAGCAATTTGCCCAAGTTCCCTATTTTTAAGAAGAGGGATATTGCTACTTCCCCAGCGCAGAGCGCCGTTATGGTGTGTAGTTATTGATGGGGCTTTTGGTATGTCTGAGCATGCGGATTATAGGAAGTACCCAAAATGACTCTTTCAGTTTCAGCCTTTGTTCTCAGAGAACAAAAAAAAATCATCCCAAGAGAAGGACAATCACATACACTGCCTTGGGAAAAAAAAAAAAGAAAACCGCCACGCATGGACTTCGCTTTCCCTCATCCTATGTAAAGCACGATAAACTTGTACTTGAACCACATCTGCTCTTCAGTTTCTTTGGTGCCCTACTTTGCAGTTTCAGCTGGGAACAGAACTGCTTGTTTCCATGACATTTCTAGGTCAGTGGTAAAACCAGGTCTGGTGCGAGGCTTTTAGGAGAAACATGCTTATATATCCAAACCCAGCACAGTAATTTATTATTAGCCAATACCATCCCCAAGAACAAGTGCATTACTGCGTTGTTTTTTTCCTGGTCTCACTGCAAGACAAAGCATGGAAGGCTGAAAAAGAGGAAAAAATGTACTCGTGTGCAATCCAAGAACAACTGCATTTTCCTAGAGTTTGGGCAGTGCCCCTCCACCTATAGAAGTAGGTTTTCTTTTCTCTAGGCAGTCAGACAAGGTGCTCTGACCCCGATTCAGAGCTTTGCAGATGAAGAGGAAGATATAAACACAACTACATCACTTTGCTGCTAAAATTACCTGGTACATATCACCACTTCTTCTGTATGTCAGAAGCCGAGTAGCCTGCTATACTCACGCTGTAAGATGTTAATTAAACCAGAACGGTGGATGGGTACTCACTGGAGATGATGTGTCTGCGTTTTCTGCGAGGTTAAGGAATTGCATAATTACTTGGAGCAGCTGAGTGGAGAATCCCTACCATCCTTCACTACCACTGACACTGATGTCACAACCTCCATTTAGCACAAAGAGTCTGAAGGGTATTTCTTCAAAAATAAACCATAAACAGAGAGATGGGTTGAGGTGGCGGCATATTCTAAGGTTTCCCAAGGGACTGGACTTCTAATAGTGTTGCAAAAAGAGCCGCACACCTCTTGTTTGGCTGCATCAGTGTAAACCGTTCAATTTGATTGCTGTAAGTTGTAATATTTCTTTGTTGTGTTTCAATGACTTCAATGTGAATTTTTTAAGCATTCCAATAAAAATAATTTTTTAAAAAGCCAAATTTTCTTGTGGAGTGAGAACAGCACTCTTTGTTTGGAGACAAATTTGTCCGCCCCACACAGAAAGCAGTCCCCTGTAAGTGTTGTCAAGGGCAGTCAGCCAACTGAGAGCTTGCAGCCAAGGCTTCAACTGCTCCTCTGGTCCACCGCACAGCACCAGCAGCTTTTTTTCCCCGTCTGCAGCTGTGCTGAGTAGCTTATAACTTCCCTGAAAATAATTCTGCAGTCATCTCCAGATAAATACACTTCCTGCTGGTTACACGTTCAGCAGTGCAGATAGAGGCGTACTGGAGATGTCAGCAGCCACATGTGCAGGAGGCAGATGGGACCTCGGAGGCTGGGGGATGCGATGGCATCCTCTCCTTTCCCCCGGGCACTGCTGGCATGGGCCACGTGAGGAGCCACCCGGAGATGCCCCCATTCAAGCACAGTTCAGTGCTTTGGAAATGAGAGCCTCAGCAAGGGGTGAATGTATGTTGAGTGGTCCTGCAGACCAAATAGTTTCCTCGCCCCTGGAAGGATGCCTGGGAGGTAAGCTCTGGGTGCACCTTGTGTGGGGATGGGTGCCTGGCACATCTCGTGTCATGCCAAGTGGGACCCCTCATTTCATGGCACTAGACATGACCTCCTTCATCCCACCAGCAAGACAACATCTCTTCAACCCACCCCCAGGACAACACGCCTTTACCACGCCACGCTCAGACAAGCAAAGGAGCCTAGGATCTACCATCCATGACACCAGCCATTTTCTCATGCACACGCATTTTAGAGGGGAGAATTTCCCAGCTCTTAATCAATCAGGCCTCTCCTAATGAACACTTAGCATGCAAATTACCTTTCCTAAAGGCCATTTTGCAGAGAAAGGTTTCCTGTTGCCATCCAGTCTGCCTCTGCTGCCTTCCAGGAGCTCATAAAACAATTATTGTCCTGCTGCATTGTAGCGCCTCAGCTATGGATGCAAGCAGCTGATTAGATCGATTGCTTCCACAATACCCAATTAACCCACTCACTCTGCAAATGATTGACTTAATCAAAGGCAATTAGTGCTTGAATGGCTACATCACACACAAAACAAGGATTCAGTAGATGACTGAGATAAAGTGCTACAGATCTCCTTGGCCTTCTGGGGGAAAACATCATTATTAATGTTCAACTCTGCGCTGGAAGCACCCAAAACCTTAGGTTGGTGGTTTTAGGTGGCACAAAAAAAACCCACAAGGAGCAGGAACACGTGTGTTTCCCTTTACTGATAAGGGAAATAATGCCACATGCTACTCCTGAGGAGAACTTGACAAATGTCTATGTTCCCCTTTTCCCCCCTCTTCTTGTTCATGCCGGACTAAGAGCACCAACCAGCTGAAGAGACCTCAATGACCACCTGTCATGAACTGGGGACTTCTGTCCCTGACAGCTTTACACAGATTTGATCCACACGTGCCTGACATACAAGGTTGTCTCCCATTACCTTTTCTCCCAGCAAAGTCAGAAGCGTTTTACAAAACCCTCTTCAACGATGAGATCTTGCAGGGCATCTTTTCCCACAATGTAAAAAAGTCACCCAGAGAAACTGGATTTGGAGGCAGCGACTGCTTTCCCTCCAGCCAAATCACCCAAAACCAGCACAGCTAGCCCACTCCCCCTAAAACAAAGGATAGAGACCGTTTTAGATCATGCCTACAAGAACTTTGAGGTTGAAGCCAAGGATGGAAAACAAACTCTAGAGATCACTGCACAAAGAAATCGTCATCTTGCTTCATTGTGAGCAGCAAAGCCTTTGAAATGGAAAAAGTTCCTTGTTCAGCTACCCATCTGCTGGAGATCAGCACGTGAAACAGAGCCAAACACATCGTCCCTATGGAAACAACATGGGGCTGAGCTTAATAGAGCATTGAGGTCTTGAGTATGATGGAAAGAAGATGAGGTCTGTCCCCATACATGGGCACGTGGTATTTAAATGCAAGGTCAGTCCCTGGGTTTCCAGTCCCTTTTAATGTCACTCAGTACACTTACATTGCTGGCTCACAGCTGAAAATCCAAATTGCTTCTAAGCAAAGCCCCAGTAATAAAGCTGAAATCCATTAAGCTTGTGATGTTTGCCACCGTTTAAAAACGATTAAAATTGTTCATGACACCACTAAGCCCAGCACTCAGAAAACGCTCTTGTTGATTCCGATGTCTCCCAGTGTAATCCAGACACCTTTCTTTCACTGGGCTGTCAGATAAAAGGTACCGTAGTAAGAGATCATGTACCTAATCCAGCTTCCTAAACTGTTTTTAACTGGCTTCTTTAATCACATATTATCATTCCCTATGAAGTAGCTCTCAGGTGACAAAGACATTAATACAGTCATTAATACTCCCAGAAGGTATCTTGGGTGGGATCTTATTGCCCCTTGTGCTGGCTGAACGTAGCAGAACTGAGACACGGGAGGTGCCTCCACGGAGCCATCCATGGGATGAAAGGTGGGGCACAAGGCAGCAGGATGTGGCAATCTCTGGGGGAGTACAACGTAAGGTGGTGCAAAGGACATTCACCAGAGAAAAACTTCAATTTTTAATAGATTCATTCCTGGAAAAGCTGATCTCCCAGCGAGCACTCACCTCCCCTGAAAATGCTATGCAAGAATGAATATCGGGAGAATACACTGAAACACAAAATTCCCAAGTCTTTACCTGACCATTATAGGCATATCAGGTTTGGTCTGCTCTGTAGAAAACACAGCCACAGCCTCCTTTTTATCAGTTTATCTTATAATTGGCCATCGATACAGTACAACTTCCATGGTAACTTAATTATTGAGCAAGCGTTTACATATTGAAGATAAGGCAATAGTTAGCTGCTGCAGTGCAATTAGATTGTATCTGCTGGGAGAGGTTAAAACCCTCTACTACAGAAAACATCTTTACTGGAAGTCTTGTGCTTGTGTTACTGAGAATTGAATGTGGAATCTAATTTTACTTGGAAATCAAATGCTTCCTCCTTGAGTGGCATCCCTGCATTGCCACCTGGGAGCTGCTGGCTGCTCGGAGAAAAATTCCAGTTACAGGTAAATAACCTTCAGGTTTTGATCTTGTGAATCTGGTCTTTCATTTTAAAAAGGCAGATGAAAGCTGAGAGGTTTGCAATGCGATGTTCATTCCCCTTACCAGCACCGAATGCATCTGAAGTCTGACCTAGCTGGGAAGCCGTGAGAGAAGACATCTAAGGACAGGCACGCAGTACTGAGTCACGGCAGTGTCTCTACAGCAGCAGCATTACCCTGCTGAAACCACTCCCAAACCAGAGACTGGGGCAAGACACGCACACCCCAAAAGTCCTCGCAGAAGCCATTGTGCAGTTACGTGCACAAAAGCTGCACGTGAAGATGTGCTGCTGAGAAGGAAATGGGCACAGGGATTGCCGACCACCACCCTGCAGAAGGCTTTGTATGAAATTTTAAATGCTTGAAGCCCCAAGGAGCCAGCAGCACAGACAGATCCTAACCCTGCTCTGAAAGGATAAACCCCGTGCTCAAGGTTTGTGCTTGGCAGAGCTCAGTGCAAGTCTCCCACATGTTCCACCTCACCACTCTCACCCAACACGACCATCAGCAGAGGTTTCGCGATGAAGACACGTGGCCAAAATAGTGAGTTGTATGCAGCAGGCTCTCTTCCTGCAAAGGGGTGAGAACCTAAAAAAAAAGGCTTGAAGATGAGGAGCCTTTCCGCCCTCAACATGCACCGCAGATGGGCTATGCCAAGCCATGTGCTGCTGAGGCTTTGGCTCAAAATGACTGCAAAGCTCTGGGAAACACCTGAAGGTTTGGATTTCACGCAGGCATTGTGCAGCATCTCAAACCACAGCTATGGGCGCAGGCCAAAATATCCTCCAAGCCCTGAACAGTTTTAGATGGACTGTCTAACACCGCTAACAGTAAATAAAATCTCAGCCCGGGCAGCTGCTCCCATAGATCAATCCAAGCAAGGATTAAATGAACTTAACCATCGACCAGAGCTCTAGTGAAGTCAGCAGAGAAGTTCACCACTGACTTCAGACGGGTTTAGGACCCTCTCTCCAGGGCGTCTTGGAATAAAGCATTCCCCCCACGTAGGCAGCGCTGCTGTACGATCGTAAATCAGGGAAATCCATCCTCACACGCACACAACATTCCTCTTTGTTTGCTTTGAAGAGAAATCCAAATGGCTCTGAGCACATCTGCTGCGGTGCTAACGGCTCCTGATCATCTATTATTGAGGGTTCGACACATTTACAGGCGAAGCTATTGCTTTATGTGGGGAACGGAGAATTTTTTCATTTAGGACTTGTTCCTCTCCCGGCTGCCAGTTTTACAGCTGTCCCAGCAATCAGCTCGTTTCGGTGCTCCTGGAGCTGGGGGATCGAGGGAGGTGCACTCGGCGGTGCAGCCACAACCTCCCAGTTGCACGAGGATATTTGCACACGTTGGGATGTTTGCTTTTCTAAACCTACCACCCCCCCGTCCCTGGAGCAGGGCGATCCCACTTTATGAACTCCTGTAATTATATAAATCAGGGCTAAATCCTGGCCTAAATAAATCATTGGCCAAAACTCCCACTAACTTTACTATGCTAAAATTTCTTCTTCCAGCCTCTGCAATGCGTGCAAGTTTGAAATTCACTCCCTGCTGAGCAGCTTTCTTGCCTTTCAGATATTTTGGGGATATGGTGGTTGTTAGCCATGTGCCACATAATCACATCCCTCAAGGGCTGTTCTCACAGAGCTGGTTATGAAAATGAACCTGGCTCATCTCCGTAGCTGCTGTGTGTGCACCTCAACTGCAGTAATTTTTTTAAAAACAGTCATACTGAGACAGCTGGGGAGGCATCTTCAGTCCAATTTCTCTGCAAGCGTTCAAGAGGTAAGGGGTGGGGTGTGGACAACTCCTCTGCTGCAGGCTTATCTGCTGCATCCAAGGCATCAGGGTAAAATCTCAGGCAAGCTCACTACAGAACATGGTGTCATATTCTGCCCTTACCCCACCTGAGAGCTCAGTGGACATGTCCAGATAGCGCTCGCTGCTGGATCACTCATGTCTGCAACCGGAGCACTCGTGCAGAGCTTCCCTGCATCAGATGCCAAACCTTCCCCATCCCTCCACAGCTTTACAGATTTGCAGCGTTTTATTTTTGGAGCACAGAATTATGAAATCAGTGATGGAGATGGGCTAGTGCCGAGCAGGAAGAGGCATCACCAAATGCTTACACTTCTTGGTCAAGTTTGATCTAAGGCTCAGCAATGTCTTCGGCAAACTCCAGAACAAGAGACATGACCTCACTCCGGAAACATGTTCTTTATCTGGTGAGACAGAAACTGCCTGGCCCTGCACAGGTCTCCAATATAAAATGGATCGTTCTTTAATAGCAATTTAATTAAGCTAGAACAAGTTGCCATGAAATCAGCCTTTTCCATGTACTTGGTTACAGCATTACTTCCCAGTCACTCCCTCCCCATCATCAGAAGATGCTGCACCAGCCTTTTGGCCCTGTGTCACTACACCGTGAAAATACCGTAGAGATCAGGACACCAAGAACTACCTTCACAAACCATCAGAAATAGAAAGGGCTTGTTCCTTTATTCTTTCTCTAAAAGTTATCAAAAAACACAGAGAACCAGTCTGATTTCTTTCTTTAGCTCCCTTCCGTTCGAATGGATTCATTTACTGACTGCAGAAACACAAGGTTACAGGAACAAACAGCCCGAGCAATGCCAAATGCAGTATTTCGAGCTGGTTGACCCTAGACGGGGAAAGCCATTGAGGACTGACTCCTGCCATTTACAACTGGGGTGTTTCAAACACCTATTGATCTTGCAGCCTACACTCACCTTGTGGACTGAGTGTCCCGGAGGCACAGCAGCTCGAGGGGCTGCCAGGAACCACCCCAAAACACAGGGGATGCCTTCAGCCGCTGAGTGTAAGGGCAGGAAGGTGCTGAGTGTCTCTCCCATGAGAACCCTGACTAGCTCAGCTCACGTACCTGACGCCGAGTTGACCACAAATGAAACTTTTTTTGACTTGAGTTTACAAATGTAAACATTTTCTGTTACGCACGATGCAAAATGAAACAGCGCTTCTTACTCGTTCTTTTTTGAGGGGAAAAAGCAAAAAACCTGACCAAACATTTTGCACAAAGCACTTAGATGGAGAGGAAAAAAAAAAAAAAGAGACCAAACCACAACTATTTAAAATTTTATCAGCCAGCCTTTTCCACTTGCAGTAAGGCTTGCTCCCTTGCCTTTCTGCTTCCCCTGCCACAAGCAACGCTGCTGCTTTAATTTTTGTGAGAAAGCTGCTGCTGCCGGGCTAATTATAGAAGCTTGGATCAGAACCGTGTTGAAGGCAGCTTGACAGAACCAGCTGTTAAAATTACAGCTGGATCCTAACCTAGCTCTGAACATCCAGCTTCAGCTGGTGGTGGTGCCACAGCCGGCAGTGCCAACACCTTGCTTGGCCGACTCCATCCCCACTCGGACCCACGCGTCCTTGCCTGCAATTCTGGCTGCCTACGTGCTTTAGGGGAGCTGAAGCCATCAGCACGTTGCTCGTTGCTCCTTGATTTTCCTTGCACACCACCTATCTGTAAGAGGAATATTGATTTCCCGCCACCCCCATGCACCAACACTGGGTCACTGCAGCGCTCGCGGATTTCCTGGAGAGCGCAACAGCAGTCCCTGGCATCTGACCATGACCCAGAGGGGGCTGTGTGCCTGTACGAAAGGCAGAAAAAGTAAAAATGCACTGAAGTTATTTCTAAAGGAAAAGCTTTTGCATTTGCTGCCTTGTCCACTGTTTTCTGGTGCTGGTACCGCATGCTTTCCTTTTAGCGACGGGGGGGAAGCGGCACAGCACCTTCCTTGGATTGTAATGGAGCCTCATTAGGTGGCATCCCTTTCTCAGAGGGGTCACCCTGTGTGAGAATCAGCACTTAAAAACGTTACTGGAAAGCACCGAAAGGCTGCTTCAGTCCCTGGGTGCACGCCGCCACCCTGCCGAGGCCCAGCACATCCCACCTGTCACAGGGACACACAGCGTGGGCACATCCCCGTCACCTGGGAAAAAAAACAAGATGACAACCGTGCTGTGATCTCCCCTTGCATCTTTCCTCCTGGTTTTGTTAGCTAAACAGCTCTTTGATGTGCCTTGTCTGTGCAGCAGCACAGTCCGTGCTTGATGCTTACACCACCTGTACTGCAAAGCAGGCTGCTCTCGGAGCCAGGGCCGCGCGAGGCTCTCCAAAAGCACTGGGTTTGCCACTGCTGATGCCTGCAGTGGGTGTCGTTCGTCTGGCAGGGAATTACAGGGGAGGTTATTTTATTTAGTGTTTTTTTTCCTGATGTACACCTTTCCTTACCTCTACCTCTGAGCACTGCTGTGGGGTTTTTGCTCTCGGCTTGGGATGAGGCTGCAGAGCCAGGCGAGGTGAGCTGTCCCGCAGCACGCCCCACGCCTGCCGAGGAAGAGGAAGCAGCAGCCCTTTGTTTGAAGGCGATGGCTGCATTTCCCTCAAACCACCAAGGAGACGATGGGGAAAGGTTTCCTGAACCGAGTCCTGACGGGGAGTTGTGTAACATTAAATACGGGGTTAAACCAGGAAGACATAAAAAGGTGACTGAACATGGGCAAGTGGCGATGCAGATGCTTTTCTCCCAAACCACAAAACACTGGGTCTGGGCTGAAAAAACAAACAAACAAAAAAAAACAAAAAAACCTATGGAAATCTCAGCTTGCCACCTACCAGCTCTGAGGGCTGCCAGGCCAGCAGGAGGAGCCTGGGGGGAAGGATGCTGACCAAAGCCGCTCACCAACGCTCCTTCCACCAACTTCTTGTGTGTGACCAACCTGCCTGACAGCCCGGACATGGTCCAGCCAGCCACAGAGGAGCATGAGGGCTTTGAGCGGGTGCTGTGCTTGGCGCTCAGTGCCACGTCCAGCACCTCTCTCTGGGTGCTGCAGTGCCCGCGGAGCCTGGCTCCTGGCATGCGTCACCTCCCGGCCACCCGCGTGATGTCAGTGAAGAGAACAGAAGCCCTGTCTGTGCCTGCATGAGAAGGAGGTTTCACGCTGGAGGGATGCTTGCGCCTTAACCCCCTCCTGGCCACCAGACTGCAGTAACCTCGACATGCAGCTTTAAAAACTGATTACATCTCTGAAGCAGTGGCACGTTGGCGGGCATTCAGGTTTTAGTGTCAGTATGGACACCCACACACCCACCCCTGCTAAATGCTCTTTGATTATAATCTCGCTGGACCAGGGCTGCTTTTTGCATCTGCACACCAGGGCACATCCCTACGGCATCTGGAGCACAGACCCAACCCCTTCGTAATGCTCTCGTGTGCCCTTGAAACGCAAGGAGTGGCATCATTTTGGTGAGGGCTTTGTCCCTTCACTTGCCCCCCAGGCTTGTGCATGCCACCATCCCCACCGCTCCAGGCACACTTGCTCCTCTTTTCCTGCCAGGCACCAGCCACAGCTCGTATGCTCAGTTCTGCCAAAGAGGTGCAGCATCCCTGCTGCCCATCTTCGGAGGGCAGCCCTCATCTCCCTCAGGGCACAAAACCAGGTTGCAAGGGTATAGCAATGCCAAACAGGAATCGCTCCTGGTTTCAGCTGGGGATGGTGAAAACGGAGCCAGAGCTAGGGACGGACTAGCCAAGATCTCACAGACAAGGGGAAGGCTGAGCACGGCTTTGTAACAACATTTTACAGAACTCAGAGCCAAACCCGGCACTTCAGTTCAGCCAGACACCGGAAGCAGCTGCTGGGAATTTACTGGAAACCATGATTTAACAGAAGGCACCAGTGATGCAATCATGGTACACACACCGAGCACCAGCAGGCATCACACTGTCATGACTTCCTCCCACAAAGCATCTTTGCTGGTGTCTAAATCTCAGTCGTGCAGGACTCTGCATGAAGTTTCAGCAAAATATCAGGCTGCCCTTAGCTTCCCTGCTTTTTAAGCAGCACTCCTCTTTTACTTCAATCTCCAGGTCCATGAAAGCTCTGCTTGCAGGGATGGGAGAGAGAAGGGCCATACCAAAAGCACCAGACTGTGACGGATGCTCTGCAGGCCACTGAGCATGCCTCACCTTCCTGATGCACGCTGCAGCCCTGCCTCAGTCAGCACGACGAAAACAAGCACTGCCCATCAAAGAGAGGCACCAGCGGAAAACGCCAGAGCTGCGCTCAAAGCCCAGCTCTAATTCTCAAGCCTTTCAAGCAAAAGAAGATACTTTCATCCATTTTGCAGCTATCATCAGATAACAGTGGCATTAAAAATCACCCAGAGCAAAGCGGCACTCCTCTTTGAGGCTAGGCGGTAGAAATAAATTAACTGATTTCTTTGTATTGAAAATTCCTCTCTGTGGGCTAAGGTCAAGGCTTGCTAAAGCTTTTGACAGCTCTGTCGGCCAATCAGTCATGGGTTCACTGAGGTTAAATAAAGATTTACATTCACAGAAACTGCTGAAAAAAATCAGATCTTTGGGTGGAGATTACAGCTGAAACCAGTATCTTCAGAAGTTCAACTCACAAAATAGCAGAAGAGCCCATTATAAACAGCCTTTTCCTAAATTTCTATATATGGTGTAAATCAAGAGTCAAGTCACTGGCATTATAGGAAACTTGCCAGCATAAAAACAGAAAGGGAGGAAAATAAACTCTCTATTTGCATGGTTCTATTCACTTTATAGACACACGACGCAGGCCGCGCTTTAAAGACTACTTATAGCTCTGCATCATCCATGTGGATCTTAAGACCTTTGTGGTATTCAGAGTCTAATGTAACTCAATGTTTATAAAGTGACACTTCAGATCTCGCTGCTGTCAACAGAAATATCGCTAGGATCTGGGGAGGACTTGGGGTTTCATGAACACAAACCATTGCAACTTCTTCACAGCTATTTCTCTGCTGCTTGAAATACCAAACAGGTAGCAGAGATTATAAACTCACTTTTACTGGTGCTTACAGCCTGATTAAGAACGGCTCCAAGTTGCAAAGCCAGTCCCGTCGATCACCAGATTAGCTGCAGAATTTAGCATCTGTGAGCTCCCTGTGCTCACGCTGCAGCCCTGCAAGAAGCAGGCAGGCAGAGCCGCCGCGGCCCCGCTCAGCCTGGCACAGCTGCCTGCTGGCACCGAGGGCTGCTTTGTCACAAGATGTTGTGAACTGGTGGGGGGGGCAGGAGAGAAGGAGCACTGGGAAAAAAGTGCTGAAGCATTTATATCACCGGCCACGTCACACAGGAGAGGGGCAGCCCGCGTACGGCTGCAGCGTGGCCAGGTACACCTGCCCCGCACCAGAGCCACGCTGCTCATCAGGCAGCTCGCTGCAGACAGAGTGAAACCAAATCCTGCCCCAAAAGGATTTGCATCACAACACTCCCCTACAGCAGGCACTGGTGTCTGCTCATCGAATTGGGTGAGCTACCGATGATAGGCTTGGAAATGCTTATCATTTTTATTATCAGTATACATAATTTTGATATATTCATATAATTATATAATTTTTGTTGTTACAAAAAATAAAAAATTTATCACGTGGCTTTTCTTATCTTTCTTGTAAGCTTGGTGTCCTAGGGAACCAAAGCTTATGCAAGCATTGCCCGCTCATCTTCCCCTCTGGCTTTTCAGTGTCTTGGACAATCCCAACCAGATGCAGCTGTGATTGCTAAATGCTCCACTTCTCCTTGCTTATAAAACAACAGGATAATTCACATGCTTGCAAAAGAAACAATTAAGCTGACTTTTTTAGAGCCACTCTTGCAGCGGGGCAATGCCTCCTTTTTTTTCTGAGCAAATGTCGCCTGTCTGCTCTCACCTTACACCCAACTGCACTGCAGTCCCGCTCTGCACTTGTGCAGTGCTTGTCACCATATTGCCATTGTCACCTGGGGAAAGTGAGAAGAGCTTCACTGGACTTGGTGGAAACATAAACAGGAACGTCAGCCAAGGATTCGTCCACATCGCGTTGTATGTGGTTGCAAAAATACAACAATGAAATAATCTTCTTGTCAGTCTGCATGAGAGAAGCTGAGATGGCATCAGGCTACCGTTCTGAGCGCATCAGCTGGCTCAAGCCTTCCCAGTGCTAAAAGCAGCTCCTCATTCAGCTGGTAACACCTTTGCAAGAACAGAGTTTCGATTAGACCCTTTTGCTTAATGTGCTCACCAGCATGTACAGGATGCTACAGGAATCACCTACGACACTGCTGCCTGCCTAGGAGGAGATGGTGTCACACGACAGATTTCCATCATCTGTTTCGGGTTGTTCCCACACTCCCATTTCGTCAGGTGTCAGGAGAGGATCTCATTACCCACGGCATCGTGATGCTCTGAACACAGACCGGGTCTGATGTCAAGGCATTCTGAGAACAGAACCCAACGCAAGCTTCAACAGAGCAACACACATTCACACCAGCCAAGGACGCAGCCCTCACCTGCGAGCAGATAGCCCTCAGAGAGGTAGGACAGGGCCGAGAGGCCGCACTCACCAACCCTGCTGATAAACATGACCAGCGACCAGCCTAAAACCTTGGCTGCAACCCAGGGAGCTTCACCTTGAGGCCATGAGCCCCTTTTCCCACCGGCATTGACCCCCCAAGCGAACAAGAGCTGGGGCTCCGTCCCCTGCCACGCAGCAGCATGCAGACCCCCAGGGCCCTCCATGCACCCACCTGTGAAATGGGGCTCGAAGGCAAACACCGCCCACCAATACACTTCACTCCTTCACTGAAAGCATTTGCATCAGAAAAGCCATCTTTGCCCAAGAAGTCAACGCTTCAACACACGTTGTTCAGACACAGCAGCAGCACGAGGGTACAGAAACCAGAGTATGCATTACTGCAATACCTGGAGAATTCACTTTCTGCAATTTCATGCCATTCCCATAGCCCCCAGGCCATACACTCCCCTGTCTGAAGGGGGAGTTACCAGAAATCAGAAAAGGAGAGGGGGGAAGAAAAAACAAAACAACAAAACCCAAAAAGCCACCCTTGCCTATCTCGGTGCACAACCCACTGCTGTGACCCTGACACTGCTACAGGCCCTCAACTGCGACGTTGCAGATGTCTCTTTCAGCAAGCCTTTGCAGTAGCATCAATTTCTTTTTTGCTCCAACTGCCCTTCCCTGCGAGGGAACTGCGGCCAAGCCCAGGAGGCCTCTGTTGCAGGGCAGCGAGTTACTGGTACAGCCACATACGTGGAGAAGGATGCTGGTGAAAACGCCTCTCCTTTGAGCAGCACCAGAGCACGCTGCAGCACAAACCAACCATCCCTGCCCTCCCTGGTTCCTCAGGACACAAGCCTCCCCCCACAAAAGCCCTCTCCTCTCTCCAGCACTCCCAAGACCCTCAGGCTGTGCTCTGCCAACTAACCAGGAGGAGGGGGAAATACGCCAGCCTCCCAGAAGCTCTCAGCTTACCACGATTCAGAACTCATCCTATCAGACTGGATGCTTCTGGCAGCAGCGATTTGACCTTCTGAAATTGCCTGTGACACTTGTTCTCCCCCACCCACAAGGGAAAGGTGGGCAAATGAGAAGTCTGATAATTCTCTAACTGCCTTTTGAAGCTGTGAATTCACCAAAGCTGGCCACTTCCTGCAAGCATCTGACGACGAAAGGCAAAAAGCGTTTCACAGGGAAAGTCTGACCACCTTTCCTTTGCTGCCGTTGTGAAAAGCTGCAACCCTGCCATCTCCCATCTCCCCCCTCCACTCTGCACTTTCACCCTCTCTTCTCACAGTCAACCACAGCTCAGAGGGCACAGCCCTGTCCCTGACCAGCCAGTCCCGTCCCCATCACCTCCACCATCGGGTCCTACTGGGTGTGCTTGCCAAGCCAAGGGGATGGTGCTGATTCACACAGCACATCCAGCTCCCTCCTGCACAAGCATTTCCTTAAGGACTGCGTGCATTAACATCTTAACAAACGACAGCAGCAGCCCTCTAGCTGGTGCTTTATTTCTGTGCTCTGGTTGCTTCTGAGGCTGAGAAAAACACAGGGCTGAAGCACGGCATCGCTGTGTCACTGCAGGCTCACTCGCTGAAACAGGGAAGTGACAGCAGAGGATGAGGTCTGTCACTTAAAATACTTGGGTTTAAACTGCAACACTGCTCACCACTTTGTCTGATCACGCCCAAAATAAACCGCATTACATCACTGCAGGTCAGGCTGAACTAACACGGGTATCTTCCTCGCGGTGAGAAGGAACATATTCACATCCCGTGTGTTTGCTCTAGTCCTTTGCAGCCTTCCAACTGTGCAAGCGCCGTGAAAAATTAATTCAGGTTGTTTCCCAAGTTATGCAAGAGCCACATGGAATAGAAAGTGCACAGATTTTACTATTTCAGGGTGTTCTTTCATGTCTCATAATTTACTGTGCTATTATATTTGCAGACAAATACAAACTAACACATAAGCAAAGTCATCTCTGGGGTGTTGAGAGAACACAGGGCAAGTGAACGGACACCCTCAGCCAAATGCCCACCCTTCAGAGCTACCTGGGTAGAGCTCACCCTTCTCAGACCTCCGTAATGACAATGAGATCTAGTCCACGCTACAGATACAAGGAATATAAACCAACAGAGGCTAAAGCCATCTAAGGCCGCAGCGCCACCGAATTATCTCACGCTGCGGAGCGATAGGCCGCCACCCTCAGACATATAACCACCAATCAAACAATCAAGGCCTTTTCCGACTTCCATCCCAAAGGGCAGGGTTTAAATCTTCAGCCTGTGTAAATCTCAATTCCTTCGCCATTTTTACGGGACCTAGGACAATTTGCATCAGCTTAGGAGCTGCAGCCTCCCATGACTGAAGAACGAAAGCAATGATGCTTGCTGGCATTTACATCCTCCCTCCTTGCAAAGGATACATTCCCATCCCGAACGCCTTTGGGAAATGTCTCAACGTGAAAGATACGCAGCAGTGTGTGCTGTGAGGAAGGGAGAACTGCTGCTCCCCTGTCCTACTAAAATGGAATGGTATTGGCATGCCGATTTGGTAGCAGCACGTTTGATCTGCAAATCTTCTCCTGTTATTGACTGCTCTTCCACGACCTGATAAATTAACAGCGCTAGGACGTGCCGGCCTATTTATAGAAAATACAAGAAAGCAGCATTTGCAGTAAAGTTGCAGCAAGCTGCATTTGGTGAAGCTGTTGCTTGCACGAAGTTCACCCCGTGCTCGCCATCTGTTCACACTGTGCTGGAAAGCACCTCCACCCTGGTCTGAGAGCCTGTAAATCACTGCTGAACCATCTCAGTGACCTTATTAAATAACAATACATGGCACAGAATCTCTCAGCAGTCTTGTACGTCTGCACCTCACTGGTGAGGCTTTGCTCTCCTGGGCTTGGACTCTTTAAGAAGACCAGTGAGTCAGAATCTCTCCCTCCCCCCATAGAGATGACCCTGCCTTTGTTTTAGTGTAAATAACATCAAGTATTTGGTCAAATGATTATTCGTATGGCCTTGGCCACTACTATAGCTGGTAGCATTTAAGCCAGAACCCAATCCGCCGTTGTTCCTTGTATCCATGGTGCTCCTCTGGCTCCCTGAGAGCACCCCCATCTCCGCAGAGCAGTGAGTTTCACAACCGGCTTTGGAAGGAGGGAAGTGCTAACAGCATCCTTGCTGGAAACAAGGGGATCAGCTCAGGGAGCAGACCAGCAGAGAACAGTCTGCTCGGATGTGTGTGGCTTTAGCAAGGCCGGGGAAACACCACGTGTACGTTCAGAATTGCCTTGTTTGAACTTTGTACAATCAATCTGGTTTTAGGAAGCAGAATTCCTACTGCCTTCCGGTTTCCTATTAGATACCCTGCCTGAGAGACACCTGACACGAGCTGCTTCCTCTCTGCAGCTCAGTGTCTTCCACACAGCAGCACCCTGGGGAATCTGCAGCATCTCCCCCTCCCAGCAATGGTGAGGCAAAATGCACCCACCAAGCAGCAACCAGCTGGAGCTCAAAGAAAAGCTTTGGCACCGGACCAGCTCATTGCATCACGAGACAGGATTTGCCTCACCATCCAGCTGAGGGTCACTTCAAACCTTTAAATCTTCCAACAGCTACCGACTGCCAGTTCTCACATCCCCTCCAGCAGAACATCTCAGTGCTGGGTCCTGCATGGAAATCGCAGTTGGAAAGATGGCGTAGGAGGCAAAGAAAGAGGGGAAAAACATTCTGCCCAATGACAAGGAACAGTAAGGCAATGGTAGAAGGGAACCCAGTCGGTTTCACACTGATTTATTTGTAGAATACTTTTTCAGATGCATCTTATCTGCCTACCATCAATTGTGCAGATATTAGTCAAAAAAAGCTGGGACCTCTGTTGTGGTGAGCTTTGTCTGCATGGACTGCATGAGCACCCAGGGCTCACCCACAACGAGCACCCGACAACAGACCGACAGAGTCAGCGTTTCCAAGAAAAAGGTGCCAAATCCTCTTACACAGACTGACATCTCTGTTCGTCGCCCATTAGCTCTCTCTGACTGCCCTTCCCATGCTCAGCCCACGGGTAAGTGCTGTCACGACCCAAACTGTAAAGTTACGCCATTTTTTTTTCCTGACAATCATTAAGAGATTTAACACCAGGTAAAGCAGTTTCATTTGCTAATGTTAAAGTGAAGATCCAAAGATCTCCCTGCACCTTGGTGGTAATGGGAAGGGTCCATCAGAAGCCAAAGGCAGGCTTACAGGAGCTGACGCCTCCCTTTTGCTTTCTTCTCTTGGCCACAGGCACATCCCCTTCTCATCTGTGGCCTGAGATACATTAAAGCAGCTGCATCTTTACCAATTTATCATAATGCTCCAGCTCTGAAAACACTGTTCTACTTCCTCCACACCTTCCTTGGTTAAAATAAATCCATTTGATAAAGAGTAATCAAAAGCAACCAAACGAACTAACTTTCAGCACGACATTTGGAAAGCATTGCCGTAACTGCTGCCAATCAACAGCAGGGGAAAACATCCAAGCTCTTAAAGAACAATCACACAAATCTTTCAACTGCCTCGAGTTCCAGATCAGAACTTGACGGCAATTAATACCACCCTTCACTTCCAGAAGTCAGTGCCTGTGCCCCATTAAACTCCCCGAGAGGGGACAATTAGCTGGAGACTGACAGTAATTGAGTCAGTTCATTTATCAGAAGGAATAAAACCACCCTCAAACACATTAATGTGTGGGTCTTAAAATCAGTATTATTCTATGCCACTGCGCAACAAACGTATCAGTAGCATGAGGAACACAGCCACAGCATTAATCAGGATTACCGGGGTGTAAATAATGTTTTGCCTCGTGAAGTCTGTCTAGGACGATCAGATTATTTAGCTCTAATACTACAGTTGAATTAAGAGCTCAAACGTATAAAAGGGTGTATCTAAGAATCGATAGTGGATCACCGAAGCATTTAATCACTGTTTTACTAATCTTCTTGCACTACCTGAACTCAAACTGACTCCTTGCACTAAAATCAATGGTGCTAACATACTCATTAATGATGGCTCATTCAGAGGAATGAAACCATCAGAGTTTGAAAAACTAACCTACGGCACAGGAGCTGGAAGCTGCAGCTGTCAGTGGCGCACGGGCTAACACCCAAAGGCTTCCTGTGGGAGCAAGAAACTCCCTACAATTTCAGTGGAAGTTCTTATAAGGAATCTTGTACCAAGGGAAAATGGCCACGACTGCAGGTGTAATAGAGTGTCCCAGAGAGGAGACATCTGAAGCAGGAGCCGTGGATCTCCAGCCATTGCTCCTGTCTGGGGTGAGGCTTGAGAACCTGCTTGAACATTCAACATTGCCCACACCAGGGATTTCTGTTCACACAAGGTGTGTGTGTTTCCCAACTCCATTGTCTGCTGCCTTACATCACTTCCCACCACAGAGGGCAGCTTCCTGTTGGTCCAGGGGCTATACAAAGCCTTTTGGAGCTATGCATTGCCTCTGCATCCCACACTCGTGTCTCTTGTTTATACTTCTCACCAGCAGCCAACGAGTCTGCCGCATCCCCCTGCCAGGCTCCCCCATGTGACTGTCTCAGCGCTGACCCGCACATCTGACACTCCTGTCCTGAGACTCATTTCTCCAAGGTCTGTCAGTTCGGCTGCGATAGCTTCTGCTTGGCATCTACAGGCTCCAGGCAGTCTCTCCCCAAAGGACTTTCTGAAGATGAGAACACTGAATTTCTGACTAGGGTTTCGTCAGGCTGCCTGGAAAAGGATGTTACTCAAAACTGCTCAAAGATAGCATTTTCTTATTTCTATGCAATTGTTGAGCAAATATCAGAATGCAAAACTGCCCTTGGGATTGTAAAATGGAATTAAATCTTCCAACAAACAACAGAAAATGGATACCGACACCTCTATTAGCAACAAAATGTTTCATGCTTAGAAATTGGTAATCTAACACCCCTCCAGGGAATTCAGAATGGTGAGAAAAAATGGTCTAAGGCAACACCGGAGAGAAAGCGAGATATACATAAATTTAAATGAGACACAAACTGGGTGTGGGGTGGGCAAGAGGGCATCCTTGTATCAGTCCCACCCCAGTGCATCCCCATTCAGGAGGTCATGAATGGAAAGCAATTGCCCAGATGCTCTGCAGCTCCCAGCAGCGCTGAACCCAGCACGAGCAGGCACATGAGGATCACTCCACACAGGGCGCATCCTCCAAGCTGCTAAGCTGGATCACTCCCTGCAAGCAGTGATAAGGGCAGAGCAGGGACGAGTGATGTGGCTGAGCTTCTTCTGCAAGTGCCAAACTCCAGCCTGCCTTGGATGGCATAGCTCAGACAAGCTCCTTGATAGCACTGGTTCACACCAGCTTGGCAACCTGGTGATCCGGCACCGTACACAACACAAGCCACGGCCCTGGGAAACAACTGATCTCAGTGCAACAGCCAGAGAACTGAAAACAGTGTCCTCAACTGAGCTACGTCACGCTGTCCAGCAGAAGAAGCATGGTTTGGCACAGGCAGAAGCACGGGTATGCAAGCACACTTCAGGAGCTGTTATGGTGAAGCAGAAAGGGTAAGTTGGCACTGGAAGTTTGGTCCCCACCTCCCTGCTTTGTCCAGAAGAATGAACAGATGACATCCTGGTTAGCATCACCAAGGTAATTTACACAGCTCCCATGTTGGATTTTGATGATGATACAATTCTCAGAGAAAATACACAAAACTAAAAAAATGGTACACAACCTACAAGGTGCCCATCAGCCTGCCTTCCTTGCCTCTCCTTCTCCCGCAAGTGTTGTACATTTAAAATGGCTTGCCATGTTCTCTTTTATGTTCTGCAGTTAATGGTGTTTGAACTTCAAAGAGGAGAGAAAACCCTATCCCTTCACCACGCAGTCAAATATTACGCAACAGCATTACTGAAAAGCAGCTACAAAATACGATGCTAAAATAAACTCCTGTTTGAGCTCTTCCTACGGTATTTTTCAGGAAGTTCAGAACACACTGCCCTTCTGCCCAAACAACACGGAAACATACTTCTCTCTAACCAGGTACACCCTCTTCTTGGAGTCAAAAGGAGTAATTGTGCTTAAAACGATGCATTTGCCTGAAGTACCCAGTTGAAACCGGGCTTTTATATCTAAAAGTTGCACGGTATGAAATGGCAACATTATTCCTGGGTGAACGTTATACACATACTGGCAGATAAATTCCAAATCTGTCTAGGAAACCAACAATTTATCGTTAATACAACACGTCCGACTCCAGCAGACTGTTTGGAAAACCTAAAATGTGCAGCATACTATGCATGAATATGGATAACACACACACATGCACGCACATTACGTGCAGGTTTCATATATAGAAAAAAGCGGAGCAGAAAGACTCTAAACATAAATTGAGACTATATGAGATCAGATTTTAATTTAAGTTTTAATAGCAGCAAACTGCTGGAGCTACCTGCTTGTTATTAGTCTTGAAAAGCAGAATGAAAATAGAATTTTAACCTTTCATCTGTAACATGGTTCTTGGTAATAAAATTATCCCAGAGTCATGCATGCACATAGCTGGTGTCAACTCCTTAATATGCAGAATAAATTAAAGGCCACTTACATATAGCAAAAAAGTATCCAGTTAATTTCATGTGCTTTCGTGCCAGTCCTTATGCTGGTGCAGCTGCACAAGGAACCCGGCCAAGCCCTGCACCTCCTCCTTAAACTCTGCCCTTCTTTAAGAAAACTGACTCATTCTCTGAACCTGGCCCTTACTGACCATTACCCAGACTGTGTCATTAATCCTACTTCATCTTTCCACAGCAAAAGCCACCGTGATGAGACAAACACCCTTACCTCCATTTTAATGTGCATTTACGTCTCCGGCTATCAGAAATAAAATCACTGGTACTTTACTGACTGTGGGTGAATAGCCCATTGAAGTCAACAGAAAGACTCCTGATAACTCATTTCTTTCCATCAGGCATTGACATTGCCAATATTCCCAATCAAATACATGGAACACCGGCCAAATCTTGTCCAAAAAAATCATACTGTCTCTTCCTCTTTAGTGCCGTACAAGCAATAATCAATATAAAGAAAATATAAACAGATACAAGAAAAATGGAAGGTGCTGGACATCAAAAAACTTATCTGCCAAAAGTTTCTTTCACTACCTGCAGAATAAGGCTCCTGCTTCTCACTGTGAATGAATTCTTTCCTTTCGTATTTGGCTCTGATCCACTGTTCCCGCAGCAGTCTGGAAAAAAAGAAAAAAAAAAGTAGACACGGTCCAAGATAAACTAAGGAAGAATCCATAATCGTTAATTCTACAATCAAAATACAACTGTGATTTAAAAGTCTTCTGAAAATTAAATTGCACACTTTGGAGTCAAGGGCTTCTTCCACTGTGTTAGAGAGCAAATCAATTGTTTTATTTTATTGGAAATTTACTAAGACCTACAGATTTAGCAAAATAGCCCATTTCCTTCCACCCACCCAATCAGCCTCTGCACATAATTCCCTCAGTACAGGAACAATTTTAAACATAAGCTCCTCAGACTGGATTCTTTAGTAAATGGGATCATTGAACAACAACAACAAAAAAACAACAACAACAAAAACAATAAACAAAAGAGAAAAAAACTTTGCCTTAAAACTGTCAATACAAAAACTGAAACTTGGTACATTCAAACTTAGAGCCTGGACTGCTTACCCTAAGAAAGAAATCTATGACACATGGTGGAAAACATGTCTATTATGAAGTCCTCTATTCTTCATGCTGAAAATGATACCAAGACTTCCAGAAAGGAATAAACAACCCAGACATTATAAATATATTTTTGTTATTTTATTTTAGCATGAGTACTGGAATTAATGAAGGACATAAGTAGTTTAAATCTAGAATAAGACAGCAATTGCTTCAAACAGCTCTAACTGTGCTTTGTTAATTGCACAGGAACCTTAAATAGCCCAAGCAGGCAGAAACACATGGAAATAACGGCATGTGTCATCCCAGCTTCACAGCAGACATTTAGAAGTGGCCTACACTGACGACAGTAAAAGATCCCCCAGCATCAGGCGTGTTCTGTAAAACCCATCACACTTCAACACATCAACACCCCGCTAACGAAAACTGTTGATACGCTTAAGAATCTCCGCTTTTTTTTTTTTTTTGCTGACCGCACAAATTTAACACTAGCTTCCCAGCAAGACACATTCCAGAAATGTTCGAAGAAGATAAGCGTACTAGTATTGCTTGTGAAAATTCATCTGGGGGCCACAGCAAACAAATAGATCAAATTTGCAAGATATTATTCAAACAGAACCGTGGGTGTAATAGGTTTCCTGGAAGTAAAGAAGGAAATAATCACATGTATTTTATCCCACCCATTGTTTCATCTCCCCACCCTTCTCCCACAAGCCTCAGGGAGCAACACAGCTTCGCTGCATCCAAAACTCAACTGGGAGCCTCTGCTGTAACAGAAATAATGCACTGAATCTGCCTTTCCCACTTCTGTTCCTGTTTTCAGGACTGATCTTTAGTTGTTACACACATCTGCAAGTTTCACTGTGAACTCGGAAGGCAAACACCCATCTCCCTTCTGCTGCCACCCTGTGCCACGCTCTAGTCTGAGGATAACCCATCCTCAGACCTTCATGGGGGGGGGGTTCAGATGGGCTTCGCAGAAGTGTGCAAGGGGGTCTTCTGGGCTGAGCAGGATCCTCTTTCTCGATCCGATACCTACAACACTGTAAATGTAGAGTGTTGTTGACCCAGAAGGAAGAATTTAATGGCCTGTTTCTGTATTCTGCTGCTCATCAAGAAAGCTACAGAAACTTAACCAAACAAAATCAACATTAGTACTTAAATTTGTTTCTGTTCGTGCAATTTTCCAGCCTGGCCGCTGCAGACAGCTTGCTGTCACTGTAGCCAAACTTGGACCTTTTCAACAAGACAATTAGGAATTTAACGATAAGGAAGAGAATTCACACCACCCTCGGCTCCAGCTGACTTCAGTGGGTTCAGCAGGAGCTGCAGCTGTTCAGAGCCTCTGAAAGTCAGCCTTCCAATGCAAATGTTTAAATAAGGTTCATGCGCAGCAATGGGAAAACACTCTTGCTCTATAATGCAAATACTACAACAGATACACTCTGCTGGTCTTACGCCTTAGGGAACAGTGCTCTGCAATGACTTATTTCCCGTGATGCTGTCAGTGACAGTGGTTCAGTATCTCCACAGCTGTTGTGCAAGAGAGCACAGATTTATCAGTCGTGAGGCACCTAGCCCAAGTGTACGTCCTGAGAAGCTGCAAAAAGCTCTCGGTAACCTCTCCCAGCACTTGGGCCAGGCCACAAGTGGCTCCAGTGGCAAGTGCTATGGCAGATAAGACTGGCCACGCTGCGTTCCCAGCTCACACAACTTCCCACCACCTCACACGTTCTTTCTTCCTTCTTCATCATCACAAACCCGGGTTCTTTCAGCAATAAATTTCCCAAAAATCAAGTTACACCAAGAGCAGCCCGCAGTTAGGACGACTCGGTGCAAGGCCGGCAGCTGCAGCTTCTGCTCCAGTTATTATTTATAGAAAGCAGAACAGCTCTAGCAAAAGAAACTGAAACAAAGGCCCAAGGAGGACGGCGAGGAGTCCAGCTTCTCCTTACAGAAGACTAAGAGGCTGAGCAGGGACTTGACCATACTCAGTACCATGGACCGGAGGCAATCCTGCCACAAAAAAAAAAAAAAAAAAAGCTTTTGAGTCTGGAGTTAAACCCTAGTGTCACTGGCAATCCTTGCGTGAATCTAAACAGGAATTTGTCTCAGTATCTACGGGATCTGAAAGCAATCAGAGCTCAGGGCCAAGCCAAAGGTCCCTAAGCCATATAGTCCCTCTACTGTTTCCATTAGACTTCAGAACTGATCTCCATTTCATTTTAAGTATGCCTTCGGGGGGCTTTTAGACATTTGCTGCTATTAGTTGAAGTGTATTTTTCTTGAGGTTAATTTGTACGTAAATAACCCAGGTCAGATATCACATGCCTAATACAGGACGCTACATCCAAAGCCCCCTTTGATTTCAACGCTCAGTGAACAGAAATGATTGTAGCAGTAGCCTTATGGTATTTTATTGCATTTCTGGTGATGGGATGTGCAGCAAATAGGCAGTTTGTATTTGTTAGAAAAATATAACCATCATTCCTGAACTGCGGAGACGCACAGCTTTCAGGATCAAGTCCAAAAGCTTGAACAGCCCACCTAAAGTCTGGCAGGCTGCTGCTTACAGGGAATGTGTCATGGTTTTGGCAATTAAAACAAAGCTCTTTGTAATTACCAGGATGAAAACCTGGGAGCAAAGGAAAAAAAAATAGGGAAAGATTACATTTCCAACAGAATAGTAGCTGCCCACTGAACGGAGCAGGACTGCGTGGCACCAAGGAGGCAGTGGATCCGGAGGCCAACAACACACTGCCAACACCAACACCTCCAAATCTCATCGTAGGTACTTGTTTGCTTGCCTGGCCACCCACACGAAAGTGCGTGGCCCCTGCCAAAGGATCAGCAAGAAATGATTTAAAAGAAGTCAGTGGAACAGCTTTATCTTGGTCCCACATACTCAAAGCCTTTGTTGCAGAGCACAAAACAGCACAGCACAGGCTGTTCTTGTGTTCCAACAGTTTGATATCAAACTGTGGCTGCATGGCCTCACTGTGCTCCACACAGGAGTGCTGGTCAGCCAAGTTTACAGTCTCCAATTTATTGTTAAACAAGACCTTCAGCAGGGCTGGCTTTCCTAGGATGCTCTATGGTGCACCCACCACAGGGGCTGCATAGCTGCTGCAGCTTTTTGGACACGTAGGCCAGTCAAGAAGCCCCAGCCAGAGCTGTAAGCGGCCCAAAAGCCATTGAAGAGCAACCATCAGTCTTCTGGTGATGTCCTTGTAAGCCACCAAACCAGACAAAGACTAAAGAACGTCATCCAGGAACGTCTTTTCCGAAACCCAAATCTGCAGCATCTGGAGCTTGTCAGAGGTTTGTCCAGGAAAAAATTAAAAATGCTTTTTCAAAGGCAATTCTGTGGACACGGCTATGCCAAGTTTCTGTCAAAACTCTGTTTTAATGAAATTTTAAGTCTGAGTCCAAATTTTTGCTCATACAGTGCAAGGGCAGCCATTGCAGCGTAGACTAAAAGCCCTTCCAGCTTCACATCCTGCTCCAGCACCTTTTCCTATGGGGTAAGACAGCTTTCACTATTTCTGAGCCTTACCAGTGCAAGGGGAGTTGAACGTGACTCAAGCCATCACAGGAGGCTCCAGCACTCGGGAACCAATGAGCAGCCAGTCTCTGAGAGGCTGTGCTGCAATACCTCGAGATCTTTATACCCAAGACATCAAGGCACTTTTTGAAAGCCATGGATATAAGATCTGAAGAATCTGACCAATAAGTGGGAGCTGGAGCAAAATGCTCAACCTTATATCATTAAGCCTTACTGGGATACATCCTTTCTCTGACTGATGCCTCACCTCATTCCAGATGAGGCAACTACCCAGCACAACCCATACTGCTCCGTTTTTCCTACCAAGGCACTTAAGTGCACTGTACAGTCAGTATATTTAAGTGTTTTGCATGAAGACCAAATGTATGATGCTCTATGTTACTGAATCAAGCAAGTAAGCAACATGAACCACTGTTAAGTATTGGGCAGGGACACGGACGTACTTCCAGCATCGCAAAAGCCCAGCAAGAGCTTGTCTCCATCTTCTAAGAGCTTTCTGTCAAGCATGTGGCTGAAGAAGGCCTTTTTCCTTCACTTTTACCCTGTGCTTGCACTGTATCCACCCCAGGAAACTCTACTGGTACAGCTCTCAATCTGCTGCCAGCACACAGAGCTGGAACAAGATCACTCATGACCATCCAAAGAGTGATTTTGTGGTTTAAGTTCCTCACCCAACACTCTTTGGGTCAGCGCTGTGCTGGTGCAGGAGCAGGGTCTGGTATTCTTTTCAGCCTCAGGGACTCCCCAGATGTACAAAACTTGGCTGCTCTGCTCACTGCTCCCGCTGCATGGGCCAAGCTGTTGGCAGATGGAAGATGAAAGGAGAGGGCAGAATGGATTTTTTTGTTGTTTGGTCTGTTTTTTTTTTTTTGTTTTGTTTTGTTTTTTTTTCTCCTGTGCACAGCTGGTAAAATTTCCCTGGGCAATTCCAGAGCACTCCTCCAACTTCTGTAACCACTGCCAAGTTTCTGACAGAGCCAGGAAGCCACAATGGGGTTTCTGGAGGATGCAGAAGCCAGATGCAGCAAGCAAACACCACATATTTTCCAAGGAACGAAGCAACATTACAGGCAAGTAGAAAAAAGGACAAGCTGGCTCCAGAGCACTTCTTCCCTCTCGTTCTGAACTTTGCAATTCTTCAAGCAACCAAGGCAGAGGGATTCCCAAAGAAAAGACTAAAATGAGTGAACAGCCTGTCCTTATGGCTCTTATGTCAGCATCCTGACGTGCTGAGCTTGAGAGCGGCTTCTACAAAGCATGCCCAGCCACCGCAGCCATCCAACACAGGGCGTTGTAATTAGAAGCATCAAAACCTCCAGATGCTGCAGAACGCAGGTTGGCACACAACAGCGTGGCGCTAGCGGTGGCTGGAGGTGTTAGCCATGGCCATGCTACCCAGGGCTGCGAGCTGGGAACAGCTCGTGCTGCTGCAGTGATGTGGATGCAGCAAGGCAGGGAGATAGCTAAATACACACCCCTTTACAAGGCAGAGCTCCCCTGATCTTTGCTAGCATTTATCTACTGAAAGGCAGAGGGAGCCTCTGACCAGAGAAAGAAAAATACAACCTTGCATATCGCCCTCAAAACATCCCCAACACACGACATACCCACAGCTGTTTGTACAGCAGCACAGTGTGTGAACAAGACCTGCTGCTGCAAGGGATCACATCCATCTTGCTATTGCAGAGAGCACCTACACGAGCAGAACTTCAGGCTCAGCTCTGAAACTCGGGCATGCAGGCTGAAAATTGTCCCTGTGCAAAATATTCGCAAGTTACAAGCACAGAGCAGACAAACCGTCCCAGAAGCAGCAGCTTGCAGGAGGACTAGCATTGCCTCCTAATTAAGAACAAAATTAAAAGCCTTAAATAAAGAAACAACAACAACAAAACCTTAGCCCCCCTTGTAACTTGCAGGTTATAAGCCTGGCCACGTACATCTCCACCAGGCATCCGGGAAGGGCTGCAGATTGAGCAGCCACCCCAGCAGGGTCAACGTGATCTCGGAGACTGCTTTTACGGGGCTGTGGTTGGAGCTCAGCCACTGCTCGGCAAAGCTCCCCGGAGCGCAACAGCACCACAGGATGAAAGAAAAATACAGCAGAAGCAAAGCCCATGCTGCATTATCAAAGGAAGCCAAACTAAGTGAGCTCAGAACGAGCCACAGTCATTTCTGCCAGCCCAGCAGCAGAAGGGATGAAAACGCTTGTGGTCTGAAAGCTGGCTGAGCAGCAGGGCCAGCTTCCGCGTGCTCGCAGCCTGACCGCTGTGAGGGGAGCTAGGCGCAGTTCACAGCCACCTCACAACATGCAGCACAGGTCGGATGGCCCCAAAAGGACACGACAGCAGCTAGGGCTGGCACGCCATCACCTAATTGAATTTAACCGAGACGTGAAATGGAACAAAAACCCTTCGGTATGGGTTGCATACACATTTCACTCCCATTATGCTCAATGCAATTATTTTGCAGCTTGTCAGTTGAAGGAGGTTAAAATCTGATCATACCCCTGAGTTTAGCATCAGGAGCTGCAGTTAGCGAGGATCAGTTGGGCAGGAGCCTCTGCCATTTCTGGCTCTTTTCTGTTCAGTAGCTGCCCTCCAGTGCAGGAGGGCACAGCTGCCTCAGAGGTGTGCTGACCTCCAGCACTGCCAAACGCCCACAGCGTCCAGTGAAGCCAGTGGGATGCATCTCCATCTAAATCTACAGCTTGCAGGTTGTTTTGAGACACAGGGAGACAAACTCCCCCAGCGCTGTCACTGCTAGGAGAAGCACCACTAGGTGAAGACCATCCTTAATATCCCAAGTACAAGCAAGTCTGAAAACAGCACAACCAACTGCTGGGATTTTGGATCTCAGCGACACAAATGTGGTACTGGGCCCTCTCAGGACCGCAGCAGTCCATGAGAGCTGTCTGGTTATCAAGGACAGCATCCACGTCACAGTTGCTGCTGGCATAGCTAGCAACTCCTCCTGACATTTGGGTAGCACGGCGAGCTTGCAGCACACTTTTTCTTCTTTACATCAAGGAGACGCTAAGGAGAAGACAAGGGAAACAAGCATGAGTAATGCTCTGCCAAAAGACTGTAGATTTTTGGTTTAAACCCAGCTCCACGGAGAAGCAAAAGAGAAATAAGCAGCAATTTTCCTTTTGTAGATGCACCATCTTAGGAAGTGCAATCTATTTACTCAGCAGGATCCATGAAGCAGTGGATGCACAGGGATGACAAGGATGCTAGAAGCATCTGCAAGGGGCACCACAGCCCTCATGGGGATGTTGAGACATGCATCATAAGAAACCTGAGGCCACCAGGCCCTGCAGCAATGGGATACATCTGCCCTGGGGAGACAGAGGCAGGCTTTTGTGCATGGAGCTGGGTGGGCTAATGGCATGCCAGAGCCCGTAGGAAAGCAGGCAGCCGGGTCAGGACAGGTCTTCTCATCCCTCCATCTGGGTGGGGAGGCCAGTGCTAGGCAGAACAGCAATCCTGTCACCTGAGCACAGACAGGCAGAAGGCAGGTCTTGTCCTTGACTGTCACAAAGCAAGTCCCCTCCATCTCCTCCAGCTGCCCAGTTCGAGGCATCTTTTTTCCATCACGAGTCCTTACGAAGTCATAGCCCTGACCTTTCAGATCCTCACCCACACAAGCACTTCTGAGCCCCAAGAAACCCCACTTATTCTAGTGGTGAACCATCTTCCCCCACCTTCCTCTAGTCAGGACCCAGGAGCGTCCATTCAAGGTGGGAACAGAAAGGTCCCAACCTCCCCACATGGTCAAACAAACGTGGGCTCTTTCCTCTCTCCTTCTTGGGAGAGGCAGAGTTAAAAAGGAAAGAAAAGTCACTTTTGCTGAAGCTATTTTTTCCTCCAAAATAGAGAAAAAAATAAACAATGGTGCTGCCACGTTGAGCTGAATTTGCATTGTCTGCTCCCCAGGATGAACACTACACACCACAGAGACTGCGGGACTGCTCTGGCTGGAAGCCCCTTCCTGGCAGCTCCTCCTTGGGCTCTCTCCCACAAAGCGCAGGTGTTGGAGCACGAGGAGAGGTAAGGCACTGAGACGTTTTTCTTGAGAAAAATAATCCTGGCAAGATAACCACGCCACACTCAGAGCATGCTTCTCCACAACACACAGTGGCTTGGCCAACCCTCAAATCACTCCTGCAGTTGCAGGCACTGCGGAAGTTGTTGCCAGAAGCCATTTTAAGATCAAAACCGAGATCTGCCAACTGTGCACAAATGAACGATTTCTGTTATTGTAAGGCCAGGCAGTGCTGTTCACACCTGGGCCTTCCCAGATTTAGCATTTGGGCATTGTTGAGTAGTGGGTAATGGATGCACCACCAATATACTTCACAGGGACAACGGGTGCCCTCTTCTTTCTTTTCTACAAAGGCTTTTTGCATGATATAGGAAGACAAATATAGGATTAAGAATATAAAGTCACCTTGAAAATGAGCGGAGACTCTTGTGAACCCTTTGGCTCACTTTTGGTGTGATTTCAGATTTGGGGAACACAGCAGAGCCTTCCTACTCAAAGGCTAGCATCTCACAGAGGGAGTCCTACAAATGCTTCCAATATTTCAATTTTAGGCACCTCTTAATGTCTGAATGCATTTCAGAGCCTCATATACAGACCAGGCATTTCCATAACACGGTGCTGAACAAAACCTCCTGTTCACTGGTGACAGCAGTTCAAGCAGCAATCTCAGGGCTACTACTCACCAGTTTGCTAATACTAAAATACTGGCTGGCTCTGGAATTTATGCCCTCCAGAGAAGGTTCTGCAAAGACCGTTTTCACATACATTTAAAACTCCCTTGGTACACGGCAGGATCAGGCCCTAGAAAACAATCCTGCAGAACAAACACCACTTGTTCATCCTCTCCTTGCTCCCTGGCCAGTACAACACGTTCTGTCTGCTCGGCTGCAGTGGTCTGTAAAGTCTGCCCCAGCTTACGATGGAGGTTTACGCTACACGGTAAGGGATACAATATCTTTTTGCTTGTCCCCATGGAGGAGATTATTTGTCATGTCAAGAGGGAAAAAAAAGAAAGGAAAAAAATCCACCATTTTGGCACTAAAACCCAGCATTTCTGTATTACAAGTAACATAGCCTCTCATATATCAGATAAACGAGCTATGTTTTGATGCAGAAGGGCTATTTGAAAAGGCAGAAATCGATGGGTAGAAATTGGCATTTCTGTAGCCCTAGGAACCTGGAAGAGTCTGGGGAACAGACAAACTATTGACTTCTCTGCATCATCTCAACCGGACTTATTAAATAAGATCCCACGCGTGGTATAAACTCTACCATATGCGTTCAGAAGAACAAAGATTTTCAGGGCCTTCTATAAATGAAACTCCCCTCTGCAGCGGAAAAAATGCATCATGCTAAAACTAAAACATTACAGAGGCTGCAGCTGCACAAACAAACAAATGTTGTTTACCAGCAAAGGTATTTACTTACTGACAGTCAAGAAATGTTGGCTTGTAATAAAACGGTGGCATTTTTGATTCATATTTTGCTTTTGCTACATTGTTTCCATTTGCAGCCATAAACTGTAAAAGAGAAGAGAAAAAAAATAAGAAATTTTAATGCTATTTCCTCTTGTCCTCCTTTGTTTCTACAGAGTAATAAACTAAGTGGGATGGGACCTGTGTTCATTTATTAAAAGGTTTCTCTGTGTGCAGAAGGGATGCTGTAAAGGCTGTGCCTGCAAACCAAGCCTCAGAAATTAGCCCTGGAGACCCGTCGACACTCTGACTATACAGATATTACATCTCTGATCCAGCCTGGCATTTCAGAGACAGGGCACAGAGGTGAAAAAGGAGCTAAAACTGTCCGTGCTCAATATCCCACAGCAGTCTGCTTAATACTATCAGGGTGGGGTTTTTTTTGCTACAGATTTGCTGTAGGATAGAAAATCCCATCAGATCATTTCAGTCATTTGGGCTGCTGTCCCTCCTAGGAGCCAGGCCACCCTACTGGGCAGGGACTGCCCTGAATATTATCACATCCCACTGCCTGAGAGAATCTGCTTAATGCAGTGCTGGGGATGGGTGCGCAACCCAGTCACACGTGCACAATTTCCACTGGTCCCCATGACAGCAGAAGGCAGCACACAGTGGCATGTCCCACCTGCAGGCATAGGAATGTGATGGCTCCCAGAGATGGCTCCAGCAAGGTAATAACCTGACAATATGACCTATGCTGTTTGCTTTGGTGAGGAACACATCGCTTGTAAAAGGATAATTTTATTTTTGCAAAGCCATGCCAACAACCTCAAAAAGGAGCTTGAAGTATATTAAAAAAATAAATAAAATTATCTGCCCTGACAGCCCTTCTTTCCTCCTGACCTCTTATAAAAACGGCTAGCTGAACACACTGCAAACAAAACCACATCTTTTCCTATTCATAGATGTTATTTTATTTAATGAAAGTCACTTTACAAGCCTAAGAAAAACATCTCCTCCCATACAGCCCATGCTAAATGTGTTTTGCCTTGTATCAAATGCCAAGCACACAAGCAGAACAAGCAGCTAAGCTTTTATTTTATTATTTCTAAGCACTTTTTTTTTTTTTATTACTTTCATGTTTTGAAGGTTCTTGAGTTTACATACAGAGTCTACTCAAAAAAAAATCAGGGAAGGGAAAGCCCATGCAAAACAAAAGCCTATTTTCCTCATAAAACACATGACTGAGAGCTGTGGCTTTCAGAAAAACCTCAAATCTACAAAATAAGATAAAAATCAATGACTGTTAGCATTCTCAATGCCTTTAAAGATAACGACAGTCAAAGCACATAGGTTTCCTGGTTGGTTTTAGCAACATCATCCAAATCTATTCAGGTGTGTTGTATAAATACAGAGAATTTATGTTGCAAGGGTTCAGTTCTTCAGGACACTGAGTTTAAAAGCTTTCAATGCTAAGTGGAAGAAAGTCAGAAACAGCTGAGCTGGGCAGGAATGGCAGACTACAGCTGGAGGTAATGTGAGAAAACGGAGACAGTCCATTTATAATTAATAATTTCTACACACTATTTTAATGATATTTTATAGGGGTAGGGGAAATCCTCCCAACTTCTTCATGAAATGGTTATTCCATTTTTCAACCAGATCTCATAAGTACAGCACCACAAATCTCATTCCCGCATTGAGGAATTTAGTTTCCTGGGATCACATTTGCTGTAGTATCTTTAGAGAGGACTTGGTTTTACGGCTTTGCTGGTGAGGAAGCTGGAGGGTAGGTGGCATTTAGATCAGTGATGTAAAACAATGACCCAAGCTCACTGACATTTCAAGCCCGAGACGCATGTACCTCCACTTGAGCATCATCCCAGTCATCCAGACGGACAGACTTCACTTTGCTGACTTGTGGAATGTTGCGATGGATTCCTGAACAATTCAAACAGATGAAGATCCCTAGGCTATGGGACGCCCAGTCCGGATCTGAAAGAAAAACGGAAAGAAAATTGCACTTGGCTGGTCTATTAAATTCAGCATGGGAGGCAGGAGAGGTGGCCAGGACAGGGGATGGCAGGGGAGGTAAGGAGTCACCAGGGCTGAGTTCCCTGATTGTAAAGGCATCAAGTAAACATACAAGAAAAAGGTTTATGTTAGTTTAAATTAACAGTTATGCCAGTTACACTAATAATTAACAGGACTGCAATCTCAGCTGCAGCAGTTATTCACAGAAACCCAATACACAGACAACTGCATGTGCCCAAGAACCCCAGAAGTCAATCCACACTCACACGAAGAACAAAATGTCTACCCTTCACCAGCAAATCCCACCCAACGAGCCCTGTGTGGAGCAAAACTTCCCTATAAATCAAGCAGCTCAGGGAAACCCTTATGCTGCTTCTCTACTTTGACAGTTCTTACTTTATTTATTGTTTTTTACAGTGGAAATGCAGCACACAGACTTTCCTCCCACAGTCGTGGCTGCACGGCAGAAAAGGCCTCTGAGCCAGGAGGGTTTCCAGCCCTCGCCTTAATGGAAAAAGGCTGCTGGTGGCAGCTCTGTGCTTTCTCTGAGCAAAACCACACGCTGTTTACAGCCCTGAGCTGACGTCTCACACAAAGCACTTTAAACACACGTCCCTCGTCTCCAAATTCCTCCTCAGGAGAGTTGCTGCCAGCCACCAGAGGCAGTGCCCAAAACGCAGACACGAAGCAGCGGAGGGCAGGACGCATCCAGCGGCATCTCTCATCACCAATAATGCCAATACAGGCCTCTTTGTTTGAACCCTGACCAGCAAATGTCAGCGCCTGCCATTCCAGCTGCACCCCAGAAGAAAGAGCTCCCTGACAAGTCGCCAAGCCAGCCACAAAACCATCACACAACTGATGGTGGCTCCTCCGCCTCCTCCCTGTGGAGAACTGCTCCCAGCATGGGCCGCTCGCCTCATCCTCCCCACACCAACACAGGCCTGGGGGCCGCCGAGGCCTAGGCCGCCACCGAGCAATGAGGGCAGGCCTTGCTTCCTCACAAACCACCATCATTTGTTTATTTCCCCACAGTAATTTGCTGAACACTTGCTCCTCACGGAGCAGCAGTTATTTGTAACAGCAGGGGAATGCACGTTCTCCTCACACATGGGTACGGCCTGGCCGTGTCAGTGCAGCAGGGAGCAGGGTGGCGCGGGGCACCACAGCTCTTCTGGGCGGGCAGCCAAGGCCTGCTGCCAGCCCCTGCCCGTGGGGACGGCCACCAGACCCCAGCACACCACGGAGGGGACAAATCCAGTTCCCTGGTTGTGTTCAGCTATAAAATCATGAGCTAAGTGAGCAGCCCCACGGGATGCAGCTAGGTGTCCACCCTGGAGAGAAGACCGAATTCCCAAGTTGCTGCAAGTCCCACAGAGCCAGCAGCCACATCACAGGGGACTAGCAGCCAGACATAAAGGTGTTTTTGAGTATTTCATGTGGCCTCCCATCCTCACGCAGGACTCCAACCACTACAGTTCAAGCATGGTAAATAAAAAAACGTGCAAGTCAACCTAAGCCTACTGCAGCAGGAACCAAGCGCCACCAGCATCCAGCAATACCAGTGAGGGCAGAGGGTGCTCTGTGCCATCGGCCCAGATCCCTGGATGCTCACCTGGGGCTGACTCTCCTTCACATCACAAAAGAAGCACTCAGCAGACAGGCACCCCTATTACAATAGCTGCTGCCAGGTACTGAATTATAGGCTTGCAACAAGAATCAAGAATTATATACACTGCAGCACCACTGTCCTATGGCAGTCCAGGAGCTGCCTTACAAACCCAAAAGCTGGTTCAGTTGTAAAAAGAAACAAAAAAATAGGCAAAAAGGAGCACATGGAGCTCATCACAATCCCCATCCTCATCTCTAGCTGTGAGTTATAGGTCTATCTTCAAGCATAGTTCAACACAAAGCCTGCTGAAGTCATGCTGCAGCAAGCAGAGAGGGTCAAAATGGCCATGGTAAAGGTCTGATGGCAGAGAGGGATCAGGCACGAGGGATGGTGAGAGGGTCTGTGGGATGGGGTGACCACAGAGCAGCAAATGACAGCAGCAGTGAGGAAGAGGAGGTGGCAGTAGCAAAGTCTGTGAGTCAGGAGCTAGTGCAGTCAGCAGCACCATGTGCTCAGCCACGCTGCTACACAATAATCACACTTCAAGCCTTCCCAGAGCACTGATATCTGATTGCAGCAGCACCTGTCTCAGGGAAACATGTATCAAAGCATGCATTGGCTTCTGTGGGATTTAATCAGGAGCTTCAACACTTGTTTTACGTTAACAGTTTTATCTTACGCACATAGGTAGATTTCTTTATACTGTCTGCAGCTTCATGTTTCCAAGTCCTCTCAAAGAAGTAAGCCCTTCACCACCTACACTGATGTGTGCTACGGGACTAGGAGACGTCAGATATTCCTCAAGACAGGGGTGAAGATCTGTTTCGGTAACACCCTGTAAAAATATCCCTGGGCTCAGACAGAGGTGATGTCAGGTCTGAAGGACACTGAGCCAACTCATACCCAAGCCACATCTTTTCAACATGGGCTAACAGCACCTTAAGCAGTAAGCTTTATCCACAAAAGGGGCTTTACGACATTCTCCTAACACCAACAGTATTTTCTTTAGGCCAGAATCTTAAACTTATATCCCCCCCACTCCACACAATATCAAGCTGTGTTTAATTAAGAAAGCAAAAGTTGGGCTACACACAGGAGCCCATACGTGTGTTCAGAAAAGAGATGGAGACCGCAGAGCCAGTGGTGTCAAGACCCAACTCTTAGAAGGGATAATCTCAGCTCATTCGATAAAACCACACCTGCCCTTTCCTCCTGGTCACCCTTCTTACAGCATTTCTTCTTTTACTCAGCTCTGAGCTCCGTTTCCATCAAACGGCAGCATCACACGCCGTGCATGTAGGGGAGCACCGCAGAAGAGCTGCACATTTAACTGCACTTACCGAACCTGACACCGGGCAGTTTGCGCTGCTGCCGTACATTAATAGCAACTTCCTGTCTGTTGTTCTACGTGCTTTAACAATATATAACTCTTCAATCCAAAAATCACACAGCAAGGGGGATGTGGGGTGTGTGTGTGCGGCGGGGGGGGGGATGTAAGAGCTGTACATGCTTGGCTCTTTGTGGCCTGCTTCCCTGCGAGAGCTGCAGCCCAGAACTACACGAATTTGCCAATGGTTTTTAGCACCAAAGAGAACCTTATGGAGAAGGGATCGAAAAGCCTCAGGAGTTGAGTAAGACCCCTCCAAAAAAATCGTTAAGTAGTGAAATCCCCCAAACCAACTGACATACTGAGGGAAATCTCTCCGAAGTGTAACTGGTAAAATAATTTATTAGCAAATTTCTAATTTTCTGAACAAGCCAAGGGGTTATGGTCCATGCAAGCCCCCAGGCTGGTGCATCCCTGTGACTCTGCGTCACTGCGCTGCCCCTGGGCAGGAAGGAGGGCGGAGGATTCCCTTTTCTCCATCTTCCGGAGGTCTCTGCCAAGGCCACTTCCCCCTTGCACTCATGCCCCACAGCCTGCCCCGCGTGCTTGTGACACAGTTTTCAGAGAAATCCAGCTACAAAGCCACTGCACGCACAGATCCGCAGAAGCTGGTGGCAGATCCACAGGCAGCTGGCCAGGGTGTGCACCCAGTTCTGCAGGGATGCTTTTTTAAAGTCCTTCATAAAGCACGCAGCAGCTACAGCCTTCCCCAAAGCACATCACTGCCCCTCTGTCTTTGTTTCTGCTCTCCAGCACAAAAGACATGAAAAATCCTCAGCTCATGGCAGATAATGACAGAGATCTTCAATTTTGGCATAATAGCAGGCTTCAACACTTCAAATGACTGCACTAACATAGACTCTGAGACAAGACAACATTTTATCAACCATCTGACTAAATCCATGTCTCTACACAACTGGGAAAGGAAGTTTGGGGAAGAACTGGTGGCACCTTTTAGGTTAAGGGAACTGACTTTCCCTACTGCACGGCCAGTGGAGAGATGCTTCTGCAGAGCAGTGATCATCAGCAGACGTAGCATGAGTAGCAGCCAACTGGAGTCTTTGCAGCCACCTGAAGATCACCTTGCTGCTAGATACCTCAATGGCTGGAGCGCCCTGGACTCCTGGGGATTTCAGTAACTTTATTTAAGCCACTTCATTTGTTTTGATCCAGCAAATGCAGTCACTGCCACGCACTCTTCACTCTTCCAGATTATGATATATTGCCATTTTGGTGCACTAGTCACCACTTGGGCCCTGCCCAAAAAAAGATGATTTTTTCTAAGCCTCCAGAGTGTCAAGCAAACAGCAGTGAAGCCTAATGAAAACTCTCTGCTGTTCCTAAGTTCCACACAAATGACTTTATTCCATTATGCCAAGCCAAAAGGAATAAAGACTAACAAGGAACAAAGGGAACATTAAACCAAATGAAGTCTTTTAAGTGCAGTAAGTCTCTTATCCTTCAGCATCACTGCTCCAGAATGCTTGCTCTAGAAAGCTTTCACTGCACAAAGCAGTAGAGATTTTTAGTCACTTGTAAATAGATTATAATGACTTTAAAAATAAAAACATGATGCAACTTCATTTAAAAACAATAAATAGATAAAGCTAAACTAAAGTCAAGATAAGGACATTGGGGTGACATTTTCATATCTTGTTCATCTGAAAGGGAAGGCACAGTCAGAGATTAGAGAAGCATCCAAAGCAAAACTGAAACACTTGGGCAACACAGCTAAATTCAGAAATTAACTTCCCTGACCAGCCTCCTGGGGCCACCACAAGGCCCAGGAAAACCCAGCATACAGCAAATGAACTCTGCAGCTTCAACTCAACGTTACTAAGTGTAGGAATGGCCCACAGAGGAAAAAACTAGGGCTGAACCCCCAAAAATAATAAATGAGAACCAAGATAAGATAATTTATACAAACCAAAAGGAGAGTAGAGAAGATTGGAGGTGGGATGGCAGTGGCATATATTTTTTTCAACCAATCTTTCCAGTACCCTGGCTATAAAAACAAGGTTCCACTTTGAAAAGCCCTAAATGCCATCAACCTGAGTAAAACCCCCATGAAGTAGAGAAGTAATAGGCTCAAAATAGCCACGAGACAAGAGCAAGAACTGAGTCACAAAATTCACCCACATGTCCCCCTCCACCTTTTGCCTTAAGCTAGTTATTGCACCAGTGCTGACCAAGACAAACATCCGCAAGAACGTGGCCAACGCATTGCAGCGCCCCAGAAACGCATCCGCCAGCTCACGCCACTGGCTCCAGCACGCGAACGATGGCCTGGGCCATAAGCTGTGGGGCTGCATCCCAGCTACACTGGCTGAGCTGGAGCCAGTCTTTTACCGGGATGGGGCTTCCACACGTATTTCTGACTTCCTTCCCCTGTTTGAGGTGATAAAGACTTATCAGAGGGGAGAAGAGAACCTCTGCAGGTAGGCAAAACCTCTTTTTACCCTGCGCAAGAAAGGTAACTTGTGCCCTGTGATAGGAGATGTAATCACTGGTGTGAGTTTTAGTGCAGTCAACGCAAGCAAAGCCCTTTCTGCTTGCCACTCGGCTGCTGTTGATTTGCTAAATACCACAGTCAGGAGAAGCCCATGTTCAGCACTGAAGTTCTGTCGCTATTTACTTTGGGAAAGGATTAGGAGGTTAATAAACAGGCCCTGGCCATGCATGTTTAAAAATAACAATAAAAGACATTAAAACTGAAGCCAAACAGCCTCCCACCAACACTCCTCGTTAAGTAGGAACATTTTTCAGTGAAGGCACTAAAGTTGCCAAGGTCTTTTGATTCAGCTGTCAGGTCTCAGCAGCCCCCTCTGCTTGCTGCCTGCAACCCACAGCACTGCTGCAAGCCTGGGCATCGGGAAAGGACAGATAGCACCGTCACATTACACATCCTTTGTCTGAAAATGTTCCCTTTCCCTGCAGAACGTGGCTAAATACAATGGCCACAGGACTTTTTCCCCCCTTCTTTCCCTCCACTCTGTTTATGCCAAGGGAGAAGAGCTGGCAAATTCCTGGGAAGAAAAAGAACTCTTTAAGTTGGAGGACAATGGAGGTGCGGGAACAAGTTTCCGCTTTTAGCTTGAAAATGAAAAGACCGTTTCACGCCATTAGAGCAGCAAAGCTCTGGAACAGCTTTCCAGTGGGAGGTGGTGGGGGCAAAAAGAGAGAACGAGCTCCACGGCAGAGCCCCATCGCTCCACGGAGGGGATGAGAAGATGTCACTGCGGATGACAGTACGAGACAGGACCCGATGACTCAGTCACCTGCCTTCCAAATCTGTGTTTTTAGGACTGGGGAGCGGATACGGGATGGAGAGGCTTGAGATCAGATCTTCTCAGTGCCCTCCTTAACCCAGGAGGAATCAAGCCATGCCTGGCACTTGTGTGTTTTCCTCGAATCACCGCCCTTATTTCATGAAAGCAAGGGATTGGAAAAGCTTCACCTGCTTTAGAAACAAGAGGATGCTGGGGCTGCAGGAAGGCGTTTATAACCCCCTCAGCCGAATGCCACCCACCCTCAGGCTTTTATATATACCACTACACCAAAATACCAAATCCACTCAGTTTTGCAGCACAAAAGCCCTCTGATATAAGGCTCCCCTCTATCGCTCACCCTCTGTTCCTTCTCTGTTTCACCCCACCTGAGCCCCATGCACAGAAAGGCCGATGTTTCCCTTACTCCTTCCAGGGTCCAGGTCCCCAGTAATCCAACCCAAATAAGAAAGATGAAAATAATAATTAAAAAAGAGAGAGGAAAAAAAAGCCATGTAAACTACTATAGGGTTTAAACTGCAGGATACTTTGATGGGATTTCCACTTCTGTCATCAGAGCCTCACTGTCCCCCACAATGTAAAATGACTCTCGCTCTGTGGAAACACAACCGTAAGTTACAGAAAAATGGAGTAAAGGGAGAAATACTCAAGGTCTTGTTATGCCCTGAGATAACCATCGCTCTCCTGACGTGTGGAAAGATTGCCTGAGACAAAGAATCGTTTAGGGGGGAAAAAAAGCACTGAATTGCCACATTAGTCTTGAAGAAAAAAAGATTATTCTAATACATTGAGAGCTATTACACACCAGTAATTCAGAGCGATCGCTCAGTTTGCACTTAAGGCTGCATTTACCATGCTGTCTTCATTGTGAAAGCACGTCTTTAAACCCACCAAAACAAACACGGCCCAAAATGACATCTGGGACCCTGACTTCAACACAGGAGAGCGTAAGGGCAGGGCACTCCACGTCCCATAACAACCCTACTGCTGTGGCTCCTACCCCACAGTTCAGTTTCAAAGATGTAGCTAATGCGATCTCACTATTCATTACGGATAGATGACATTTCTGCAACTGGTTTTTTTTTATTCAGAAACACCTTTCACTGAAAATTAAGGTTCTGCAAAGCAGCAATTAATAAAAAAAAAAAAAAACTATGAACCTTAAAATAAAACAAGAACTGCAAGTGTGAAATGTAGCCACAGTGATTTTTTTTTTTGGCCACGCTGTCTCTGCTTCAGCATCCTTTCTGCATTCCCAGCTGTCACGGCCAGAGCACTGTAACCCTGTTCCCCCTACCTGAGACATGTCCTCAAAATCTCGTCTGGGACAACGCTACAGAAGCTCTGCTTTTGCGTAAGAGATTTTCCTGCCAGCCCACACGCTGGTCCTGGGGAAGATAGAGAGCATAGATCTGACCTTCCCGAGCATCAGATTCAATGCCCCTTGAGACTAACCCCGCAAGTAGCGTTGGTTCTAGGACTTGGCCACTTAAATCGTCCTCAGCTGGGCTGATCTAAGTGGCAAATGCTGGCCCAGAGCCAGGCAATCATGAGGTTTTGCCTGGAGCTCACCAGCGATCCAGCTAGGTGACGACCCTGCAGAGGACAAAGCTCCTTCCACAGCCTAGGAGAAAAGGTGCTGCCTCCCTGACGTTCCCTCTGTCCTGGGGGTTGATTTTTTGCATGGTCACAGCTTAGTCACAACAGTGCCCAGCTGCAAGCAATTCTGCATCAGGAACTCGCGGTTTTGTTACGTGAGCCTGCAATGCCTGGGACAAGCCCTCACTCCAGGGCTGTGGCTACTGTTTTGGCACCTGGGTGAGGCGCAGGAACAAAAGACAAACCCTTTTTTAACAGCAGGGAGGGAAAAACTTCCACTGACTCGTAGATTTCTGAAACAAACATTTCCAAGAGCAAAAGAAAACCCAGCTAGTTTCCAAATACATGAATTAAACTGACTAACAAAGAATTTTCACCTGGTTTATTTCTAACCCATCCCATTCTTTGTTATCTGTATCCCTGAGCTAAATGGCTACCTCTCATCATGGCTCCTGAACCACCTCAGGATTTCAGGGAAGGAACACACCCACCTGGAAGCAATCATGATTAACCAGGGATCCTGACCTTTCGCTTCCCCGCAGGTGCACCAGATCGGCAGCATGACGACATGTAGGAGCACAGAAGTACTACGTGCTTTTGCATCTCCTGTTCGTTCTCCACTCTCCTCTTCTTTCATTCTCACTTTATTTTCTCTGCATTGGTACTTTTCTGTCTCTAGCTGTCCACCCGGTACCAGCTCTCACCCTTCTCTCTCTGTGCGTCCCACTTCTCAGTGAAGACCACGCTTACACCCCATTCTGGAGGCTCTCCAGCCACCTGTCCCACATTACCTCCTACCCAGCCTCAGAAAGGCCTGGCCTGCCTCACCTGCCCAGGACGAGCAACCGGACCCAGCCTGAATATTTCATATACTACCTACAGACACAAGTTACGCATCTTATATTAAATAACCCAGGGCACCTCATATTTATCGTCCCTTCTGAGCAGACAAGCACATTACAGCACCACTACTAGCTCTTATTTGCCAAAGGTACCGAAGCACAGCGATAATTAAAGAAATTGGGTTTCAGAACAGAGGTCCAGTCCCAGGGAAGCATTGCTGGGACAGTTCAAAGCGGCTGAATGATATTAATGTAGCACACGTCGTGTTACAAAAGACACTGGCCCACATTCGCCGCTCCAAGTTTCACCAAGATATCTCTGCATGCAAGCGTCACCAAAAGCAACACACATCTTTGTTGTTTTACCAACCCATTTAGTCTTTAACAACAACCACACATCCCCAGCATGAGCTATTTCACTGACCTACAGCTTCACCCTTATTCTGCTGATGCTGAGAAACTTCCCATTTTGCAGAGGGGCTTCATATCACACACAGGGCAAGGAAGAATTATCCCATTAAGCCAAGTGTCCTCCGGGAAGGGACAATTTAGGGAGCCACTTATTTGGCGAGCCCGAGCCGTGCTCAGCACGACACCCAAGAGGGGGGCTGCTACAGCAGATGGGTGGGAGCAGAGCAGGCAGCGCGGCACGGCACAGCACTGCAAAGCAGTTCACACCATGCAGAAAGTTCTTTGTCCTCTCCAGCCACAACGCGTCTGAAAGTGTGCTGCAGCTTCCTGAGATGCAGGCTGGGGACCTGAAACCACTGGTGACGGTGGGAACTGGATGGCGGTATCCAAGAGAGCTTGGAATCCCATAGAAATCAGTATCAGTAATTTAGCTGAAGCAGGATTTATTTTTATTATTTTTTTTTTGCCTATGGAGTGATGGAGGTTGAAAGGACATCCCATCCCTACACCTCTCTGAGCCACCCTGCCCAACCTAACGCACATTTAGCTGTTACCATGCAGCGACTAAAATACATAACGATTTAAAAAAAAAGAGGCCGGCGAAGGCGAATTCACCTGCTCCGCGATTTCCAAGCCCCTTCTCCCGGGCAGGTCCCGCAGCCCCCAGCTTTACCGAGCCCAGCGGAGGGGGGGGCACTGCGGGCAAAGGCTGCTGCTGTGCGGGAGCGGCGATGCCTCTGCTCCCCCCGCCACGGTTGCGTGTGTACGGCTGGGTGGGGGTCTGCAAGACCCCAAAGCAGGGGCTCGGAGCCCCCCCCGGCCCCCCCCGCCCCCCGGTGCCCTTACCGGGTGCGGTGCAGTCGGCGCACGCCGCGTTGCCCGGCCGCTGGAGCAGCTCGCCCAGCGCCTTCCTGCTCCTCTCCTTCGCCATGGGGGGGCTGCGGAGACTGGGGAGGGGGGGGGGAAGGCTCCGCCGAGGCTTCTTTTAGGCGAGCTTCATGGCGAGGGGCTGCCGGGGCTGCTGCTGCTGCTCCATGCGGCCCCGAGCGAGGGGCAGGCCGGCGGCTCCCAGCCCCCGGGAGGCTCCAGCCTCCGCGCCCCGCAGCCTCCTCGCCCGGGCACGGAGCCGGGTCCGCCTCCCGCCTCTCCCCCTTCGCCGAGCCGCTCGCCCGCGACCTCCAGCGGCCGCTCGCCGTCGGGGCTCCGCGCCCCAACCCCGCCCGCACCCCGCCGACCTCCCCCCCGGCTCCCCATCTCGGCCGCTCACCGGCTCCGGAGGAATTTGGGGGCGCCCCCCCCCGCCACCTCCACCCCAGGGGGTTCCCGGAGTCCTGCCCTTCGCTGCTTGAGCGCAGCTGGGGTTCTCCTGGCTGTGCCGCTCTCCAAAAGGACATCACCACCTTTTTCCTCTCCGTGTATCTCAGGACCATCCGCTGAGTGTCCCCCCACACCTTGCACCCCAATCCTTGGTGCCCAGGGAGCGCTGGGGTGAGGGCATCCCAACGCCACCTGGGGCAGGGGCACCACGACTGCGCTGAGATCAAGGACTGCCACCTCTGCTGCATCTCACCTGGCCTCCGGGCAAACGCTCCTGGCTCCCATTTTGCCACTAAGGGTAACTGAAGGTGGTGATGGGGGAAATCTGCCAAGAGGAGGGGTTCAGGGATGTGGCTGGAGAAAGACCCCTGCAGAATCCATCCTCTCAAACACAGGCAGCAGGCAGCTGTTATGCTGCTTTGACTTATTCGTGGTAAATGCAGCTCTGGTTATAGAAAGGGTTTGGGTTTTGTGGAGCGAGCCCCCCATTCAAACTGTCCATCTCTGCTCCCTTAAGCAGAGCAGGGAACCTCCTGCACAGCCCCGCTCCTGCCATTTGTGCTGCCCGCAGGGCCGAGGGCAGCTCCTGGAACCCTTCCACCCCGAACCACCACCTCGATCCTGCCAACGTACGCGGATGTGAGCAGGGCTGCAGGTCCCAGAGAACACTTTGTGCAACGAAACCAGCATACACCCTTACATGCGGGCAAAACCACGGCCTGATACGTTTACAATGCCCCCGTTGTCTGGAACACATTTTCCTAACTGACCTTTGCATTCGTGCCATCAGGCGAGCGGCCGTAACCGAGTTAATTTCTGATTGTTCCGCGCTGACGTCAGGCTGCTCCTCGCTGGCTGTGCGGCGCTACGCGTTGCGCTGCCGCTTGCTGCCTGTACACGTGTAGGCTGATGACATCTGGAAACTCGTTCCCATGCTAACCAAAGGCGTAATCCCACACAGAGTCCTTTTGTTGAGGTTTTTCAGCCGCAGCAACCAGCTGGTGTGCCCAGAGGCGACCTTGCCTTCACCCTCCCAGCCCGTAATACTAACCTGGAGCAGCACTGCTGCTAACACCTGCCAGGGACTTACACCAGTCCAACTGGCTCCAGCACAGAATCACAGCCCTAATCCTCCAAAACCCTGTTATATTCCAATTTGTGGGACTACTGCTTGGTGTAAATGCTTACAGGAGCAGAGCTCTACCTAAATCCAAGCCAGGAGGTGAGGTTTTCATTTGCACTTCAGCCCCAGTCCTCCGGCATTTCCAGCACAGGCAGTTGCTGAATCCCTCACGTGGCAGCCGGGATGCTGCAAGTCATTATGAACTTACCAGGGGCAGGGGCTGGGAGGGAGACTGGTTTTAAAGTCTCTGTTTAGCTTTCCATTAAGTCTTATTGATTCTCTTAATTTTTTGTTCTCTTGGTTGCTAGGCAATCCCTCTCTGCGTGCTGGAAACCAGGGCTGCAGACAGAAATTTATATCTTGTAATAAAATCAAATATAACAGAGCCTGTTGTCAGCGATGAGAAGGGAGCGGTTCATAAAGGACAGGCTGAGCAGTGGAGGTGCAGAGCAGGGCCGGCATGGACCAAGCCACGGCCATCTGCAGCATCCAAGGCCCCAAACAATTCCCAATTCCCCCAGCACAAACACAACGGTGTGAATCCTGTTTCGGACTTGCAGCTGGGAACCAAACAGCACAGGTGGGTAGAGGGGGCATGCAGAGGGAGAAAAGTTGGAACAGGACCAAACCAGCCAGGATGCAGGAGAAACTTTTGTTTAGTTGGAAATCAAGGGCTTGATTCAATCTCACATACCAGTGCGTTTCCAGCGGTCTGTGGTGGTGGTAGCAGGCTCCTGGGAGGCTGGTGGCATCTCAGCTCAGGCAGGTCCATGTCAGACTGCTCCCTGTAGGATCCAACAGCTCACCCGAGCTTTTCCCCACGCTCTCCCTGTGGATAGGACTTGTCAGGGAGTGCTTAATGAATTTGCTCCCAGTTCTTACACAGCCCCTGGCCATACCCTCCAGAGACCAATTGTCACTGCCAGTACGTCGTCCTCGTTCAGGCGGTTTCTGGCTCTCCACTGCTGAGTGACTTCTTAAGCCTGATATCATTTTTATATCTATACACACATATACGTATATTTACACAAATACACATTTGTGTGTAAAATGTCTGTTTATAAACACCCACACTTTTAGCTCGGCTTTTCTAAGTTGCAAGGTTGTTGTCTTAGAAACAGACGTTATTAATGGCATCTCTCAAGGTGCTGAGCATGGTGGCAGCCAGGGCAGCCTCTAGAAATGCTGAACCGTGAGGGCAGGGGAAAAGATGCTCAAGAATTCCCGGAAACCTTTTCATCATCTTTGTGGTGACACCCTGAAAATTCACTACCTATCCCCAAATTACCTTCTCCTTGCCCCTCTGTATCAGCTCCTTTCACCCTGGGATTGCTCTGTTTTGTTACCAGAGAGCTGTTTACACTGGCATTCAGATAATTTTGCAGCCCCAGCCCTGAAACTGTGAAATCAATGCCACAATCACGCGAACACAAGGATATTAAACTCAGTCCCTTACACGACCTGGGAGCGCATTCACAGTGCAACGTGGGGAAACATTAAAAATTCTTGTGCGAACAGCAGACCCTAACAGAAATATCAATAATTCATGCCACTGCAACCGCATTCAAGCAAAACTCTGGAGCAGCAGATACACCAGCCCGCGTCCCTCACGCTTCCTCGACGCTACAGCAGAGGTTGTAGCAGTATCTGCTCTTGCAGCTGGAGGTTGTGTGAACAAGCCATAGCACTGACCACTCCCACGTTAAAGCAGCTAGTTTCAGTTGCACTATGGTTTCCTGTTCAAAAGAAAAAAGGAGAAAAAATCTAGATTTTTTTAAAAATAATACTGAGTTAAATCAAGAGTGGCTACACCTCGGGGGGAGGAATGCCATGCAACACTGAATTCAGGCCAGGGCAATTAAAAATCCTTGAACTGAAAATCTGATAGCAACACCAACTTTCTCTGATTTTGACCAAATTGCTTTATGGTTCCTGTGGTCTTTTCTCCTTGTGTAAGACAGGGAAAAGCACGCTCCCTCTTTGAGATGTGTTGATCACATGGAAGAGGAGAATGCAAAGGAAAATTACGTGAGGCTGCCCAAATACCAGACCTAAGCCCTACATCTGCAGAGCTGCTCTGCACCTGCTCCAGCCCCAAAGAGGAAAAGGCATCCCGCAGCTCTAAATGTGCCTCGCTGTGGAGTGATTTGCAGATCAGGGTTTCACCACATTTGCATAGTGGCCAACTCTGTTGCAAAGCCCAGCCGTACTGACATGAAAAGAAGCCTGCTACTCCCATCATTTACTGGCTGTGCACGCCACACCACTGAGCTTGTCATCAAGGGAGAAAAATACGGGGAAAGAGGACAGGAAGGAGTTGCAGAGCACAATTTATCTGCTGATTTACTTAGACACCATTTTTCAGGCTTCTGTGAGAGCCACTGATCACAAACCAGCCAATTTGTTCCTGCCCTGCATCCATGACTACGCCCCAGAGCTGCGACCTGCTCTCGCAACCCTGCCGCCGCAGAAAGGAAAGTTACCCCAACCACTTTTCTCAGCCTGTCCGTCACGTGCTCGGGCCCTTTCTGTTTCTTCCCCCAGTGTGACAGTGCTCTTCGCTCTGCCTGGGCTCGCTGCAGAAATGGGCAGGTTTGGGAATCGTTATACAGAAGGGCAAGTTCCTCACCAGGGTCACACGGGCTGCTCTGTCCCGCTGACGGGTGGCTGGGAGCCAGGAGACATCCGTGAGAGCAGCTGGGTACTTGCTACCTTCAGGATGTCAGGTGTTTGCATCTGTCTGCTGCACAGAGGGAAATCTGAACACAAGAAAAAATGCACTGCAAATATCCCTTCGCTCTTTCATACAACATAAAATAGGACACCAAGGGGCAGCTGGGGGAATGGGCTCCACAGCAGCTACCATGCACCTGACGGGAGCTGTGCTGCCTAACGATGCTCTCAGAGAAGATGAAATTAGATCAATGAAGTCAATAATTCACCTACACCCCTGTTACACCACTGCTTTTAGCGTGATTCCTGATTTACAGGAATTAGAAGACTTAGGTCTGGGGAACCAGATGGAGAAAGCCATCGCACACGTGAAGAGATTCGCACATCAGGGCACCAGCTCCTCCACGAAAAGCCAGCGTGACCAGTCAGAGCTGGCCATCATCAATTCAATCTGTATCAGGGACAGGTTCGACGTGCAAACCGCAGGGCAAACACTCATCATGGAAATTGCTTTTGCTCAATTCCAATAACTTAATCTCTCCCTGGCTCGAATGGCTCATCCTTCCAGGAACAGCTCGGAGATGTTTAAGCAGGAGACTGCACTGCACGATGTCCCATCGCAGGGTGCAGACTGAAGTGGCCAAGGCAGCTCCTGTGCCCTCTGGGGGACTAGGAGGTGCCCCCGCCAGGGACCCAGTGCAAAGAGGATGATGGAGAAGCTATCGGTAGGACTGTGGGACAGAGAGAGGAGCTGAAGCCCAGCACAGCACTTCTGGCCTGGAAGTCCCTGCAGCAGAGCCAGAGTCATCAGAAAGAAGCCAAGCCGTCTCAGAAGGGCACAGAGGAAACTGGGCGCAGTTACAGCCCCCAGGAGCCCGTCTCGTATCACGGGCTGCTGCCTTCAGCTGCCCCTCCAGCTCAGACAGCTGAGACCACATCACTTTCTGTAATATTGTTCAGCTGTGATTTGAATAAAGCATTAGATGGAAACAAAGCTGTGGTTTTTCTCTAGAAAGAGATTAGAAATGATTGCCTGGAGGAAGTTGCCGAACAGCTGGAGCTGGTAATTGAGCCTCCCCCAATTAACTTTGTCCATAGAAAGTTGAAGACCATGTCCTAACCTTCCTCTGGCTGCTGATGGGATCATTTGGATGTCACTGCATGCCTCGTAACAGCTCCCACAACATCAGGATACAGAGCATGCTGTTCACTTATTTGTTTATTTCAGTATGCTTTGCCAAAGAAAAATCAGCAAAGAATTAATTAACAGCAATTATTTCTAGCAACAACAGAGCAGCCCTGCTCCAGAAGCCATGAAAACAACATCATGAGACCCCTGTGGCTGAAAAGCCTTTATAAACAGGTGCAAAAATAAACAATTTTATAGCAGGCTATAAAAAGAGCCCAAGCCAGGTTGGGGAATGGGAGGGGAGAGAGTGACAGAACAGCCATTTCGGTGGCTGAGTCAAAGCAGCTGCCCAGGTGACTTCTGTGAAAGAGCTTTAATAACCAAGCCAGCCCTGAGCAGCAGCAGCAGCCTGATTCAAAGAACCAGCAGGGCCGGGTTATTGCTGCAGCAGAGGGTTTGCCATACCAGTCACTTTGTGCTATTAGCGCTGCTAATGTGATTTACAGTCTAAGCCAGTCCAACCCTTTAGAGCTGTGATCTCAAGTACTAGCCAGCTCCAGTTTCAGTGATAAACGTCACCCCCCCCGCCTATTATTTGCTAAAGTAAGCCAAAATAAAGCCATCAATTCAGACACCTCTCTGTTCCAATGAGTCCTTCTACCTGGCACCACCACACCTGCAAGTCTCCTGGAGTGAATGCTGAAAGGGAAAGGAGGGAGATGTTCCAGACCCGCTCTCATTTTTCACCCACCTGGTTCTTTTTCAACAGCCACTGAGCTCAGTGACCCTCTGACAGAGCTCACACATCCTGTATCACCAAAGCTGTGCAGTGACCTGCTGCTGGTTACGTCTTTGTCCTGCACGCAGATGGCCCCACCGACCATCTCCCCACGTGAGGAGGCCAGGATGCATCTCTTCCCAGGAGTTCACCTCCAAGCAGGTGGCAGTGGACAGTCGCTTTTCCACTGGATCCTGCAACACCGTTTGGAGAGGTAGGAACCGAATGGAAACCCCAGTCTCACCTGTGCATTCACACCGTTACCTGCGCATGCAGAATATTAACGCCTGATCTACGCCATTGCTTGCACACTCTCACACAGATCCCAGTCTGGCACACAGCTACCTCTGAACTAGGCACAAATCTGAATGCACAGAGAGAAGGGGCAGACTTATGCTGCCAGGCTATGGGCACACATGGATGCTGCCTTTGCAAGCATTCTCAGTATGCACACACACGCGGGGGACACACCAAAGAGCAGGCAGAGCCCTGCCCGCCCAACAACACATGCTCTGGTACACATGGGTCACAGCATGGGTGGCAAGCACAAGGGGTTAAGGACAGCCTGCTAAATACTTGGTCAAAGTCCGCACAGCGTGACCTCCCCATCCAAAATATGGAGCAAAAACATGGGGAGGCAACTGCAGCAACGCCAGCAGCCAACCTTATCCCCACCCTGAGACTCCCAATTTGGTACCTGGTCGCAGGGATGTGAAAGCTCATTTAGCAATGTTTTGACTTTTTTTTTTCTCCTGCTTGGTTCAGCAACCTGTTACCAGCCAGTGTCTTGGCACTGATCTGATCTGCAGCTTCTGTGCAATTCCCGAGTAGCAGTAGCAGGACTTTTTCCTCCATTTAGGTCTGTCTGCTTGAAAACAGCCTGCTTTCCTCCGTGCAGTGAAATGCTATTGACCATCTAGCAAGCCATGTTACCATGGGCTTGTCGTCAGAGCAACCCAGAGGGAAAAGCCCCCTGTAGATTGCCAGCAAATTGCTCCTCTAAGCTCACGGGAGATTTGCTGTTTCCTGCAAATGAAACCCTGGCTCTTCACCAGCAGGTTTGTGGGAGCAGGATCTCACCCCATAAACCAACAGCTCCACTACCACCTCTCTCAGAGAAGAGATGAAAGAATTTGAGAGTGCAGACTGGGCTAGAGAAGATAATCCATGCAGGAGGCTTAATTTTTGTGTGGTGTCCACAAATCTTGCCTCTCCTAAAGAAAGTCAGGGTTTGGCATTAGATTCTGCTGAGCACTCACAATATCTGAAGCAGGCTGCAGCCCACAGCATCACAACAAATCCTCAGCACAGTGCTGGTGTCCCAGATTCTGCGGGGCTACCAATCTGCTGCTTGTCCTGAGGAGAGATTCAGTGCCTCCTAAGCTTGCTGAAACCCAGAACGCAGTTTGGTAACAGGGAAATGCAAATTGAGCAACCAAAACTGGGCCTGACTGCCTTGAGAGCACCTCTCCATGTGACTTGCTTCCCACATGCCCTCCCTGATTAGCAGCTTTGCAAGCAAGATTAGAACCAGGTGCGTTAACAGGTTCTTGCTGGGCAGAGCTTGCTAGCATTGAGGACACCTGAAAGCCTCCAGAAATTAGAGCTGTCAGTTCCTGGAAAATTACTAAAATAGACAAAGAGCTCACTCATCCAAAGGGGCTGCAGAAACAGCCCCCACTGCCTGCTTTTTAAAATCATCGAGATAAAGTTAAAAGTTCGAGCCGTTCTGGGCAATTCTCCTTTTCTTCACCACCCTGCTCTCTTTTTGCAAGGCTACTTTCCATCACTGCTCCTGGAAGAGTTTGTCGTAACCCATAAGGACCTGAGCAGAAGAGCATCTGCAGCAGTGGTTTAAGGCACCGCTCACTACCAGCCAGCAGAACACGCGGCCAGAAGGACCACCACATCCCTCCCACGTCAGTGGGAACTTGCCTTACACTGCGTGGAAGCTGGGAAAGACTGCTCGTGCTGATAGCTACACATCCCACCAGAGCCAGGGAAGTGTGGAATGGCACAGGCTGGATTCAGCCCACCAAATTTTAGGCACCTGAGCTGTTTCATGCTCACAGAGGTAACTGGGAGCTTGCCTGGGCTGTATGGTGAATGCTGGGCTTGTCTGGGGTGTCTTCCATCCAGCCAAGCCCGGCAGGAATCAGCAAACATAAGAGACCGATGCACCTGCTAATGTAAATCCCAAAATCTCCTGGAATAAGGGGAATAATCTAGTAGTGAAACAGCCTGCGCAGTCCTAGAGAGTGAATACAAACATTAGAGTCTGTAGGAAGAGTCACAAAAAACCTGTATTATCATTGGTACCAGGAAATAAAAACTGCATCAAGGTCTATCAAGTCCTCTACAGACGCACACGTTGCACTTCTGGGTGACTTTCTATGAAGCTCCTATTTCTAGCAGTGATCACTTCTGTGCTTCAAGCCATATGGCACCATCATTCCAGAAGGAAAGCATTTTGTCTTGAAATCTGCTAGCTAGAAAATCTGCTGCATCCTGACAGAAGTGCAGCATTGCCAGCTATTCACAGGGGAAAAAAAAGTCATTAAAAGAAATAAAGAACCGGGTTAAGATTGATCAGACATCCAATTTTCACTGAAACACCCAGGAAGGGGAAAATGACCCTTGCATGTACCTTCCCCAAAGTGTTTTTGTTCTCTTAATCGATGAACTTCGATTTCTGTGGGAAGCCTGATACAACATAGCCACATTCCCAAATTTAACAGGAGAATCTACTGCAGAAGGGATCTCCTCCAGGCAGAACAGTAACCAACACCCTTTGGGGTCACTGGTTGTGCTAGAAATTACTCTATTCCCACCTGCTGGCAGAATCATTCCATGCCCAGGAATCACCGAGAAGTCTACAGGCACACTGCTCTCCAGTGGAACTGGAACACCCAAGGCACTTTTCAGAGCACACAGCATGAAGCAATGCCACAGATGCTTTTCATACAGGGAAAAAAAAAATCCTTCTTTCATGGTCTGCCTACAGAATTTCCTCATCCTTAACTGCCTCCATGCAATGCCCCAGCAGCTTAGCGCTGCCTCCCGGAGCTCTCTGGGCCTGCTTGGAGCAGAGTGAGATAACAGGGTGCAAATGTATGTGCTCCAACCTACCTCCCGCAGTTAGCACTGGTTAAGTGGAGCCTCCAAAAGCGGCAGTAAGTGAAAGGCTATTTTGATTGCTGCCGCAAAAGGCGATTAGTCACCAGCAAAGGTCAGCAAATCTGTGGTCACCAAAGGAAACCAAGTGGGCAATCACTCACTGCAAGCGTAATGCCCAGCTGCAAGGAATTTGTGGCCTTGGAGCAGGCAGCACAACCCGAGGAGAATGCTTTGGAAGGGGACTGGGGAGGACCAAAGGTGAAGGTCAGCCTGCTGCACCCACTGCCTGCCCACAGCTCCGTGCTGACAGGTGCAGCCCTTCTGCTACGCCTGGCGTCCCACTGCCAGGGGGCAGGTGCAGCAACAGCACGGTAACAACCCTTCCCTACCGCAGCAGCACCGCCTCATCGTGCTTATACGCAGGACTTTGGACCATGGCTCGTTTCCAGCACAACCACAGGAGGCTCTCTTTGTATAGGCTTTTTTTTGTTTTTTAAAGGAACTCGCAGAGCCTTGGAAATGTTTATTAAACCCCTTCTTCCTTGTTCTGCAATTCATTGCCATTGTTTGGAGATACACGTAAAGCTCAAGGTCTCCCAGGAAGATGTAACGAGGGCTGGCTTGCAGCAATGTTCTCTTTCTGTAAATAACTGCAGCGATCAAGGTCAAACTCTGTGGTCGAATTGATTCTAATCTGAACAAAGAAAGGGGGTATGTGCTCTAAGTGCCAACACGTAAAGCTCTGCTGACCTGGAGCCCTCTGGGGATTCCCTGGGACACAATCCCAAGCAGCAGAGTGCCTCCTTATTGTGTGAGGTGGTTTGGCTGAAAAAGAGCTACAGGAAAGACTATTACAGCCCCCTCACTTATTGATTTCTATTGTTGTATTAGCAGCTCACACAGATCTTCATGGCAAGATAGTCAATGCCTCCTTCTGCTTTGGGCTCTCCCTTCCACACCTGTACAACTACAACCAGACCGGCAGTTTGTACATTAAGCCGAGCAGAATCTCGTTCTGCAGCTGTTTGCATTTCTCCAAGTCCCAGGGTCTGTCAGCAGGGGGTGCTTCACGGCAGCCTTTGGCAGGCAGCACTGGTGCAGGCAGGGACGTTCACCCAGTTCTAGCAAAGAGGAATGCACTTGTGTGGGCCTTACCTTGCTCCTGGTACCACACGTAGCACAGCAGCTCGTTAACTCCGAACAGCTACATAAAGAAATCAGCTCCCCAACAACGCTGCCTACCCTGTACCACACATGCCTGAGCCTCAGCTCACCGTTTCCAGAATAAACTTACCCGGCCCAGTGTCAGCTTCTGGAGAGCTTCCTCCTTGGTACGGGAACAGGAAAGCTTACCTACAAACTTACGACTTTCCTTTGGCTTAAAACACTGCTGTCATTTGACAGGAGAACAAACCTGGATCCCACAAGCAAAGCTAAAATAAACAGGTTTTAGAGAAAGGTTTTAATTAATGACCCGTGTGTTGGCAGGAATAAATCAAAGAGCATTCCGGGAACTTCTTCCAAATGACTCCGGTGTTGCAGGCACATGTCCCCAGAGCAAGTCGGAATTGTTTGACCCCAGGCTGTGCACTGATTAATGACCTGTTTTTCCACCGCTTCTTAGTTGCATTAGATCTCAATCAAGACCAACTGATAGCCCCCTCCTGCTTTGAACTTGTCATACAATTCCACTGAACACATTATCTTCTCCAGTTAATGCCCTACAGCTAGAAAATACGTGTCTCTGTCAGCTCCCTGAGTTTTCAGCTATCCGCTCACAGCCCTTGGTCTCGTCCTGGTGCAAAAGGGCCAGCGCCATGAAGCTGACTCACCGTGCTGGGAGGTGGGATGAAATCTACTCGTGGATCTACACAGGGCAATGTTTTCTTCAGAGTGGTGAAAGGTGCAAAATTCCCACCCCGGCGTTCCCCGTCTGGATGGCAATTACTACTTCTGTAGTTATTTTGTGAAGGACGGAGCACGCTCTGCCCGTTTTGGTGGCTCAGCAGCAGTGAGCCCGTGCTACGTGGGGTCCTGCTGGCTACATCACCAGGACACTACGGAAAGGCTCCAGGCCTACAAGCAGCACCCAGCACTGTTTGGTTTGGCATGGCACGCAGTTTTGGGGAACTACCTTTGTTCCCACCAGCCCTCCTGCAATGGGTCCAAAATTGAGGCCTTGGACACTATTAAAAAAAAAAAAGATGCTCCTCTCTCAGCACGTCATCTCAGTTCATTCAAACAGCAGCTATCACTCCAGCTCGGCAGCCGAAATTCAGTCAGACGAGACTTGAGAAACATTACCCCTCTTACTCTGCAGTAACCTGGACGACAGCATTAACTCTCCCAGGAAAAACCTGGGCTGAAATCGTGAAGTAACTGTTGGGTCACATCAGCGTGCGGAGTGACACAGAGAGATGTAACGACCACTGAGAACACCCCAAATTACTCCACCACCACTGGTGGGTTTTCAATCCCTTGTAGGTATAAACATCACTTCATAATAATTAAGGAGCATGGAAGCGTGAAATTTGATTTCTTTCTTCTGAAGATGTAGGAGATTATTTTAATAATTCTTACTCAGTATCACCAACAGAAAGCTCTTGTTCAGTGGTTTAATATAAAGCCTTTTAATATCTGTTTCAGCAATAAAATCTCTGCTTTCTATAAATGTACTAATCTCACCAGAAGATACAATTTAAACAGTAGAATGAAGCAGAATAAAAATATGCAGCAGGGACCGAACATTCTTTTCAAATGGGGACCTGCTCTGAACTATCTGTAGTCTCTTCAATCAGATTAGACCCAAGCAACAATTTAAATCTCATCTCCACCCCTCAATATGAAGAGCAGAAAATATTCCTTCACCTTTTCCTGGATGTCTAGGAACACAGAGATGCAGAGAGAGGAGCAGAACCAAAAAGAGCAGGAACAGAGCGCAGGAACGGCAGGATGGATCAAACAGAGGACACCAAATAAAGGAGAGCGTAAAACTGCCTTGGCAAACCGTGTGCGCGTCCCTATCTGCAGGCCCTGCCCCTAAACCTTGCTGTTGGAGAGCAAGATACAGAAAGAAATGATTTGATGGATTTAAAACAAACAAACAAAAAGGGTGTGGTCTGGAAAGACAGTGAAAATACATCCAGAAGATTTGTGAATCTATTGACTGCTTGAAACACATTTCCAGGGGGGCTAACAGGCCAAGTTATTTTGGCCTGAACTCAGTATCAATTAAGAAAGACTCATTTGCATTAAAAATAGTATTAGCTCTGATAATTTATGGTGAGTTGTACAAACACCTTCAAGGGATCTCAAAGCCATACTCAGATGTGATTTAAAATCTACCGTACAGGCTGGTGCATCACATTCTCAAAGTGAGGGCTGCACCTATGTGTTTTGGAATGAAATACTGTATTTCCTAGATAAATAGCTTCAATCTATTTAAGATTTTTTGTTTGGTTTTGACATAACTCATGTTTTTAAAAGAAAAAGTCCAGCCACATTTATAAGTACAACTCACGTTCACTTCGAAGACTAATAAGTATCATTGCCATCTGCACTCCGATGACCGACGGATGTGAAAAAGCATACGGCAGCTCTGAGTGAAGAAATGAAGATGCACATAATGAACACCTGCTGGTTAAGTGATGAAGTAAAGTTAGGTGAACATTGTTGGCACAGCAAATAAAAGCAGAATCACTACTGGCGACCCAACTACAGACTCGTGTCTGGAATTACAAATCATCTGCCAACAGCAATGAAGGTAAGAAGACTGGAAGAAAGACCCACAAAAAACAAACCCAAGTATTTTCTATAGCTGGGTGAGAAGGAGATCAGCCTAAAAGTAGGAATTAATTCCAGTATTTAATAAAAAGCAATTTGCAAGTACCACAACAGCTTTATTTCCACCTGACAAGTAATTGCTGTAAGCATACTAGTAACACCACATGTAAGACTACAGGTTCAAGATCTACACAATAAAGGTGGGGGGTTTTGTTTGTTTGCTTTTGTTTTTTAAAAACAAGAGTTTACTGTTTTTGAAGAGGCATGGAGAATACTTCAGGCAGCAGTTGTTTTCTCCCAGGTAAAGTTCTCATGGATCTTCAAGAGTAGACTAGAGAATTTAAAAGAAAAAAGCTAAGAAATACTTCAGGAAAGTAAACAAAGGCAGCCCTTTCTGAAGTGAGGAAAGTGTTATTTTAGGAAAGAATATTTTGAAAGAAAGGTTCCGTCACGAAACACTTCCTATTGCAATACGCACAGGAGTACAATATGTACTACGTAAGAGTTGTGTTTTCCATACACGAAGAGCAAAGTTGTCTTTCTTCATTATGACTTCTCAGGTTTTGCTTCTGATTTCTCATCTATCAGATCTTTAAATCCCAATTTTTCCAGTGGTTCGTTAGCCATAAGTTGCCTAAGTTAAAAACAACAGAACAAAAACGTTTTGCAGAACACAGTCTATAACCAAGAGAACAACAGCATTTTCTATTTCACTTCATGTTATTTCCTGTAAAGAAATCCAAGACATCTGTAGAGTGACTGTCAGCTGGCAAAGCCTCAGAAACCTCAGTCTGGGGAAAGCAACATTCACACACGCACACACACGTATATATGTATACATATACACATACACACACAATTGGAAAATTGCTGTTAGAATGAGTGCGTTGCTGTCTTCTGATATTAGATATTGAAAGAGTTTCCTCAGAAGCTGACCTTTTGGTTAACTTAATTAACAGACTGTGTAAGAGCTTACTAAGATTCTACTTGTGTCATCTACTGCATTTCTAAGCGAATGTGGTTTACAACATCGGTGGTGCTATTATACTTTACTGCTGTGCTTTTACCCCTGTTTGGGTTTGCAACCTCGCCACCCACCCATGCAATACCCGGGTATCTCAGTGCCCTTAATAACACCCCCATCCGCTTCCCGAAGGGCGCCCAGCCTCACCACCGAGCAGAACCCACTGCAAATCAAAGCCAGAACGGCGACACCCCTATAAAAACCAAAGGGCGCCACAGAGGGGCCGGGGGGAAGGGGCAGCCTCCCCCCCCCACTCCCCGCGGGAGCCCCCCGTTACTTGCCTCTCCATGCGGCACTGCAGGTAGGCCATGGAGAGCTCTCGGCAGGCGCCGCTCTGGAAGCCGCTGCGGCGGAGGCACTCCATGAAGCGCTCCTTGGAGGCGCTGCACTCCCCTGCAACACAGCCACGGCCGCGCTCACCGCGGGCCCGGGGCGGCAGGGCCAGGCTGAGGCCCGGCGCTAGGCCGCAGGGGTAGGCCTGAGGCCCGTGGCTAGGCCGCGGGGAGGGCAGGCCCGCCTTAGCGCACCGAAATGGTCCAAGGGGAAGGCTCCTTTGTCCGGGGGGCGCGGCTTGAAGCTCTTGGCGCCGAAGTTCATGGCGGTGGACATGGTGCGAGCGGCACCGGACCCGGACCCGGACCGGGACCGGGACCGGGACCGCGACAAGAACCGGGCCGGGCCTGCGCCGCCGGGGAGCGCCGAGCGCATCGAGCGGGCCACGTGACCGCGGAGGGCGGGACCCCGCTGCTATGGAAACGGCATCGCCATGGCAACCGCGGCGCCAGCCGCGCGGGTCGTCATGGAGACCGTGCCGCCGGCCGCCATGTTGGCTGGGCCCCCCGAGGGGACGGGAAGGGAAGGCCGGTGGTGCTCCCTGCGGCCGGGGCCTGACGCGCCTCATTGAAATAAAGTGTTTTGTTCTCCTGAAGCTGTTGTTGTTGTCATAAATCGCCCCCCGATGGGTGGGAGCACTGGTCATGGGGAATCTGCCTACAGAAGGATGGGAGGAGGGTGGAGATGGTTTATTTTAAAATACATTTGTTCATTTGTAAACAAATGGAAAAAGAACAAACCTCTGAGACCAGCATCGACAAACATGTTTATGGGAGAACCGGTACCCCTGCTCCTGCCTATGAGCCGCCTTGGCCAGGCCTGGCTGAGACAGGGCCCCAGGTGGGACGTGCCTCACACACCACGGCCATGCAAAATTCACTTTTCAGGACCCCCTGTTGCTGGTGGGGTGAGCCCAGAGCCTGGGGATCCGTGCACTGGGCTGAGGCCATGTAAACTTTTCTTCGGTTCAGCAGAATTTCAGAAGAGCCATCCCTGCCCCATTGCAGTGAGCTTATCCATCAGCCCCCCAGCAGCAATGGACCTGCTGATCCCTCATTAATCCTCACAGTTAATGACCTGAGTGAGGGTAGCCCAGCACAAAGCACACGGACAGCACTACATTATTTTATGCCTCCTTACAGGCAAGGGGCGAGCAGGCAGCTTACCATGACGAGGCCAGTAAAACCAGGAGGTCATTTGCAGACACAAACTTGCAGGTGTTCACAAGATAACCAAGGACAACACTGTTTTACTCATAGGTCTACAGCAAGCTCTCTGAAAATCCTCAGATCTCATCCTGAAAGGAGAATGAGAAATGGTGTTAATTTAACCCGAGTATTAACTGTGGATTATGCCGTTGCAATCTTTTTTCTTCTTTGCCCATAGCTGCAATTGGTTTAAGATGGTCTTTCATCATTTTAAAGTTGATTTTCTTTTAATTAAATGACTGAGATAAGTAGAAATAATGTGAAGCTGGGAAAAAAAAAAAGAAACAGCTGCAATTGTAGGGAACAGGCATTATGGAAATACTACCTGCAGCACCATTTAAAGTGCTTTTTGTTTATGCTTTGATTGTTTTCTTATTACAGTATTTGAAATTGTAAATGGAAAATTACACCTTGTTCTATTACATAAGCAACTGGTTTACACAGCCTGAAATATGAGGTTTTATTTATTATTGGGTTTTCAGGCCTATGAACAATAGATGTTTTTTATTATATGGTAAATAGCACTTTTCCACTTGACTTCATTATAACAGTTAACAGTAAAAAGGAGATACTCCTCTTTCATAAAGACATGCAACAAACTCTCTCCCAGACCTCAGAGGGCTGAGCAGCAGAGAAGCACCTTTGGTTTATCTTAACAACTTCAATGGAAGTGTCAAGGCACTCGATTTTAGCAAACTGCCCCAATTATGTTCCTGAGTTTCTGGCACAATATTTTACTGGTTGATTGCCTGTGTGATGGAGGAAGAAATCAAAGCAAAAGATATGCCGGGATCCCACAATGGAATTATTCCCTAACAAAGACAAATCTATGCAGAGGCTGTATCAGCTTGCTGTATTATATTACATCCAAATGTTTTGATCACCTATTAATTAACTCAGTGTCGTTCTTTGGAGTGTTAAGTTTTGTAGTTACCTAAATTCAGGTCAGGTATAGCAGCAGGTATTTGGTTATGATTACTTAACATTTTTACTGCAAATGTCAGTTGTATCTTCTAGAGTTTCCTTTAAAGGCACAGTGTGTCTTACAATCTAATACAAGTGTTTTAGCAGTTTAGCATGTATTTTTTTTCCCAAGGAGATCAAATAAAACCTCCATTAGATAATCCTTGTTAAGAAAAAAAAAATCTCATTTGCAGATTAAGCCAACCAGTTCCGGAAGAATTCAGTGCCAAGAAGAGCAGTGTCACTAACACAGAATTAAATGCTTTTCACACATTGTCTTTCAAAGAACTCAGAGACTTTCATGGCACTGGAGAAATCCGAAGTAGCTGGTCCAGTAAAAAGCTGCCCATTGTACAGCAGAGATCAGATAATTTGTAAAGCCTCAAGTATTTTACAGTATCTCTAGTCCTGAGCCTTTTCCAAAAAAAAATTAGAAGGGTCAGAATTTGTGACTCCCTGAACTAGGAAAAATCTTGGACTTCCCAGTTGCACAGCTTCATAGATATAAACCACATTGGTTTAAAAGCTTGATTTAAAAAAATCCTTTGCTTGAATCAGAGCTGTTAGTCATTAATTACGCACTAAAGCAACATTTAAAAAATCTTTGCTCTTTTACAGTGTTGTCAGAACATACTGAAAACTTTTAGCACTATTGGTGCTTATCTGTCAGCTGTACAAATGCACCTTCAGATGGGCTTTTTACCCACTTCGCACTACTTTTGGAAGTACCACCTAGAAGTACTACGCCAGAGCAGAAACCAGAATCCCTTTTCCTTGTAGTGAGCAGTGCTAAGTCTGGGTCTTCATTTGTTTTCTCCTCCTCACCTTGCTGCATCTCTTAAGAGCCTACAGAGCCAAATTAACACACAGTTAATTGGAAAATAATTTACCAACAAGCTGTGAAAGCCTCTGAGTAAAGCAGTAGGCAATTTTGTTGCTCGACTTGGGATAGCTGTAAGAAATGAATCAGTTGAACAAGACCAAGCACATTCAGGCGCTGGAATTTGTGCCCTTGAGACGGCTGTTCCCAGCCCCGGCACAGAACACACCTCAGAGAAACATCCTTCCAGGAGCACTCGCTGCTGTGCCTCACCCTCACGCCGTGAGCTCGCCGCCAGCTCTTACATAAAATCTCTTGCTACATCACTGCCACAGGCTGTTGTAAACCATTTTTCTCCCTTTTAATTCAGGTTCCTAGACAAGCAAAAATGCAGAATATTGCCAGAGTAGTCTGGGGAATGGAGATTTCTGTTATGGATGACTAATGAAACGTTATTGTTTTGCACTTAGAGGGAAATCGGTTTCATGCCAGTAAGGTCAGGGCCTTAATATGCTATGTGCTCTGCAAAGATGTACAGAATGATAGATCGTTTTCTGTAATGATTGAGCCAAAGCATAGAGGGGAACGTGGCAGAAACAGAAACATGGTGCTGAAAGCCAAAGCAAACTTCTTCTTATGTTGCTAGTTGCAATTCTGGTATATCTAAATCCACATCTCTATCTGCTTAAGACAGAGGCCCCAAAAGTAAGATGCTGGGGCACTGGCTCTAGGAGAAATTAAAAGAAATCCAGTACAAGTGATTCGTATCAAAATAGCCACAGCAAACACGGATCACTATCCTGTTGTGATCCCACAGAAGTACTGATTTGCAGGATGGGAAGAAGCAGGTGGAATCCAATAAAATACTGCAATAATTATGAAAAAAATGAAGCAGGTCAAAGTCTATGGCTTTTGATTTTTTTTTGCACTGGCATTGTCAAGGTGAGTGAAATCCCTTGGCAAGGAGCAGCCTGAGTTTTAACACATCTGAGTCTTTAAAAATGTTAATGTTTAATAGGGTGTGCTCATGCTTTATATATCCCTGATAACAATGCACGGGCTGATAGGCATCTCTTGTGGTTGTAAATCCGTTGCAGAGACTTGCAAGGCATACAAGCCCTTGGTGTTCACTCTCATGGTTTATTATGTTATCAGAACTCATTGACTGAATTATGGCTTTATAATAGCTCTTTCTCTGCCTTTTATCCAACTGTTACTGTAGCATTGTTAACCTGTGTCCCATTAGAAGATTGTATCCAGATTGATTCCAGATGAACACACAGATGAGTGTGGCTGTTTAATGTACAGGCTCCTTTTTCAGGAAGAACTGATTATTTCCCTGAGCTATGCCCACAAAGTCTGCTTACCTGAAGATTGTGCTAGCGGAAAGACAAAGACACAGGTGGTCAGGGAACAGAGTTTACTCCCCAGTCCTGCATGGGGTGCCTCACCCACAAACCAACTCAGTTGGCTGTGCTCAGGATTGCATACTGGAAGCGAAGGTTTGTAAGAGAGATGGAGGTGAGGAAATGGCATTAGTGGTATTTTAAAACTGCCATGATTCCTCTCCACGGAGAACTCATCCATTATTTACCACAGTGCATGCATCAGTCCAGCAGGCTGCAAGTTCATGGGCTCATTGCTTGAGAAAGGATTTCACCATCTCTTATCACCAGGTAAAACTTGAGCTTTAAGTGGTTTGAAAGCCCTTGAGAAGGTTCTCCTTTCAATGCCAGTAGCCACCTCTACTCCAGCAGAGCACTGGCAGCTGTATGTAAAGAGATGTATGTAAACGGGAAATGGTAAACTCCTTCCATTGGTACCCAACTGTGCCCATGAAGGATTTTTCCCTCACTCTTGTTGTATCTTACAAACTGTCAAGAGGCCCCCAGCGGTCATACCATCTGCTGAGAGGAGTCTGGCAGAACTGGAGATTCTTGGAAACACCTGGGAGAAGAGGGCATAGACCAAGACCTCTGTATTTGTGCAGCAGATTTTAGAAGGACGTGATCATCTCTTCTCCTTTCTTTGCCCGCCCTGCCAAGATCTCTTCTGCGCAGGGTAGGTCCCCCTGTGAGAAAGCCCCCCTCCACCCCGCTAACTGGCTGTGAAGAACAAGCAGACATGCAGGCACCTTTTTTCATGTAAATCTAGTTAGAGTTTACTGATTCTTCTTGCCTTCAGCTAATGTACTTTTATTATTATTAATAAATAATTACCATTTTTCCATCAGTGGAGCCTGCACCCAGGAGCCCTGAAGGATTCTAGCAAAAGTATTATTAAAACTAAAGGTTTCTAAAGGGTTGAGCAGCAGCACAGCCCAGTAATCTGACAGAATACACAACTGGGGAGCAGAATATCCCCACCAGAGAATATGTGATGGAGCATCAAATTGGCTCTTTCCCCCTGAGCCACCATTTAAAACTGTGGCCTCCTGTTCACCACCACCTCTGCTTTGCTGACATCCCCCAAGGATGCAAAGGGTGCGGGTGGCTCTTGGCGAGCTGTCTTGGCAAGCCAGGCACGCTTGCTCTTGCAGACCCTGCCCTGGCATGGAGGCTGAATGACTCAGTGCCCATGGAGTGCCAAAGCTGCTGCTTCGTGCTCCTCCCGGCTGGCACCCACTCTGCAACAGCTGCCCAGGCAGCCTCCTTCTGCCCAACCTGCTGCAGAGCCTCATCCTGGCTCCCCTCGGCTTAAGAAGGTTCAGGGTCTCTTTCCCAACCTAGCATTGTCTGGAGGGGATGGTCCCTCCTAAAGCATTGCATGTATCTGCTCAGAAAAAGGCAGGACAGCTGGGAAGGAGTCGTCACCAAACTAGACAAAGATGGGCATCCAAGCACACGAACTCAAAACAGTGACTGGAGTAGGTTCAGGGGCATTTTGGAATTGTCACTAGAGGACTTGCAGGACAATAACAATGTCTGCAATGAAAACATTGGGTTGTTCAAGGAGGTGATTTTACTGGAGTGGCAGAAAAGCAGAGAGAAGCAGAGCTGTCACCTGTAAGCTGGCCAAGCCTAGAATCAGTCCATCTTCATGTCAGCTTCATTCCATCTCCTCCTTGGTCAGTCTTGTCTTCTCCACGGACTGCCTTGCCAGCAGCACCCCAAGCAATACTGAGGGATTTTCCTCCTGCGTCCTGCTTCTTCCAGTGCCTCACCAGTGCCCCAGCCAGGTCCTGTGACCTGGCACCATGGCAGCCATGGGGGAATCCAGCACAGGTCCCGTCCCTTCATTCTGCCCCAGAAGTCGCATTGACTACAACATGCCCGTAACACTGGAAACAAACACCTTGCCCTGGTGTTGTGGATGAAATAGGAGCTCCAGATTAAGATAATCCATACTTCTCAATAAAATTGGGCGCTTTTTTGGCAAGAAAAAAGTACATGTGGTCTGAATGGACGTAAACAAGACACGAGAGCCCTTTTCTCTGTGTAAAGCCACTTCCCCACGAGGTGCGTTCAGGCGATGACACAAGGGCTATAAAGGAAGCCCCAAGATGCTCATACCTACATTTTGACCTAGACATGGCCATAATGAGTTTGCTGCAATGCGTGGGTGCTAGCTCGCTGCTCTATTTGGCAGCAGGGCTGGTCGCTCTCCTCTACTTTCTGACCAGCTTGAAGAAGACAGTTTGCAATTTGCCTCCTGGGCCGCGACCTCTTCCTCTGATTGGGAACTTGAATGTGGTGGACCTGAAAAAGCCGTTCCAGTCTCTGACAGAGGTAGGGTGTGAGCGAGCAGGCAGCAGGAAAATGTGCAATTCCCAAAGTGAGAAATGCAGCTGGGGAAATTGAGATGCGATCGTGTTTGCATTGTGTGGTGGGCAGAAATGAGATATTGGCGTGTTAGGCAGGCTGGTGGAGTGACACTTTACCTACAGAAGTATACACACATGCAGGCATTTTTATATGTACATCTTAGACATGTTTCTTCCTATATGCACACACAGGAGTGGGCCTCACCCCTTGCCATCAGCTCTGTCTTGCTGTCTCTGCAGCCCTTCAGAGGCTGCAGGCAGAAGGCACGAGCTGGGCCAGCCCGCTGACAGATCAGGGCCACTTAATACCAGCACAGCTCCCTGCAGACAGACCTCTCCCTCCTCTCTTCAGGAAGGAAGGATATCATCCCTGCAGCAAAGGAAGCAGGGTCATGTGCACATTTATTTCCCAAGCCAGATACATCCCTGCAATGCAAAGCTCAGCTCTGCCTCCCAACCCCTCCCCTGCATACGCACTGGCCAGGGTTATTTAAGAGTCGATGTTTTTGTATGTCTAGGTGAACAGATTGCTTTTTCTTATACAGCTCCATGGATAATTTTATTTCTAAAGGAGAAAAAAATACCTACATATTTTAAAGCCAGCTGCAGTGCTTGTTTCAGAAAGCATCTGCTGTGTTCCCACAGGGAGGCAGGGGCAATTCTGGTGCAATTCAAAAACCATAGGTGTGCTTGTGGGGGCCCCTAAGGAAAGGCAGCTATTTTTGGTGGCACTGGGGGATTTATGATACAAATGTCTCTTGAAGGCACCAGGTTCACTCCCCCTAAGCTGCCGGACAGCTTCCTTTAGGCTTCCAGGCGTGCCATATCCAATCCTTGTGCTGCTGAGAAGAACCAGGGCTGATGCCAGGAAGTACTAACGTAAAGAAATGACCAAAGGAAGGCCGGGAAGCGGCTGCGATGCCCTACCCCCGGACCTGCCGCACGCTCTGTTCGCTGCCAGGGAGGCAAGAACCAGTGCTAACGTTATCTCCCAAGCCGTCAAACGACCGCTTGATGAAAACAAATTCAATTTGTCTGGTGTAATAACAGGAGCTGCTTCTAATCTGAAATTCAATTTTCGGTAGGTATCTAATGCATAGCAAATGGTAACTCAGGCATGTCGGAAACACGAAGACATTTGGAGCGGATGGCTCTCAGTGTGTTCAAACCAAGTCTAAAATAGCGAGTGAATTATTAGATTGCCAAAGCCACCCTTCTGTGTGACAGATGACTCATATTTAATTTCCTATAAAAGGCTAGTGCTCCTGTGACATTATCTACAAGAGTATGCTTCCTGGTTGTATTCAAGTTTCTGGTGGCCAGCAAATAATTTTGCCATGACTCCAACACTACCCACCTTGCAATAATTAGAAACAAGTGCTGTCCTGAAATAAAGACTTATTGTCTAGCTTTGTTTTTCTAGTGTTTGTGGCTTCAGCCCCAAAGCTGTGTGCATACCCTCTTGCCTCAGATCAGTGATATTAAAATAAACAGGCCTGCCTGCTGCAGCATTTGCTAACCAGCCTCTGAACAGTGGTATCACCATGCTGGCCTGTTCCTGCAGAACACCACAGGAATGCAATGGCATTTTATTGACTGCTCAACTGATAGGAGCAGCGATAGCAAACACCTTGTTGTGCAAACAGAGTGCAAGCAGAGATGCTGACAAGTGATAGTTGTTGCTCATTAGTTGCACTCCGGCAGCACCTGGAGACTCGAGGCAGGGCTGGGAGGGTCTTTGCGGGCTGGAAGCTAGCTAGGGTGGCTGGTGCTAGTGTTTGGGTCCAGGTCTGGTTCTGAATGAACATACTTATTCACCTTGTCAGCTCTCCAAGACATATGGCAATGTCTTCACTGTGCATTTCGGACCCAGGAAAGCTGTGGTACTGGCTGGATATGAAACCATCAAGGATGCCCTTTTAAATCATGCTGACAAATTTGGCGAGAGAGCAGAAATACCCATATTTAGGAAAATGACACAAGGAAATGGTAAGTGACCTTTCGGATGGTTAGTTTCGAAGCTTGACTATGTTCATTGTATTCTCGCAGCAGAGAACATTATCTTCTGATGATTGCCTTTTGTCTATGTAACCATGTATTGAGCAGCTGTGGTACCAGCGTGTAATAAGGCCTTACAAACATTTACTAACCACAGATAGCCTAAGGATTTTACACCTTTATTTTAGGCATAGCATTTAGCCATGGAGAGCTGTGGAAAGCTATGAGAAGATTCACCTTGTCCACACTGCGAGATTTTGGGATGGGAAGGAGAACAATTGAGGTCCGAATCCTTGAGGAACTAAATTCTCTTGTTAAATATTTTGAATCATATCAAGGTGAGTGTCAAGAATTTCATCCAGAAACAGAAAACATGTCTAGCAGAACAATAAAGATTAATGAAAGTTTAACTTTGAGCAAATGGTATCTCATGGTTAAAGTTCAGCATATGCTTAAGTAGGTTATCGAACTGAGGCCTTAAAACATTGAAACTGAGTTCCCTGCCATGCATTCTGGGTGGTGAATGAGTTTTTTTGTGGAGCTCGGGACTACATTTCCGCAGAAACCTGACTGAGCCTCTGCTTCTCTTCCTATTCATTGAATGTGGTGTTTTACGCTGCCATGTCCATGGACGGTCAGCTACTCCAGGGCAAACAGAGCCTGTCCACCCCTACCCCAGCAGGATACTCCTGCACTGCAATGGGCATAATCACATTGTCATTTGTTTGCACTACTTGAAATACAGGGAAACCATTTGACACAAAGATGATACTCAACAACGCTGTATCCAACGTCATCTGCTCTATATTGTTTGGAGAGAGGTTTGAGTATGATGATCCTGCATTTCTAACTTTGCTGAAGCTGTTAAATGAGAATACCAAGCTGTTGGGCTCCCCGATGGTGCTGGTAAGGGCTTGATTTTAAGTTTTAGCTTTTGAGGGGATATTCCATTGTGTTTGTACTCATGGCCTCCCATGTCTTGCTGATTGAGGAGAGAACAAGAACATTACCAGCCAGCCAGCCTGTACTGAACACATCTGTGGTTCTGTACCTCCAACACACGGGTTCCCAGGCTCCTGGGCTTTGTCTTTGCAGCTTATTAGTAAGAGAAATAAAAATAGTCTTTATCAAAGGAACTATTTTACCCTCTTTGAAGAGCAGAAGCACAATATGTCTCTCATATCAGAGATCGGACCTGAAATGCCTTCTCAAGTCTGCCTCCAAAACTGAAACATTTGGACAAACTTCTTTCTCTTTTGTTTTGGCCACTGAAACTCAATCTTAGCAAGCTAACAGCTAATATAAGCTGCGAGTGGAGGGGATCTGTTGAATTGCTTGCTAGGTCAGCTAGTGGTCTCCTTGGAGAAGTGCACACCTCTCATGGGAGGATGGAGTTGAGACCCCCCCTTCCTCCAGATAGCAAGTACGTCCACATGGCATACTGCAATGCAGCTCCTAGGAATGGTGTAGCTGAGTTACAAGGTGCTGTGGCTAAGCTAAGTGCCAGAAGTCATGGCAAGGGCTTATGCAGAGGTAGAACAGAGAGAGCACACTATTCCTGCAGCAATTTGTAGCTGCTTGGACTGTACAAGCTAAGGTGGAGGAATTATGGCATGAAATGTCAGGGCATGGGACAAGGAACCAGCAGTGCAATTTGAGATACCTGTATATGTTCAAAATGTCAATTAACAGATTTCTGTTGCTCCACAGTTATATAATTTCTACCCATCCCTTGGATTTCTCTTTGGAGCTTCCAAGACTGTGCTACAAAATATCAATGAGCTGAACGCTTTTCTCCAGAAGCTCTTCCAAGAGCACAAAGAAGAGTTTAATGAAAATAACTTAACAGGTTTTGTCGATGCCTTTCTGATGAAGCAACAACAGGTACTTTAATGCTAAGTCTTGTTTTTTTTTGTGTGTTCTCAGTTCTGACTTATTATTAGGACTGATCATTTGTCAGGGCCTGGGGGTGAGTAAAAACAACTGCAGCGAGCAGAACACATCAAAACTCATACTCACAGTGAGCAGTACTGTACTCGCTTCATTGCTCTGCTGAAACTGCTGGTTAAGGGGATCCAATTGTCAGGATTGTCCCACGTGGTGAAGTAAGTTGCCACACAGCACACGCAAGGAGATCATCCCAAACCTTCCTGCAAGAACAGTATGGTGATAAGCTGCATCGCAGTAATTGAGTCCTTACAGACCCAGTATCTGGACTTGGGGACTGTATATACATTCAGGACAGGGCAAATTCTATACAGTGTACATCCTAATGCTAAAATACTAAACATTAGTTTCCCAGAGCATACGAAATCACGGAAAGCTAAAATGCAGATAAAAATGGTGGCAAAACAGTCATGTACTGGTATCTCTTGCTGTAGAACTTATGGCTATTACCTGTATGTTTTGAAGGAGTCAAAGAAACCCCACACTATGTTCCACAATGAAAGCTTGTTGTTTTCAACCCTGGACCTGTTTGCTGCTGGGACTGAGACCACTTCTACAACTGTGCGCTGGGGTCTTCTTCTGATGATGAAATACCCAGAAATTCAGAGTAAGGCTGAGAAGTCCTCTTGTACAATATTCTGTTGCATGCTTAAGGCTTTGGTTATGGAAGGGAGTGGAACTCATTCAGTATTGTTTAGAGTAATTATTTATGAGTGCTCTGAGGGAGATAACAACCTCTGACTTTACAAAGGGATTTTACTCAGATGGATTGCAATAAAACAGCCCAGGCAAGTGGGAGAGGCTAAGGGCCAGCCTACAGTCACAGGAAAGCTCCCCCAGCATTACTGTCCTGCAGGCTATTGGCTTACGTCACTAAAGGTCTCCTGGCTCCTCAGGATCTGATCCTGATCTGGCTTGTGTTGAACGCTACGGGGTAACAAAGGTATGCAATCAGAATCAGGCATGTAATGTCCTGTAGTGGCTCCATTCAAGTTCCCTTAGTTCAACAGCAAAGCTGAAAGAACCACAACATGCCCTGACTTACCTGCCCCACTTTTTGCTCTTCCTAAATGCCCCTCAAAGTTTTCCCTTTTCTTCATCTTGGCCAAACTGAAGACTATTCTAGTTGCAAGATAAGAGAAATATCAGCTTCTTACTCCTTTCCTTCCTCCAAGGAAAGATTCAGGAAGAAATGAACCATGTCATCGAACCTGGAGAGATGCCTAAGTTGGAGGACAGGAAAAAAATGCCTTACACGGATGCAGTGATACATGAAATCCAAAGATTTGCCAATATTGTCCCAATGGGTGTATCACGAGCAACACCTACCGATGTGAATTTCCGAGGTTATGTGATTCCTAAGGTGAGCTTTGGGGCCAGCAGCTTATGCTACACAGACTCCTTACAGTTTTGTTTAAAGCAGACAAGAAGAAGAATCTAAAGATGCCCTGATGCTTGGTTTAACCTATGAAGTAATCTTTTGCCTTGGATCCAGGACAGCTGTTATAAACATGCACTGGACTGTGGTCTGTGATAGCTGTTTGAATCCAGAATAACCAGAGACTGTAATTAAGTCACACTGGTTGGAATATCTTATGCAAAATGTGGAACCTCTCTCTACTTCAGTATATTTCTTGAAAGACCACTCTGAATCTGTAAGATAGAAATCTTTTGTGGTCCAAAAAGAGGGCAGCAACTACTGATAACAGGCAAAGCCACAGTGGGGCCAGGAAGCATCCTCTAGTTCTATTTGCCATGGCTCAGTCTTCTTCTTCTCATGAGAAAGAAAAAAGACAGCTCACTTCTGCTTCAAACAGCTACCGAGAATCTCTTTGATCCTTTTTAGGGTACAGAGGTTATTCCGCTGCTGACCTCCGCCCTGAACGATGAGCTGCACTGGAAAACCCCGGATCAGTTCAACCCTTCCCACTTCCTGGATGCTGATGGGAACTTCATTAGGAGAGAGGCATTCATTCCATTCTCTATAGGTGAGAGGAGTAATTTGTGCCTCACCTGGGGCTAGGCACAGTTCCCACTGACCCCGGGAAAGTATGGAAGTCAGGGACATAGAACACAGGATAAGGGATTTATGGTCATTTGTTCTGTCCACCATTTCTGTTAAGTAACCACCTCTTCCTTGAAAGATCTGGGAGACACCAATTTACCCCCAGTCACTGAGAGATCTCATGTACCTACAGGCTTCTGTGTGGTTTGAGACCAGGTCAGTAGCACCTCAAATATACATAGAGAAGGAAGGAAAAATCTCCTACCTCAGTAGCCTGCTCTTACAGACTGTGCACCCAGTTTAGAAGGTCTCAGATGTCAACACTAGCAGTTACGGTGCTTATCATTTACTTCTCTCCTGGTTGTTTTCAGGACGAAGGGCTTGTGTTGGAGAAGGACTGGCCAAAATGGAGCTGTTCCTCTTCTTCGCAGGCTTGCTCCGCAAATTTGTCTTCCAAGCCCCTCCAGGAGTGGACAAGTCAGATCTAGATCTCACTGCTGATGTCGGCTTCACCCTGAACCCCATGCCTCACCTGGTTTGTGCTGTGCCCTGTGAATGAATGATCAAACGACAGGCAGTTAGTGTAGTGAACACTTCGAGCTTGAAAGCAAACCTAGTTACAGGGAAAAAAAGCTGTCTATACCTGAGTTTTAGGGAAAGGGCACTGGGCACTGCTATTGTCTCTCCTTCATATGATTCCTTCCAAAAGCTTTTGTGGTGTCTGCATAATGTAAACCCTTCAGACACCCCTGAGTACTGCTCTCAGAAACAGCATGATCCGTTCCTGGAACAGCACATCAGACATGCAGTTTTCAGGGCTGTTTGAAAGAATGAAATGGTTTTGAGCATCCTCTGTAGATGTAACCCATCAGAGGCTCTTGGCTGAGAGCCTCCGCAGGGAATTTCTCAGCCCAAAGTCCATGCTATACAGCAGAGCTGATTATCAATGGCCCAGCTGGAGAGAACAGACACTTAATGGATCTGGAAATCTCCCCGGGATGGTTGTTGAGATTGGACTCAGACTGAGCTTCCATTGTGCAACGCAGCCTGCCTTATCTTTATCACAGCGTCCCAGACACTTGGGTGTAACATGGGCTGATGCCAAGGGCCAGGCATGGGACGGTTATCAGGAAACACCTAAGTGGTTTGGGAAGTGGGCTCATTCCACATCACACTAGGTGCTTTATACTGGAGAGCCTGTTTATGACGGGGCCAATCTAGCAGCTTGCTGTTTCTGCTAAGAATGGTATTTCTACCACTCCCTTGCCTCGTGCTGGCTCTGACACACGTCTGACCCCTTGCTGGGCCAGCTCAGACACCTAAATTGGCAGAAAACAAGCAGCCACAGAAAGTGAATAGTTTCTCAACCAGCACACCTAAGGCCAGACACAAGCCTGAGGCAGGGCGAGGGCTGTGCAGGGGCAGACGGGGAGCAGGACAGCCATGCTCCCATCGGAGGGCTGTCAGAGAGCCTCAGCCCTCCTCACCTGCACCTCAGGAGCTGTAGCTCCTCTCTGCATCCACGGAGAGAGAAAGGCTCCTTCAGCGGGTGGTTCAGCTGCCACGAGGTCTGAATCACTCCCTCTCCTCTGACTGCAGGGTGAAGCATCATCCCCTGGCTCCTGATTCAAACCTTGCAGTCTGATGCATCGGGTGTGGTGGGATGGATAGGGGCAAGACTGTTTTCCATCTGACTGAAAATTGGGCTTAAAATCTTTTGAAAACATTACCCTCTGTCTTCAGCTCTAGACAAGACACACATCCCCTGGCATTTCAAGCTGTCTTCCTCTCCAGACATTCCTTGTGCCAGGGATAGGCGGCCAGGTCTCCGGGCAGAGCAATGGACTCAGCCTGAAGCCTCAGCAGTGCTGAGCAAAAACCACTGCCATGGTCTTCCAGGAAGTTACCATGCTCAGTACTCAGCAAGATCAGGGCCATCACAACATGAACTGCAAGCAAAACTTTAGTGCTTGCAAAAAGTGCTAGGTAGGAACCAATGTCACAAAGAGCTGGTAAGGCTCATGCTCTGCCAGCACAGATCCTACATCACTGACAAAGTTAATAGCATTTTGTATGTAGTCACTGAAAATTGATGTTGTAAAACTGGTAATACTGTGAAACTGGAAGGAGAAGCAGGTTAGACCTCATTACCCAGTCTCTCATCTGTACCATGAACTTGTTGTATGGGGTCTCTAGAAAGCTGGTGACATCCCGGGGGCCGCAGCCTTCCCAGAGCAGCTGCTTGATGAGCACAGTTAATGATTTATCTCATGCAGCAGCCATTATGTGTAGGAACAACAAGCTGTACCTGCAGGGAGGGAAGGTGTGAAATCTGAGTGATGGTGCAGGTAAGAGAGGAGCTTCGTTTGTAAAACAGAGACAGGAAACCAGATGTGGGCTAGGGAGCGGTGAGTCACTGGCCATGCTTTTGTGTTGCTCTGGAAGCAGGAAAGGCAAGTTAGGATGAAAAGAAAAAAGGCAGAAACTGACAGTTACAGAGACTGAGGGGGTGGTTGTGGCAAGTCTATAACAGAATGGCACTGTCATCTAAACCTGACCCGTGCAGCAAATGGAAGGGAAAAAAGGAGGAACAGGCTATGAAGGGATGACAAAGCAGGTGCTCTTTGTTCAGCCAAGACACTGACTCTTCACAGTAGCTTTAGTTGACAGCTAAAGACAGCACTCTAATAGTTGCACTGTGCCTTGTACCACTACTGCACCGGTACCTGCACTGTACTTGTACTGGTGTTGCACTTGCATTGCACCTTGCAGCCAGCTCCAGCTTGCAGATACATCTCAAGTAGTCTGCTTAACAAGCTCTGTAACAAGAAAGCCTTTGCTGCTGTGCTTGCTTACACTCATTTTGCTGTTGCTTTATTTGCAGTCTAACTACTGCAAGCTTGACCTTAGCTCCTACTTAACAAATAAATATTTTGTTCTGTTGCTGTTGATTTATCTGGTGTTGCAGGATGAAGTAGATTTAGGGTCAAACTGATAAAGTTGGGCTGCAGCACCTTTAATACGCCCACGCTTGAGAGGTGAGTGCAGGGATCCCTGGGCAACACGCGGCCAGAACATGTTTAACAATGCAAAGGGTGAGCAATACTCCGAGCCACAGGCAGCTCATAGAAAATCAGGGAATTTCTAACTCTGTAAGGTCACAACAGAAAAGGTCTTTTCAATACGTTAACAATCATCCCCTTCAAAAGTATCCCCTATCAAAAACATATGCACAGTCCACATGTTGATGGAGGGTAACTACGTAAGAAGGGAGCAATTTTCAGAGCTCATTGTCAGGTGAATTAGAGAGTGAGTCGTCCCAGATTTCCAAAATGCTTAAGACGCCGTGCAAGGCTTTTTCTTGCATTGGTCTCAGGGAGACAGACAAGCAGTTGAGATGGTATTGTGTGAAGGGAAAACAATGACAGAGAAGGAAAACCCTTCACAAACACACTGCCTTGGAAGATGTGCTTGTTTGCCGTAACGAGGAGATGTAGAAGAGAGGCAGGAAGAGCAGGGCCACACAATGTCCCAGAAAGGACAAGCCATCTGCTTTCATTAGTCTTTTCTCATCCGCAGGTGCAAAATGGAAAATTAAAGTAAATTGCAATAAATTTAAGCTAGTAGAAGGAAATAGTTTTTTCTGCCTGTTACAACTTCAACACTGGAGAAGGGATGCAACTCCACATTCTTCAAGGTAAAAGCCAGATCAGAAAAAAAAACCTTTCTTGGCTGGGGAATACATTATCGTACGGTGCTCACTTGGAGCTCCCCCAGTGCCTGGCTGCTGTCTGAGGCAGGACACTGCTCTAGATGGCTCTCTGATGTGGCCTCTTCCGGTGAGTCCTGAAGCTCCTGCACTTGCTTAAAAGGAACTCATCGTGGTAAAAGCCAGCAAGGATTGTCTGAGCCTGCAGTCCTGGATGCACTGCTAGGAACAGGAAAAGTCTAGAGTGGGGCTGGCGGGGAGGGCACCGAGATCTTTGGGGATTTAAGTTAAATTAAGGGACGCAGGGCTGGTGCTTTCCTTGGCTTTACACACCATGGGCTGCCAAAATGTGATGGCTGCACGCGGGGGCGATGGGCAATGCTGATCAGTGCCTGTGCTTGTGTCCTCGCCAGCGTGCTCGGCTCACATGCGGTGGCGGGGGGCCGCAGGGACCAAGGACAACCCGGCTGCGAGCACCCCGAGGGGCCCAGCTGCCCCAGGAATGCACCCAGAGCACTGTCAGAGCCTGGCAGGTGCTTTGTGCTGGGCTCTGTGTGCTCAGGCAGGGCAGCACGTAGCCCAGACGCATTATTGAGACAGGAATTTCTTGTCATCGCAAGAGCTTGACTTACCTTTGTCATTTTAATGCATTGCACTCAGAGGTTGGTTTGAAAAAAAACACAACACACTCCCCCCCTGGCTTTTCAGAGATAATTTAAGGCTGTTTCTCTGAAAGGCCTTTTTATGATTTCGGTGGCTCCAAGGGCAAGGATGAAATACCACAAGCGCGGCAGCAACATGTAGCTCTTGCACTGCTGGGTGCTCTGCTCCAGCAAAGCCCTGCAGGAGCAGACACCGTGCCCAGGGCATGGAGCTTGTGCCACTGCCAGCTGTCATCGCGGTGCCCATGTCCTGCGCCCTGTGCCAGCCCCGATCCTGCTCACCCGCCTTTACACCCCCCCTACCTCTCTGCTCACTTGAGCAGGCAGGGTTGAGTCATCCCAGGCATGCTCTTCGGAAAACTGTTGCCTCCAGCCCATTTCTTGGAAACTAATAAAAAAAAAATCCCAGAAATGTTGCGACACACTTACAGCTTCTGCTTCTGGGCACCACCGCGCTGTGACTTCTCCGCACCGTGCGGCAGCTCCGGCAGGCACCGAAGCAGCCGTTTGCCTCAGGACCGTGCTAACACAGCTATGTCCCCCTCACGTCAGGCCACTTCCTTCCCTACCCTCTTTGCACTCACAAGTCTGAGGACACGCTTGCTGAATAACATTCTTTATACTATCTAACCTTTGGATAAATGCACCTTTAGCCTTGTGCTTCCTTACAACGTAAGAGATCTTTCTTCCCCGAACAAACTTATTCCGTTGACTATTTATTACCAGCATCCTCCTGAAGGCCACTGTGCAGCCAGACAGATCTCAATTTCCTCTGGAGGAGATTTTAACCTTTAGGAGGAATGCAAGCTCCAGGTGTTTTGTGCCTTTGACTTAAACTAATTCCGTTCTCCATCTTGCTCATGGTCTGGAGCTGCCAGGGTAGCCACCCTCATTAACTTCGTTTCCTTCCCTCTCCCCCTTAGAAGCTGCTCTCTCGAAATGAGGAATCCCCCCCCCCAAAGTTTCAGATCTAATTTTGCCTTTCCATTTAATGTATGCTGAATCCACTCCTGATCATTTGATCCAAGCTAATTTTCCGTGGCTAGCTATTACATGTCTTTCACTTCAGACACGAAGTCTGCAATCACATCCCTTCTGGGCACCTCAGAGCCTACTTTATGAAGAAGTTTATGGGCTACAACACCGAGGCATACAAGGGCTTTACCATCATCAACAACCTTTGATCTCTACTTGACATTGACAAAGTTAAAGCCTCCCTTAATTACACTATTTCTTTCTCTAGCAGCCCAGAGATCTCAAACCCTATCCAAACCCAAATTTGGAGGTTTCTAACAGGACTCAAAGAACCTTTTTATTTCCCTGTGTCAGCAGAGTGTTCGGAGGGTCATAGTACTGCTAGTAAAGGACTTTGAGGTCTCGGGGAGGAGGAGGCTATAGAGGAATGCCAAGCACCTTTTCCCATGTATATGTTCTTGCACACACATGCATAGGTTTGTAATTTGAAACTCTCTTTACTTCTGGACAGGCTTTGCAAACTGCTTAGACCACATTCTCTGAGGTGTTTAAAGAGGGTGGAGTAAGCAGTATTTATTTAGGTACTCTACAAACCTTAATAAGAATCGAGTGCTTGTAGCAATCGCAGAGAACAAACAGAAAGCCAGCTGGCAGAAACTGAACAGTGCCACTGCATTTTTATTGCTTCTAACACCAAAAAAAAAAATTATTACAAAAAAATGTCTTTTTTAATTTCTTTTATCTCTGATCCTGTATTAGTTTGTCTGCTCTGTGCAGCAGTATTATTAGCTGTAATCTATTTTACAACCGGCTCTAAAAATTCATCTTTTAAATTGCCTCCTGGTCCAACTCCTCTTCCGATCATTGGTAACCTGCATTTGGTGGATATTAGAAGGCAAGATAAATCTCTAATGAAGGTAGGACAAAAAAACCCCAAACTCAGACCCTTGTGCATTTTAAACCTGCCTGGGCTATATCCGTGCGATTTTTTTGTCTTTTTAAATTTGAACTAAACTGTAAAGGTTTGAAAATTGCTATATAATATTTTCTCTGATCTTCTTCGAGCCAATGTCTGTGTTGATGCAATGTCATTTGTGAGCGATCAACCATTAAAAAAAGACCTCTGGGTAATATGTGATTTCTTCATGTAATTGTGATGATGTACACGAAGTATATAATGCTTGTGGGATTTTAAATATTAATTTGACAGCTCTGATGCCCAGAAAACTTGTATAGCATTAGGAAAGAACTAGCATGAAATGAATCTGCTTCCTTATCCCGCGCCCTAGAGAAGCGGTGGGGAAATTTCACGATGCAGTGACCCCAGCACTGCTTCAGAGGGTGCCAAATCCAGACACCCTGTTGCAAAATCAACTTCCCTCTGGCTGAGTTGGATTTGCATTAAAATCTAGATAGCAGTACAATAGTGGGATGGAAAGTTTGAGCAGCCTGGAAGCTCTTCCATTAGCTTGCAATTAAAACGACTTACTTTGCTCACGCTGGTAAACCGCTCGTTGGCATCAGGTGAGGCTGGCACGGCCAGGGGGTTGCTGAGTGCTCCCTCCTTGCCCTGGCAGACGGCACCAAGGGATCGACCTGCTGGGGACACGGAGAGAATGAGCAAACAGCAGCGGCGGTGCCCAGGCTCCCTAACACCCTTGCCACACAAATGCTGGCGGCTCTCGGGGAGGATTTGTGGTGCTGGGGGGTGAGGCTGCAGCCCCTTGCTTATAGGCAACGGCAGGGTTGGGGGCAGTTTACCCAGGGGGGCTGGGCAGATGTTTGCCTCTGAACTGTGTTTTTGAATTACCTCTGCATGCTCTCATCACCCACAAGGCTGTATTTGATATCACCTATGTTTGCCTTTAATTTGGGATGAATCCAGAGAGGTTATCCCTGCTTCTCACCCCATAGATAACAAAAAAAAAAAAAGGTGACTGCATTGAGCAACATGCACCAGCATCTGCAGGCTGGGCACTCCGACAGGAGTGCTGCAGGCAGGCGGGGATGCACCCTTCTCCTCGGCAAAAGCTGCCGCTGCAGCAGCAGGGGCTGGGGCTGCACACACACAGCGTGTGCCTGCCTGGGAGGCAGAGCGGGGCTGCCGCTGCCCTTCTCTGCTGTCCCCAGGGGCTGCCAGGGAGCACGGTGCAGCTGCAGCAGCGGTGTTCAGCCTCATGGGAAGGCTGCTAGTGCAGCGATGTGGAGATACCCAGGGAAAAAAGAGGTGCTGAGGACACAGCAGGCACGTAGCACCAGGCACACATGCAATGGTCCTCACCGGGTGCACATTTCCCCACCTGCCTGCTGCTACACTCTGCAAAGAGCCTGTCTGTGCTGTGGAAAAGCTGAGTCCTTTTCGGTGCAAAACGAGCATCGCTGTGTGTACAAGCACAGGGAAAGCCAGCAGTTTGGGCAGCCTCCTGCTCCTGACGCAGGTTTCCCTGCTGTGCCCAGCTAAGCTAGAGGTACCAAAGCCAGGTCCGAGCACAGGGGCACAGGATTGCAATTCGTGAGTCAAACCTGTCTCCTGATCTAGCAGCAGGGATGCGGGAGTGCTTTGGTACAAGATGAGTGTCATGAGTAAGAGCTTTCCCGAGTGACAGTGTCATTATTTGCACTGAACTGCCTGCTCCATTTTTGTCTTTCTCTGGTTTGTCAACTTGTGCTGCCATTTGAGGTCTGCTCTTTAGGTGCTTGGTTTTTGTTTTTCACGTTTTGACTTTCCCCTTAACATAGAAACCAGATTAGCAATGCCCTGACTGGGGGCGGGGGCTGCCGTGGGGCAATAAACCCCAACACCCAGACTGGCATCCATGCAAACACCTGGTGCTTGACCACGACAAGCTTCGGCTGATGGATGCTACTCTGCAGGGGTTGTTTCTCCACCAGACATAGCAAGTCCTTTCTGAAAGAAAGGGGCATTTTCCTTCTTCGCTGACTGTCACAGCTTGCCTCTCTTTCAGCTTGCGGAAGAATATGGCCCGGTCTTCACCCTCCATTTTGGCTTCCAGAAAGTTGTGGTCCTGACTGGGTACGAAGTTGTGCGGGAGGCGCTTGTGAACTACACAGAGGAGTTTGTAGACAGACCATCCATCCCAATATTTGACCAAATTCAGAACGGAAACGGTACTAGAGAAATGAGGGGGGGCGGGCGGGAGGGATGGTACCGTCGCTCAGTGCTTCCCTACAGCCAGGCTTTTAAAAATCCCCCTTGGACCCTCCCAAAGCCAAGCCGATGGAAAAGGTTTGGTTTTTCTCACTTTCATGCATGCCTCCTTTTCACTGCCATTGTTTTTGGCAGTGCACCTGCAGACTGATCCCTATCCTAAGCATCAGAGGCCAAGGTGTGGGATTTTTAAAGGTGCAATGGTAATTCTGGGGTAATTTCCATAAATGCCCGTGAGAGCAGCTTGCTGCCACCACCATGTTTACAAAACTCCCTGGCGGGGTCATGGGTTTTTGGACTGGCTGGCTGGGCTGTTTGGAACTGAAGGGTTTGTCCTGTTCACCTGGTGCTAGGTACCTCAATTTTGGATGCAATTATTCCCCAGCATCTTGTCTCCACCAAGGCTGGAATGTGAAATGTATTCAGCAGTGGGCTGAGTCTGGAAATTCTTCCCACAAACATCCCATAGTTTTTCCAAGGTGGCTCTTCATCCCTGACTAGTTCAGAGGACATCTTGCCCTGTTCTTCCACCCTCTGCTTCGGCTGGGGCTTTAGCTGTGAGCAGCCAAAAGGCAGCTTTATATGCTGGTCACAGGCTGGAGCTGGGATTACAATTAGAAATTAAATTACCCAGCCATAATATCAAGAGATGAATTTATCGCTACATAAGGAAAAGGAATCGATGGGGAGAAAAGCATCGTTCAGAGCTAATTTACATATAAAATATCCCTTTGGGAAACTGTCAGTATTGCACTATAAGTCCTTTCACACTTACCTTCCTAACCCAAGTTGGAGCTGCTCAGAGGTGACCCGAAGCTGTAAATTCACAGGGGCTGTTAAGTAGCAAGGGTCACAAATTCTCCAATGAAACATTTTTTCTCTCCAGCAAATGTCAATTTGTTGACTCTGAAGCTGTTTGCAGAAAATGAGTGGTCCAGATGAAATTGCCTAAATTAAAGAAAAATCAAGTTTAGAAATTTGCTTTGACATTTTTAAATTGAGAAGTTTTGCTTTCCAAATTAAAGCTACCCTGCTTTAAAATTGTGTTTGTTCTAAAAAAGGCAAATACATGTAAAAACCTTGCAGCCAAGATGTGAAATACTATTATCCAGCTTTTTTAATTGACACTGTCTGAGACAGTCTCCATACTACTAACACCATTTTTTTCTTTCGCTATCTCCAACCCTCTGATGGGATGAAATACGCATCCCTGCTCGTGGTGGCTGTGATCATCAAGGCACGAGCTCAGTTACAGCCACAAAATGATAGTATTTTTACCACTGCTGAAAATACATTGGGAATGTATTTTCACTGTTATTGGGAATCTCAAAAAACAGTTCAGCACTGACTAGGGTTGAGGAGACTGAATTATCCCATCCCACAGAGATAAAAGATCTTTATGATTGGAATAGAACAAAGGGAGAAGCTTCAAAGATACAAGGCTGTTGCTTGAGGCCCTGGACTTGCAACCAAACAGGGTCAGAATGGTTGCACGATTGACTAAGTCCAACCTCTCTCCCCAGCCCTACAGCCAAGCAGTGGTGGTCTGAAAGCCCTACCTGCTTATCTTGCAGCTGGGGCAGGCTGGGCTGGGTGGGAGCTGGTTTTTCACGAACTACAGGCTCGGTGAGACTGGGAAGACTGAGCTGAGAGGATACAGGGATGGGGCACAGAGAAACGGGAGATCCTTATTCCCCAAACCCATCAGAAACTGGGCAGCAGAAACACTTGTGGAAATCCCTCTTCGTCCAGTCCTGTATCTTGTTTTGTGTGGTGGGGCTCCTCCGTGCACGGTCCCAGCGGTGATGTCTCATGCCCCCCCAGGTGTGTTCTTCTCCATCGGGGAGCTGTGGAGAACAACGCGGAGATTCACCGTGTCCAGCATGCGCAACCTCGGCATGGGCAAACAAATGATGGAAGGGAAAGTCTTCGAGGAGCTTCACTTCCTTATCGAGATGATCAAATCCTTCAAAGGTGAGCTAGGGACCATCACGGTGTTCCACAGCATCATTCATGTCACTGCTGCTGCTGCTACAACATCACACCAACATTTCCATCCTCCTCCCATTGCAGGGGAACCTTTCAGCCTGAGGTCCTTCAACATCGCTCCGATCAACATCACCTTCCTCATGCTCTTTGGGGACAGGTTTGACTACAAGGACCCAACATTTCTCACTCTCTTAAGGCTCATAGATGAAGTTATGATTCTTCTGGGATCTCCATATTTGAATGTAAGTAACCTGTCCCACAGGTTAACGTTTTTTTCCACTGGCACATTGCAGCGAGCCACACAGATCACAGGACACAGGTCAGCAGTTTCCGAATGTTCAGAACCTGCTGTTACACCTCAGATGTTCTCCACATAATACCTTGGTCACCACAGGTGTGCAGCCAGATTTCCCTGTGATATTCTGCTTTTGCACCATCCTGCATATCTGTGTAGAGCTAAAATGAGAACTGAGCTATGGTCATTTTAGCACCACAGGTATTTTTTGTCTCCTTCATCACAATCGCAATGTCTAGGCCTTCTTTGCCTTTGCTGTGTTTTCTAAAAAGACACATTCAGTGTTGATGTCCAGGTGAGGGAGACTTCACAGACTGCATTAAAAATGCTTTCTTAGAGAGTACCAGGAAAACTCTGCATATCTTCAAACTATCATAGCCAATCATTCGTAGCTGATGTTGAAAAAAACTAAGCAGCCACATAAACTGCCTGGCTGCCTGGCATGCTGGAGCCCCAGCTCTGCTGAGAGGGTGACCAGTCTGTTACTGGTGGAGTGGCTGTTCCCACAGAACAGTGCAGATGCTTATAATTAGGTAGTACTGAATAAAGGCTCATAGGTTGCAAAGCCCACCCTCACGAAAATGTGCCCAGGAGCCCTCTGGGAGGTCCCCGGGATGCTAAAACTGTACTGCTAAAAGACAAAACTCACCTGATCTATCATGTCCTAGGAAGAAGCTATTTCAGCACATTGAACACACTACAGACCTAATGCTTCTCTTTTTTAATTCCTCGTTAGTATTTCAATTTCTACCCGTTCCTTGGATTTCTCTTCAAAACCCATAAGATTTTGCTTGAGAAAATAGAAGACGTGCGCGCCATTATAAGGCAATACATGAAGGCAAGCAGGGAAGATATCAATGAGAACAGTGTGAGGAGCTACACTGATGCACTGATATTCAAGCAACACGAGGTATTTCACTGCTTAGCTCTGTTGGCTGTTTGCAGCATCTCGTTTGGATTTTCTAGGTCAAACAGTTGCTGAGTCTTGATTTCAGTCATCTCATGTAAACCTATGGAAGGTAACTCTGTTATTCTTGTGGCATTGAAATCGGATTCCTGTCTCGTACAGTTGGTGTAATTTACTGCAGGGATTTTTCTACCAAAATGAAGAAGTGAAAGTCACTCTCTCAGTCCAGTCCTGAAATAGCAGCACTAATAACGTGAGATGAACTCTTTGTTCGTAGTAGAAAATGCATGAATTCACATGAAAGCTGACTCTGCCTTTCTTTTTATGACAACAGATCAATTAATCATTGATACAGTTGCTCCAAGATGAATGATACACTTAAAGCACTTGAGTGATAAATTGTCAGTACGTTTGCTAGCCCTGCCCTGCACCTCACTTTAGCAGAGACTCTGCAATTTCACACATCAGTTGATTTCATTCCATACAAAATATTTGGGCTCTGAGTTTTTTCTTCTTTCCCACTGGAGCTGGGCCAACGTGAGGCATTAGCTCTTCCACACACCTATATGGAGGAAGGTTCACTGCAGTCCTAAAGCCCAGGAGAAGCACTCTGAAATGTCATTTTGAACACTGGTGGGGATTCGGTCTTGCTGCTCCCTTCCTGGGCAGGAGGAGTCTGGGATTAGCTGAATCTCCCTCCGTACAGGGGAGAGACTGGGATCTTTCCAAACCTGTAAGGCTGACACTATCAACAGCATCTGGCCCTGGGCCCCAGGCTGCTTCTGGGTGGGGACGAATGCCAAACCAACACTCCACTCCAAACCTCCCGCCTTTGGTGCTGTTTGCTGTGTGTGCAAGATGAGGCCATCCATCACCCAGCTCACAAACACAGGATCGTGCCCAGCAGTTTTGTGGGTTATGCGGTATTTCCCAAACCCGCTGAATGCTAACACTTACTATTTTAAGAGCTTTCTTACCACGCACTATGCTTGTGTCTCTCAAGGAGAAAAACAAGAAAGACAGCATCTTCCACGATGAAAACTTAATAGCATCCATACTGGACCTGGTCATGGCAGGAACAGAGACCACAGCCACGACACTCCAGTGGGCCATCCTACTGATGATGAAGTACCCGGAGATTCAGAGTGAGCTCCTTTCACCTACTCTTCTCCTGTGGTATGGCTGACATGGGAGGGAGAGGCCTCCCACCTCTTTAATTTATGAATTCCCGATGTAATTAGATGCTGAATGAAGCAACAACAAAAGAGTCCCCGTGCCTTGCTGGGAGAAAGAGTGGAGACGAAAGCATGATGCTGGAAGATCAGCCCATGCATGTGCCTGAGCTAGAGACAGAGCTGGGGAAATCTGGGATGGTGTTTTAAGAATCCTCTCCCTCCAGACCCTGGAAAAGTATATTTTTACCAAAACTGAATCTGAAGGTATTGGGTTCCTTGTGGGACACATCCCCTTTCTTTGTTCCTTCCAGAAAAGGTGCAAGAGGAGATTGGAAGAACCATCAAAGTTGGAACATGGGCCACGTACGAGGACCGGAAGAACATGCCCTTTACCAACGCGGTGTTACACGAAGTGCAGAGGTTTATCACCCTCCTGCCCCACGTTCCCCGCTGCACTGCTGTTGACACCCACTTCAGGGGCTACTTCCTACCCAAGGTAGGTAACTGCTCCAACCCATTTTTGGGTTGCTCCTCCTCATTTCTGCTGGTAGCACTAGAGACCAGCTTCTTTACAGGGAGCTACAGGACAGGAGCCCAAAGTAAGTATCCAAAATTACCCACAGAAGGGTTTCTTTCTCTCCAGTGACTACGCTGAGTCCATGGAGAACAGTACTGTAGGACTCGATTCAGGCCCTCTCATGCTCAGCACTTCCTCACTCCAAGAGTGACCCTGGTTTACCTCTTTGATGCTATCTGCACAGTGAAGCATCTGCCAGGGAATTTACAGGATCTGCCTGAGGTTTTCACTGCACCACGTGGCATTTGGCTTCGATCCTTGGCACTGCTGGGAAAATCTCACTGACATCTCTCTCTGTTGACTGATGGGATAAAACCTTCAGGGTCAAATCTCCTGGGACAACAACGTCTGTGTCACAAAATAAAGCAAAACAGAGGAACAAATCCATCACTCCTGCCCTACTAAGAATTTTACTGACAAAGCTACTTTCATGTATTTTCTTCCAGGGTATAATCGTAATCCCATCACTCACCTCTGTGCTGCTGGACAAGACGCAGTGGGAGACACCACACCAGTTCAACCCCAACCACTTCCTCGATGCTGAAGGGAATTTTGTGAAGAGGGAGGCTTTCCTGCCCTTCTCCACAGGTGACTAAAGCCCTGACTTGCAGAGATGAGGCTACAGGAGGATCATTTCATTGCAGTGCGCACTAATGGGGTCTTCTCAGCCAAGTGGTGCCTTTTTGGGGCTGCCAAGGATTCCAGCAAGACCATTTCTTTTAGAGGAAGAAGCCACCCTGTGGTTAGGGGGGTTATTGGGCACTTGGCATCCTGGGTTCTGTTCCTGACACTACCTTTGTCTGCCATTTTGGTCATCTCAAAATTTTTTATTTTTTTTTTAAATTTCACCTGTAATATACAATGAACATTCTCTCCCTGGCAGCTCATAAACCCAGCCCCCTTCGGACTCAAACTGAGCTAATGGCTGGAACAGTTGTTAGGTATCAGAAACTCTCCCCTGAGCCTTCCTAAAAGAAGAAATATCACTTAGTGCCTTCCTGACAGCCATAAATGCTTCCAAAGGCTGCTAATTTCCAGAAATGCCTGCCTCCCAGCCTGTGCTCTCCACGACTACAGCCGTGTGCATTACAAGAGGGCACAGCTGGATGGAGCAGTCTTGCTGGGATTTTAACAAATCTCAACACTGCAGGAGCCCATAAGTACTACAAAGGGAGACTTCCTGTAAAATCCTACAAATCCTCCTGTGTAACCTTACACTTCCCAGCTGTTCCTCTGCAACGATGGCTTGAAGGTGTTCCAGAACGCGCTACAACACCAGACCCTTCTGACATTAGGAAGCCAGTTCTTGCTGACCACCAAGTGCTTCACCCCTACAGGGACCATCACGCAAGGGCTGGGAATCTAGCACAAAGTGGGAGTAGGAAAGCAGAAACACAATCCTTTATTAAAGTGAGAAGTGAGTTTTTGACCATTCCACTTTGGGAAGAGGTGGCATTTTTCTATCAGGCTGCTTTTCAAGAGAAAGGGACTGGATAAAGATGCTGAGGGGGTTGGAAGACTCTTAAGTCCATGCATGTGATTTGGTGAAGGAAAGGATCTACTCCTTATCTAACACAAAAATTGCGACCCTAATCCACAGCCTTGCTGTGCTAAGCACCCTTATACACAGAACAGGAGCCTGTCTTTGCTCCACATATCTGAACAGGCAGTCTTGCAGGGAGGGGAACAGGGCAAAGGGAAGGGAAGGGATTTGCTTGGTCTCTTTGCATGTAAGTGACAGGCAGGATAACAATTCATTTCCTAATGAGGCAAGAGATCTTCCATTCATTAGACAAGATAACCTCCGAAGTAAGGAGAGGAGAGGGTACATCATAAATACAAAATAACCCTGCAGCTTGCCACATGGCTTCCACTTGGTGCCAGTGTGAGGGGTCAGCTACGTTTAGCAACTTGGGCTGCTCTGCTCCGAAATGCTCTGAAGCCACCTCAGAGGTTTCACTCCTGTTTCCATTATGTTTCCTGTTTCTAACTTGGTATTTCCATCAAGTAAACCCACTGCTTTCCTCTGCAGGGCGAAGGAACTGCATCGGAGAAAGCCTGGCCAAGATGGAGCTGTTTGTCTTCTTTGTAGGATTGCTGCAGACATTTACTTTCCAACCCCAGCCAGGAGTTTCAGAGTCTGACTTGGACCTCACTGTCCCCCAAACAACGTTCACGTTAAGGCCTCGGCCGCAGGCAACCTGTGCTATCCTACGTGAATAAACACTGCCTCACTGAAGAGCCCCCCAGGCAAGTGGGGAAGCTGCTAAGGCCCAACTTAGCTAGGCTAGGACTCGCCACCCCCATCCTGACACATCACACTCGTATTTCCTTCTCGCTGTCTCCAACCACTCCCACTCCACTGCCCTCCATCTCTACATCTGCCCCACAGGTCACTGACCCGCTCGTTGGTCCCGAGCTGTGAGGGGGTGCAGACGATCGATGTCAAACCGTGATTCTGGTTCACCAACACACACTTCTCCAGAGAGGGCGGCTGTGCCTGGAGCAGCTGGAAGGACCACGGAGGATGTCTGGTGACATGCATGCAGTCCATGAGATGTAGGTGTGACACCCAGGCTCCCACAGCAAAGCAGCGAGGCTTGATAACGTTGCAGAAATCTGCCCCAAATCCCTAGGAAAGACACACTGACACTCACAGGGAGTCCCAGAAATATGCCGTGGGTCACACAGTTGAACCATCTGTAGGAACCTCCTGGACCAAGCTCTCCAACCATCCATAGCTTCTAGGCAAATAATATCGGGCTAGGCAGCCAGATCAAACACAGAGTGAAAATTAACAGACCAGTTCACGTGATTTGGGGATGAAGTTCTTTATGCCTTGGAACAGAGTCCTGAAAGACACCTCAAACTCTGCGAACCTGTTTAGAGAGCCAAGTGCTGCTACCACCAAGTTCAATACTGCTTCACAGCCTGAAAGAAAGAAGACCTACATTTCTGACAACGGTTAATATTTGTACCAGCAACTGATCATAAAAGGCTAATGATACAGGAAAATAAACGAGACCAATTTCTAGTTTTATGACTCTCTGTTTTTCCTGACCGTGTTGAATAGGAGCAAATGCTTTCCCTCTCTCAGGACCTCCTGGGGAATCAATCTGGTATTTGGGACACTTTGGCCATTGAAACTGATCGTGTAAATAGAGTCTAATTTCATGGTGCCTACATTGCATACACGTACTCAAGGAGACTTGGGACCAGGGATTAGAAGAGACCTGGTTTGGGTTATTTTCCTTTGCTCTGTAGCTTTATCTGGCTGTTGACCCTACCTGTAGCACTCTCGTCTTCCATCACACTCTGCAATCCTACTCCAGTTGATGTATAGCTCAGCCAATTTTCCATCCACATAACCACCTGTGAATTGCTACTTTTCCATATGCATTATCTATCATGTACTTTATCACACTGTTTGTCTCCCCCTTCATGGGAACGCAATAAAGTTTTAATTTTCCCATGTCTTCATTATATCTGATGTGCCTGCCACCCAACTTTGTGCTGCACAGAACATGAAGGTTAATCCTGAGCCCAAGAGTGACAATGAATATTGTCAGTTCAACTCATATCTTGGGGGTGAGAGGTTCTGCATGCCCTGGTCCTACTAACAAAGTGCTCAGTAGGAGACCCTCCATATCTGCAGAGTGGTTTCTCCAAGGCAAAGAGCTTTCCCTTTGAGCTCAGCTATGGCTACTGGTCAGTCCTGAGGATAGCCTTTGTTTTTTCCTTCTTTTTCCTTGCCTAACCTTCACATCTTGCTTGCAGGGGCAGAATGAAAGGTTCCCACCACACCTTCACTATGCTAGTGCTGTCCCTCTGCGTAGCGCCTTGGACCTTGAGTCTCTCACCTCAGCTCTGGCCCTCCCAAAGCATCACTTGCAGACGCTGTTTCTCTTGGGGAGTGGTGGCAACAGGATGGGGTCTTCTTCAGGGGGGAGACAGGTAAAGCAACTGAGCAACAAGCTACACATCAACTCAATGAAGGTAGTGAAGCCAAATAGACTTTTGCCTTTGGCTTCTGAGAGGCCAGGCCTGTTCCTGCTCTAGCCCCCTTCAAAAGTAATATAAACTCAGAAGAGAGATGCGGCAACCACCTAGTGCTTGGGGGAGAAAACTGGGCTGGGTTCAAATCTGCATTAACTCACTGGTGGAACCTCAGAGCTGACCCCTTGTCACTGGCTTTGGGTGTCCTGGCTTGGAAGGAGAGAGGTGGATCCCTTCCCAAAAGCACAGCAGCCTCCAGCGCCTGCTCTTCTCAGACATCACCTTCCCTGCTGGCTTTCTCTGTCAGGCAGAGCAGCAGAATTTGTAATATTCATGCCTCAAAGAGAGCCACTAGGTGCAAACATCCAAGGGAAACAGGTTCCCTCGACTCCTTCATAAGTGTATCTTACTTGTACCTGTATTAGCAGACAGATGGAAGTGATCGCTTGCTCTCCAGCACACTAAACTAGATAGCTGAATATATCTCCACAGAAGAAAGTGCTGTCTCTCATTTATTTCTTCACCCAAATGATGGCAGAACACTGATTATGACTCAGCTACAGATTTATCTAGCAGAAAACATTGGCTCCCGGGGCTCATAAGTGGGTGGAAATACCATTTCCACATTCCTTAGTGGCCCTGAGGGTCTTCCTGCTGGCTGCAAGACATGTTTGTGCCTTGCAACACACCATCCCGAACTGAAGGCAAACATCTTGGGGCAGGACAGGTAGCTGGGTATTGAAAATTAGATATGAACAACTCCACCTCACCCCGTGTCTGTGGCTCATGGCACATGCAGCAGGCTGGGCAGCGTGCCCCACATCCCTGCCTGCAATCACTGCCCACATACCTGCCTGCTGCTTGATGCTGGGACCAGGGGCTCCTGCTCTCGAAGGGGAAATGATCAGGTGTCAGGATTGCAGCAACTGTACAGATTTGTAAAATGAGGACCGCCTTCTATTTGCAGCCCCTTTATGCACTGGCCAGAGCAATAACCGCTGTGCAGAATATCATTTCTGTTTTCCTTTTGCCACGAGATGGCACCACGATTCCTCCAAGTCCCAGACAGCCCAGCCCTGCACTCCTTAATGGGCTAAAACGCTCTGCCAGCTACAAAACAGTGCTCTCTAAAGGGGGCAGAGCTAAGTTGTGAGGCTTTATGCATCCCTAGTCCAACTGTGTTCACCTGTGAGCAAGGCTGGGAGCAAAGATATACGCACTATTTATTTACTGTTATCCTGGGAGAATCAGATGGTTCACAGGGGATAGGAGTCTTCTTCTCATCCTACAGCAGACAAGGATCCCTCCCAGGGGTTAACCTGCTCAAACACTTTGTGGGACAATGACTCAATGGACCTCCCTCCAGTACTATCAAATCCTTCTGGCTTCCACTCAGCATTTCAGACCAAGGAAGAAGCGAGCTGCTGTAAATGAGAGTCCGATTGTCTTCGGTGATGAAGGGGTGGGATGAGGTCCCTCAGAGCACAGGGAACCTAAGAAGTGCAGGGTTTGCATCTGGTATTCAAACCCAGAAGAATGGAAAGTGTTGGAAGAACATGCCTCAGACAAGTGCAAGTATCGAGGACTAATTTATCACATGTACAGCAAGGAATAGGAAAACAGCAGGGATTCAAGGATGAGACAACACTGGTATCTAATGTTGCACTCCAGATGAAGAAATAACCCACAGTTGAGAAGCATTCTCTCTCAGAAGCTCAGAACAAGGATAACTTTCTTACATTGTGTATTTAATGTGTAAAGTAGTGACAGTTCTGTCATTTCCAGCCATGTATCTGGCTGGTATTTTTCCAGGTAACCTTACCCACCAGCTCTCCTCTGCTTCTTAGAAAAAATATTTGTTCAATAAACATTTTAAGCATTAAGCCAGTACTTGAAAGGCTCTGAGTAAGAAGACACTACTTGTATCTACTGCACAGGGATCTGGTTTCTCCTTTGTGCATCTCTTGGGCTCTGCACAAAACAATTACAAGGATTTTCCTCAGCTCCGAGCCTTGGGCTTATGGGCGTAGCACAGCGCAGGCACACTGTGGATGGGGTCTCATGGTGAATCCAGCCTCTGCAGTTGTGTCCAGCTCTGATTCTTTGACCCCAGGTGGAGGCTTAAAAGTAAATTTCTGGATCAAGCCAGTGAAGAAGATGAAGAGCTCCACCGTGGCAAGGCTTTCTCCAATGCAGTTTCTCCGCCCTGCAATGCCAAAAGCATCGTTGTCTGTAGAGTGGTGGCTCCCCAGACAACTCTTCCCTCCTGCTTGGTAGCAACAGTGTGAGGGACAGAACAGGCTGTAGGAATGCAAAACAGCATGGGGAGATATTCAGCAGCCACCACCACTGGTCTCCTACATCTATTTGAACATGGCTGTTTCCCTCTGAGCCTGCAAGAAATTGATTTGGGATAACCTAGAAACCGTCCTTCCCAAGGGAGAGGGAAGGTAGAACTCTTGCTTGAAGGTGTTGAGTCTTCTGTAGTTCCCAGTGGTGTCTTTGAACCGAAGGGCACAGTGTGCCTCCCAGTGTGAGGGACTGTTTGCAACTCATTGAGACACAGAGCAGATATTTCTACACCATTCCCACCAGTGATATCAGTGCTGTTCCTAACAGAGGCACTTTGTTAGAGGCAATCCTGACTCTTGACTGTTGTATGCTGTGGAGCACTGGGTGCTCAGAGCCCTGTGCAAGACCACACGTTTGTTACCTGTGGAGAAGGGCAGGAATGCTTTCTTCTTTACGAAGTTACCTTCTGAATCAAGGAAATGGTTTGGGTTGAATTCATCTGGCGTCTCCCACTGTGTTTTATCCAGCAGCACAGAGGTGAGCAGAGGAATCACTGTAGTTCCCTGCAGCACAATCACGTTCTGCTTAAGGGCTTTGCCCATCCAGCCACGTAACCACACCTCCCCCTTTGCGCTCTCTGCAAGCAAAATTCCAAAGAACTAGTTTCTACATTTGTGCATGACCAGACGATACGAGTTAGTGGAGATACCCTGTTCACTGGAATTACTGAGTAGTATATGATTAAGTAACAGTGGTTGTGTGCTGTTACTGAACAATGTTAGCCAGGCTTCCTTCCTGGCCAGATGACCTCTGCTTGCCTCAATTAGGCGACATGACAATGCCACCATACTCCAAAGGCAGCACTGCTTTATAGGGCACGAATGACAATGGAAAGAGTTAAGAGAATAGGGAATGGACTCGAGATTATCAAGACCAAATGAGAAAACAAACGGAGTAATGGAAAATGGGAAGTTGCATGCATAACCCTGAAGTCACACTTCCATCAGTTCGGATGCTGAGGAGATGGAGGATTAGGAAACTGTCTCTCCCCCACTGAAAGCCCTGTGCCACAAGCTCCCCTCCTTCTTGTGACATTTTGCCCTGTGGGTCACTGGTGTGGTGCATGTGAACCACCCTGCTCTTCGTCAGGAGAGCAGCAAGTACCTTGGGTATGAAGTAGCCTTTAAAATGTGTGTCAGTGGAGGTGCACCGGGGAACGTGTGGCAGGAGGGTGACAAATCTCTGCACTTCGTGAATGACCGCGGTGGCGAAGGGCATTTTTTTCCGGTCCTCAAAGGTAGGCAAGCAGCCAGGGCCAAGGACTCGCTCAATCTCTGCGTGCACCTTTTCTGCAGGGCAAAGGGAAGGCATGAAGTGAGTTTCCCTCAGTGGTAAAGCACCTTCCAAATCCCAGCCCACACTGACTGTTGACTGAACTACCCCAGGGTGATGAGAGATGCAGGGCAGGAAGTTTTCCAGCCCCTGGGAGCAGATATGAGAACAAACCCTCAGAGCCTTTGGTCCTGAATGGCAGCATGCAAAGCTTGGACAGAGGTGGACAGGTTTCAGGTACTCAGATTTGGGATGCTCTAGCACACATGGGCAGCTATAACACTTTTACAGGTGAGCAGCATTTATGAAGTCACTGCAGAGTACTTTAATACCCTAGGTAAGAAAAGCAAAACCATAAAGGTGTCTTACTTTGAATCTCAGGGTACTTCATCATTAGCAGAACAGCCCATTGCAATGTTGTGGATGTTGTTTCAGTGCCAGCCATGAGCAGGTCAAGTGCAGAGGCCAACACATTTTCATCATGAAAGGGAGTATCTTTATTTTTCTCCTGTAGCACAAAAAAAAAAGAAAAAGTCACTGCTGTTAGCATGGAAAGACAGAACTAGGATGGTGCTCTCAAATCCAGAGTCATATGATCACAGGATGTGGAAGATAGCTGGGAACCACCTCCAGGTGGTTGAGAACAACTCATGTTCTAGTCCTGAATTTGCTGATTCCCAGTCCTGTCACTAGAACTAGTCAGGACTTACATCTCTTTCCAAGCACACCAGCCCTATGGACTAGAGATTTCCTGCTTAATGTCCTCCACTAGCTTTCAAGTTTGTAGTGAAAACTCAAAGAACACATCCCTATCTAGAAAGAACACTGCCGACTCACCTTTCGTATACACAAATACTTCTGCTAACAGTCTAGGATACATCTATTCATTACTTTTTTTTTGACTTCTTATTTTAATGATGAGCACCATGATATAAGATCTCATTATCTAGAAGGGACTGTCCCTGGAAGATGTTAAAGGAGATACCACCCAAATGGGTAACGTAGTCTTCAGAGACCTTACAGTGTGATGCATGTGAATCACAAGTGCCAAGATGCACCAGGATATCACTGGCACTCAGTTCTGCTCTCCTGCTTCGTGCTTCCACCGGGAAGCACTTTGCCCATTCTTGAATGCTACAGCTGAGGCACTTGCTCAAGGGGTCAAGCCCAAGCTGCCATCCCTCCCCCTCTTGCCTCAAGTACAAATGCTTGGAGAGGAAGGGCGAAGACAGACCGAACAATCCTTGCCGTAGTCCTGCACTATCATCCCTGCCTGTAAACCCACTAAGTGGAAGCTCCTGATGTGTTTGCACAAGCACAGAAGGAACTTGTGCGTCTCTGCAACTGGGAATTCTTTGTCTTCCCATGCCCGCAGAGAGAGACACGTCTACCTGGAGTACATTGGAAAAACCATGTTACCTCCAGCAGGGAAGGAACTGTAGTTGACACCCAAGAGCAAGTCTTACACATTGGTCTAGTTAACGGCACTGTCTAATTTATTATTTCTTGCTTTTCCCACTGCATGCAGTATAAACAAGGCCTAAAAATCTCTGTTACAATAGGAGGATGTTTATCCAAAATTTAAATATTTTCATGTAGATCTTAGCAGAGCACATTCATTAATCAAGGAACACGGAATGTCTCCACAGAGATACCATACCAGAAATCATTGTATTGTTAAAATACCTCTTGTTTGAATACCAGTGCATCAATATAGCTTGTCAGGTTGTTTCCATTAATGTTTTTTTTGCTCTCCTTGATGTGTTTCTTTAAGATCACACACACCTCTTCTATTTTTTTCAGTATAATCTTGTGAGGTTTGAAGAGAAATCCAAGGAATGGGTAGAAATTAAATAGCTAAAAAAAAAGGAAAAAGGTACGGAAAAATATAAATTTCCCAATTACACTGTAAAACTTAAGTATCATAATGGAGAAATCATTTAAGTGAGGAACCAAATGACTTACTATTGGAGTTTCTCTTTGTTGGTAACTAAAAAAATTTAGTGCCTTAAAATGTCTCCTCTTACTAAAAATTCTTTACAGAAATGAATGGAGCTAATCAGACTTGTCTAGACATAGCCTATAAACATGAATTAAAAAAATACAATTAAGGGAAAGTGATAGTGAACTCATGAAACAATGAAATTACATTTTTAAGGAGGTAATAAAGTAAAAAGATAAAGCATTACACTTTAGCAAAGAAAACTTTGGGTGTTTAGCAAGCCAAAATCCTCATGTTTTAAAGCTGTTAGATCATCATTTTTAACTTTCACATGAATTATAAATCAATTACACCCTCTTCTCAGCATTGTTAAATTTCACAGCACAATAAACAGTTGCATTTTATGTGCAGGGGGTTACTTACGCCACTTCTTAATGTTAGAAATAAACTGGCTGCAGAATAAAATTCACAAATCTCTTGCTCTACCCTGTGCTAACTGGTTATAATTTTGCTGTTTTCTGCAAAAACTAAACCTGCTGTAGAGATTAAAAGAAAAGGGATGTTGCCCATGTCTTTATTGTAAATTGTTCTTATTCAGGTAAAAATTCATCAGCATCCCTTTTTTTAATTTTTCAGACAGCTTTCTGGATGACTGTTTCAATATTACCTTGAGTAACTAATACTCTGCTCCTTGTGATGGATTAATATTAACAAGAGCTCTTGGAGCAGATGAGAGCCCCTTAGTTGGAATACACTTCTTGTGCAATCCTGTTTAGTAGGCATGCCCTCACTTCCCAACTGATTTAATGCCACAATAGGAGGTGTGAGTGGTCTGTATATTGAGTCTGCAACCTGTACTTTGCGACTTTGCTAGTTCATGTAGCAAGAAGCCAAAACACCAAATGCTGGTAACTCCCAAACACACATGAAATCATCCCTAAGGCAACTCGTTACTTCTGGGATGTTCACACAGCACGGCTATTTCTCATGGTACATGCACAAAGCCAGTATTTTGATATTTCTATCACTGCTGTGTTTTTAAAGACATAAATTCTGGCCATGCCCTCCAAGAGGCACCTGATTCCCTCCAGTCTCTTCTGCCTGAGCCTTGTTTAGACCAAAAATACTAGGAGTATGGCTGGAAACCTCAGTTATTGCACTTTCAAGCTGTAGAAGTGAGCACATCCTTTCTTCTGACAAGGTCACTTCAGTGTTTCAGCCCAATGTTACCATGTGATGTTGGACCTCCTCTGCGGGACGTACGCAGTGGGATTTCACAAAGGCGGAAAACCCCCAAACAAAGAATGTTATGTTTCAGTACCCTAAGGCTTCTTCAAAACCATCCAGCATTAGTAAATCGCCTTGAGCTACCAACTCCAATGAGATACTGGAGCTTCTCAACACAGAGGGTGACTTACATGCAAGAACGGAGACCCAAGAAGGAGCATAACTTCATCTATGAGTCTTAGCAGAGTGACAAACGTTGGGTCTTCATAATCAAACCTTCTCCCAAAGAGTATAGCAAAGGTGATGTTGGTGGGGGCTGTATTCAAACACCGAAGTCGGAAAGGTCCACCTGGGAATGAACAAAATCATAACTGCATTTGGAATTTCCAGAGCAACCCAGAGGTCTCCGCTATGGCTTTGCCAATATAAAACAACCAACACACCCCCAGCTCACCTTTGAAGGATTTGATCAGTCCGATGAGAAATTGAAGCTCCTCGAGGATCCTTTCTTCTGCCAGACGCTTCCCCATGCCAAGGTCCCGCATGGCTGCCATGGTGAACCGCCGTGTCTTCCTCCAGAGCTCTTGAGAAGAGAAGAACACACCTACGGAGGGAGTGCATGGCTCTTTTGCTGAGGTGGTATGGGATTTTCTCAGAACCACCACAAGCACAAGTATTTTGCAGCCCGGAGGACCCTGCTTGGGAGAGGACTGGGGTGCTTGGGGAAGGCCAGACCCAGGTAGGTTCTGTAGGGCAGGAGGCAATCGTTTAAGCAGTCAGGTGCTGTTCACACCAAATCTCTGGGTTTGGCTTCTTTATAGCTTTGTCTCCTTGCAGCCATACATGGCAAAAAGCTCTATGCATGGTAATTGTCTCAGGCTGACTTGTTTTTCCTCAGAAAAACAACGCAGCTGTTTCAGAGAGCAAGGCTGGGAGCAGATGACATTGCTCTGACCATGTCATGAACAGGACAAATGATTTCCCTGAAAAGCTTGCATTTAGAGGATGAACTTTCTTCTGTGCAGGGGGATAAGGAGGGGTGTCAGGGAGGCACCACTGCTTACAGCCAGGAAATATCCCTCAGCTGGTGTTAGGTAATCAGCCAAAAAAACTTGTATTTGACAGAGACCTTTATGACAGAGACAGTTTGGGTACAATTCAGAAGTCCTCCCTTCCCAGGTGGGCTTCGGAGGCTGAACATAGTCTACATCTTCATGCACGGGCTGGGAAAGCAGCATAGCGTGCCCTTCCTCACCCTGGGCCTCACTCTTAAAAACAAGATAAAAAAAAAACCCACACGCCGTATGCATTATATACATATTAGGTCATCAGATCTTTTCCTTTCAGCCCTGGATTATTCCCTTCACTGTTTTTCAATGTCTAGTCTTGGGCAATGTATTACTTTTTAGCATGCAATTCAGAAACATGCCAAAAATCTGTTTACAGAAGTAATTGTTTGAGGTACAAACAGCCCGTGCTATTGCACTCTTGCCAGTTCTTGCAGTCTTTATCATGAGTCATGCATGATCCAGGCTTTGTCTGAACTCCCAGTAACAGCAGAGAAGAGATTGCATAAGGACCTCGGCCTTCATGTGAAAAATAATTTCCTTCCCTCCGCACTGTAAAAAATCCCTTGAAATGTGAACCCAAGTGCTGCTAAGAGCAAAGAAAAAAAAAACAAAAAACTGATAAGGCACATAAAAAGATGCCTACAACTATTCTTCTGAAGAAGACAAACAACAGCCCCCAAAACCATCAAACGTAGCCCTTGAAGGTATGCGTGCAGCTCTAGACTCTTAAATACTGTTGCAATTGAAAAAAAACCACACATTTATGAACCAGCAGTGAACACGTCCTTATCTTTTCAAACCTCCAGTACCATTTCCATGTTGGATGTGATGGAAGATTGGAATAACGGGTCTGTCTGCAAACACATCCGCCGTGTTCAGCAGGGCGTCTTTCACTGCCTCGTAGCCAGTCAGCACCACCGCCTTCCGAAACCCCAAGTGAACAGTGAACACTGGCCCGTATTTCTCTGAAATCTACAAGGAGAGGAAATAGAAGCCGTCAGTGGTAGCAGTGCGTTTTGCTGTGGTGGTTCAGGAATTGCCTTTGCTCCTCCTCCTGTGGTCAGAGGGGCTGAAGAGATGCCAGAGATTGAACCTTGAGACACTTCAGTGAAACAGGAATCAAAGCAAATAAACACTGGGCTGTTCAACCCACAAACCCACTCATTTTCTGAGCTGGTTGGACCCGCTTTGGCCCAGGGGGTTAAGGAGGTAGAAAGTAACAAGACCCTTCAGACACTAACAGCAGCACAAAGGCATCAGGGACATCTTGCAGGCAGCTACCGGGCAACGTCTGACCTGGTGGGCTGCAATGCCACAGCCCACCACGAGAGGATGGAAGAGCAGAGGTGACCTAATTTATGATTGAATTTAAATAAAAGTTTTGCCACAATTAATGCAAAGAGGTATGCAATATGATTCACCACGGATGGACATACAAGAAACCATTGTTCTTTCAACCCATCTTAGAAAATGACCACTGTCCCACACACTTCTTTCTATTTCTGCCACACCACAGTGTTCAAGCCACTGCACAGCAGGACAGGTCTGTACCCACCAGCGATGCTTTACAGTGAGATCTGAGATCTGGGCAGCAGCAGCTCGCTGGAAAGCTCAAGGACATGGTCCTGCCAGGCCATACGGGGATTTAAGACTTGACTGAGAGCAATGCCATTGAAACTGCACAAAGCTGTTATGAGATCGAGCCTGGTGTCCCACAAAAGGGACAGTTCAGGAAATGTAAACCAGAGGAGAAAACTTAGCAGCCCCTGCAGCTGTACCAAATCAACAGGTAGCCCAGGCAGAGTTTAATCTGCACTTCAGCAGTATAGCCAGACTCATTTTCTTTATGCAAAAAATAAAATAATATATATATATATATAATATATATATATATATGTTCAGAGGATTCTGATTTCAGTCATCCACTCAAAATAATATTTCGGTTGCTGCATAATCTACTAGGCAACTACCATCCCTGCCACCTGCCCACTGCTGAAGCCCCAGGAACCCTCTCACTGTGCTCTCCCCTTCGCAGTTTCCAGCATGAATGCAAGTCAGGGCAGAGCAGGCATAACTGGGTCTGCTCGGCAGCAGGCATCTTTCTCAGTTGTTTTTTTGATGCTATAATCTAATGGGGGAAAAAAGGCATCAGTGTGACAAACGTGCTTCCCAGCTCCCAAGCCCTGGATGCCAAGCGCACTGGGGGCTGGCTGGTGGGATGGGAACAGGGATGAAGATGCATCTCCATAGGCATTTTGGAGGCTCCTCACATGTCACGGTGACTGGAGAGAGATAGGGAAAGCCAATCCCTCTTACCTACACAGTGCTTAGCACTCCGGAGGGCTGCTGACAAACTGATGCTAACAGGCTTGGTGTAAGGAGCAGGATACTCACACCCTGGGTCCCGACACGTGGAATGCCCACTGAGCTGTATTTTGGCTCTAAGAGAATAAACACATGGAAATTTTCTTTTTTTTTTTTTCTTTTTTTTTTCTTTTTTTTTTTTTCTGGAAGACAGATGCAAGACAACTGTGATTCCTACCGAATCTTTGTCTTGCACAAGTCCGAGTCATTCACTGTTTCAAATGATTTCTCCTACTTCTCTTCTTTGGGCTGTGCTATCCTAACTCTCATTCAAAGAACTGCCATCGTGAACAAGAAATACGAGCTATTTTGGCAACTACAATTAAGCATCCATCTTTAAACGTGGCCACACGGACACTCAAGTATTTAAAGTATTTCACAACACAAGGAAGATGCCAAAGTTGAGGTTCATCAGTCCGAACTGACGTGGACACTCATAGTTTTCAGTGTGTGAGTAGTCCTCATGTAAATACTGCTCATATTTAACATCAATCTGCAGAGCTGGGATTCAAAAGTTTCCTTGGCCATTTTGAAACTTTTACATTTAATTTATTAAACTTTTTTTTTAACTGCATTTGGCACTGAACAATTATCTCAGAACTGTCATCTGAGGGAGAATTTTAACCAGGTACCTACTGACACCCAACACCCTGAACACCCCAAAACCAGAGGATGCTTGTTCTTACCTTCATTAGGGACTTGTCTTGCCTTCTTATGTCCAGCAAGTGCAGGTTGCCAATGATTGGAAGAGGAAATGGACCGGGAGGCAATTTTAAAGCTGATTGCTTAAAACCTTGTAAAACATAGAGTGCAGTTAATAAAAGCAACAAGCACAGCCCACAGATGAAGATGGGCATGAAGGCAGCCATATTTTGGTGGAGCCTGCCTTTCCGAAAAGCTACCGAGAGATGCGTTTATTGGAATGCTCACATTATATTTATTCAGAGTAACTGATACCAGGGGTTTTTCTGAGCTTTGCACAATCTTCCCTTCCACGCCCATATCTCCACAAAACTTGGAATTTATGTCTGCAAAAGGCAAAGTCCAAACACAATTTGGGGAGGTGCAGGCTCGCAGGCTTCCCACATCATGGGGTATGGCTGGTTTGCTTCATTGCCAAAGCCTAGCTTAAATTCTTCTGCCTGCAATAATTTGCCCAGCACCTGGGAGTCCCATATCTGCTTCATTATTAGGCATTGATCATGAAATCCCTCTTTACATTTCCTCTTCATCCCTCTCTTCCATCCTCTTCATCTAAACTCTTCCATTCTCCTCATTCAGCCTCTTCCTTGAACACAGGCAGATCTTCACCTTTTATCTTCTAGCTCTTTACCTTACAAATGCTGATCCCAAAATAATCCTTCACAAACATTGCCCATCCCATGGTACAGCAAAGCAGCAGCAGATTGTGCAGGCAGAGACTTGCTCCAGGCGATGCATGAAGCTGGCTGTAAGACTTCTCCAACTCCTTCCACCTCCTTGTGTTCTTGCAGTGAAGCATTTTCTCCCAGTGAAAGGAAACAGAACTGGACAATGCGAAAACCTGCAAAAAATCCAGGGCACACTTCTTGCCTCTGCAGATTCGGAGCTCTGTTGCTAATCTCTACAAGCAGCTCCTATTTACTGACACTTTGAATCTGGGCTGTCCTAAAGATCTACCTACAGACTGCAGACAGAAAGCTACACCTCTCCATCGGGGTAGCCCTACAGCCTGCTTATGTGCCACCATTACATCGGATCGATCGGCTGTGTGCACACAGTGTTCAGCTCATTTTCTCTGCTACTGGCTTGCAATCATTTTTCCAGCCTCCCTTGGAGAACACTGGGCTGCTGCTGCTGGGCTGGGGTTTGCCCAGCACCTCTCCGATCGATCCCTCTGCTGGTGGCTTCCAGCACCGACCAGCACACAGAGTCCCCACAACTACAAGTGATTCCAAAGAAATAAACTTGAGCTACCAGGCTTGAACAATTGGCCAGTCCTGTGTACAACATCTAACAAGGCACTTCTACAGCTCTTACTCTTCCCTACTGCTGGCTGTGTTATAGAAAGCTCAATAAAATGCAGTTGCTGAGCTCCTCTTGTTTTTCTCCCATCAGAGGCTGGTGAAAAACTAATTCACTGCTAGAAACCCCAAAATTATAACTCAGTTTCATGCCTCGAACTTTTATGAGCGGGTATTTCAGTGAGGTGACTTTCTTCCTGCTCTCCATACAGTGTTACCTTCTTTACAGGAGAAAACGAATACAAAAAAAAAAACGTCTTGGAGAGCTGGGTTATCGAACCAATATGGATGTGGAAGGTGTTGTGCCAAATCTGCCGTTCCCACTGGTTTCTGTCATCTAACAGAGTGAGACCTGCCAGAGGTTTCCTCATTAGAGGAAACACACATTGCTTTTGTAAAATTACCCTAATCTAACACCTGATGCAATAGTCCCACAGGTAGGAAAAGCACATTTGATGTCTCTTTTTGGAACCCTTTCAGATCACAAGGATTTCACACTACTCCCTACTGCAATACGAGGTGGCATCAGCCCTCAGTATGCTTTGCGGTTGCTCCAAGACCCAGCAGGTTCACACACCCTGGACCACTTCATCCCAAACCCACTCATGTTATAAACAGCGTTTTCCTGTGGTGAGACCAGGAGACTGGGAGTCTGGATATGTGCCTTCACATCCCCGCTGGGACAATGACTTGTCTGTGTGGCTTTGAGCAAACCACCCGAGGACTGCAGCGTGCTGCCCTGCTCCGGGCTGGCCTGGAAAGCAGCGGGGTTGTGCTGTGAATGCAGCCCTTATGGCTGCAGCTCCCATGGGCCTGACTCAACTTTGCTACCGTCATCACTGGAAGGTCTTTTGGGCTCCGTACAACAGGAGGTAAGCAGAAAGTGGTGCAGGAACTGCGTCTTCTCACACCGTAACGCTTACCAAAAGCAAGAGGCAGAGGTGGCAGCTGGGTGCTGAAAATGTCTTTGTGATTCCTGGAGAGGGAGTGAGGAAGCAATGAGACTGCATCTCCATGCAGAACCCAGCAGGGAAAAGTCAGCACTCTGCCTGCAGCCTGTGCAGCGAGGGAAGGGGGAAGGTTATTCATTACCTGCTGGGTGAAGCAACCCACAGAAGAGGTAAAGCTGGGCAAAGATAACAGCATCTTAAATGGCATGCAAAAACACTTTCCCATAAGAGATATAGGTTAAAAATTAAAATGAAAATTAATCTTTATCTAGGAGCAAATGAACCTTTTGAAAAACCAAACCTCCCCAGCTCTGGCAGGGTCACACCACAAGTCAGAGGAGAAGTTACAGAAAGAGGCGCTTACACAGAGTGTTCCAGGTTTGAACCACCCACGGATTTGTTGTTGGGAAAGAAAGTCCTTCCTTGGCCTATGTGGTATGCATTTGGAGACCAAGGCCTTCCAAATCAGAAGTTGAACAGTGAGGACTGGAGTGCAGAAACCAAACTCTCCTGCCTGCCTCAGCCCATGGGGCCAGCCATGGGCAGGTGGGCTGTGATAATCACGATTTCTGGGTGTACTGTACTGTAATTTTGCATAGCAAGGGGCCTTGGGAACAGCATGCCACTCAAGCCCTGCACCTGGAGGAATCAGAAGAAGATAGGGCCTTCAAAATCTTCCAGTGGTATCAGAACTACATTTAGCAGGTACATGAATCTGTCCCCAAAGCAACATCTGGTAATTCTGGGTAGCATCATGTTAATCACCAGCAGGTATAGCAGTCACACACAGAGCACACTAGCATGTGCTCTCACCCTGCAGCCAAGTCCCTGCCCCAGGCTACCGCTTCCCCAGCTGCTCCCACGGGTGTGCAGCACGCACCAGTTAATGTCCCTTCTGCGCATTTGGTGGCTGTGTGCAACAGGCAGTAAAGCATTCAACTTCTGTTTAAGAGAAAAGGCCTTGGTCCCAAACCAGACTGCCCTTTCCTTGACTCTGTAATATTTTTCAAAGGAATACAATGAAATAAGCAGGCAGAGGAAGCAAATGCTCCGTCCCCTCCCCAGCACACCCAGCAGCTCCAGCTGATGCTGCGTTACTGCTCTGAGATGCTCAGGCTCCAGGGACCAGCCTGGCACAAGCTAGGCTCACAGACCTTTCGCTCCTTTCTGAGGCCTCAGGATCTGCTTTTAACCATAACACTGGGCTCTCCTTCCCCACGATGCCAGCACCACTGGCGGACCCAACTTTAACACAACTTGAAGCAGGATTTGCTGCGCTTTTAAAATTCTCCTTCCCTAGCATTCTCATCCCATTTGCCTGGCCACTAATCCTCGAAGCTTCAGTCATGGGTTTTAGCAGGCGCTTAATTATGCACAAGCACAAATTTAAGATAAATACTTTTTTTGCTCTTTCTGCCAAGATTTCAGCTTCGCCCCTTCCTTTTTCTCTCTGTAAGAAAAGACCTTCACTGCCCGTCTTGATCTACTCCCTGAGGGCATCCATGGACAGTCCCGCCCTGGCTGCGCCACCTTCACCTGCACAGAAAGCTCTGCGAAGCAGAGCCTGTGACTTGGTGGAAATGCACGCTGCCATCCCCAGAGCCATGGGAACAGCCACCCCCAGCACTCACATCACCCAGTCTCACCCCATGGGGGGAGAGAGCAGGACCCCGATGGTGGTTCCAAAGCAAACATGAAATCACGGGCAAAGTCACCTACCTACACAGCTCCCTGTTGCTACACACCAACCAGTGGCTGACCTCTCTGTGATAACAAGGTCAGCCCTCTTCAGACTGGGTTATTCAAGCTGCAACCTTGAAATCAGTGTTTGAGCGGGTTTGAAGAGGCTGGCTGAGCACACTGGCTGTGGTGAAGCACCTTGCACAGCCAGGATGTTGTTGACCATGCAACAAGTGCCTTTAAGTCATTGATCCCCATGAAAGCTTTGTCCACGAGGTCAGAGCCGCCTGTAAAAAGCTGTCTCCCATAACACGGCTTGGCAGCACAAGCTCTGCCTGGGTTTGGAGAGGTCTTGTATGCAGAACGGCAGCCAGGCACTTGTCACAAGGAGGTTGAAGTGCTTAAATTGAATACAAGCTTCTGCAGTGCAGTGCAGATTGTCTTTGTAAAGGCCCCATTGCACCTCTTCTCTGCTGCATTCTCAGCTACTCTATCACTCTGGTGTTGCGCACTGCTCCCCAGCAGCAGCACAATACCCATCAGTGCGGCACAGAGTGAGCTCCAGCAAAAGCACTGCTTTTATGCCTGGTTTGTGGGGGGAAAATCCAGCTGTGAAAGTTCAAAGGCTTAATGAGACAGTGGCAGGGGCAAGATTGGAATTGCAGCCATTGCTAGCAGGCAGACCGAAGAGGGTGACAGGCCACTTGCCACCAGCAAGTAATGATGCAACTCAATCTATCATGAGTAGGTTATTTTATCCCCCACAGAGCACCTGAAACCTGCAGTTTTAAAATTCAGCCTGTGGTTTTCAACCCATAGCCTCAGCGGTGGCCATACTACAAAACAAGCTCACCTTCACATGGGTTGGAGCTGCTTTAAACAAACCTGCCCCTCGCTGGGAGCAAGCTAGGGACTGGCAAACTGGAGTTTGGGAACGTTTGCCACCATATCGCTTTGCTGTGTCACTGTCTTGAATGGCCAAGATGCATGCCAAAGACTGTGCTAAACTTACCAAAGGGACACCATATTCTTCTTTAGGTTACAGATTAATATTTAGTCCAATCAGCAATTTTAAGTTAAAAGGTAGCAGTATTATCTGACCATGTTAGCGGCATAGACAGTTATCAATATGGAGCAAGGGAGCTCGTCCCTTTTAAAGGTGGGATACAGTGCTGGCCAACCTTGTTTCCCTCTTGTGAGCTATTCTTCAGGAAGCAGGCAATAAATCCTTGGAGCTTTTCTCCATCAACCACTGGCCAGTAAAAGTCTTACTAGGTTGCAGGCATATGGTCCTGAACCACTAAAAATTCAATGTCAGTGGCCACAGTGTTGTTAACCTCACATAATGTGGACATGTTTCCGAAGCTGCTGGCTCAACACTGAAAATTTCATCAGGTTGAGTCTTCATCAGTGAAATGTTTGCTCTCCTGAGACAGCAAAAAAGGGAGAAGGCAACAGTTTTGCTAGTGGGAACTGCTTTTTTCTTGCCATCCTAACACCTATGAACATGAAGATGACATGAAAGATTTTTCTGAACAGTGATTTTTCCCAAACACTAAAATAGTCTTAGAGCTCCAAGAGGAGATGATGGGAAGCAAAGCCAGAAATAGACAGTATGCATTATGCATTCCAATTTTATAATTATGCAAACATAAATCTTGTTGGTGGAATACAATCTTCTAAATCACTGAAGTATTCATAAGCATTCTCCCTTTTATAAAGAAGAGCCTATCATAATCCCAAAAATATTCCCAGAAGAAATTCCTATGTGTTTACCTCAGCTCTCGACTGATTTCACAATCAAAGTTGAACAAATATATGTGGATAAGCCGGGCTGTTTCCCCAGACCTGTGGACCAGCAGGTATCACTCCCCTGTCACCATCGTGCCACCATCCAAGCAGGTGAGTGACCTGCAGGAAGCAGCGCTTGCTCCCAGACTCGTTAGATCAAGGAGCTTCCAAACTCCAGAGAACAGGGATAGGATCAGCTTGCCATCAGGCTTTAGAAGTTCATCTCATCTCCTTTACTTGGGCTTCTGCTGAGCAGAGAGGGGAAGAGATTCAGAAGGAGCTGAGCTCTGGGATGAGACGACTTAGGGAAGATGCATCAACTTTACTGAGGCCAGCTCTTGTCCCCTGGCATCATCCCAGAGTTTCACCCCTGGATTATAAAAGAGCTTGTCATTAACCTCAGTAGGAATTAGGGACACACTGCAGGGGGCCTCAATCCCCTACCCAGCCTTCAAGAGATGCCCAGATGACGATATGTTGATGACCCCTCTGTGCTGTGCTTGCCATTTTGCTGGACACAATGGTGGATTATGTGCTGCTGTCACCAGCTCTGCGGGGAGTTTCTCAGCAAGTGCAGCTCCATCCCACACCCTGCTCATACAAAGACGTGCAAGAGTGATGCTGGCAGAATATTTAGCCCTGCTTTGCAGCACTGTGGCCCAGTAATGAACACAGAGAAGATGATTAGCTGTCCTGTCTTTAAAAGGAGACTGTTTTCTAATTGCTTCTTAAAAAAGCATTTAACATGGACTCTATTTGGCATGACTCAGTGCTGCATTTCTAAATTCAGTTTCTCCCATGAAGTTTACTCTGGCTGTTTGGTTGGGTTGCATCCACATGCTATTTTTATTTTTTGATCATCACGCCTGTTTACAGCATAGAGGAACAATATGGGAACAGAAATAAGGCTGGGACAAACCCAAAGGAATGAGACCATTAATGGTATTGCCAGCATCTCTGGGTTGAAGAGCAAGAGGTCCCACAGCTGTGCAGCTCCTCGGTGCAACTCAGTTCACTTCTCCATTCTGGTTACGTATTTCCAACCTCAGTCATGTTTGATTTACTCATCAACTGCAAATTTAATACCTAACAGTTAAAATGCCAGCATGTTCTTAAAATGCTAGCTTCATATCTGCGGTACACTGTAAGAGAGAATATTTTCTAAAATACAAAGGCCGATTGACTGGGTATCACAACAGCATCACTTTTGTCTTCCTTAAATACAGTAATCAAAGTATTTTGAATAGTAGCCTGCAGCTACTGAATACTTTTCTGTCTCAAAATAGACTTAAGCCTCCTCCCACCTTTGGCCATGAGCTGTTTGGTCACTGAGGTTTTGGTGGTTCTGTCCAGTTTCCTCGGCTATATTCAGTATGCGCAGCCCATCTGGTTGCTGACTCTTTGATCCGAGTGCCAGGTACCAGCTTATCCTGAGAAGCACGGAGTCAAAAGGACAAAACGTTAGCGGGGAAGGTTTGAAAAAGGAAATATTTTTCTATATTTGCATTTACATTTTTAATATAGCGGTGTTGTCTAGAGGCCAGGTTTGGGGAATGGAAACCAGGAGTGTGGTTTCTATTTTCAGCACAGCCACTGATTGCTCTGTGTTGCTGGCAAATCTTTTAATCTCTTTCCCTCCGCTTTTCCCTTCTGTAATAAAGGGATGATCAGACCTCCCCAGCTACGCGTTGTGTGGCAGGATCCTCTGATGAAACATGGCAAGGACAAAGTACTAATAATCATTTTATATGGAAAGGCCAAGGGGTCACAGGTATTTCAGTACAGTCTAGCTATTCAGTGCCCCTTTATGCATGCACCATGCCTTACTGTTAATAGAAGTTATATATTAATACGTAATAGAAAAGTAGGCCCTTTAGGGCACAAAAATAACCATATCCAGAGTATCACCGAATAAATACAATATGAAGATGAACTCACTCCAAATACTGAATAAATTGAATGGCAAGGCTTTATTAAATAGGGAAAACCAAGTCACCCAGCCCTCCTTTCAGCAGGCTTCTAACCACACAGCACAAAAACGTGGCTGAAAAGGAGTGTTGGGTATAGGGCCGGGGAGCATGACAAGTGGTCCCATAAATGGCCAAGCATTCCCAGTTGTCCATTCCTTTAGCCCTCTGTCATCTTTCTGAGGAGATGCTAAGGAGCTAGGTGAAGGACTGGGTTCCCTAATCGCAATACCACATGGAATCAACCCGTAAATTACACATCAGTCCATGCCCATGTCCCAGAGCTCTGCCTGCTTGCCACTTGTCCTTTTGTCCTCCAGAACTACCCCAGGGCTCCTTCCATGCCACCATCCTGCACTGCCAGTTACCAAACACTATTTCTGGGCTGCTCTGCAAAGATACTGCTTGACAGTCAAGCTGCTTATTCTTTACAAGGCGTCTTGGACCATTCTGAAATAACATGCATATGCTTTTGGGGCAGAGACCAGCATTTATTTTAAGAGGTGGTTTAGGATCAAAACAGTCACCACTCACTCTTCACATTTACTATTCAGGATTACTGGACCACAAGTGACCTTTCAGATTCTTAAGACTTGGATTACGAGGGGCTTTATATACTAAGCCTAATGACCTGAATTATAGCCTGAGCAACAGGACAATCAGAACAGGACTACAGGCATTTTACTTTCTTCTATCCACAAAATGGCTTGGGCAGGATTTTGAATCCATTTCAAGAGAATGTCAAGTTGGTGCCCATTATAATGATCTAGTTGAGTTGCAAGAAAGATAAGATGACCTGGGTAAAGGTCGTGCCTAAGAGAAATGGTAGTGTTTTCTAGATAAGCCAGCTGAGACATCTGTTTTCCTTCCTCTGAGACAATTATTTTATCATTTTCAAATATGAAAAAAAAACAAACAAACTGAAAAGTTACAGAGCATTTTAATCTGTATGGCTGCAGCAGCACAACATGGTACCTTGTCATTTTCAAATCTCTGCAGCAAAATGTTCCACAGGACTGATGATAATCTTCCTGACACTGGCTGAACTGCAAATATCTTTCGTCTCTCTAAAAAATACAACGAACCAGGCATCAGCAATTTCTATAGCATCAAGGCATGCATGCTGCAGTTGCCATTTTCAATCATCATTCACACAGTTTAATGTTACAGTGAAGTTTGTTTCCTGTTTAATGTGTTTGAAGCACAAGGTTGTGTTCTCCATTACCTGAGCTCAGCTGCCCACACCAGGACTGCTGCTGGGGTCCGCAGAGCATCCTCTGAAGCATTCCTGCGCAGAGCTCCAAATACCGGTGGCTTGTAGCTGTATAGCAGGTCAAAAGTTTAATTTGACTATTAAAGCAGTTTTACAAGGTATACAAGCTCCACTGCCAGAGCAGTGATGCAAATAAAGGTTGACTGATCCACTCTGCTGAGTGAAACGCCGTTCTGTTAACAGAAAGGGGAGCATCAGCACAGGCGGAGCAGAAAAGTGCACACACAAGCTGTGCTGTTTGCAGAAGGACTGCATTGGTCACATTCCCTTCATTCTTCTCCTGGAGAAGCAACCATCTATACCACTTGTGTTCGGAACAACACAAACCCACACTCACCTGCCATGTTTTCATCTTCCACTGGGACACACACACACAAAAAGCCAACAAAGACTGAGACTGCCTGCTCCACATTAACTGAATAATCCAACAAAAGTCACTATTTTCTTACTAAACAATGTCAAAGATGTACTCCTGATCTCTCTGTGGTTATTTTTTTTTCCTTTCTTTGTCCAAAGACAGCTGAAATAATATAAAAAGGGATTCAGAAAACAAAGGAGGAACCCCCTGATTTTATTTGAGAGCACCAATGATTATTTTCTAAGTTTGAACCAATCTCTGGAAACAATTGGCAAGTTTGCTGTGGTTTTCCTCACGCAGACTGTGCTCTGCAGTCTGCAGCTTTGGCTGTGCAAAAGAAAATATGATATAATAAAGCACAAAGAGTTATTTCATGCCAAATTGCTGCACAGGTGATCGTTTTTGAAGGAGTTTTATTTCAATATCACAGACTCAGACCCCAAATAGCTATATCATAGAATCACATAATCCCTTAGGTTGGAAAAGACCTCTAAGATCATCAAGTCCAACCGTTAACCTAGCACCATGCCATGTCCCTAGACACCACATCTATACATCTTTTGAATACCTGCAGGGACGGTGACTCAACCACGTCCCTGGGCAGCCTGATCCAATGCCTCACAACCCGTTCTGTGAAGAAATTTTTCCTAGTATCCACCCTAAAACTCCCCTGGAGCAGCCTGAGGCCATTTCATCTTGCCCTAAAGAGGACGAGAGGAAATCCGGCCTGTTTGGAAAATATCCATCCTGTTTGGAAATAAAAGCTAACTTCTGCATTTTCTAACTTCGACAAACCATTTTCCTCCTCATTTCTTCGCTAATTAAGTCAGTTGAACATTTCCACCCACCAGTTGAAGCAAGCTGTAACCTGCTTAGGAGTTTGTACAGGAAGAAAAGGAGGGCACTTGTGCCATATCCATAATGCAACCATCTGCCCACGGCAGGTTTTCCATCTTTGAGATTAAACAGCATACTGAAACCACTGGAAATAAAAACTACTTAAAAGTTTTTCTTCTTTGTAACAATAAAAATACCCAACAACATGCTGAGGTTATTGTGACAGAGGCGTGTGCCCTGCATGAGCTGTACAAGGAGCCCACCACACCACGGGACAGGGAGGAAGCTCCATGCAGGGTCAGCCTTTTTTGCCATCCAGCAGTTTTAAAAGTGCTTGAATAACCTCTGACATCCTCCAGGACCTCTAACAGTCAGCACAGCCCGGGATGAGGATCAGACAGCATCACCTTCTACAAACAAGGATAATTCAGTTCTTATGGGATAGGATATCTTGAGACCTTTACATCTCAAATGCCTTCTGCACTCCTAACTTAAGTGAGGAGCATCAGAAAGCACTTTGTCACAAACAGATGGGTGGTGGAAGCAACCTGTTCTGGGAGGACAGAGGGTGTGGGTAGACCCGAGGGTCCAGGAGGGAAGTGTGAGGATCATCTGCTAACAACAGGCCTGGGAAGCTTCCCAAAAACGTTGGTAAGGGTTATCACATAACAGCCATACTGACCTGGCCTGGGGTGAAATGAGCTTATACCACTGGGGCAAGTTTCAGTTTCATCCACAATACCTTCAGCAGCTTCTTCATTATCTATTTGATGGTGATAAGGAGCAGAACACGAGCGAGGCACTGAGGCCATCCAGAGGCTTACAGGCTGCTTTGGCTATGCACACACTTCGGAGGTATTTATGCTCTAGTAACACCATCAGCACTAAAGGCACTGAAGTCTTTCCTGGGGCTGAGCTGGCACCAGGGCGGTGAACTGGGGGGATGCCGCTGATGAGCAGGCTCAGACACTGGAATTTCTCACTGATTTCATCTGCTCAACGCCAGCAGCTTGTGTGCAGGTGCCTGCTTACAATCAGCCGTGGTATTTTCAGTTGTTTTGGCCCTGAGCAGTAACCACAAGTAAGAGTTCAGAGAAGCTACATGTTTATTCTTTCTCTCCTATCAAATTGCCCCATTAAACATGGACAAAAGATTTCCTTATGTAATAGGGATGCTATTTGTTATTTTTAAACTTACAGCAGCCAGGAGTCGTGCCAGGTGGCATCTTGCCTTAACCAGGGAACTTCAGGAGGTTACATTCCTGAGTGTCACTCTTGCCCTCTGGTATGCTCAATGCCCATACTTGGTTTCTTGGCTCGCTGCAGTCCTGTCTATCTGCTGGCATGCATCTGTGACAGCTCATGGAAATACCCATCTTGTTTAACAAGGTAAATCAGGGCGCTGGTCAGTCATTTCCAGGATCCTGCGAGAGCTTCTGCTTCTAATAAAGAGCATAAAGAGCACTAGCTGTAAAATCCATAAAGTCTATTTACACGTATCTATGCTACCAGAGAGAAACCATGGCTGCAGCTCAAGCTTTCAGTATGCCAAAAGAACTTGTAAACCAGTTTGTTTAGTCAAATTAAGCTCACAAAGGAGTAGACGAATACAATGGTTGCAAGTCTCAACAGCCCAAGACTGAAAATGTGCGGCAAGGCCAAGGAAGGCATTGCGCTGGGTGCTGAGACCCTGCGGCCTCATGTCTCTAAGTGCTCCACAGATAAAAGCCATGGGTCGCCTGGCAAATTCCTACACAGCATCGCTGTACCACATTTGGGCAATTTCATGGAGCTTAAGAAGGCCTGGCTGATACAAAGGATGCTGCCAAAGTCTGTTATATCTCTAGAATAGTACAGGGAAACACGCACTTTCAACATCCTTCTTTGGGTCCACAGGAGCTCAACAACAAATGATTATTTTCACAGGGCCACAGCAAGCCCTAACTATTTATAAGCAAATGAGAGTGACAGACCCTGTGTCCCAAGGCTTATGGTTTTATAAATACAATGGGACCATGAAGAAAACAGATGTCAGTTGTAACAGAAAAGCTATGTGATACTTCAATTATCAACAAACCTTCTTAAAAAATCCAAATAACTAAAATGAATAGGAAATGTAAGTCCTCCTCACTGTGCATGGAAGCATGATTGGTAACAATCTTCAACTATGCGCTCACATACTTTGGGTTTTTCGCTTGTTTCTTTCTAACACGATCCCCTTTCATTCAGTCTCCAGGTTGAAGCCCAAGGAGGTAGAATTAAAATTCTTCTGGCCATTTATATACATGTGGCATTTCTTGACCTTCAAGTATTTGATTTCAAAACCTATTTAAATTTTTGACGTAGGTGTGTTTGTGGGTTTTGTTGGGGAATGCCAAAAATTTTCTGTATGCAGGAAAAAAAGAAAAATCAGTAAGAGCAACTGTATGACTGCTCTTCTGTTTTTATTCTAAGGTCCCTCCCTCCGTGTCTGTAACATCAGCCAAACCTTCCTAGTAGCACAAGCTTCTTATTCAGCTTTGTTTTGACAAAGAAAGACAAACCACTCTTTTGCTTTGCCCTTCCCCCTTCACTTATTCATTAGTTTTATTTAGTTCGGTAGTTCCCGCTCACTGCAGGAAAAAAACATAATTTAAAAAACAATTATTTTTGACCATATTAAGTTGTTGACTAAGTTCTTATGAAGAAATTAAAATAGAACGTAATTACAAATCACTGCTAAAAGAAGCTTGTGCTGCAAAGGCAAGGCCATTTAATTGTGTCCTTGTATGACTGGAATCACTGTAAACAACTAATATTCCTATTTGCAGAGGCAGAAATAACTAGCTTATTCAGCCATACAGAAAGGAAGACATGAAAGGAAACCAAAGACTAAACGAGAATAAGCCACTGGAAAGTTTTATGTCAACAAAAACTGGGTTTAAATTAAGTAACATCAATTCAGTATTTTGACTGTAAATGAATTAAAATATTAAAACGTGTTTTAAAGGGAATGCTTGTGATGAAAATTCTGCAACTAGCTGCTACACCTAGTGAAATGAATAAGAAAGTTCCTACCAATTCCTTCTCTGCAGGATCAAATCCACACAGCAATGTGACTTCTCTAGCTTTAATACGACTTTGTAGAACTAAATTTTGAAAAGAAGAATAGCAGCAGAATTGCTAGGAAAACACTGAATAAATGATTTATCAGTTATATGTAATGGAAAATACAGTACTGGTGCACCATATTACATATGCATGAAGGAGTAAAATTAAAATTACATAGACAATTTCCATTTTTGTGTTTTCTAATTTTCTGAGTGCTGACTTTGCAACTTAAATCTCGTATTATTGCTTTTTCTGACTCTGACTCAGTGGCAAAATTAAAGAAAGTGACAAAACAAACAAACAAAAAACACCCCCCCCCAGCAAAAAAAGAAAAAAAACCCACACCAACAAACAAACGAACAACCAAACAAGAGCTATCAAGTCTGAACCAAAGAAGTGCATTTCTAAGCTACCTGCAATGGTAGGAGATGAGACAAGAGTCACATTGCTTTAAAATTAACAAAAACACAGCAGAGCTATTATCCACAGGGACAAAATATGGAAATAAACTACACATTCAACAGCTATGATCTATCCTTTCCAAATAAGAAGAGACAATTCATTTACTCAGTAATTTTACAATGGTGATAACAAATTAAAATTGTGGGCAGACAGTGGAGAGCCACGAAGATATACAATCCATGGCAAGGATCAACCAAATTAAAGGGAACTTTTTACATTGTCAGATTTTGAGTAATTAGTACTGTCATTAGAGGCACAGTTCCAGCTTTAAGCAATTTTAAGTAATTAATGTTCCTTTATTTTGCCTAGAAGCCCTGACTTCAGCATTCTCTTAAGATAGGAATTCTTCTAGTTGGAGCTACACAATGCAGATTAGCCCAACTAGAAGACAATTAGACTAGGCAGATGAAGATGTAATTTGTCAGACTGTACACTGTTACTTTTAGCCTTGGATTCAATTTTTATTAACATGGCAGACATTTAAACGGAAACCCAGACACCATTTTGTCCTATCTGTATCCATATGATTGGCTAAGCTACAACTAATGTTAAAATTGGAAAATTCTAGTTGATTAAATGACAGAATAAAATGAATGAAGTGACAAATTGTCACTTCCTGCACAGCTTTGACCAGGTTCAGGAATTCAATAGTGATATTATACATTTAATAATTTAAAATATATAATTTAAACTACATCACGAAGGAAATCCTACTAAATTTATTCATTATACAATCCAAATTTCTAGGTTCAAATCCCAAGCTGAGTAGGAAGCAGAAGCTGGCCTGGTGGCTCACATATTGAAGAGACAGAATTCGATTGCCACAGATGCTATTGAATTTGCACACCGTGTTGGGTAAGGTCCTCACAATCTCATCTTTTAAATGGGCCTAACAACACACACCTCCCAAAAATGTGTTTGTTTTTGTATTTCATGGGTGTTTGGACGGTTAATTGTTTGCCTACTAGTTTAAGATTTAAGAAAAGGGGAAAAGTAAAGAAGTGAAATACCATTTCAAGTGAAGTGTCCCTTCCTATTTACACTACAACACCAAGTATAAGAATTTATAATTATAATAATTTTATTCTTTTTATAAGAATTTACAGTATTTCCAACCGAGCTTTAAAGCCCATGTCATGTAGAGTAACAACACAAAGCAGAAGTTCCACAAGCCTTTTAACCTGTTTCCAGACACTGCTGGCCTTTGAGCAGTACCACACACAAAGAGTCATGTGGCAGATACATTGCTTTCTCTACCAAACACCACCAGAACAACAGACACCTTATTTGTTAGTTTCTGAATTTCCCGTAACTGTAAGAAGTGAAAGCCAAAGACCATGCCCTTCACCCAGTAACTGGTAGCACTGAAGTGAAAGTTGGAACTGAGATGGAGAAGAGAGCAGAGACCGCACTGCCAAGAGGCTCTAGCTGCTCTATTCCCCATGTTATTGTTCACATGGACTCCAGACTGGCAGGCCCTACATGCTTTTAATAATAATTGATGTAAAAAGAAATAGGACATTCTTAATCTTGATAGCATTTGCATATAGCCAGAACAAAGGTTCAAGGAAGGCAAATCTTGCTAGATCTATGATACTGACAAAAGGTTCACATCTTTTCACCTGGGCCTTACCTTTGCAATCCTTTTTACAAGTCTTTTCCAGAATATGCTTGCAGTGTGCTGTGCTTTTAAGCTAGAAGGTATAAGAAGTGCATAATGAGGACGCACGTTTTTGTGTAATAGAAAAATCAAAAGCGGTGATTCTCAAATATCTAAGACAGAACACACAGTCTTCTCTGACACCTAAAATGCAATCATAAAATCACAAGAAGACGCTTTGAAAACTTCATCCCTTAGAAATTCTTCTTTCTTTCTCATGGAGAGAAAAAAGCATCAGCTTCTGCTTCTACTAACAACAGGTTTTCTCAGCTGCATATTCTCAGGCATAAAACAGAAGATCCAAAGATCTTGTACCAGTTCACTTAATGTCAGTATCACTTCCCTTTATTACAGACCCTTTTCACTGACTTTTGCACTGGAAGCTCAGCTTTATATAGCCTTGGGACTCAGAAAGATCTTTCCAGCTCGTGACCTTATCAGTGGTAGAAAGAGAGAAAGCAAAGGGGACATGGGAAGAAACAAGATCATTTAAATTGACAGCTACAATATTAGGGTGGTCCTGCATGTGAGCTCACTCAGCTTTGTGAAAACCTGCATTTCTGTCTTATACTTCTGCCATTTCTCCCCTCATTTGCCCAAGCTCACTCTTCACTGAGAGCATCAACTCATCTGTGATCTTCTCTCATACCTGTCTGCATGTCTTCCTTCCTCCTGCATTGTACCCGTGCCATCCTTTCTTCTAGCTCTTTGGAAATCCCTGCTTTGACACTGCATGCATCCTCCAAGGGAGCTAGCTCCACAGCCCACATCCAGCTGTCGTCCTGAAATGCTTTTGAGCCATCAGCAGCTCAACAGAGGCTGGTCACTTCTGCTGCAGTTTGCTCACCGTTGTGTTAACTCCATCGCAATTATTGTGTTAAAGCAGGGCATGCTGATCTCTAGTCTTTTTCAGCTGAAAACATCATCTTTAATAAGTCAGAAAGCATAAGTTATTTGTTACTAGTAATAAATTTCATACTTTAAAGATTTGTAGTAATCCATGACTGTGAGGGCTGTCAAATCCACTCAAACGCTTATTGAAAAATTAGGCCAGCATATCCATAGATTCTCCCCTCCTTCACCCACCCAAATTAAAGCAGTAATTCCCAAAGACAGCTACTCTTCCAAAATACCATACATTTCATACTGTTGTTAATAATAAAGTAAGAACAACGTTTGCAGAAAGATTAAAGAATCGGGTCAAGAACACTGTCTGAACACAAGTGTTATTAAATAAGCCAATCATCCAACTTTTGAGTAATTAATGTCCTTGTTTTTTACTTGAAAGCCTCATTTTCAGCATATTCATAGGAGACAAATGTCCTGTGTCAAAGCAAATGAACACAAATTAACTCTTTTGGATGCCAATTACAAGAGAAAGATAAAAAATGTAACATTGGCAGGCTATACACAAAAAGTTGCAGCATGGCACTTCTCATCTTAGCATAAGTTTATGTACAATCAGATGATTTCACTACATGTGGTCGAAGGATTTGATCTGTCCCCATCTGCACATTATCTAAATATCTAAACAATTGCCATAAAGCATTTGAAACCTTTAAAATATACAAGGAAAACTAACAAAGCTGATGGTATCTCCAGATCACTGCGTGAAGTACTAATAAGCAACTGTGTTATACAACCCATGTTCAACAGACTGAAAATGATCTTTCCCAAATCCAAATGACATACTTCTAAAGCTGAAAGTGATAGATTACAGCTGGATGAGCAGGCACTGTACTGTATGTTAATTTTAAAAGCTGCCATTGTAAAAGAACCTCCAGGCTTTTTGTTGGTTGCTTTGCTCTTCTTATTAAGAACTGCAAAGCTCCTCTTATTTAACATTAATTACATGGGGAAGTGGAGAAAAACTAACAAGAAAGAGAGGTTTATTTTTCTAAAGATGTGCAGTAAGATTACTTTTAATCAAAACATCATGTCTGTGGATCAAATACGGTGTTCTGTTTTGATTTCATCACCTCAAAACATGATAAATAATTGCTGTTGGAAAACACAAGTGGAAAATATGAAAATTTAGCGTAAAGATTCATTATCAAAATATGTCTTTACAGCTGATTTGTAGTATCTGTGTATTACATTCTATCCTTCTCTCCACCAGACAACCATCAAGACACCAAAACACTCTCAGGACAGCAGTTGCAGAACTTGTCGTATTCGCTCGCTCTTCTCCACCATGCTTGGGTCTTCTGCATCCGACCCATCCAACTCCTTCATAAGAGCTTCAGCTTTCTGCACAGTTGTGTCTCGTGCGCTGCCTCGAAGTCCCTCCAGATAATCCAGTAAAATGGTGAAATACTCATCTGGAACCTTTAAAGAAAAGAAAACAAACAAAGAAGGAATTAAAAAATTTTTGCTTTATTTTTTTCTCTCTCAATGTTCATTCACAGTCACATCAAACCATCACCTGAAAGATAATTAGGAGAATTGCACAGGCTTTTGCATTTGCCAATGCCCACCCCTAATGGAAGCACTTCTTGCCAGTGTTGGAATTACCGGGAGGGATGGACCATGGTGAGAGAGCTGTCATGTGCTCAGATGGGCAAAGCATCTGAGGGGAAATGCTAAGCAGATGTGGAAATGCTGATCAGCAAATGCAAGCACTGCCTGAGAGAGAGCTCCAGCCTGTGAGGGCTGTTGGAAGGAAAAAAATGCACTAGCCAAATCCTAGCTTTGGAAACGTGCATGCAAACCTTACCAAACCCAGGGAGAACTGCATGCACATGTCTAGGAAAGAATTTGCTGGAAGTATCCTCATCCCCAGCCAAAATTATTTGTTTGCTAAGATGAGATACCACCCACCAGCAAACAACAGATTGTGACTTTGACAGAATGCTTATACAAAGGAATAGAATTTAATTTGAAAAACAAATTGAATTCAGACATATGGAAATAATTTTTAAATCACGCTGACTGAAACTGATAGGCTCTTTTAATATGTCTAACATCAAAAGCAGTTTAGTCATCTACAGTTCCATTACCCCCATTTTACTTCCTTTCTAATTAACTAGCAATAGATTAAATTTTAGCTTATCTGGTACAACATACAACTACATTAAATAATCTTGGCAATAGCCTCGCAAAGACTTTTCAATGATTTATTCAGTATTTCAAACCAATGCATTTTCAAAAGTATTAGGTGAACAGACCTACACTGAAGCATATCTTAACTTTATGTTGTGTATCTGTGGAACAAGTTGCAGCCAATAAGAGAATATTTTAGCTGTGAATCAGATGTTAAAATGACCTAATCCCACAAATATTTTTCTTTATGTTTAACTTTACACATATAACTTTAAAAGGCACGCTCAACATGAGTAAAGTTAAACATACGTAAGTATTTAAAGGATTGGAGACTAATTGTGCAAGGGCTGTTTCAATTCTGCAAAGTATCAACATTTCACAGAAGACGGAGCTTCAACAGATACTTAATTTACAACTTATTTCTCCATCGCCATTTGGCAGCATAACTTTGATCGTTAAAACTTCTATCATGCTCAAAGAAGAGGAAGAAAATATTCCAGCGCTGCCTTAATCAATCAGAGATACTACAGAGTAGTAAATCAAAACTAAAGTCTACATCCAGCCTCATAACTTATACACTATGGAAAACCTTTAAATTCTTCACACAAACACTCCTATGTTAAAGAAACAACTCAGATACAAAAAAATATTAATTTTAGAGTGACTAACACTGAAATTGATGATATACGAAGTGTTGCTATAATATATGAATCCACAACATTGAAAAATAATGAAAAAAGTCTACATTTTTGAAAGCATTTTTACACACAGTAAAAATGTGCTGCTAACAGACAAAAATGTTCAGATGCAAACGATTTCAGCACGACAGTGCTCCTTTAATGCAGATACTCAGCGTCAGTTTTTTAAAGCTCAGCAACATTTCTAGATTTTAAACCTTAGCCAAATTATCTACATAACTTATGCCTCTTGTTCTCAGGCCTTGTGGTACAGTCATATTTCACTGCGTGGAATTACAGTTATTATTATATCATTTAAGCAAAGTGCTTAAAGGGGGAATTAAAAGCCTACTCTAAACGTCGAAACACTAAGTGTGCCGACAGACGTGTGCCTGCCTGAGGTCCATAAAGCATTTGGCCCTAGGCATAAGCACACAAGTGCTCAAAAAGTCTAGTGTTTTTTGTTTGTTTGTTTGTTTGTTTTTCTGTAACACAGTTATTTGTTGTTTTATTTTTTCAGCAAGAGATTTCAATACAGGAACACGTAGACAAGATAATATTTTTTCCTCCTAAGTTATACAATAGGGTCATAGCAAGGACTGGACAACAGGAACAACAACAAAAAAAAGACAGCAAAAAGTTAGTTGAATCAACATCTTAATTCTTAAAATACAGTAAAAAAAAATATGCAATTTCAGGGACTCTTGGTGAGGTTTTACAAAAAGAAACACAGTCCGTCTCTAAGATCAGCTTTTGGGGAGGCGTGAAATTGGATACTAAGATCTCTCACTATGGCTCTGGCAAGTGGAAATGATGGCAAGTGGGATTTTTTTATTATTATTATGGTTGTTTTACAACATTTTGCCCTTTTTCTCGCTTCTTTTTCTCAACCAACCTTGCTTCTGCTGTAATTAATATGCATTAGATCTGGCTAACATGGAAACATCTCCAAGTGAAATAATTACTGTCAGCTCCTGAATGCTCAGGAACTATAAGACATCATGAAAAGAAGGGAAACACTATGAAAAAACAGCAGGAAAAGAACAGGTATTGCTTTTAAATTACCCTATGTAACTCAAGAGTTTTCAGACTTTTCAGACTTGCAGATGCCCACCTATTCTGCAAGGCAAATATGGATATCTATGCAGTGAGCGTCAGCTTGCTGACACCGAGCTGGCTTTTCTGTTACCTTCTGAGGAAACTTCAGAACTCCTCCAGGGACTTGCAGTCCAGAAGCTGAAGACAATCTGTGTAGTTACTTTCTAAAAGTGCTGTGCCAAATGACAAAGATCAACAGAGGAAGCAGTGTTTATTTTGTACAGGATCCTGAAGAAGTATGCACACCATAGGTATACAGGCTGGGCTTTGAAGCTGTCAGCCAACCAGCAGATGGATGTTAACGGGACTTAAAAAATAAATTCACATTGTAAATGACTACAAAACCTCAACTTATTTCCTACAGAAAGAAGAGCATCAGTACAGGAAACTTAATTTACCTCTTGGCATGGCTTTTCAGTAGGCATACAAGTGACACCAAGAGATCAAAGATGTGGCTTAGGAAGGAAGGAAACTCATGTCTCCTTTTGTATTTTAGTCATGCTTGGATATCCAACAGATTTTATTCTGTAATGGACAGGAAGCTGGATTTGGGTATAAAAATATATTCAAAAGAAGCTGGTTTACCCTCCCCAGTCTTGATGAAGAAAAAGGCTTCATCACATGTTTGATAATAAGCACTCGAGCAGTTCTGCTAACTTTACTGAATCTGAATGCAGATGTTAAGCATTATCTAAAGCTCATATTCAATGCATCTCCTATTACTAAACAGTACAAAATATGTGAATATAAATAAATCGTTATGTTTTCATCAGATTAAAAAAAAACAACACTAGAAAGGAAGCTTTCATTTCAATGTTGAGAAATACGGAGTAAAGCTGTATTTTGATATAGGAAAAAAATTCTACTCTTAGTTAATTATTTCTCAGTATATTTCAAAACAAATCCCAAAGTAAACAGGTAAAAAAGCAAAAACGTCATTCTGCCTATAAAACAATTTCTAGGTAGCTTTAAAGAGCACACATCCATTTCAAAAGTTTGATAAAGACTTTTAAAGGAGACACTTAAGAATAAAAGACAGTGCAAACAACCTAGATACCTACTAACAAATTTGTATTCTGCAACTAATCTTTTTAAAGTATTACACTGTGTGAATATTTTTGCTTTCATGAAATTCTGGTTTTAATTATATGGTTCTCTAAAAGTACTTTTAATTGTAAAGGTAACACCCTATGTCAGGTGGTTGGCTTAAGAGCTGCAGAGTAATCTGGGTCAGGAAGATTGTTATGCTTAAATGTCCAAGTGCACACAAAAAGTCAGCAAAACCTGAGTGAATGTCAACTAAATGAATCAATAAGTAAGCCACTGTGCAAACGGCTAGATGTTTGCTCTATTGCACAACAGAATTAATGATCTGAAATCCTCTGTTCAGTACTACAATGGTCAGATGCTTGTTGGAAATTAAATCTAGGTTGTTTTTTAAGTTATGAAATGAATGGATTTCAGTGATGATGCAAGCCTAGCTTCTGGTTATACTTTATGCTTTTTACAATCAACATAAGGTTTCACTCATATTTTAACGAGAAAGCTATTTTAACATTTTGGCAATATGTCTGTACATCTTCCGTGGAGCCGGAGATAACTGAAGCAATACAAGAACTGTAGCTTACAGCATTGGGTTCCACGTTCAGAAATTCAAATAAAGGACACAGTTCAAATATATTCCCACTTCAGGGAATAGCTTCAGGTTTATATAAAATGTCAATCCTTTCTGTTTCACATGCATCAAGTTTAAAGGTCTAGGATACACAGAAGAATGATCACCCCCAAAACAGAAACATAAATTACAAGCAATTAAAATGGTTAAGCATTTTAGTTAAAAACATAGTAATTGATTTATTAATTATTTAAAATTATTAGAAAAGTGCATTGTTAATGCTAGTAACTTTTTATTAACAAACAATAACTACAACTAATTTATTAAACCGTATAACATTATAATTCTGAAAACCTACTGTTAATACAAACCTTCTCTTTATCATACATGTGCAAGAGAAGCCAGGTTTGTCTTGTTTTTTGAAACTTCCATTCTTCTGGATTTTTAGACCAGCTGTGGAAAATTAAAAACAAAACAAAAAAAAAAGCTTGAATGAACTACTGTGTGATCAAAATATTTATTATTCATAAAGTATTTCTTATAATGACCCCAAGTAACTTTGCATGCACCGCATGGAGTTTCACAACACTGTGTTAAACAGATATCAGCAAATGTTTTGCTCAAGAGGCGAAAAAGAGTATGAGGGAAGGCTACATGGCTTTTGTGCAAAAAGCAAGAAGATCATAGTAGAGATCCTGGCCAAGAATGTTAAGTATTTTCATCAGAAAGCACTGATTCCTTGACATTACGAACCGGACCCCGCTCCTCCCCTGTGAGCAGGCAGTTACGAGAGGCCGTTGCCCTCATCTGACCCAGGAGAACTGGCAACCCCAAACCCGTACCCTGCCATCCTCGCCAGCTGCTGGCCTACCTGAGCATCTGGGGAGGACTTGTGGACAAGGAGCCAAGTTTGGGCTTCAAATATTTAGCATTTCCCAATTAGCTTACATTCATGTGAAATTAAGCGGCCCCTAAAGAACTGGAAGCAGAGTCATGGCAGAAGTCACCGCGTCCCCTGGTCACAGTGGTTGAAGCACGTTTTGGGACACAGGAAATAGCAGGAGAGCTCGGCACAGCGTCCCTCGTCCCACATGAGCTACGGACTGCTACAGAGCAGAGCAAATTCATTTTTCAGAAGCATATGTTTTAAGGCTTTGATTTGCCGAAAGGTGGGACTTCAACGTTGACGTTTACGGGACAGAAAATGCTTTACCCCTTGCTCTCCCCGGGAATTCTGATTTCAGTATTTAGCTCAAAACAGCAGGCTGCTTCGATACTGTGAAAAGGGAACGTGCAAAACAAATGACTAACATCTGTCAATGTTCTTTTGGCTGTCTAGCAATCAAATTTTAAATATTCAAGATTTTAGCTGGGTTAAAATGGCAATTTTATGTACATCTTAAACATAATTTTAAAGGTAGTATATTTTGTTTTCAATGAACAAACAGACATGCTTAGTTCTGTAAACAAATGAGCAATCTAGCAAATCTCACTATAAAATTAAAACTGCTTTTTAAATGTATAATTTTTAAATTAGCATCTTAACACTTATAAAATTTGTCAATACACTGACGCATCATTTAAAGATACAGCAGAAAACAAGAGGAGAAAACCCAGCAAATTTTATACTCATTTGATTTTTCTCTAAAAGGAAGACAAGTCTCCAGAGGGTAGCATGTAAGATGTCTTTAATGTTCCAGCTTGTTTTACACAGCAACAGAGAGCACAGAAATCAATTGAAAAGCCAGCTGGATATGAGAATTAGTATTGTTTAAACACTGTCAAGTCTAATAATGCAAGAGAGTCCTCATATTCGAGGAATGATGCACCAGCAAAAACGTTGCTCAGTCAATCCAATGAAACAGAAAAAAACAAGACTGCAAGTATGGAAACCTCTGCCCTTCCAGCCCTGCAAATGTTTTATTGACTTAAGAAATTCAGGATAAAGAAAAACCGACAACAACTCATTTAGGATTATCACTAGCTAAACTTAATAAAAATCTCTGTAGCCAAAGTACAAAGTAAAAATGACACAAATAACAGTAAATGAAAAATGACAGACAAAACATTAATAACCACAATATATGATATTTTACATGACTAAAATTAAATCCAAAATTGAACTGATTTAGAGGTCTCTTTTGGGACACTGTCAATACACAGACAGAAGACCGCCCAAAAGCAGGTTGTCAGAAGCTGTAGAATCAAATAAAAAAATACCATCCTCATACCCCCCAACCTGGAATCCAAAATACCTGCAAGCAAAGACCTTTGGCACCCCTTGACTTCACAGCAGGGTACCCAGTAGAAAACAACGTCTGTCAGAATACAGAACTTGCAGTGCAAGGAGCAGACCGAACGAAGGCAAAGGGGCCTTTCTGTGGGTACTTGGTGGGGCAGGTCACTGGCTTATTTGTGCCCGAGCTCTGTTTCCCAAATCAGTAGTTCCTAACAGAGAAATTGGAACTTGTGCAGGAAGTGAGTTAATTTCTATCAGTCCTTAAAACAAAAGAAAAAAAAACAACGATGGTATTTGATGTTGAAAGAAACCCATTTTTTTAATAAGGTTCATCCTCCTGAGCAATAGCATGGAAGCTATTATAGGGAAACACTGTGTATTTGTACAACATGAAGAAGGCAAGCTTAAAACTCTTTTTAACATGAAATGAGCATGGAAACTGTTTACGTTACAATCCTTGCAAGGTGACAAGAACAAGCTGAATGACAGATCTGCCACTGCATCCTGTGAAAACAGCCCCTCTTCTAATGAAAACCTTTAACATATTTTTCTTTCTTTATACAAAGTACTATACATTTGTGACTTATATGCATTGGTTAGATATACTACATAACAGCGAATATTTTATCCTCTGCTGATTTTATGTTTCTGTCACTTGTACCTTCACCTGAGTACTAACAGGTACTAACTTGAAAAATGCAGGCTGACTCCACTAACCTCCTATAAAGCTATACCACGTTAAAATATCTTTATTACCTAGTTTATAAACAACTGAGACTAACAAATGAGTGCACTATGAGGTTAATTGCCCTTATGAGCCTATTACCAAAACCATATGCTCTTTTCTACATATTAAGGCAAACCATTACACTCTTGCACCTAAGATCCCACTTCCACTCTAGTGGGTTCTCTTGTGGGAACAAACAAAAGTTTCAGCTAGTCTTCTAGAAAGGTTTCTCTATATATACACCATAATAGTTAATAAGAACAACAAATGCTTTAAAATAATCAACCACAGAAACTACATTAGTGCCCATCACAGCACCAGAGCATCCCAAACCATTTCTTTTGGTCTGCACCTTGTCCTATGAGAAACAAAAGCTACACAAGTGTGGAAATAAAAGTTGTATTTCCCTTAGTAGACCGTGGATGTGTTCATGTTTTCTGAAAATATCCTCAAGTTTCTAACTGGAACTCTTTCTTTAGCTGTCTCGATTCCTGTTTCTCCCCCCTCAGGAAAATGGTCCTTCTCCTGACCTGATTTCCTATCAAACTGTAGCCAAAACACTCATGATAATGGATGCACAATCTTCAAGACAAATAATGTGGTAGTTGCTCCCTGCAATCGGACCCTCCACAGTTATAAAAACAAAAGTTTTCCACTGATTCCTGTGACTATGACAGCTTTTTTCCTATTCTTATGACAGCTTTAAAACCTATTGAAAGTATCACTCGGTGCCAAAGAGAATGGGGTATCTCTTTTTATCGGAATGACATAAATAGTGCGTTTTCAGAAATGCCCAACTTTTAAACTACAAACGTTAAAGCTTTGTAACTCAAGAGAGATCTCTTTTTGCTGTTTATATGCAGATAAGCTTCCTTGACATACTGCAGCAGTAGAATAGGATTTTCCCTTGAGTGATTAAATACACAGAGTAAGACCAACTACATTATAGTAAAAATCCCAGCTTTTTATAGACCATTACAATGTCTTTCACACTCTGAATTAATATGGTAGCTTTTAGAAGCATCTATGTCCAGATCTAATATAAACTACGGAACTGGATGAAAAATATACATGTTTAAAACATGTATTTTTCCAGTGTGCCTAGGGCTAATTTTCAGTATATTGTACAAACACTAATTGCCTTCTTTACACAGTTAATGTTTGAATCTTTCTTATGAGCTCTAGCTCATTGAAAAAACACATTGGTTGACTTCAGTTAAAGAGAACTTTTATGTTTGTGCAAATGCTCTTCCTAAATGGCTTTGAAATTGAAGATACAGAGGACATGAATCAAATGGCCCAAAGAACTTTACATGTGGGTTTCTGCTTTTTTTTCTTTAGCACGAGAGTCTCATGTAGAAAAGCTGCCCAAGATTCTCACTGGTCTATCACATAAATGAGCTTTAGTCTACACATTAATCTTATACAGATCTGTTCCCAAAACATGGCTGAGCTGTACCTTCCTAGCCGCTCACTGCAGATGTTATCTGCCTTTAAAATGCTTAACCACATCGCTTCTCAGCACTGTGACAGAAAAAGGACATTTTCTGAGTACTGGCAGCATAAGGAGGCAAAGAGAAGACAACCGGTCGCAGGCAGGGCAGAGCACTCTCTGGGATGTCCTAGCAGAGAAAGGGAAGGGAAAGTAGTCAAATTGGTTCCAGAAACACAGTAAGAAAAAACATTATTGTTACAAATTGGATTCAGGAAGACAACAATGCATCTGCTTAGACTACTGGCCAGGACAAAATACTATCAAGCTGTCATGATTTTTAAATAATCTCCTATGTGCAGAAAAGCACTGATGAGAACTGAGAGTTTTACTCATTTAACTGGCAAGATCATTGGGTTGGTGACAAGTCTCAAAAACCAAAAACGAAAGACATGACTGCCAATAACCCTCCAGAAGGCAGGAGAATACTGCTGGGTGGCAAATGCAAGGACACCTACACTCATCTACATCTCCTGCTCCAACTCATGCCACTGAGTGCCCAGCACGCCTTCTGCCCAGGACGTTCCCCCAAGGGAAAGCACTCCGCAAAGGGTGCATTTCTATCCTCAGTGCCCCTCAGTGCCCTGTCTGTAAATGTGCGTAACAGGTGCTTCCTCAATAAAGAGCAACCACACTCTAAAAAACTCCCTTAACAATATTTAAAGCCTTGCTGCAGCACTTGGCACTCAAATGGTTTGCTCTAGTATTTCACAACGCAATAGATACAATAGCGGTAACTTTTTAATGTGCTATGCACTTACATTTAAGGCAAGAAAAATGCCCTTATACAGCAGAATGTGGAAACTGAATAGTGTTATCAGGTCATTTAGGGGTGACTGTAATGCTACGTGTGGCCAACAGGTGAGCACAGGAGCCTGGCTCCCCAAAGAGGTTCCTTGGAATTGCTGGAAGCACTGTGGAGGGAGCAGAAATTTGGCAAAACGTCATTCTCATGGGAGAAGAGCCATTTTATGGATGGAGGTTTTATATGAATATATAAAATATATATGGATGTGGGTGGAAGTTTTATATATGCCCTATAGTGCCTATAGCGAAGTAGGAATAATATTTTTTTGTCCAGTCATAACACATACAATTATTTAAAGGGAAATGTTAAGGTGTTTATTTTTATCACAGGTATTCAGAACTTCTTCTAATTCTCTCAGGGCATTTGAAACAAATTTACTTTCAAAAAAGTAGGTTTTGAGTTTCTTTCACTGTCAACACCAAACCCGTATATCTGCAATTACCAAAAGCAGCACTGTCAGAAAGTGATCGCAAGGACTTGAGATGCTCTGGAAACCCTACGCTCTGCATGCCGAGAAAGCTGGCTTGCAGTACGCGCCAACATTTTATGCAAGATAAGGGGAAACCTCATTTCAAGTGCATGTGGTGCTGATTTTCCTCATTTGGGAAAAATAACCGAAATTTAAATTCTACATAGATTTTCAAAGACTTGACTGGAATGGCAGTAATTAAAATCTTTGACACACTAATCTTTGGCAGGACTCAAGCACAGACGCAAGAAAGAGTCATAGCCTTTATTTTAAACTGTGTTTTTCTCATATTATGGATGATTCTGTTAGGTCCCAACTCCCATTCCTAGGAAAATTAATATATTTATACTGAGACTCTCGATTATAGCTTAGAAGCTAATTAACTTATGACTTAGATAAAGGTTTTTCTTATTTTGCTGGAAGAGAGGAAACACTAATAAAGCTCTTTCACCAGAAGAAACTCTCTAAAATTGTCAACAGATTTTAGAATCAGTGCCACATTTTTGGTAGAAAATCCTGGCACCCTTTCTCAATCTGTGGTTTAAAAACAATTTTTAATATATTCGTCCATCTGGTTTATACGTAGCATAATGACTAGACTTGTGAAAAGGCTGGGGGGAGAGGAGAAGCTTTATTTTTAATTTTTATTTTTAGTTTAGGAATCACACATACAGGAAGAAAGAAAGAAACTTTCTTTTTAATATCTCATTTTTGTCCTTATGTCCAATATAAGCACAGATTGTATCTGTGCAGCAAATTACACAGGTCACAGAACTTCCTTAAAAAGTATTTATAAAGCAAAAGGGAAGAGCCTTTGTGCCTTAGAGCAAAACTTTGATTAAATCTACGTAAAATGTTTATCACAGCATATCTTTTATTATATGCACTTTTATCACTTGCCATTATTTGTAACATTTTATGTTATGTTTGCATCCTGAAGCTTCATCCAAGATAGAAACCCCCTTCCTCCCCCACTATAGGCACTGTTCAAACACAACATGAGACATTACCTTGAAGAGCTCAGAGCATAAACAGATGAGACAGATGATACGTGGAAAGGAAAGTTGACCCAGAAAGTTCTAACAACGCATCAAAATCATAACGCAGGTCATCTACAGAGCTCATACCTCATATATATATGTTACAATACATGCAGCACATCTCAACTGTGATGCAACTTGTCAGCTTTTCATAGACACCAATCTACCTGCAGCTGCCACCAACATCCCACTGGGAAAAAAAAATCCTTTTCTTTTTTTTTTAAATTCCTTTTCTAGTATATTATTTAGTTGCTGATATCTGTATTCATCTGTCTGGAGCAAAATTGCATTTTGAGTCAAAAATAAATATAGTATTAATGACAGGTTGACAACTTTCTGTTGTTTCCAGTAGTAGCACAGAGGATTGAAAGCAGTGGGCTTGAAAGACCAAAGGTAATACTAATATATTATTACGCCAAATATGCTTTTTATTTTACATACTTTTCTAAAAAGATGACAAAGTAGGAATTGAATTATTGCAGAAGAAGAACAAAGAATTGAAAATCCCTTCACAGCCAATCTGTTCAGCTCCTGCAAGGAATATAATATGCTACTAAATGCTATCCTAATATTGTGCTCAAGCCCCATCTCCTCACCAGATGTCCATCTTTTCTTGCACTTAATTCTGGTCACACTGATGTCCAGATCAGAATCAAGGGAAAGGATGAATGGAAGCAACTGTTTTGCCTCCCTCCCTCCCATGACAAACATCCTGGGGGGTACAAGGAGATAGAGGGCCTCAAAGTCTGTATAAAAACCATATAAGAAGCCAGCTGCAAGTAAAATCATTTTCAAAGGTTGGCAACAATCCATTTATATAAATGCCTTCTGATGAGGGATATGCTACCAGACCCAGGAAAAAATGAATAAGGTCAGTTCTCTTCTGTCTTACCACTGTACCACACAATGTCCAGCTGTGGTACAGAATACTCCTGCCAGGGCATAGATTCAACCTTAGTTACATTGGCTTTTTTCTTTTTTTCCCCTTTTTAAATCTTATGACAGATTTTAAAACTCCATCCTAGCATCTCAGAGAAGAAAACAATAATATAAGTGATTAAACAATTAATAACAAATGAAAAAAAATCTTAAAATTGAAACATTTCATCTGATTTCAGGCACTCAAATATCCAAGACCATCATTTCTGTCTTCCTGGATTTGTCCATTTCAAGATTTAAAATCTACATATCTTTATGCTTTTAAGTGCTATGCTGGGTAAGAGTATCACATAGCGTTTTTTTGAAGGAGAAATCCAAATATCTATGAATGTGATCAAAGGAGGGATTTCAAGAGCACATAGCTTGAAACCAGGCTGAAATCACTTTAATTCCATGTTCCTGGGAGAAGACAAAGTTCTGTGGCGGCTCTCAGCTAGAGTGAATAATCACAGGATTTTAGTGCTCACAGGAATGAGCAATGCAAGTCCTTTCAAGCTAGATGTAGAAGATTTGATTTTATTGTTCAGTGCCACAATCTACAACAGTAACATGTAGTCATGTGTATACAGCTAGCAGAGCATTAATATACAATCATGCTCTCTCAATGCAAAAAAAATCTGTAGTTTCAGCAGTGCTGGGTCATAACTATAATTGTTATACTTACAATATCACAGTATTAATGAAAGAACTAGAAAAGCTATAAAAAGCTGCTAAGCAAAGTCAAATATTTAACAATATGATAATAAAAGTCTGCATAATTTTTAGGGCCTATCTCACTTAACAGAAAAGCAATCCATGACTAAAAAAAAATTACTTTCTGCTTCTAAGAAGAAAACACCAGAATTATAAAGAATCATGGTTTTCCATACAGTGATTCTGAAAGAAAATATTGGAAGAGAAACCACCTTTGTGTGAAAATTTATCAGTGGAAGTTTTTGAGGAGGGATGAGGAAATGGCCGCTTGGAGAAGGATTTCAGTACTGAAGGTGTTGGCTGATGAATTTTACTTTGAAGCATCCAGGATACTAAGGTGCCAATTTATTGTTCAATATATTGAGTTGAAAGTGTCTTTCCAGCAACAAAGCACTTCTGGAAATATGTTGTTTTTTTTTAACCAGATGTCCTTACCTTGGGTGTTTCTGTGCTGTTTGTACCTCAGCAAGGACATAATGGATTTCCATAGCCAACAAAATCACAAGTGCTCTTCTGCATGGAGTTCCAAGCTTCAGAGTAACACCTGACTCTAATAGGAAAAAGCAATGTGCTCTCACTGCTATTGTGATGCCTGTGAGCCAAAGGCCTACCTGCGCTACGTCCCAGCACCGTGCAAATGCTTCCTGACTCTCAGCATCCAGGCCAGCCCAGTCGCAGGGACATAGCTGGCCTCCTTTCCCCCCCACGAGATCCAAATCCTGCCTCCGCAGACTTCCTGACAGGGCTTCCCCTCATCCTCACTCATGTCAACGAATAGCTGGCCTCAAATCAATCCCAGACGTTGTGCTGCCCAGAGGATCTAGCTTAAGCCTCCAGGGAAGGAGGAAAGTCTCCTGAAGGGGAAACCAAACCTCAAGCCTCTGTTGTAGCATGGGACCCTCCCCTTTTCTACGGCACTACCCCTTGCTGGTGACAGTATTCTGTAAGCATACAGAAGAAATACTGGATTGTTGGATTCTCATCTAGCCCTCTTCAAATAACCCACCACATAGATGGCTTTTACAGTGAACCTGAGAGGCTTCCAGAGGTGGGGTTACTCTGGACCAACAGCAAAAGTATATACAGAAGCATGAAAAAAAATAATAAAAAAAAAAGACCTGCCAACCATCTGTCATTTTTGCATCCAGATCAGACGTCCTACAGCTGGCAGAGGCAGAAGGAGAGCGTGCTGCAGACCCCTGGCCATTTGAACTTCACAAGATGCAACAAGCACCTTATAGAATGATTTACTTTTCTTTTTGCAGAGGAGTTCTAAAAAATAACAAGCCAAGAAAAATACTGAAATCAACCCAGAAGTGTACAGTAGCTGACAGTCCACTCGGATTTCCTTGACTTAGCTGAAATGCTCAGCTATCTCTCACTGCATAGCAAAATCTGCCAGTGCACTATGGTATTCAGGACAGTACGAGATTCTCCTCTTCCAGTATCCTGTGATGTGCTTTGCGTTACTAAGATTTTAAGTAATCTACGCTTAGAGAAACTGATCTGCCAATTACTGCTTCCTGCAGATGGCTCTCATTTCAATTCAATTTTATTCGTATAAAAGTAATTACTGATACCTTTTTGGGCACCATCATATTAATAAATGTGTGAAGGAGGAGACAAGTTTTATTAAGGATCCAGTTTTATTATCTTAAAAATATTGCTTGTTATTCTAACTCTGGTTGGAAAGCTTTGATGGCTCCCTGGAGATAATTGATTAATAATCATTGCCAACTGCATTTTAAATTTTAATTTTGGCTTTGGCTGACTAGCCAAATTGATTCCTACAAAACTACTCTCCACTATTTTGAGTAGCTGGGCATTGGATGAATAGTTTAAATGTGTTGGAGGAAGTGAGCAGCAGTGTTAATTCTCCTAGATTTAAATTTTATGAGGCAGAGAAAACATACAACCTTCCCTTTGCCTTTCTGCCACGTCAAGAGCGCTGTCTGAATGGAAGAAGGCGGGTGAGCAGAGAAGGCCCTGAATCCAGAAGATGGGCTAAGGATGAGTGCCCTGGCTCGGAGCAAGGCGTGAGGCTGGAGGCCAGGGGAGAGCCGTCTGCAAAGGCTGGGACGAAAGAGTTCCTTGAACGAACACACGCCGCAAAAGCATTTCTTTCACATAAAGTAAATAAGCTCTGCAATCTGCTTTTGGTTTAAAAATATCAATGGATAGCTTATTGTAATACTTACATGTGAAATGGGTCGTTTTAATTATTTTGTTTTTATTTGACCTGAAAAGCACACAAGCTTTCCTCAAGACGAATGAAAGAGGTCAAAGTGCTTGTGTGAAGTGCTGAGCTCTCAACTCCAGTGAGAAATGCAGGGATCTAGATACTTTCGGGGTTACATCCTTAAGTAGACTAGCTTGTTATTATAGACTTCTGCTTCTGAATCTCCCTAATGTATCTTACAAGGTTACAAGAAGTCATTTCAGATGAAATAATATATTAAAGCTGCTTAATTATTTAATTAGATGCATCCTCTTTTGTATAATACTATGCACAGAAGAAAGCTGGATCTCAGCGAGAAATATCTAATGACTACATTTAATAAACTGTTAAGAAAATTCATTTATACTAAATTTTATTTTACTGGAAATGAGAGGCATTAAGAAAGGATGCATTACATTTTCTTAATTAGGTTCGGAAAAAAAGAAGTTATCTTACAGGAAAGAGAATCAGGCAAAAAAACCTTAAGTATTTTACCCCAATATTTATGGGCTTAACACGCATAATCTAGTTTTCCCCATCTGAGGAAGCACTTCACAGAACGATAGCTAATTACTGCTAATACAATTTATAGCTGTTGCAACATATTTGAGAAAATTTATCAGGAGTCTTAAAAAGCCTACTGAAAAAAATGCAAATAAACGTAAACTTAACTTTGGAAAAAATCAATTCATCCAGAATGAATGGCAAGCCTCCTCAGGCAGGTGAGAACAAGTTATCTTTAGAGCCATCATCTCGTTTGATACAAGATCTCAGGTATATGGGAGGAAAATCTTATGTATGTGACTGAGAACGAAAGTGCTGCCTGTAACCTCCAGCTGGCTAACTCTGGGATTTTTGTTCCTCATTTTATCAAAAGCAATAAAGAGGAACAAAGCTGCTCTGGTCACTTGCAGCAGTACAAGAAAGGACTGTGTGGACAGCAGTACATCGTTAAGGTCAGGTTAATGTTAGAATTAGCATCCTATGAAAGGTACTGAGTGGATGCAAGTACTGCTGTCAAGCATGGATCAAAACAAAAAGCATTCCTGTCCTAATTCTCTTGCAATTTTAAGTAGACCCCAACACAGAAGACAGAAAGCTCTCTCAGAGCTGCTAGAAGGGTTTGGAATATTAATCCATATATTGCATGCCCACCCAGAAATCAGTACAGACACTAGTGGCCTTTAGAAATATCTCAAGAGAACACCATAGGAAAAAAAAAATCTACGCAAGATCTTCTTTCAAAATATGGAACTGAGAAAAATCTTACAGGTCTGTGGAGATCAGACACTGGTACAGGGCCAAAAAAATCAGAGACTTCAGCTGAGAAGAAAATTATGCCTCATTTCTTTTGTGTCGCTTGAAAGGAAACCTTTGAATAGTACAAGGACTTTGGTAAGTCACAAACTTGATCACAGTTTAATTGAGCCATCTGAAAAATGAGATAATGTAACAATTTCCCAAAAGCTGTCAAAACAGGAGTGAATAAATTAGCATCAAAGTATTTTTCATTTATTTTGTCAAATTATAGTAATGATACACTATCACTAAAGGTATTGTGGAAAAGCAAATTATCATTACTGTGACCCATAAAAGACAGAAAACTTTTTAAAAACAAAAATAAAAATCTCAACAAAGATGGGTACCATTAGTTAATAACATTGTTTTCAGCTGATCCTGTAGAAGATAGATGTCAAATGAAAGGATTTCCAAATTCATGCTAATGATGCTATTAAATATATATTTTCCCCATGAGAATGTATGAACCAAATGCCCAACTGAATATTTTGACAGCTTTCTTTCACACTGAAAAAAATGGTAGAAACACAAAGAGACAGAAGGTTTCAAAGTAAATCACTCCACAGCTTTTACTGAAATATGCTTTGGGATATGCACTTGTGACCTTCTATAAAATTAAAGATTTGGAAAGATGAGTGATTTTATTTGGAGCCATAAAGCAGGATTAGAGTTTCTTAATGTATTTTTCCCTTTTTGTAAAATTTAGTGACCATTTATGGGTATGAAATTTACAAAAAGAAATCTCTTGCCTCTGCCATAAATTAAATAGAATGATGAGCAGATTTAGCAAGATATAAGAGCCACCGATGGTCAGAATTTTAGCAAGGACATGAACTTTCTCTCTTGCTTTCTCCTCTTAAGCCATACATAAGTGCAAAGCAAATCAGTCAGAAAGCTACTCCAAATCTATTCCCTGTTTAAGATGTAGGGAAGTTTATTTGGAACAATACTAATGGCTAACACATAAGAGGTTTTGTGCAGGGAAAGTCGTGTGAGCCTGGCAGCTTTTCCAAAGCTGAGTGTCATCATGAGCATCTACTTATTTCCTGGAGAACCACACAGTGGTTGATGTTTCTAGTATTTCCTCCTTTTGAATGAGTTGGAAATACTGCATAAACATCTTCAGCATCTAAGAACTTCTACTTATAGCTTAGAAGCCTTAAAACCTGACATTTCAGAATCTTAAATCATCTGTTTTGTCTCTAGAAAGCAGGGTTGCTAAATCAGCAAGCTAGAAACAGCAAAATACATCCAAAAATATTGGTAGGTAACTAGGTTCTTCAAAACTTGATACATCAGTATGGAGGGGACTTGCTAGAAACAACTGAAATTACAAAAAATGTAGTTCTGCCTACCTGGAACATTTCCAGGATAATATTACTGATCCGCAGAATGTATTCCCATGGTTCTTTTTTTTTTTTTTCTCTCTACAGAAACTCTTGGTAAGAATAGCTAAGATTGGATCTAGGTTATTTAAAGATGCCTTTTGTTCTTAGATTTGGTGGCTGTTTCTAGAAGTAAGTAGTAAACAATATTATTTGTCAGAATTAGCTTTAACTGACAAGTTCATCTTCAGTAACTACAGAAGCCTCAGTGCCTGCTCTGGCCTTGGAGATGGCTTAACCAGCAGCTCTGTGCAGTGCCTGGGCTCATTCCTTGAGAGGCAGGGCTTCCTAATTCAGGTTTATCTGAGTGTTAACCTGGTTATTCAGCTTCCAGACCCAAGTCAGCATTTCTGCACAGCACAGAGTCATGCAGGCACCTTCCTCTGTTCAGAGCAGGTGCAGGCATCTCTTTACTAACCTGCACTGCAAAGTTGGTCTGGCATGGCAGCGCTGCAGACCAGGTATTGCCCTCCTGCTTTGGTCTGCCCTTCTTCAGGCAAAGCCTGGATCATTCAGCCCAGAGAGCTGCAATATTTAGAGGTGGAAAAAGAGACAAGACATATATAAGAACAGAAATCCACATGAACTCATTGAATTAAAAGGTAGATGTTAACATGCTTCTTCCAAAGCTGCAAAATTGTTGTACTGGGATCATAAAAAACAGCTAAACCACCGAGAAGTGAATAATGCTTTAAAAGCAATTCCTGTGCAGTATGACATCCTGTGGATGTCATGTGGGGGTTAGAAAAACACTGGCAGGCCTCCAGCACAGTTCTGCGTATCACTTGCCACCAAGACACAGAAAAGTGAGTTCAGAAGTCAGTAAGTGTATCAGAAGGACTGAAAATCACCGAGTCAGGCTGCCGTCAGACGTCTTGATTAAACGGGCAAAAGCTGCATGCTGCTATTACCGAGAGTGTAACGTGACATTCACAGAACCCTGAATGCATGGTTTGAATAATCAGATGATGAGAACACTAATATTTGGAAGTGTGTATCATAAATCCAACTCTGAAACAGTAGTGTATCTGACTTTGCTGCAGCCAGGCTGAAGTAGGATAAAAGCACCGTCCCTCTGACAGTCGGTGAACATTTATTATGGTGATAGTCGGAGTGTTTGTGCCATGGTTGTCATTAGCACAAACTGAATAATAAACTGGGGAGAGAGGTGCAGCAAATTAAATGTGAAATCACAACGTGACACGGCTCAATGATGAATCCAATACTGTTGCCCATAACCCAAAGCCAGTGTGACATGCAGCAGAAGGAATCACACACAGACTCTTGGTTCCCTCTGCGTGAGGCTGGCATGAGGCTGCAGTGAAACAGTGTGTTAGTGTCCAGGTCTCGGATTTCCGGAAAGGTCACAGACACCAAAGTTCAAAGACCAAGAGAATGTGCTGGTGTCTGGAAGGACCAGAGAAAGACAGAGCATTACAGACGCTTCACTGAAGAGGCTGGGAGATTTAGAAAACTGATGCAGCCACGAGAAGGATGTACACACCAGGAAGGGAAGGAGTTACTTACAAAATGTGGGAAATGCAGTGATTTAGGAAACTGTGCTCAGTAACAGGTCCAACATAACCAACATAGCAGAGCAATTTTTCTGCTTCATATACCCTACCAGCAACCTTTGCCTTCCACAGAAGGCAGCATGCCTGAATACATTTGCAGAATAGCCCTAAGCAGCACCACAGCTGGAGAGTGAACGTGCCTTTTCCATCTGCCTCCCAGCAATAGTGTGGGCATACTGGCACCCTAAAAAAAAGCAAAGCAGTAGGCACTGCAGCAGACAACTTTGTAGGGTTTCTGAGCAATACTGGGGCTGCTAGGGAATGGCAGATGTCATGGAATACTGAAGTTACACAAAGGACTGTAGGAATACGATAAGGTAACTCTACTCTCTTATTAAGACAAGACTGCTTTTCTCTGCCATGAACAGAGACAGAGACCCCCTTTAAAAATCTGTCCAACCATTAACATCAATTGGCCAACCCTCAGTTTTACAGGCACGCTGATTTAGGTCAAAGAGAGGAATACCACTTCGAGGTAGGTAGAAATTAAAAATCAAGCAATACAGAAAGCTGGAGCAGTGCAAGGACAAAAACATTGTTCTTTATAGTATCAGTAGAAGTGCAAGCCTTTGAAATCAGATAGTAGCAAGTGCCTGCCCAAGTTCACAAAAAACAGCCGCAGAACACCGCCAAATGCAAATTTACCCTCTATCTGACTCCCTGGATTCACGCGCTCTCTTACATAACTAATGAATGTGACAAAATGACTAAAAGCATGTATGAATACATTCATTACATCCATACTTAATGCTTGCCCCAGAACCTTTAAAAAATAACCCTTCAGTTATTAAAGCAAAACTAGCCTCCACCACAATGTCCCTTATCTTTGGGGGAAAACTGCTCTTTCAAGACACCTTAAAGCTACAGCTCTTGAAGGGAATTTGCCAACGTTGCTGTTCCTAATTACAATAGCTTCTCTCAAATTCACATCCTCCTTTTGCTCCTGGATAACTGAGATTCATAATTTGATCACTGCTCCAATAGTTTATGAATTTGAAGATAACTGATGAGCTTTACATATGCTGCATCTCCCTGCCATGAAGAAAACTCATCCTCTGTCCTGGCTGTTAAGGCACAGCATTTGCAGTGAGACATTCCTGCCCTCTGTGCTACAGTTTGTGTCAGAAGAGCTCACCAAATTCCATCTCACAACATTACATAAGCCAGTAACGTCATCCTGGGAACAGTGGCAGTCACCATTCAATGAGAAGGAAAATCTGCCCAGAGAGATACGTTAGCAATTTGCTGATGCCTTGTGGAACGTCAGGTGAAGCCTTGCAGTATCTAGAGCAGCCCAATGTTTAGGGAATCTATAGGCTGATACACTGACATTGACACTTCCCTAAACCACTGGTGGTTTAAACTCTCCTAATCGTGTGAGTGTTTGGGTCTTTCTATTTATTCTGATATTCCAGATTCTGGAATTTCAAAATGTTTCAAATAGTTTTCTTCCCAAGATTAAAAACAGAAAATCTGCCCAAAATTTTCATTAGTATTTGCATTAGACTTAGACACAATTTGATTTTGCATTTCATTTTCATGATACACACCATATTGGTTTTAATATCAAAAGAGACTATTATGAAAATCCAACCTCCTACACAATACAGATCATACAAAATCTACCATTTCCCATTGCGAGTCCATAGCTTCTAGCAGAGCTACAACAGTAGCGAATTGTTGGAGAGAGAAATTAGCTTTGAAATGGACCATATATTAATGTAAAATTTTAGTGTACACAGAGTTTTAATGCAGGGTAGAAATACTGTCATTCTTTCAATGGTAACAGCATTCTAACTGACCCAAAGCCTCCTATGAATTATACCAAAAATTAAGAAGCAAATTTAAATCTGCTTAAATGTGATATGATCTGAACATAACATTAAAAAAGAAGATAGAAAAGAAAGAAAAAAAATCAGGTCAAAATATTTTTCTTCAGATCTGCTTCCAAACAAGAAGTGATCTCACTTACAAACAGCGGTCTTACGCATCCCCAGCGGGAGGGCCTCAAGCACACATCATTTGTGCCTTTCTGCCTTCATTCATCTGGCATTGTACAGAAGACACCCACTGATGTCTTCCCGACACTGCGCAGTTGTCTTCCCAGGAGGGTGGAGGAAGGAGAAATGACACTAGATGTTAGTGTTAGTTGCTGTCAAACCCAAGCAGCCAGTCTCTGGAGGGAGAAAAAACAATCTCTGGCTGTTTAGGTTTCCAGTGCATTGGTTACCCTTAGTATCTAAAAGCTTAAGCCATTGATGGTGAAACACCAGGGCCAAGTTTGAAATTAATAAAGATTAAGGCTGGCACCAAGGAGAATGACTTAAACAAGTTCAGAACCACGTATCAAAAATCATCACTGACCGTGGCTAAAAAAATGCTTAGACTGTGAGAGAAAAAACAGCTTAAAACATGTTATGGGTCAACGAAGCAAACTAAATCTGACACAAGCCCACTCAATTTATGTTAAACTTAGAAGCTGTTTTTCAGCACTCACGAGTGTGGCTGTATGTGCCCAGGAGCTCTCTCAAGTCACCGGCACGGTTGGATGAATGCCTCTGTGATTTCCTGAAGGGCCACCTTCATCCCAGCTGTGTGCTCGCAACTCTCAAGTGCTGCTGCCCGCTTTACACTCTGGCACAGGCCCCTGTTGGTCCTTCAAAAACCAGAAATTTCCCAGATCCTAGCACTGAGTTAATGCTAAGCTGCCTGTTCATGTCCTTCCCCAGACAGCCCCTGCTCCAGCAGGAACCTTGGAGTAAATACCAACTTTATGTAATTCATGTATGTTATATATATATGCTTGCAGCGATGCCCCTGAGATTTGTGTTCTTTAAAGGAAGGGCAAGTTTTCTGTACAAATGTCCCATGCTTGACACTGTTTTTAATAAAGTTTGGCCAAGGACTGGGATCTGCTTCCATTCTGCAACCCCAGCAGATAAAGAGCTGCCTTGGGTCGCACGCTGCTCTCAGCAGTATTACCAGTCAGCCACTGTGCTCAGCAAAATTGGGAAAAAAAATTGTGTTCTGCAGAGTCAGACTATTTCCCCACTTAGTGGGAAATTCTGTTTTACTTTTGCGTTTCTGTAATTTGCCCTTGCTTTGCATTATTCTTTTTTTTTTCTTGTTTTTATTTTCTTGTTTTCTAAAGAAGCGCCTGACATTCTGAATCGCACCTACATTTAAGTCAAGGATGAAAAAAGTAGGCTCTGCAAAGGACACTGAAAAGACAGTGCCTTTTGGCATTGTTTGGGAAACACTCTGCTGACACACATTACTAGAAGAACATAAATTATTACAAAGAGAAAAGAAATGTACTCTAGCAGTGGATTTTTGAAATGTAAACACATAATATTCCAAGGCTTAGGTAATTCACAGCAACATCCAGATAACGATATTTTCCATTTCTGCTACTTCAGATACCAGTCTTGTAATTCCACATACTTTTGGTAACATCTACTCATATTTCTGTTACTTTAATGGGTGACGGAGAAAACCATACGTGCAGATACATATAGCAATGAACTTCCTGAGCCAAACTTAAGAATAGAAACATTTCTAGGAGAGAATGACTTGCCAAGACAAACAAGTTCTGCCAACATTTTAGCACCACAGAAGGTCAGTTGGGTTATAATTAAGTCTAATTAGCATTCTCATGAATTGCAACATCTTTTCACTTGAAGGCACGTAATGCTTAGAAAAGTAGGGATTTTTATTTCATATATTCTAAGAATCAAAGTAATGAGACATTCTAACCTTGGCTTTAAACATGATTCACCACTTACCATCATAAAAGAGAAAAGGCACATCATCATTAAAAGGAAAAGAAAGAAATGTGTGTAGTTTATGCGACCACTAATACTCACTGCTTCACTCCTGCTTTCTCCTATTCCTCTGCAGTAATTTTAATGATTTTCTTCTCTTCTGTTCAGTACCACTCAGGGTTTGGTTTTTTTTTAGCATTATTCTACATTTTCTTTTCTCCTTCTCACAGTTTCATAACCCTTCTGCCTCCCTTTTTGCTTTAGCACCCTATTTTTAATTCTGTCTTCAGATCTTGCTGCCTGCTGTCCCCAGCAAGCTGGAGAATCTGATGCTGGGAGACTTTCTTCTTTCTATTTCTGCAGGCACACCGTGATCGCCATGTTGGACAGAACTGCGCTGGGAAACCACCTGAGATTCTCTCATGGAGGGAAACGGTGAAACAAAAATTGGTGAGCAGAGAGAATTTTTTTTCTCCCCTTTTCCTTTTCCTTCAGGCCAACGCAAAGAGAAAGAACTGTGAGCCATGTGGCCTCCTCCTCCTCCCCTGGAGCACTCAGGATTGAAAACCTTTTTCTCACTCATGAGAAAGCAGCTGAAAAGGCTGGGCTGGCAATGCCACCCAGCATCTGGGGGTACACAGGGATGTACCCCTGCCATGGACAGGCATGCGGCTTGCTCTGGCATCGCTCTTTGTGCTAAGCATCACTGCGGGCACAACTGCGACTGCCAGCGTGCTGCACTCCCAGGCGCCAGGCAGCGCAGTGCCAGGAATGGTCCTGTCTGTCCCCAGCACCCCCTCATCGATGCTCTCTTCATCAACTCCTCTCAGCTAAAAGGATGAGGGATGGCTTTAGAAAGCTGTCTTAGTGCCTCAGCAGCGAGAGCATTGCTGCTGCGGGCTGCCTGCTACTTCCATGTTACTTTTCAAACAGAACACACAAAGCTGCTGCAGAAGCAGGGATTTCTAAGAACAATATCCCCCAGGAAACAATAGATGCTATTAAATGCGTTTTATTTCCTCCATGTAAAGTCATGCTCTTTCTCCCTAATGATACCACTTGAAACGGAAATTTATTTCTCTGCTGAAGAATTTCTCTTTATTTCATCCCACATACCAGAAAAGATGATTCTGTCCTCTAAGGGAAGTACTAGCTCTTCAAATATGTATGACCTACAAAGTAAGTTGAATTTCCCCTTGCATGTCAAAAGTCTACGTGTAACACAACTCTTTCACTGAACACTTTCTAGCATTTTTCTTTGCAAGTTAACAAAAAAAATTAAAATAAATATTTTCCTGTCAAAGTCGAAGCCCCATATAGTTGTGTCTTCATGATGTGAATAGTCTATTAAGAAATAAAAATGACAGTTTTAATTGCTGTATGGTACTTCGAGTTCCACCTGTCCTACAGGAGATTCACATGTCATCAGGGAATTAAGATGCCACCTCACTTAGTAACCCTTATTTAATGGAAGGTTTTTTACCATAGGTGGGGCAAAACATAAATCCACGGCACCCTTTTGTTTACTTCCAATTATACTAAGCTCTTGCATCTGTATGATTACCTTATCCTCCCACGTATTATTCATGCCTGTAGCTCTACAAAAACACACAGACTGAAATCCTTGACCCACTGAAGTTTCTGGGGTTTTTACAATGGTCTTCCAGAGCTTGGATTTTAGTTTCCTTTCCCCAGATAATGATTTCCTATGATTTCCTTCTCTGATGACTCTAAATATAGTTGTTTCTTTTTCCAATCTTGCTTGGTAGAAAAGACTTCAGAGGCGTAAAAGGATTGAGCCAAGATGATCCAAGATAGTCGCAGGACATTTGGGGCCAGAATGCTGTCTACGGTTAGACCTGCTTGGTTGTTCAGCATTTTATGACTATCCCTGATAAGTCCACAGAATTCAGATCAGTTGCTGCTGAACCAATCCCAGACAACATATTGCCATACCTATAGCAGTTGAACTCTGCTATTACTGAACTATGTAGCAGGAATAGTGTTTCAAAGTAATTTGGTATGGGTTAAGTGAAACTCTGGAGTCAAATTAGTTCAAATATAGTTTCATATTCTCTCATCTAACAAGGCACGGGTCCATACAGGTAACAGCAGAATATCAACAAAAACCCACAGTTTGTTCCTTTGCTTTCCAAACCTGAAAACCATTATCTCTAGATCCATCACTTACTAGCACACATACCGCAGTATAGCTTGAGCAGATGGTTCAAAGCTAACTGTCAATCTGTCTGCAGTTCAAAACAGCGGTGAACTATTCCAGCTGTTTTCCAGATCAAAAATATTATTGTCATTTTGCTATCACTGCATGCTGAGGGTTATGTAACAAAAATGCACATGTCCCTCTGCCTGGAACGCAATTAATTTCCTCCCTCCCCACTGAGAGTGGTAGGTAACAATTCAGACAGTCTGCATGCTTCAGTTTTAAGCACGGCCAGAGATGCAACACTGGTTTTATTCCTCATGGTAACCCACTATTAGTAACACGCCAGCCTTCTGCAGGTCTTAGAGACAGGGCATATTTTGTAGTTTGGGGAAAAAATAAACACTATCTTCCTGCTTATACAAGACCTCTGTCTGTAGTGTACTATAAATGCTTTGTTGTAGTTCTCTATTTTAACCATAGACATTGCTTTATGTTGGAATGTAAAGTATTCTAAATAAGTATGCTAACTAAAGTAATTGCTTCCGATTGAAATCGGCCGCTATACTGGCTATATATTTTGGTATGCAGAAATAACGCATTGCACACTATGAACTTTATAACGGTGGCATAATCCCATCTTAATTTACAAAAATCCAAATACCATGCAGTAGGTTAACTTAGGACTCCATAATGCTTAACCACTTCAGGCAATTTGCTCACAAAAAGAGAACAAGTGAAACTCCTTTGCTTAAAATGGTGCACTTAATCAAAACTCATTTCCCCAATGCAATCTTGTCTGTAATATGCCTTTCATCTTTTTAAGTGCAGCTAACCCAGTGATATTTATATATCAACTATAAGATCTTCAGGACAGGAACTTTCTTTAAAATGTTTGTAGCATACTCAAAATCCTTTAGTAGTTACTGTGATATAAATAAAACATGGTGACAGGGTGTCAAATGAGATGAAACATTAACTTATTACTTAACTGCAGCAATTTCCTTTAATGTCTTATTACTTGGTTCAGCTTGTTCTGGATTTCTGGCATGGTTTACAGCTTGCTTCTGCAGGGAGCATCTGCAGTGGGGTTTTAGTAGTCTTACCTGGTTAAATAGGCCAGAGCCAGCTCAGATCCTGACAGCTTTTTGGGCTCTTCTTTTTTAGTAGAGATTCCAGCTTCTCTCATCAGCTTCTTTTCTTCCTTCTTGCGCTCTTTTTTCAATTTTCTTTCCAGTTTCCTTCTTTCCTCTGGGGTAAGATCTTCTTCATCTGTTGCCTGAAGTAATGAACATTTAAATAAAGGGTAAATAAAGGTAAACAACATATGCATTATTGTAATTGAAGTGAACAGGTAATATTTAAAACCAGACGCTTCAATCTTCGTAATTTTATTGTACACTGTATTTCACTACGGATTTTTTTAAGCATATATAGATATGTAAGGGAGTAGAGTTTCCTTAAGATCCTGAGTTTCTGGGGCTGTAATCTCATACTGCTGTGCACTGAGAAAACCTCTGTCTTCCACACAGGGACTTGATATCCACTGTGCCAGAAGGGAAGATGTGACAACCCCCATCTTCATCCCAGACCTCTTGGAGACCCTTCAGCTATCTTGGGTAAACATATGCACAATCTTGCATAAACATATACACATATATCCCAAAAGGTTAAGGTTTCTCTAGGTTTTCAGGCAGAACAGTTCATAATGAAAACCTAATTACTATAAATATATGCATAATTATACCCCAAATGAAAATATTTATTTCACATACAGAAGAAGAGCATTAAAGAGATACGATGAGTTTATCAGGGGAAATCCAGTGGGAGCTCACGTAAGCTAAAAACAAAAAGCCGTTCCATAACAAGATGAGACTTACTCCAGTGACTCTGAGCACTGGTTCATTCATATCTTTCCAGGCAGTAGTCCTCTGAGTTGTTAAGTATCAACTGGAAGCATAAAAAAATCCAGCTGGTGTAATACTAAGAGGCTGTTACTCAACATCCCCCCACGATTTCCACATTCTAGTACATTTTGATTTCCTGTGTGAGCACTGCAGTCCAAAACTAGCAATGATTTTGCTTTCCCTCCTCTTCCCATTCACACCGTACAAAGACTGACGACAGATCTAACAGATCTTCTCAAGAGATTTACCCTTTATAGAGCCCTATTCTGATAATCATCTTGGACAGACCTTCACAAAATCGTAGAGAACGTAGCTTCCGGATATCACAATCCCTGAGGACCTCAGGAAGCAGTAGGGGTTGGGACTCAGTGAAACCACCTCTTCTGTGCAACCTCCCAGCAATGACTGAGCAATGAAAAATACACAGAGTTTTGCAAACAGGACTCATACACTTCCTTGTGGGTATTTCCAAATCCAAGAGCGAAGGGACAGTATTAATTCTTAGCATGCTAGTTACACACCTCACACTGTCCCAAACAAAATTGTGATACCTTCACTATGGTTTGAGGACCTGCTGCTTCTCAGCCACCTCCATGGTCACTGTGAATCAATGCAGGGTAAGACACGCACACTGTGCACCGTTTAAATATCATTATCTCTTCCAGGCTAAGAACAAAAATACTGGAAGTATTAGCTTCTGGGAGGAGCTCAGGGTTTTCAGCTGCTGTGCTGTATTATTCCCTTCTATCATTTGTAGCCAACTTAAAATTGCAGACATAGACACATTTCTAAATTATACGCTCAGACTGGAATAGGTTGTCAGGCTCCTCTTTTTTTTTTTTTTTTTTTTAAAAAAAATTGAACCATATTCAGCACCTTATGTTGAGACAGTTCAAGCATTCTGCTCATGACATTTAACAAGAGGTGTTGGGGCCACAGGCAATGCTATGGAAACATAACGGATTGCAGTAACATGGAACATGACAGAGATGCTGCCCAAACAGTACTGATTTGCCAATGACTCCATTAATCCACTTCCTCAGCAACAGCTGTGTTGGGTTTGTTAAGACAACCTGAGCGAGGAACAGCTTCCTACGAGGCCAGGCTCTTATTTATAAGATGGGTAGGAAAACCCAGCCCCAACAGCAGTGAAAATGGCATTAATGTAAGGCAGCCCAGGAGACGTGTACCTTACCTGTTCACACGCGGACTTTAAAGAGATTCGTGTACAGCAGGGACAGAAGAAGGGGAGATAGCATGCAAGTGTTTGTTGAGTTACTTAGATCCATAAACTCCACTCAAAATAAGTACTTCCTGATGATTCTGTCATGTCTGCGTGTTGCTCCAACACTCTGGCTGCAATCTGATGCAGGTGGAGCTTACAGAGAGCAAGGAAAACTGGAAGAGTCACCAATGCCTCTGGCAGCCGTGTTAGCATCTCGTCGCGGAGCTGGGACAATAAAGGAGCCCGACCACCACAGGCATTCCCAGAACAAGAACTGCATTCACAGACTGGGCTTTGAAGGAAGGGGTCATTTGATGATCAGGTTAGAGCACCTGACCACTGTGCAGTGGGGATGGGGACCCCGCTAGATGCTTAACATGCCCTTAACGTCCCTTTTGCCTTGAGACAAAGGTCTCTGAGCTGGTGCTCAGACCCAGGCATGAATGTCCCTTTTGCTCCCTCCTTCTGGGAGAGGCACCCACCACAGAAACCTGGACGCACAAGAATATTGATCACTTTAGGGAGATGGGTTAAAACCACTTTATGAAGCGACAGATCCTTGGGATTGTATCAGCTAGCGTTTGTCAAGCGCCTTAAAACAAAAATCCAAACATGGTGCTAAATAACATTATTGTTGAAGACGTTCAAAGCAAAGGATAGGTAAACACAGAAATACCTGAATGCTAGCTGATTTGCCAAAGACACCTGCTGAGGACTAAAGATTTGTTTGGTGTCAGTTCCCGCATTATCTAAGTTGACTTTGACTCATCTTTTCAGCTCTGTTTTCAAAGCCCAAAAAAGGACAAAGCAGACATCAGAACAAATGCGAGTAAGGCAGAAAAGAGGATTTGCTTTTGTTGTTGTTGTTGTTTAAAATGCTTTTTATTTATTATATAGCCAGCATCCACCCAAAAAATCTCAACAGACATTGCATTTGTACAGCAGACATTTTATACCTCATGCTAAGAAGAAATAATATTTACGGAGAAGGTAGGTATGTAATTGTTTTACAGGAAACACCGTTTTCGTTGGAAAAACTGTCCTGGTACTTACTAAAATAACAATCCAGCCACACAAAGCCCAGAAAAACACTGAGGGTGGTCATTTATAAAGTGTTTGTAAAAGATTACTAGAGCAGCTGTCCAACAGACGACACACTACACTTAATCTTCTTTTAAAAATAATGTAATGAATTTGTTTACTTTTCTGTGAGCCATGAAGCTTTCAAATAAAGTGACTGTGGCACATCATTAGACCAGCTCTGATAAAGAGGCCTCTGCTCCTTCGTACTTACAGTAAATGCGTATCTCTGTACCTTCCCTTCCCCCACGCATTCCTCACATTATCAAAAAGCTTTTTATCCCTCTCCCGACCGCTCCATTAAAAACAAAACAAGTCGCTCCCTCCCCATAAGTGGGTCCCAACATAAATACCAAGCCCTAACAACGTGTTTCCAGCGGAACAATTTCTGCACTGTAGGCCATCTGAAACACCAGCATTGTTCTCCCTTCGGGGCTGGAGCTTTTCCAGGGTTGAAAGAGTCGGGATTTATAGCTTAAGGTACCCTTCTGATAGCACAGACCGTAATTCGGCCCAATGAAAATATGATTCAGTAGGCTTCTGTTTGGGACTCCCACCACACGTCCTGCGAATGCTTGCAGACTACCTCTCTCATTCCAGCTACACTTTTATCCATTCGTGCCAACACGATTTAGGCCAGCAGTAGGTACTACAATCGGTCCTCGACTGATTTTGTTTTTTTAAATTTGAAAGACTCAAGTTTTATCTGTCTCATAAAATGTGTGCATTTGGGGCAGGTTCTCCACTGAAGCTGAGGTTCACTTTATCATAATTAAAAAAAAATAAAACACAAAACACAACGGAAACCAACAAACCTTCCCCAGATTCTGGGACTCAAAATAAAGCCAAACCTTTTAATGAAATTTAAAGCCTAGCTATATTGATTTTAACTTAAATGACCCCTGTTATGATATTCTACTGATGCATTTCTCCTTGGAATCAACAGCATTATTTTTTAATCTTTTTTTCCCTGTACCATTAGCGTGACTATTTTTCTGAGAGATGCGTCCAAAGTTTGTGAGCCATTCAGAGTTTTAGCATTACCTCATTATTTAAATAATTTTTTAAAACACAAATCAACAGGGGACTTCATTGTTTTGAGGTCATAAATATTCCACATTGTCTCCTTTTATATTTATAATGTGACATCACAATTTGTAGTGGCACAATTTATTCTTAACTACAACGCTGTAAAGTCCGTACTCGAGCCTGTGATACACTTGTTTATTGACGTGATAAATTTAAAACACATGCATACAGAAAAACACAACACTTGCTTATTTGCAAAGCCTGCTGTGAGCTCCCACACCACCTTGGACCGCGTGCTCATTAGATCTCAATCTAAACAAGGTCAGGGCAGGTCAGTACACTTGAATGAACGACATTCAGAGGAGAGGCAGGCTTTTTTCATGATTAAGGAGGTGGGAGTCTTCCACTTGGAAACTTTCCAGAAGGCCTGAAAAGGTGCTGGAAGGGGTACTGCCACCGGTTGCTGTACTTTGGAAAAGAGATGGACCCCCAGATCTCTAACATTTACGGTCATAAAAATCCATGTCATCTTCACAAGGGAAAAGAGATGCAAAGCTCATATTTTTTCAAGCAAATTCCCAAAGTTTGTACTATACTATGTCAATTTGCATGCAAAGGACAGAGACTGCCAATAGAGCCTTTCATCAATGCCAGCCTTGAATTTCTGATTTCTAGGTAAGCTTAGTAATATTGTATAAATAAATAGGCTAAGACATCTGACTCAAAACATCTATAGGCTTCAGCTGTGGCAGTTTTATCAATCATTTAAGTTTTCAATTATTATCTGTAATCTTGAAATATTGCACAAATTTAAAACATTTTACAGGTTGTCTTTAGAAATGAGTTTACCTGTCATAACGGGGAAGCCATCTCAAACGGAAGCGAGTACAGGATTTAAGTGTCCAGCAGTCCTGCTAAGCAATTCAGAACAGAGAAAAACAACCCTGACTGCAAGAGAAACTGGAAAAGGCAGAAAGATTTACCCGAGAGAGGACTTGCTGAAGACATCAGGCCCTTTTTTGCAGCAAGAGTGGCAAAAACAAACAGGTGCAGTTTTTCAGAGCCTGAATTTGTATAAAAGTGTCAACTGCCAGGGTATTATGAACCGTGACAACTGGACAACCAGTACCAAGATGGTATTAACGGCACATTAATTTTGTTGTGTTTCAACAGAGCAACAAGTACATTTTAAAATTTGTTTCCAGATTTATAGTTAACCAAAGGGCCTTTACCGTCTCATACTTCAGTACGACTGAAGATGTCTTCTAAAGGCTTCTGCTCCTCCTTCTCCTGCTGTTTTAAAGACTCCTACATTTGCATGCCCAGCTGTCTCCTGCCAGCACAGAATAAGGTTGACAAGAGTCAAACTCAGAAGTGCGCCGATGAACCTGATTTTCATATATTGCAAATTTGCCTTTGGGATTTGTATGTGTAGGTCAGAATTTGCTGCGTAGTGAGTGGTCCTGCCCAACCCATGTGTGGCACAAGGTACAAATGAAGCACGGTGCAGCACAGCCGCTGCCTTTGCTGGGGCCAGGAGTGCTGCTCATCCTCCCCCAGCAGACATCCTCAGAGCTCTGGCAGCACTGCAACACCCTGGGTACGACCTGACGGCCGTGTGCCCTGGCAAAGGAAACTAAACGTAAGGAACCGGCCGGGGCAGAGAGGTGATGGAAAAGGAAACCTGACAAAGGCAACAGGAAGAGAACCGGAAAAAGGAAGGAAATCAAAGTTTCTGTTACCATCAGCGAGTTCAGCTGTCCCAAAAGTCAATGTGCTTTTACCTTTTTCTACTAGCACAGCAAAAGAACAGCAAAGCAAGCGGCATCAGAAATCCAGAGGAATAAATTTTAACATGACTAACAGTGACAAAGGTATAAAGTGGGCTTCAAATTTTTGAACTCTGAAGAGAAAGGAGGCAAAATGGACGATACAGCTCGCTTCATAGTAGCAGCATTGTGCCTTGTTTGTTCATTAAGCTCGTGTTATTTCATAACTTTTAATATAGAGCAATGTCAAAGGGGCATTGTTCGCTGACCGAGAACGGACTAGGAGCTACCGACTCGTCACATAATGGATTCTGCTTACAAGCAGCCTTTTGCCCCAAGTATGCACCATGCACGATATTAGCATACAAAATGTTCTGTTTCCCTCGTACACAAAACATATGAAGCCAGATAAATAACTGGCCATCTGCCAGCTTAAAAACAAAAAGCAGAATCTATAAATACAGTTCAAAAACTACAAAGAAGAAAGGCTGGCAAATCTTTAGATGCAAGGTTCATAAAAGAAAGACTGACAAATGATTTACTATTTGAGGCTTGCCAAAGGACTATGCTACAACTACAGCTATAGAATTTACACAAAATAGTTTGCAGCCATATTGAATTTAAATAACCATTTTCTGTCATTTAGCACCTTATGAGAATAAGAAGTATGACCAGAGAGAGCACATGAAACATAATTCCCACGCAGAAAGCAAGCTTTGATTTAAAAGTAACATTTGTAGAAATATACTTCCTTATATCATGTCTGTAGAATTTCCAGAGGAACATTTTAAAATATATATATATTTTATAAAGAAATAATTAAAAAATTTCATTAAAGCTAGTTGTTTTTAAAATCTCAACTCTTGGCAACAGAAACACTGGGAATAAATTACGTTAAGTTGATTTGGAAAGGTTTCTGTAGATGCAATCCAGGCAGAAAAGCCTCAAACAAGTTTTGCAGGAAGCCAGATTTAAATAAGAACAAGCTTTTTATCTTTCTGATCCAGGAACGGATTCTTTTAGTAGTCGTGCAAATGTTAAAAGAGTATGTCCTTATGTACTCAGATACAGTACCTCATAAGCACAAGCAACCAGGTGGTACACTAAACCTGCAGCTGTAATTTAGAATGGGTACAGCCCTTGTAGCTTGAAATCATGCTTTATTTACAACTGTGTGATATTTGCATGTTTCATAGATTTACATCCAGTTCTGAAGAGCACATAATGTAGTAACATTAGAATCTGCATAATAATAAGAAATCAAGCTATTTACTAAATTAAATGAAAGGATTTATAGGCACACAGAACAATACGACTTACAGAAACTAGCTTGTTGAATTCCACTTTATAGATTGTTTGCTGCTATAAAGTACATACTGTAACAGATTAAGTTCTAAAGCATAAATTAGTACCATATTTTATTTCTCATTTTTCTCCACCAGTATCACAGTCCTGAATGCAACAGAAGTATTTAAGACAACTGCACTACTGCAGGCTTGGGGAATGTAGTGTTGCTTCATTTGCACAACGACAGTGCCAGGAATTTTCACAGATTTGCAGAAGGACTCCGCTTACTCTCTTACCCTTAATTAAACCACGTTCACCAATCAGGGGAAGGGATAAATGAGAAAAAGAAGAAGAAAAAAGAACCCTCGGGAATCATTTGTATCCACATCGCTGTGGCTCACACTCAGCCCCTCTTCAGCCCTCCCCGCGAACGCAGAGAAGAATTTTAATAAAAGGAGTGCGGGGCTGTCCCAGCCCTCGGCACTTGAACCGCCACCAGCACGACCTTCCCCTTCGGGGTGCTGACAATCGCTTCCCAATTTTAAATGGCTTTGGGCTCGCAGAAGGTAGAAGCGGAGGATAAGCTGTTTTGAAATCAGTGCTGGAGGGGTGGAAAAAAAAAAAAAAAAAAAACAAACCACGAGCTCCATCTCCTCCAATGAAAAAGGTACCACAGGGTGTAGGCAGGTTGCCAGGCGAGCTCGGCAGCGTGACCGCACTGCATTGAGTTTCTTTAATGAAAGCCAGGAAAGAACACATTACACAGTGTTTCTTCTGCGAGCTCGCTAGCCTCCAGTGATTGAAATCAATAAAAACAGTCGGCAAGGGGCCCAGTGGGGGAAGAGAGAAATCTCCACTACAGCATTCAGTTTGCTTTCCACTTTCTCCCTCCCCCCTGAAGTTAAACTCTGAAGCTCACCATGACAAGCGGCTTCGCTTTCAGCGCTCGGCAGACTCTGGTGGGGATTTAAAGGAAGCGAGCGCTCCAGTTCCCCTCGCTGCCTTCGCTCTCGCCGCTCCACCGCGAAAATGAAAGGCTGGCTTTGAATTCGGGTCCTGCCTGGAGAAAGTTCCTGGGGCAAGTGCACCGCTCTGCATCGCAGGAGAAGGATGAGTTCTGCAGTTGGAGGATGTTAGAAGGTGAGAGGGGAAGGAGGAGGAATTTGAGTCAGTGAGAGCCCGCGGCCAGGCGAGGATGTCAACCACGGCAGAGGGGACCTCTGGATCTGCGGGACTGACCGCGAGCAAACGGCCCCGATCGCTGTCATCCGCGTCCTAAGGCAGCCGAAACGCTTGCCTACACGTGACCAACGCTCAGACCCAGGTAAGCGGGAGCCGCTTTTAACAATTCCCTGCGTGGTGCCCAAAGTGGGAGTGAGACCTCCCCACCGAGCCTCCCTCGGCTGCCCCACGTCCCTCCGGTCCCCTCTCAGGCAGGTCAGCGCCGAGCTAGTGCCAGCTCAAAACTGTGGCAGGCCGCTAACCCTCACCGAGCCGTAAAAGTGCACAGAAGCCCTTTGTTTGCCACTTTGGGGCTGAATTTGCTCGCTGACAAGGTAGAGGGGCCATGGCGTAACTCCTCCCCTCACAGGAGCCGCCGGCGCTCCCGCTGTGGTGCTGCCCTTTGGCTGTTCGGGGCAACGAAACGCGCCCAGCACCACGGGCTGGAGCTGGCTGCCATCTGAACAGCTGCCAGCGAGGGACTGCTAACGCGGTCCGTGCTCATCTATCTTATTTATGTATTTTAATCACCATAGCAGCCACATACACTACTCGCGCTGAGTTCCATGTGCGGGTCCGAAGCATGAACTGTGTTGCTTGCATGCACATGGGCTACTCGGATTATTCTATCGAAAAAGGCTTGGTAATTATTTCTTAATGCAGCCGGGGGGGATTTCTGACACACAGGTCAGGAATGACAAACACAGGCTTACCCAGCACCTGTTTTAGCAGCAGGCAGTTTTTATACAGATAGCCCTATAAAAATGGGAAGACACAGATCGCAGCTGTAGATCCCCAAATCCTTCACAAGGTTTGGGCCAGCTTTAAATACCATGGTTTAGCTAGATATCAGTGAGACACTGAGCGTGAAATTGAAGCCTGCCTTTGTCAGGGTAAGCAAAAATGATGACAGCTACACCTCTTTCCCAGCAATGGCAGGAATTCCCTGGGACAGACATGAAATAGGTAACTGGAGCAAGAGCAAGCAGGCTTTGCCTCCTGCACGCTGTCCATCGTGAGATGGTGACAGCAGCTGCCCAAAGCTGGGGAGGGCTGGATGCCCCCAGGCCCATTTAGGACACCAAGGCAGTGCTCCTGCAGCCTCCCACCTCACTGCCCCATGTCTGAGGACAAGCACGCCGTCTGACAGACGGACGGCCAGACGGCCAGACAGACAGACGAGAGAAGAGCCTCCCCAGCGCCTCCTCCATCTCAGTACCACCAGGCAGGGGTAGGACCTGGAGTTCAGCAAGTACGTGTGTATTTGTGCAGGTGCAGATGCTGCTTGCTCTTTGGAAACGCAGCCTTTTAAGGGTGATTGCATTATCTTCTCCTCACACAGAAATGTAAATGACCCAAAGAGTGACACAGAGAGCACCTCCATCACTAGGACTGTAGTTTTGGCACAGAAGTTTGCTTAAACATTTTTAAAGCCTGAACGGTTCTGATCAAACTATGGAAATAGCTGAGGCAATGTTTAAACACTAAGAAGTTTTTACATTGATATTATCAGTCCAGTACAAAACAGGCATAAGATTATAGCTTAAGATGTAAGAAAAATAATTAACATTAAAAAAAGCAAAGTTGTGATTCAGAAAACGGCCCCGCCTGACTTTTGGGGCACATCCATAGACCCACGACTCACCACAATTTCCCCAGTTTGCAGAATTTGTTCCACGTTTTGCCTTCCCCTGCACAGATCCTTTGCAGAAATGACAGCACCCAGTGAGGGCATCACAGCAGTCACTTCCACTCCAACCTACAGGTCTGGTTTCCACTGCTCTTGGAGCTATATTTATCCTTACACAGAGGAACTCACTAAAGGCTGTATTTCAGTGTCTTTTTTTTTTGTTTTGTTTTTTGTTTTTTAAAAAAAGCTTAGGTGGGACAGACAATGCACACCACTTGCAGTGACATTCTCAAGCTCTAATGATATTCCTCCCCATAACTCTCTCAGCAGAAAATATAAATATTATCTTTAAAGCAGAGTGCAGGATATTTTTGTTCATAGCGGTGTTTTTCAGAAGCTAAGTGGTATGAGTTTCCATAACATTTACTGTTAACAGAATGTGTTATTTTCAAGAACACAGAGAAAAAAAAAAGTATCACGCATTTTCTTAGTCAAAAGTTTTGACCAAATACAGATACAGATATGCTAGCAATCATACCATAGGGCAAGATCTGTCAAAGTTTTCCAGTCATGCCAATGGTATTAAAGCAGACTCACTGAGCAGTGAGACCCAGCCCTTCAAACCCTTCCTTTAGAGTATGGAGATCTGGAAGAAACCCATCTTGCTTTGTTGAGCTGGAAACAACAAAATATGACGGAATCTGTTTCTCACATTTCTACTGGTCTTAATGGTCTCATAACCAGAAATACTTCATCCTCAACTATCTTCTGCATAGTCAAGAGTTCCTAATAATACATGCCAGTTGTCCTTAGAGCAACACGTATCAGTAACAGAGCTTTTTGAAAACAGTATGTAGGGTTTTGTAACAACCAAAAGTAGGTGAAACACTTTTAAAGGTGGAAGGACAAGCACTTGTTTTAATCTCACTGATCTACATCCTGATGAAGGTAAAGGTCTGGAATTCTACAAAAACAATTTGAATGACTCTTTCAAATAGGGTGAAATTCAACAATGATGGCAACAACAAAGTGCGAATCTCAGGGTCTGCTAAGCACCGGGGTGGCCAGTCCTGGACAACACATAATACTTGTGTCTACACCAGGAAAAAGAACATTTCCATGCATTTCAAATGAACATGATCTGACACTTCTTGAATACTGTAAAGCTTCAAGATATCTCTTTTCTTAATTACACCACTTGTTCCTGTTGACAGCATTGCATTCATTCAGCTGAGCATATTTAGTTTGCTCAGTTTCAAACTGACAGCCTCCCTGTAATGTACCTGAAATGTACCTATTCTGATCAAAAAATAGAACATTTTTGGAATGGAATGGAACAGGTGCATTCCCCCCCATCTACGGGAAAGACTAGTGAAACAGAAGATTCATTACTAAATGAAAAATAAAGGGTTATTGATCCCTAGGAAGGCAGTTTGCCTTGTAATTCAAACAGGAATCCTTATGTTTGAGTAAGGAAGACATTTTTTGTTAAAAACAGAAAAGCCACCGACACCCTCTCTCCCCCAAAGTTGTCATTAGCTCTCTGGGTTCTCCCAGATAACTAAGAGAAAGAAAGAAAAAAAAATTAACAGTTTCTATTCATGAATTTCACATCTAACAAAACCAACACAACTGTAGTTTGATACACTAAGATCTTTTAAACAAGTATTCCAGAAATAAAAAATTAAAGTTATTTAAACAAGTATTCCAGAACGAATTTCATACATACACATGCACACAAATGCAGAATATACAATTTTAATCCATGATGAACAAGACCCAAAATGAGACACTCAAGAAAACAGAATGGGCAGGATTTTTCTTTAGCAGAATGTATTCATTTCATGACTCAACAACCCTAAAGCAGACACCCACAGCAACACCTAGAACACATGTAGCTCCTCAACTGTCCCGTACATCATAGGGTGACAACTGAGCATCAAGGTACCAGCCACCTCAACTCGCGTCTTGCCGCTTGATTTGCTTTACAATAAAATAGATGGCTTGTGGGGATAGAGAATTGGACTTTAAGTTTGGTTATGAATAAAAGACATCTTACCACACAATAAGGAATAAATGTGATGGAAATTACAGGTTTTTGCATTTGACTATGTTCAGTGATAACCAGACATGGGTGACTTAGATTGTGCCAGTGACATCCCATGAAATGGTTGTTCCTGTAAAATACATTTAATTTCCATGAATACACCCTTGAACACCTGTGTGAACCTGTTTAAAGAACAAGTGCTAGAAAGTTCCACCTGTATCTCACGTACAGTTCAGCTCCCACTGAATATCCTGTTTTAAGAAGTTTTGTCTCAAGGAGAACAGGAAAGGAAGGATGTTTCTACAAGTTAGCACAAACTGCATGATGAAGCTTTCTTCCCAGTCTGCTTGCTGCTCTTCCACTTAAAATGGTCAAGCCCAAGTAGTACTGTCTGATTAAACATAACTGGTAGGAAAAAAGAATTTGAAATATTACTTGCCAGTTTGAAATGGTCTCCTGAAAGTTCCTTAAGAAAATTCCACCCCCAGTTTCTGCATTCTCAGAGTCTCTCAAATTAAAGTGCAATCTGTTCCCAAACCCTGTTTAGCAACACTTCTCTATTCTTGTGAGCTCCCTGATAAGTGCATGTCTATGATTGCAATTCATAACCCCTCCAAATTTATCACGCAGTCTTGGAGCACTGAAATGACATCTGTTTTTTATAGCATCAGGTGTGCCCTCATTATGCTTTTGTGAGGCAGAGCAGAAAATTGAAAAACAATTATGATTTAAGATCCCAAATTAAAACCTGTCGACTGGTTAGGAAAAAAAAACACTCCATAAAACCTGTTTGCATTTCCAATGACCACATTGAAGAGTGTCATTGTAAATGCAACACAAAACAAGGTGTTGGTGGTGTTTGCTTTTTTTGAAGTTAAAGCAACTAGCAAGTTATCTTGAAATAAAATTTTATTAATTTATATTTCAATAATAAGTAGCCTACACATATTTATAAAATTAATACAAGTTATGTGGATTTAATTTATAACGCACTTTAGTTTCAAACTCAAGCTTTACATGTATAAGTTATATTTTACATATCTGATAAAACAAGCATAAACACAACAGAAAACACAACAGAGAACAGCAATCATGCAAATAATTAAAAAATTGAGAATAAAATAGAGTGGATAATTACAGACAGAATAATGTGTGGAATAGCAGGAGGACTAAGCTTATCACGTACCTGTTTTGGTATCACACAATTCTGCAGGGATCAAAAGGACGGTTTAAAGAAGGCTTTGCAAAAGGACAGAAAGGCGCTTCTGTGCTGAGCTACAAGTGTCTTCTTCAGCACACACAGGGCAGTGCAGTAGAAAGCACCGAGGATGGTCATTAGAAAATGCAGACTGTCAAAGGCAAATGTTTGAACTGTCAGCAAAAGAGGAAAGTCAACATCTCCATAGCACATGCAGGATAATGGCTAGAGTGGGAATAGAATGCAAAGCTTTGAAAGTGAAGTGGTTTATGCTCATCAGAAGAAAAGGAGAGCAAAGGAAGACAGAGTTTAATAGCAAATCCTGGGAAGTTGTAAAGTAGAACTGGGGAGATGAAGCCCTGACAGAGAGCATGGCTCCTGAAATCTCAAGTCAAGAGGGAGCAGCGGGGAGTTAGAGAAGCCAGGGAAGTCAACACATGGTTTTCTCTCAAGATACAAAGACAAAAACATTTTACTTCCTACACATCATTCTTCCAGATTCCCTGAATGAACTATGCTTTTATTCAAGGCTTCCATAAAATGTCATTGACTGTTAAGAACTGCTGTTAATTGACTCACACAACTCCAAATCAGCTCGGAAGCACTGACCTCCCTTCCACTGTACTTGAGCAACCAGGCACCCGGCAACAGCTAGAGGTGCAAATTCATGATAATTTCCATCTTTCAAGTTATAAACAGCAGCATGATTCATACTTTTCCTGGCTTTGAAAATGTTTACAACGTGGCATTTTTTTTTGTACCTATACACCCAGATCTTACTATGATTAGACTTGGGATACAACTGGAAATAAAAGATAAAAATTTAATTCATCAAATGCTCTTGACAACTTTCACGACAGGAAGCCTGGTTCATGTTGGCAGTTTTAAGCCAAACACTGCAACCTGCCCAAAGTAACAAATTTAAGCCAACAGTGGAACTTCTCAGCTTAAAAATTTCTTAATTTTCAGGCATATCTTCAGCCCAAAAAACATATTACAGAATTGTATTTTCTCCCTTCATACAGTACATATTCATTTTTATACCTAAAAATCAAACATTACCAGACTACTTCTTTATTTATCTATTGTTGCAAATCAGCTCTTTTGTACGTTTGTGTGTCTGCCCCACTTAGCTGCAATCAGCACGGCCCAATGCTTCCTGCACCCGCCTCCCTGACAGGGCGCCCACAGCACAGCAAACACTGCAACAAAGACCAAAGACCAGCTGTGCTTAGCAAAACGTACTGGTCAGGGCTCCAGCAAGGTGGAAATGCTGCTGAGAGAGACCAGCAACAACAAAATAAGTGGAGGACCTCACAGTGTTAGCCAGGATGCTGTTTGGTCTCCACATGCGATACCGCTCTGCTTCTAGTTCTGTGACATCAGCATTTCTATAATTTCATCAAGTACTTAATAGCTAACATCCACGGTACATTATGAACAATAGGAAGAGAAAACCTAAGTACACAAAACCTGACATACATTAGAGTTTTCTACACCTCCTGCAGACCGACGGCTTCCAGGCACTGCAGCCTCCATGCAACCCCAAGGTGAGCCTGGTCACCTGCAAAATTCTGCCAGAGAGGAACATAGCAAGCAAAACAAGCAGTACGCAATATTTCAACTCCCTGCTGGTTGTTATTTTAGGGAATCTGAGAGTTCTGTAATTAATATAATTAACGGTTCTGGTCTATGCTTTCTAACGTTTAGATGGTGATTCGATCCTAGTCACGGTCAGTCCTAAATTCCATGTGTTTGTAAGCAACAGCAGAGCTTTCCATCACTTTCAGGCTTGGCCAAGGGTGAGATACTGTGGTTAACAGATCTTCTACATTCTTTCACCTAATGACTAATCTGAGGTGCAATTTCATAATCGAAGATTCCTCCTCTCTAAAGAAGGCCATGGGTCTTGCAGGAATTTTATATTCTAATGACCAGTGCAAAGAAGAATGGCAATATATACTGGAGAATTCAAATGGCACACAAAATGGAGAGGAAAATATAAACTCTGCTTACATGAGGCCCTGGCAAAACATATAGACTGTTCCTAAGCTGACAGTTTTATAACTCTAAATGGTTGTGCAAATGAAATCCAAACAAAGGAGCAGAGATGTTCTCTAAATCACTCAGCAATTGCTGCTTAGCAAAACCAGCAGCCACCAACTCCTGCAAACAAGAAGAGGTACTTGAAGTGAGCTTACTGAATGGAAAAATGTCAAGATCTTTTTTTCCTAGCTTTATTTTTCTATATTCTCGAATCTATATATATAATGATTCAGTTCACCCTGACAAATATTGTATAACCAACAATCAATCACATCAACTTTTTATATGTTGAGAGAAGTCAGATACCAAGTGATAAAATGAGTTCAGGCAGAGGGCATATGTTAAGCAGCTGTGAGTCCATTTAAGCTGTCTATGTGCCTAAAAGCTTAATGTCATTACACAGAGCTCTGATTTCTTCCTTTCCCGCCTTACACTAAGATATCCACATTATGTTATAATAGAAATGATAAACTTACTGCAGGAAACTTAGTCACACAGTGACTGCAGCAGTACAAACAATATGCCTATAAATTAGATGTAATATATTTTGCTTACAGTGAAAGATTACACAACTGAACGCTTCTGTTCAGGCTCTAAACAAAGCTTTATTTGTGAATAAAAGAATTTCAGGTAGCAGATTCAGGAACAACTTAAACCACCATAAGTTAGTACTGCTGCCAAGAGACACACACTCCGTATTCTCCCACCTCTTCCTCTGGTTGGCACAAGTGTTTGTACTGTCTTGTAAACTGATCCGGGTTAAAATTACCTCTCTATTCCCCCCCGCAAAGGTTACTTCAAAACCATATCTGTTCCCTGATACCATTCACTGTGAATGTTTGTGCCAGCAAAACGAGGAGGTGATGCAAAGGCGGAGACACACGGCTGTACAGCTCATGAGATCACATTTTTTGCACCCTCTGGCTTAAGACGCTGTTCCTCAGAAGAAAAATAAGTGTAAAATATTTAAGCAAAAGTTAAGACATGAGAAAAGTGGAGGAGAAAAAGCCCTTGAGCACATGCATAATGAATGGAACACTTGCTCTTCCTCCATACCTAGAGAGATAGGAGTACCTAGAGAACAGGAGTAAAAATGGCATCTCCCCAGATGGAGCCCAGAGAGAGCAGGCAACCAGAAACACCTCTGCATGGAGCACTTGCAGCTCTGCACCTTCACTGCTCAGACACCGATGTTGTAGATTGAGTAGAGAACCTGAGCTACATGAGCAGCTACCCAGAAGGCAGCTATTACTACTTAAAGTTAAGCAAACCAGAAAGCAAATGAAAATGTCATGGTATTTTTAAATGTATCATTTGGAACGCAACTTTTTATTTAACCCAAGACTGGCAATATTGTATGCTTCACATTTTTATTATTCAAAATGTGTCAGGCAAGAATCTGTCTATCATGAATCCAACTAAACTCTTTTCTTTTTACATTTGCTATTGCATTTGTAATAGGACTGTAACAAGGATCAAATGCCTTCACTATAACACCATTTTGAAAACGCTATTTTTCTGGCAGACGCAAGCAAGTCAATTCAAAAAACATCAACAGATAACCAATAAAGCAATCTATAGATTTTCATGGTGCATGGAACTTCCCTTTAAACAATTCCAAAAATATCAGCATGAAGGCTGAGTCCCTCTCTGTTCTCAGTCCTCCTAGGTGAGCTTTTTGTTCCCTTACTTCCTCCCTTTAGATGGTGTGCTCTGGCTGCTATAGCCATTACTCCTTGAGTCGCAGTGTTTAACTGTTCAGCATACACACTGACTTCCTGCCCACCGAAAACTCCAAAGCACATCCAGGAAACAAACAGCTCGGGAAGCAGACAGGCTCCGAGTGCAGTTGTCAGGTCTTCTAGCCACTTGGATTTACAGCTGCAGTGAGCAGACACGGTTTAGTTTCCTGCATTTTAGGATGCGTGAGAAAATCCCCCTCAATTTCTACCTACTGATCTGCAGTCAACAGACACATCAGAAGCAATTTTTTGTTTTAGTTTCAAAAATTCATTTTCTACTTGCTCATTCTGGGATGGGAAATACTACCAGTCAATTGTTAAACCGCTCCAGAAGTCTCAATAATTCCAAAATAAAATTTTGGTTTTATTACTACACTAATAAAATAGAAGAATGCCACCATCTAGTAACAACTGATGCCCTTTACTTTATTAAAGTATCTAATCGAATAAAGATTAGTAACTTCACATGCTATATAAATGCATATGTGCATGATGTGGTAAGGAAGTTAAAGATGGAGAAGATGTTGCCATGCTCTGTCCCTCCCTTTGCACTTCCTGCCGTGTCTGCATCATGGCTGAGGTCAGCAATTACTCAAAGCTAGTGGCAGTACCCTGTTCAAGGTTAAACTCCAGCCACCTTCCAAAAAGGCTCATATTTAGGTAAACAGAACATAACAATTCTCACTGAACTCTGGAACCTCACAATGGACACAGCGGGCTATGCTGTGCAACCAGCAGCAGAGGAATCACAAGAATCAAGTGAGAATTTGCAGTGTTATTGCAAAAACATCTACTCACAACTCTTAGTGATAGGAAGTGTGCAAAAATCTGTTATCATATACTAAGGAAAACGAGTTTCCTTCTTCTACTTCAGGATTAGGCAGCAGGATGGTAACTAACCCAGTTTAGACACCACCAGGCTCTCGAGGCATGGCCATTGAGACCACAGACAATCCAAACCAAGCGCCCCTCTGAACAAGGGGCTAATTTCCACCCAGGACTGTTTTTTAGTTGCAGCCACAACAGAAGACCGCTCTGGTTTGTGAACTGACACATTTAATCACAAAATGAAATGGATGTTCAGTTACCAAGTTATTTTTTTTGTCAAAAATATATAGGTAATATAAAAGTAAGCCAGCAACTGGTATACCTACAGTAGAAGTAATAAATTTTGCACATTGATGTGCCTTACTCATAAGCAAAAGGGTAAAAAATGAGTAAGAACTTACATAGTTCACTTATTTTATGCAGAACCTTAAAAAAAAAAATCAGTAAACAAGCTAGCTTGTAAGAGATTTCATTTACCTTTGCTCTAAAATTGCTCCATTCTACAACTTTCCTTTCTCATTTAAATATTAAATATAGGCAAATGAAACTGATTTCACCTAGTACTGACAGACTAACAAAACACTCAAACTGTTCTGTATATTTTTCAGTTCCTTCAGAAAAAACATCCACATTAGCAGCATGAAAGAGCACTGTAATTTGACTAGCTTCCCCCAATGAAACTACTAAAATTTAAACATACATCTGCACTATTTTAACTTGTATGCACACAGCGAAGAGAATCATCCAAGTTGCAAAAAATATTTGTCTGATTTTCATCAGAAGGCTCTTTTATTTTGACCTAAGTATTTAGGGTCATCGCTATAGAACCAATGACACAGAAAAGCGTCCGGGTACAAAATGTCTAATTCTTCGAACATTAGGTTAATTTGTTTTCTAAACCTAAACCAATATTTGAATGGTAGAACAAATATTTGAGATGCATTCGGCTAGTTATCTATTTAGAAAGAGAACAAATTCATTCAAAAGGACTTTTCCCCCCTCAGGCAGCACAGAACAAAATACAGGTTGAGCTCACCAGATGTTAAAGATTTGGACCTGGTCTAGGGTTAGACCCTTCTCAGCACATTACTGATGTAAGGATGCCTGATAGGATGCTGTAAAAGAAAAGTTTTAGGAACAGAACTGCTTTAATAGCAAGGAACAGATCCGCTATAAGAACAAAACACCCCTCACCTACCAGGACTACTGCTTAAATAACCAGAGCCGGCTTTAGGTACTGCTTTTCCCTTAAACTGGGCATTATTAGGAATGAGCTGCTATTTCAGGAGGATTTCTACTGTAATTGTCACAACGTTTAGAGGAATCACACCCCTGGCACTGGGCTGTGTGATGCGGGCTTCGCCTGGTGGGGTGCTGGATGCCTGCAGGGACAGAGAGTCCTCAACTGCCCCGGGCAGCGCGTCCCAGACCTTAATTACAGTGAAAAGTGTTTTCCTGGAATTGAGCTGGAATGCCCCGTTTCACCTGATGACCATTCCTCACGTTCTCCTGCTGCTTGGAGCTTCTTGGTGACCTCTCAGGTTCCTGCAAGCCAAATGCTGAAAAGCAGAGAACATCTACCCGTACGGCAATACGTCACTGTACCGTTTAGGTGAAAGGAATAAACATTTGGCAGTAGCAATACTCATTGAAATCTGTGCAAAATTCATCACAGGCTGAAAAATTAAGTCAAGGCAAAAAATGTAATCTTCAGGCTGATCTCCAGTGCAACATTGGAAGTATGGTTACAACACTGAAGAAGTGTTGTTAATTGCAAATAAATCATTAACCTACAATACCTCCTTAACTACTCAGCTTATAAATTTAGTAGAAATTAAAGCAGAAAAATAGCTAATGCAGTTCACAGATTCCTCTTAAAAGCCATTGTCAAGTTTTTTTTACAGCATTTTTATCTATTCAAAGAAGAGTAGATCAACTGCCAACAAACTGCTTAATCACATTTGTTTATCTTGTAAATAGAAGAACTGCTTTAAATCCCACAAGGAGAGGTGTCAGAAACATAACCCATTTTGAAGTGCACACAGACCTCTGAAGGCTTCTGAAATCCTTCACCCATAACGAAAGCCTAAAAAGCTAAAAAGGAAACTGTGAAAATATTGAGACTAAGGTTTGTATTTGGATGACATTCAAATTAGGCGTAATGTTTCTTGTACCGCAAAAGGGTCAAATATTAATCATTTTCATAATCCTGTCCAAAAGCTTTTACAGTCTGTCTTCCTCACAAAGCTGCGTGGTTACAACAGGACACAAGATGTAGGTTCTCAGATTTAAGAAATACTTTAAAAGTTAAATCGAGGGAGATGCCATTTATGAATTCTGCCTTAGCATATGTTCAGTACATAAAGTTATTTAAGTGCTGTACAATAAATGGTATTATGGCAACATATGCTTTCAACACATTTAGAAGTAAAGTCATAACAACACTCTTATTTTGGCCAAAGTGCAAAAATCTATGTGCAACAAGTGTTGCAGATAGGAAGCCTCAAAATCCACTACAAAGATCCGCTACAAAGTTTTGTAGCATTTCTGTAGCTCTTTCTCCAGACTAATAATCAGAATTAAAAATAAATAAATAAATGAAGACTGTAAAATACCTCACTTGCTTGGTTAGCAGGGTCTTTGGAGCTGTCTCCATCATACATGCTCACCTGGCCACAACAGCCAGCAGTACGAGAACAGACCACAGCAGCACATCAGTACCTTTGTTATCAGAGAATCCAGAATACAAGGGGCTCCAGGAGCAAGTGGGGAGGAAAGTGGATTTATGGTATCTGTACAGACAATACACTTTCAAAAGCTGTAGTTGTTCCACATTAATTAACAACTTCTTGGGATAATTGCTCACAGAATGTTTGTCTTGTGGTGACTCTCAAGCAGTGATCTTGTAGAAATATCTAATTAGAACTATTACAGTAAAGCTCAGATGGCTTTGCCAGAACAAGTGTTGGACACAGCATCATCATGCAGGAAGAAATGATGGGTGAAGGTATAAGCTGAACTCCAACAAGTTGTTCTGCAAACTCCTAGATGGAGACAACTTTGACAAAGCTACAAATCAGTTCAGTGCTCTCGGGTCTACCCACACGCACCTGGTTGGTTCTGAAGGTGATTACTCCATGCCCATCAGGGCAGGTACCACTGAGGGAGGGAAGTTCTCCAGGGTTAGCACTGGGAACACTGGTATGTGACGTGGCATAGGGCCTCTTGGTGTCTTTTGCTAAGAGCAGTACTGCTGAGAATCTTGTGATAGGCTGGATTCATGCTAGCATTTTGTATGATGCCTGGATCATTTGAGAAGCTTTTGGTAAGAGATGTCAATAGGATCACTGGGATAGGCTTTCTGGTTTTGTCTCATGAAGGAAGAAATATCTTGCCAGGAACTAAAGAGCAGGGCTCCTTTCTTCTCAGCTTTTGAGAGAAGTGAATTGAGAAGAGAGAAGAAGAAATAAAAATAAACGTCAGGAAAGCTTGTCATGATAACTCAGTTTCGAATGCTTATACAACTCACATGACTGACATAAAATCACTCACAGTTGTGAGTAATTAAAAACAAAGTCAACAGATTAAAAACGTTTGCAGGCAAAACCACAATCAGATCCTCCCTTGCAGTCTGTAAAACTGTCTACTAAGGTCTGAGCTTCTATATTTGCTCATGCTATTTCCAAAAGCTTCTCAGTTCAAATGCTTTCCTCCTTACTTCCTGATTAAAGATAACATATGGGACTAGAAAGAAATGAGCCTCTCTAGAGCTGTAGAATCATCTGCATGCTCAGCGCTGAATCACTACATAAGCCTTTGTTTAACAGGAACGTTACTGAAATGGTATGTCTAATGCAGATACCGGAACTAACCTTGCTGCGCTGTGCCTATAAATTGCAACAAACGAAACCAAAGAGCAGGTATGCTCTACAGCGAGCATCTCTGAAGGGCACTTTCACCCTGGGAGTCAGCTTATCAAACACTATTCCAGTCTGGAAGCACAGAAAATAAAGGAAACATTAGCATTTGTCTACTGTAAGAGAGGGGAAAAATCTTTGACTACAATTCTCCTTCTTAGCTAGGGATTCATTATACCAAGTCTCCATAAACTCATATATTCCCAGTTACTGAAACACTGGTAGGTTAATGCAGGGGAAAATAAGTGCTAAGAAAGTCAAGAGTTTATCTGTACCATTCTTACAAATGGATGAGATAACAATTTTATTTTTTCATTTCCAAAATTATCTCTGATATAGCTTGTTCCTTCTGCTCTAATTTACAGTATAAAAATCATTAAAAAACATAAAAATACATCTGGGGGGTCTTTTTTGGCTTTGCTAATATAGTTTTTCAAGACTTTCTCAAAAAGATCCTAGGAATCTAGGATCCTAAATCCTAGGAATTTCCCTGCTCTGTCTGAAAGAAGAAAACTAAAATGCTGTTAATACACGCATATGAAAAGGACATTCAATATTCAATCCTTTCAGATGCAAAATCAAATGCACCTAATAGAACACAAAAAGGAATCAACATCAGACGCGCATTTCAAAAAACGTTACACAAGTAATCAAAGAAAAAAGGGAAAAAATATAAAGTAAAGCTATTTGCATAACAGATTGTACATAAACCGCTGAGTCTTTTGAGTGGGATAAATATGTTTCAGACTGTCCCTACTGTGATGTTTTAATGGTGTGAGAACTGCAAACAAAAATCCTTAAAGAAAGATAAAAAACTATAAAATTTAAAGGAATAAGCAAACAATATACATTTCTCTTTTTCTGCCAAAAGTGGACATGACATGAATCATATTGATGGATGCCACAGAGCTGAGAATGTTGTCACTTTTTCTGGACAATGAAACAAAACCACAGAAACCAGCAGGAGAAGCAGCCAAGTTTCACCACCGTATTTGGGCATTATGGTCCTATAAATACACATGCAGCATCTAAACAAGGGCACGATTTTCATTCCCCGTGTATGAAAATGATTAGTTGTACCACGCTAATAATACACTCCAAAATACTGAGGGATCAGAATCGATTTTCATGTGATAACACCAGAATGGGATTCTGCACTCTGGTAAGAGCATCCTGCCATAAATGTGCAACAAGCATGTGCAGCGAGGGCTGAGTACCACAGATCCAGAGAAGCACGAAGCACCCAGCCCAGTCCAGGGAGCAAGGCACGGACACTGGCTCATACCTGCTCTGATGGCTCATGCTGCTAACGGCGCTGCCTGCACCTGCTCCTTGGCGAGCTCGCTAGATGCTGCCAGCGCAGCGCTGTCGCTGCAGTGCATGTGACGAAACCGCACAACACAGACTCCTGGTACTTTGTTTGACTCTGAAAAATCATTTGCAACACTGAAAGCTTTGTTTGTGTCACGAAGAGTGGAACATGCAGTAAGTTAGTCACAAGAAAAGCATTTCACAAGAAAAGCCTCTTGATTTCATTTAATTTAAACAGACAGAATTGGGCCAACTAGATATACCATCATGACTTCGCTTTGTTTATCAACAAAACCATGTAGTACTGCCTATAATTCAATTTTAGGAGTATATTATCTAGCGGTTGTATAATCAAGATGATATTTACTACTGGAAATGAGGTAAACTAGCATGAGGATTACATTCAACATTATCAAATGGGAGGCACCAGAGTTATGATTTCTAGGCACAAGCAGTAATTGAATAGGAAGGCAAAGTTCAAGAAAACAGTAATACTCTTGTGTATTAACAGAAGGCCTCTTCTGCTCTGTAGTGCACTACCCAAGACCATTTCCTTCCTTAGTATTAAAATTCTAATCAGCTTTCATTTCATCTACAGAAGTTTATGGCCTAGGCTGAGTTCTGTGCACAGCTTTAGAAACAAACAGACCAGGAATATGAGACCCAGCATATTATAAATTCTTAATTCAACTATAAAAATCTGTACATGCACAAGCGGAGAATATTTAAAACGTGCTAAATGCCGCACTGTGTAACACAATGAGCTGCTGCTTTAAACACTGCAAATGTCGTAGTTTCTAAATGTAGCTGTATTAATTACAGATTTGATGTTAAGATCCTAGATATCAACACTGAGGAAACCGGGCTCACTGTAGATGAAACGAAAATGGATAACTCTGAGAGGTATAAAGACAAAAAAATTCTTTATAAACTGGTCCGCAGCAGTGCTTTCCAAGCTATGGAGCGCTTGCCACAAGTGATATGCGTGTTTTTTCTAAGTGGCTTGTGAGCGTTGCCAGAAACCCCGAACACACTCTCCTAAGTGCTGCTGCTGTTAAACTTGGTGCCTTTGGCAGGACCTGTGTCAGCGGACTTGCAGCATACTGAAAAATAAGCTGTTGCTTCTGAACTCCTTAGCTGTTTTTTATTTCTCTCTCAAAGAGGCACTTACCTCTAACTGTGGTTTGAATGTCATATCTCAAAATTAAGCCAAAAGCAAAGAAAGGAAAGAAGTCTGGAAAACCAAATGAAAGCATATTTACTCTGCAAGGTAAATCAGGGAAATGGCTAGAAGGGCAGAATTAAAAAACCTAAATGTTTAAGTCTCCAAATAAAATACTAAAACATCAAGCTCAACCTTCAAAGAGCAATAATGAAACCTAAATACCACAGGTCTGAAGGTATGTGTCTAGCCTACATAGCTTTAGCATAGGTATTTATGTCAAAACAAATGGGTGGGCCACTGGAAACTGATGTAGCAATGCCATGGCACTCCACTTCCTTCTCATTGCGAAATCCCATTCTTTTCTACTGTAACAACAACATTCAGCCCACCTCCAGCTTCCCCATTCAGGAGCACTACAGCACTCACCACCCTTTCTTCTGCCTCCCTCCGGCCATCCTTACTTCTAGCAATGCTAACTACCAGTAAAAGGCCCAAAGACATCTCTCTCCTGTTGTTGTGTTGCTGTGTGACCCAGTAACAGGTTAGCTGAGCACCAACTGCACCACCTGGCATGCTCTGGGAGGGGAGGTAGTGCAGACATCCCAGCTGCAGCTTGTTGGGAGATGGTTGCGTTCGCATGGGCCAGCTGCTAGGCAAGAAAACGCAGGCGTTCCTGTCAGAGAGCGAGCCAGGAGGCACATGTGCTCCTTTTTGGGGAGCTGCTTGGCCAGCAAGGATGCTGTGCCATTCCGCCCACCAGCACAGGCTGCCGCAGCGCTAGGGGCTAGAGCAAGCACGCTCCTAGCTGCCCGTGCAGGTCTGACTTATGGGGACGTGCTAAGTGGAAGCTTTGTGGGCGCGTCTGTGAATATAAATGAAATCAGAGCAGCCTACGAGGTTGGGACATTACATAAAATATAAAATGGGATGGGCTATGTCTTCTGGTGTATAAGTAATTTGGAATAACCACAGTCAGAAGGGAATTGACGGTAAAGCGCAAGAAACTGCTCCAGCTGGCCATGTTGCTGCTGCTATGCACTCTGCAAACGTCCCTGCTCTGTAGCACTACCATCAGACACCAAAAACAGCTTTAAAATCTGGAATAGTTCCACTGTCTTACACCAAACTCAGAACCTGTATAGTGCATTACCCTGGGAGAGAGGGGAAAAAGAAGGGAAGAAAAACCTCGCTCAGTCTGTGCAGGTGGGCAGCAAGCAGAATTGTCTAAATCAAGCGAATAAAATTGCATCTTAATTGTAAGGTCATCTTCAGTATCTGAATGCAATTCCCTCAATACTCTTCCATCCTGTAAGATACACGTAACAGTTAGAAGCAACTCTGCAGACACCCTATGAGCGACCTGCCTGCATGCTATCGAACAGAAATCCCGATCAGCCAAACTTAGCACCCTGTACATGCTGTCCTGGCAGGTGCTGCTGGGGCCACTTCTATTTCAGACAGCAGGAGCAGCTCAGTGATTGACCGACACCTCTGAACTATATTTGGGAAAGCATCCCAGCCCTCAAGTTTCTGTATAGTCTCTCTGAGCATTTATGAGTAAATTAAAAAGGAAATTCACAAAACACCACTACAAACCAGCAGCGATAAAAAGTTAAAGAATGTAATTAGATTATGAAGTTTATAAGCTTAATTATAAAATATTTCTACAAATTAAAGCCTGTGAAGAAATCTTCATTTATATAACAAGTGATTACAAAATCCTAGTAGGAAATTGTGGCAATTTAGATTGACCTTTGGTCATGTGGTACATATGTAAACCTTCATGGGCAATTAGGTGATTCTCCATTTTCTCTGCTATATAATAATTTTTAATAAAAGGCCCATGTTTTTTTTTTTTTTTTTCATTTTTCTTTTTAAACAGGCTGCAGCTGTGGTAGAGACTTTTCTTTTTTCTATGTATACTGTAATCTAGCATAAAAATATTGAGACGCATATCAAGTTAGGCTTGTCAGCCTTAATATTTTCTGGTGATTTGAACAGGGCCAGGGAATACGATAAGCATCTTTACAAATCCAGTTGGCTTTACTTCAAATCCAAGAGCTTGTATCTAAGCTTCACAAGAACAGGAGCCTACATAAAATCAAATTTTGAATGCAAAGCTAACCCAGTTCTGCTCATCAGCCTTCATTCTGAAACCTGTCTGCAGCAACATTTTTGTGAGCTCGCTGCACAGCATGTAATTGCTCTTGGAAGAAGTATTTTTTTGCATCAGAGCTATAGCTACTTTTGGGACTACCTATCATTTTTAATTTTAAAAACTTTTTTTAAAAGTTTATGCTAACAATGTATTTTCATTGGCACTGATGAGTTAAAAATTGCTTCAGCTTTTCTTGCCTTTTTTTTTTTTTTTTTAAATCAAGCTGGTAAGTATTCCCCACTTACCAGTGCAAATCAGCTTAATTTGCTTAGGAGCTAAAACCTGGACCGAACAATGGCATTTTCAAAACAAATACATCAAGTTAAAGAGAGGGCAGTCATGGTTCATCTGAATCATATGGCTCCAGATTTCAAATCTAAGCTAAGGAAATAGAGGTTATGATACCCTGCAGCTGGGACAAGCAGTATTCGTACAGCAGTGCTAAATCAAGACCACTCGGCCAGTTCAAGCAGTTGCTTGTGTGGAAGTGAAAGATCCCATGAGAGCATTAAAAAAAGAAAGGTTCTGGTGTCCTAGCCAAACCCCCCTTCCTTTGCTTAATGCTACCATGGACTAAGTTTCTTCAGAGCAACTGATTGCAGAAAGTTGCTGCCAAGTAATTGCTACTGATTTATTTACATCCGATCACACAGAACAGGAATTAAGCACTGTGCAAAACACACAGGCAAGTTAATTACAAAAGGTCCTCTCATGCCACACAAACGCCCAGTGACTGAGGCTGCTGGCTGGTAGGTTAGTTTGCAGACACATCAGTTCGGTAATTTGTTCACCATCAGGCTACAGAAACGCGTATCGACACAAAGACAGTGACAGGGAGAAGTAGCTGGGAGCTTCAGAAAGCCCTAAGTGCTCGTCCTCGTAGCAGTGGCATACACAGATAAAAGCTGTCATTCAGCCTGGGAAACTCAGGACAGAAAAAAAGGAACAAGTCTGGAAAAGTTATTTTCCGGTCTCCCATTCAATAGCATTTTGAGATTGATACAATAAGTGCTGATAAAATACCTGAGAGTTGACATTTTCATATATAGCAGATCAAAAAAAGGTTTGTTTTCTAAATTTTGGGAGCAATATTGGTGGCTGAAGTAAAAGCACTGTTCGCTGCTTCCAGAGTACCAGATTAACTGTAACTGTAGCTTCTTTTTCTCTTTTCTTTTTTTTTTTCTTTTTTTTTTTTTAAAGAGAAGGGAGGAAGCATGAGACAGTAGTACAGCCTGGAGACTTTGACAGCACTATCTGGATGCCAATGTCATGCTGTGTAAACATGTGGATCCATTAGACAATTGTTGGAAGCAGTGAATTCTAAATTTGATCTAGTGATAGGACTCATGCTGTTTGGAAAAAAAAAAAAAAGGGGGTTGCGAAACCACACAAGGAAAACGTTTCAGACTTGTTAAAAAGAAGTACAATGTGAACAATGATGTATTGGATGGCCTGCAGATTTCAGCCTCTGGAGAGTCTTGACAGACAGAACAAAGACCTGAACTAAACTGTTAAATCAGTTTATAAAATATACTCCAACCTGAAAGGAGAGAAACATTTTTATAGAAAAAACTGATATTCACATAGGCAGAATAAGAAAGAAATTTTTCCTTGGGATGACAAACAGTAGCAATGATTTATATATTCTTCCACATTTCTTCTGCATGCTACTGCCTTAGCTAATGAATCAGTTTTAGCAAAGCCTAAGCTGTACAGCATCCCCAGCTCTGCTGGCCTGGCGAGGGGAGCGGTGGTTAACTGCCTTCCTTCGCTTCGTGCTGGCAACGCAAGGCTTTTTGCTTTATAGTACTTAATGGTCTAAAATACACGTTGAAATTAACTCCTCCATTAGCTATACAGCTGCTGCTCCTTATCTTTCATTACTGTTAATTACAGCACTGCAAAATTTTATGTTGTGACTCAGAATTAAATAGGATTAATATGATATATGATTTTTCTTGGAATACACAACTCAGGCCTCATGAATAAAATTATACGCTGCATGACATATGACATTTGAAAAGGTATTACATTCTTTAAGCTATGTAGAAGAACTGTGCATTCAGTCATGCTGCAAGTTCTCTGCAAACTGACTAACCAGCTGTTTATTCCCTTGAGCTGCTTACATCAAAAGACACATGAAGCAGTGGGTTCACCTCCCAGCAGAACTGCAAACCCGCTGTAAGTCTGTCGCTACAAAACTTGTTATTCATCCCTGCTGGCTTATAGATGTGAAGAGCAGTATGCATAGCTCAGCATTTCAGTTATGATTCATGTTGCGATTTAATCATTCCTGAAACTTAGTTTACTACTTAAAAGAAAATGTACTTCAGCAACAAGGATCAGAATGCAAGAAAAACAGATCAATCCAGGAAGAGCTACTGAGTCACCATGGAGGGAGGCAATGAAACACACGTTACCCTTGTGAATCCAATTAGGTCAGCAGAAGCAAAGCTTCTTCTTGGTGACTGGTACGGACAAAACCTTTCTCCAACCCACCCCTACGAACCCGCGTGAGCACACGACAGTGGTCCTCTGAATGCCGATCTCAGCATTGCAGCTCGCAATGGATATAAATAAGTTTGTTTGTGCAGCTTAGCCGGCTGAATTCAATGACAATTCACGTGTCTAATTCCATCACATCCACAAATACCTGGATGTGAGGCCACAGCAAAGGCACTGAAGGGCTGTGTTAGTCAGGAGGCGCCAGCCCCAGTGGCCCGGCCCGGCGGGCTGAAGGCCGCTGCGGGACACTGAGGGGCTCCAGACTGTGCGGCAGCTGTGCCACGCTTCAGCAGTGAGGCCTATCAGCCGGGACTGCTCACATCCTCCTGCCCTGCTAACGAACAGAGAAAAAGAGCTTCCTACATGTCTTCTGTGCTGTAAAGCTCGGGGCAGCTGTCTTAAAAGCACCTGCAACGCAACTTCAATCTGTATGAATTTATAAACAGCAAATCTGTTGTTTCTTCACATGAATTAGCAGACATTTGTTTCTGTGGTGGGATGAGAGGCCAGCCAGAGCTGCAGACCAAACAGCCAGCCACTCCAGCATGTCTTAGGACTGCTCGAGCCAGGGAGGTGATTTCCAGCTGCGTGACACGTCACACACACAAGCCATGGCACACACACGGAAATCGCTCTCTCAAGTTCAAGGCCACGTAATAATAGCAATTAGTGCTTCTATTTACTATTCTTCATCAGATTGTGAAACTAAAATTGCAACCAAATATTGATTGCACCACATACTTTTCTTGGGCCCTCCAACGCTTGCCACGAGATGTGAGGAACAGGACAGAGGCCAGGCCAGGCCGGGCCGCTGGCGGCCCCCAGCGCGCCACCCATCACAGAGACCAGCGGCACTAGTGGGAAGTGCAAACCAGTAGGAGATGAGATCTTTCACAGACCTTTACTGACCTTTCAATAAAACTTTAATATAAAAAGAATAAACTGGCACAGGCTGCTATCTTAAACAATTTTTTTTTTTCACAAATGATGTACTCTGTTTCCCTCAAAATTCAGTCATAATCGAGTAACCTCAAAGTTAATCTTTCTTTTTAGGGGAAAACACACCTTTTTTACTATAGTGACAATCTGTTCTTAAAGTTATCTTGCTCTCCAAGTATTACTGTTCAATCACTTATCCAAGCAAAAAGACTTAAAACTCTTTAATTTTAACTGCAAGAAATATGGAAATTAGTGCTTTACTTCATTCCTCTCCTTTAGATAACTTAGATCTGAAATACTGGTTACAAGTTCTTAGTGGTCACACATACTATACCTTTGTTTTTTATAATTTACTAAAATATTCATCTTTTCCATATTTTCTCCCACAGTGTGCAAAGGAGCAGATATACCCTCAGTAACCAAAGTGAATTAGCGTAACACAGTATGCCAAAACCACTGTGTTTTACAATAACAAACCAAACTGACATTTGTCATAGTATCTTATTACATGCCAAATATTTCACATCGGGACTGTTCCATTTCAGTTTTAACCCAGCACGCGTGACATTTTCAATGAAGAGAAGGAAGCTGTGAGTTTCTATTTTTAATTCAATCCACAGCTTTTATTCAAGAACCTCAATTCACCTCAAAAATGTAAATAAAGCCATCAACACCAACATCACTATGATACAGTAACTCTCCTATCAACCTTTCAGCTACAGTCATTAAGTCAGTAATCAATCATGAAGCAATTCAATACCAAACATTGTAAACAATTACATTCTGGATTTTCTAATCACTGCATGAAAATATTGCATGTTGTAAATGATATATAAGGCATACTACAGTGAAACAACACACAAAATGAAATGTATTTAACAGAATTGATGAAATTTACTTTTAATTTCTTTGAACCAACTATGAGCAATTGGTTTACTTTTTCTTTCTTCTTTTTTTCTTCCAGCGGCTCAATCTTCGACTGACCTTCTGTGCTGCACATCACGTAAGTACAGGTATAGCAATACAGTGCAACTATTATTGTCATATGTTTCTTTTATCAATGTACAACAGTGAAAATATTTACCAACATTGGGATTTCTGGACCTGGTATTTATTTCTGTGAAAATGTACTAGAAAACTTACTAAGTGCTCATGGAAGAGTTAACAAAGGCAGTCTGTGTTGACTCCCAGATCAACCTCTTCCCCAAAGCTCACAAACTGGCAGTTTACGTAGGCTCAGATGAAGGTGCCTCCAGTTTACAACATGTTTATAGCCTTGTGAAATTTGGACTTCATGGATGCATCCCATGATCCTAAGGCACTTGAGGACTCCTTGCCAAGCAGGAGAACCTCTGTGATCTACACGAACTGCAGAAACAGATTGGAGGAACGCTTGCAGGATTTAATTGACATCATCTCTGCAAACTGCTTGCCGACCCCTGCGAGGAAGGAATCGGGGCTGAAATGCTCTCCTCACAACCTCTACCAGCAGGCCATCATGTCAGCTAGAACTGCCTGAAATCCCACAGTCAGTGGTAAAGATTTTCATGCATTGACAAAGGCTGGCCAGGGAGGAGAAAGGCAAAGCTAACACCTAGTGAATCAGCGTGGGCTAACTCTGCAGGAGAAACATACCTTTAAGAAAGCCAAACAGATTAAAAGAAAAGAGGCACCAAATTCAGCCTTCTCTAAGGGACCAACACCATTCCTCTGAGGGCACGTGGGTGTGCTCGCACACAGCCTGAAGAACGTGCTTGAGCACAGGCTGGTGACCTGCTCGCAGCAGCGTGTTGTAGGCGTGTTGTCCGCCCTGCTCTAGTTAACGAGCAAAGGACAAGAGTCAGGAATTATTTAATGCTAACACCAGCTCTGCCAGTGCTGACTGCTGCTCTTGCTCTTGGCAAATCACTTCATCTTTTTAGTTTTCTCCTCTGTACAATGAGCATAACATTTTTGTGCCTAATACCCATCTCCCCAGTGTTACATTCCCAATTTGACATTCTAGTCATAAACGCACTGCCTTCCTTCCTTTTACTTTGATAAAGTGTAGTCAGTATCAGTTGGGAACACTTCTTTAAAACTTATTTCCAACTATTGTGAAACAGGAGCTGAATGTTTATGGAGTAGTTATTTTTTATGTCAGTTTACCATAGGGCCTCTTTAGCCACAAGCTTACAGCCGGAGGCCCCAAGGCATTTTTGGGAATGGAAACTTTTGGAGTTCAGCTCTTAACAAATTTCCAGCCTGCAGTATGTTTTTCATTAGTCTACATGGTGTTATAATAAATGATGCACTTCCTCTTTCATTTTATGATTTTTTTTAAAACATGCAACAATTTTTCTGTGTCTGTTTTCTATTACTTCCAATATACTCAACCACAGTAATCTTAGAGTCTACTTCATGTGTAAAGACAGAAAGGATGTACTGAGTAAGGTATCAGCTATAGCAAGACAAGCTTCTAGTCTAAATTCTTCACTGAAGGACAATCATAAACTCATTGAATGTATGTATCCCATCTTTTTGGGGGCCATTATTGTTGTTATTGTTATTATAATGTCTGTTACCCCAAAACCTAGAGTTGGCCCAGAAAATGCTCCTCTAAGTTACATACCTACAAGCCACAGCTAAAAAAGTTTGAGCTCATTGGTCAGATTTTTTTTTCTGCTACCTATTATAATCACAGACATACTGCTATGACAATACTGTGGTGCAACAAATTTTTAAAATAATCACAGAAACATGAAAACCTCCCAAAGCCTCCACATAACAGATTTACACAAAGATCTTTTTTGCATAAAGACCAAAATGATATTTCTTTGTATAGATTTGCGCACCCATCCTCCCAAAAGCTTTTGATAAACTGAAAGCAGATGAACAGAGGGCCACGAGGACAGCTGTGGGCAGAACACTTGCAGCCCTGTGGTCAGAGGCTGAGAGAACTGGGCTTGCTCCACCTGAAAAAGAGAAAGTTTCGGGTAGACCTAAGCCACAACCACTGTGCACCTGCAGGAGGCTTACTGTGCACACAGATTCGGGCTCTTTACTGCAGTGCATAGTTGGATGAAAAAAGACAATGGGCAAAATTTGAAGAAGAGATAGATTCCAATATATGAGGGAATTTATTGTATTTCTTTAACCATTATGACAATCAAGCATTGGAAGAGGTTGCCCAGACATCACACTGTCTTTGTCCTCAGAGGTTTTGAAGATCTAGTTTGATCTCCTATCTGCCCTGCTTTGTGCAGCATTTTGGACAGATGACTTTCTCAAGTCCCTTCCAACTTGAATTATTCTATGAGCGATTCAGTCCCATCAAAAATTAGTTAATATTTTAAACACCACAAAAAGAATACATCCTGGATTTATTCAGACCATATATATTATTTTTTTCTGCTACCTATTATACTCATAGACATACTACTTTGACAGTACTGTGGTGCAACAAATTTTTAAAACAATCATAGATAAATGCTGTGGATAGCATTTAACCTCTGACTCCCTGTTTTTTGATTGAAATCATCCAGTGATGACTGTAGCTTTTTGAAGTAAAGCTGAGACAACAAAAAAAAGGGCAAATAAAGTTGTACTTCATGAGTTTTGGACGTGCAATGGCAACAGCCATCAGTAAACTTCATAGTGAAATACCTGTGTGTCACAGTTTTAACACTTTTTTTTTTAAATCCCAGCACCTTTCCCTGAGTGCAGTTCGTATAGATGCTAGTCAATACTGTAAAGGTAGCAATATAAACAAACCATAGTACAAGGGAAGGAGAGAGTTTCTAAAAGAAAAAAAAAAAAAGGAAAGAAAAGAAGCCAAACACCTAGCTTTTCAGTATTTAAATCTCCATCCTAACAGCACGACTACCCACATTTAAATGAAGCCAAAGCTCCTTGCACAGTCTTGTTCCTCTCACCCAAAACTAGTTTGGTGAGCTCTGCAGGTGGTCAAAGGAAAATCAAAAGCAAATGTCTTGAGCGTGTCTTGACGTTTGAGAACACAATGTTATCGAGAAACGTTCACCTCCCTTCTGGGTTGATCTGCACACATCTTCGTTAGTAATTTACCTCCACACATCCGTAACATGGACAAGGCGAGCGTGCCAGCAGGGTTACATGCAAAGTTGTGCAAGCTGGGCTCCCCCCGCACGCCCCCACTCCCCAGCCACCCCAGAACCCCTTCCAGCATCTGCATCTTCTTCGTAATTTATTGCTTTGCATTTATCGGCACAGAGCTTTACGCCTCCAGCTTGCCCCAAACTCCTCCCTGCTGCCGGCCGAGATCTGCCCCCTCATTTCGGCATTGTTACAGTGCTCGTGCTCTCTCCCTACCAGTTTCCTTCCTCTCACAAATTAAGGGCTTTGTTCATCTTTCCCTTATGAAGTTTCAGTCACCCTTCCTGACAGAGGAGACGGTGTTCGTTTTGCAAAGAAAAATCGTGACTAGGAGACTTCTGCCAGGCAGTGAGGTTACGGTTCCCAAACATCAAATTCCATCGTGAGGACAGCAGCAGTGTGGTCAGACATAGGATTACACTGGAAATCACCACGGGTGTCACCGGTAGTTAGGGATAACAAACTATGGATCTGCAAAAACTGAACAGCCTGTGCTTCTTTTTCCTTCTGCCATTCCAAATCAACGTTCACTATCACTTAATGCCATTTAACATGACCAGCTGCCAAAAGAGGACTGTGTGTACATTTGTTTCAAGAATACCAGGGGGCTTTTGTAGGTGAAAAGCTGAGAGAAAGAGAATATGAACGTTAAAGAATATCAACTAAACTAAGATCAGTCATTAAGACATATTAACCCAGCAAAACTCACACAGTTGGGAAAAATACGGAAAACAGATCCCTTTCTGTAGGGCACACAAACAGTATTCCTTCTGCAGAGCCTTCCAACAGAGTCAGCAGCAAGGAAAAGATCAGAGTCCTGTTAGAGGAAATGACACCTCCCACGACTTCCACAAAAAGGAGCTGGAGCTTTCCCCTGCCTTTTTAGCAGGGAAAGGAAAGTGAAGGCCAAGTGCTGCCACTGCCAATACGGAGAGATGACTGAGTTAAGCAGAGCCTGTTAATGACCCTACCCAATGAAGAGCACGGATTACCATTAAATAGCATTCAGTTACCTGACCTACTCTGCCAGAGACTTGAAATTTAGAAAATGGTAAAAAGAAATACATGACTGTTCTTATAGTCACATTTCAAAATAGTAGCTCATTAGACAGTGCAATTGTTTAATGGCAGAACACTGCTCACAAAAGGCAGGAGCAATTCTCCATTATACGCACAACTATATATATTCGCATATTTAAAAATGTTCTATATATGGGTGATGCACTTATTTATTTTTTAAGATAAACTTCTTTTCATGTTTGCTTCTATACATAATTTTAATGAGAATGTATTCCCAGGGGCTGGCAGCATCAGAAAAAATAGGCTATGCCAACAAGAAGGGATTCCAGTCCAATATCATCATGTCTAGCATACTGTGTTTCATTTACAAATCTTTGATTTCTAAATGAATGGCAGTTCAAAGTACGCATTAAACACAGCTACTTTCTGCCTATGTATGTAGAGATCACTAGAGATTAAGTCACTTTAATTAAAAACTTAAGCAGGTGTCACTTCATGATACTCTGAATTTGGTTTAAACAGATGTATGTTCTATGATTACCTAGCAGTGCACTTTAAATACAAGCATAATCAGAGAGATCTCCCTAAACAAAACAAAGGAAAACCACTTTGTCTGATGGTTTGAAGTTTGGTACTCCTCGCCTGTCATATACAGAACAGCATATATTTAGTTGGACACGACATTCTAAAACACTTCAACAATACAGAAAAGCACTGTGAACAGCTCTGCGAGAGAGAACCCCAGGTTCCAGAATTAATGGAATTATTTCTGACTTCTTTTTCTCTCAATGCCATACATTGCCATGAGTGATAAATAGCAATATGAAGAATGCCCTGTTACCCGCTACTCGAAGGCTCTTTTCTCTCTTTTTTTTAAGGCAATCGTAAGATTAATTTAAAGTCATCCGGTGAAAATACCTTTGTATTAACCTTAATATTTTTTTGTTAATATATACTTTTTTGTTAATATATACTGAACTCAAGTGAAGTGAAGTGATTTCAGGAGTTATCCTGGATGCTTCTCATTTTAAGACATTAAACATTAGCTCTTACAAATTTCCATTATACATTTCTGACAATATTTGCTGCTGTGGACTACATGAGCTGACTTTTAATTCTTACAGTGGCAATCAGTGATGATAAGGTTTTGTAGAAGCTGGACACAGATGACATTTTAGAATTTCATACCTATTGCAAGTCCCTCCTTTCCAGGTCTAATTTCATGTAATGTTAAGTGTAAAAAATGGTTAGAAATGACAAATTCACACACTTGATCCTTTTTACTTACTGTATCATCAGGAATAGGTATCCTCAGAATTGCCTCCTAACCCTGTTTTAAATGATCACCCTGATCATTTACCGCTGACACCTGAAGACAATGAAAGTGCATGTGCACTTCCAGAATTTGGGACACTTGGAATTAGTAAATCACAAACTGAATTCCCAAAGCCAAGACAAAGCCATTGGTAGAGCTGTGGGAAGTAAAGAGCGATGCGGACAGACAGCAATAGGGCAGATGACTGGGTCAGTGCAGGGTGTACAGCGCAGCGGGTGGCTAAGAAGGACAGGGGCAGAGCACAATTACCAGAATGAATGAAGGCAACCGGCTGGAGCTGACATCTGCAGCAACAAAGTACATGCTGCATGCAGCTGGAATGCTGGTTAAAGGAACCTAGGGCATGGCTGCAAAGGCAAGGCTCAAAAAGCGTAGGACAATTAGCGTGAAAGCACAACTGTGGGAGCTTCAACTTATCCTAAAGAAATCACTGAGCACTCTTGTAAAAATCGGATTTCCATTTTCACGTGCTTTGCTCTACTTCTTTAGTATCAACTACAGCAATGCTGTATATAGAGAAATCCGAAAAATAAAAAGGGGTTAGAAGCCAAGATCCATCCTGCTGCTTCAGCTGTAAGGCACAAATCTGGATTAACTGCAAAGGCTTCAATCTCAAGTATGTGCCAGTGCAACTGAGAGCTACAACTGGCTCCAGAATTGTATCTGTTTCTTGTCTAGAGATGGGGTGAGGAACCTCCCTTAGCCAGGAAGGGAAAACCATGAAAGTTAGGTAAGACTCTTTTGGCATCTATGTCAGGTTATTAAAAGGAACCTCATATGGCTGCTCCACCTCCAGGTTTATCTGCTGGGAGCTGGCTGTGTAACTAACAGAACAGAAAAGAACCATTTCATGCTTCTTTTGCTTTGTAAGCTCGGGGCTGCCAGGAGGAACTGAGGGAATTCAAAAGCAGCTTCCCTTCTGTTGCTCTTTTGGACGTTTCTGTTTGAAGTGGCTGCTCATTCACCAGTTTTGTAGGTAGTCTTTAAAGCAATACCTTCCACCCTTCACACTTAAGTACAGAAACATGCAATTAATTGTAACAAGTTAGTAGTATGTTATGTCAGCCTTTTATTCCTACTGGGTGTCAGACTAAGGTGCAAGTACTCTTTGTAGTAGGATTTCAGACACTCTAGAGAAAATGCTAAGCTTTATTAGTAGGATTTCAGGCACTCTAGAGAAAATGCTAAGCTTTATAGACAGATCTGATATGGTTTGTGTAACACAAACAATCTGTGTCAGAGAAAACCATTTAGCTATCACTTAAAACAAAAATTCATTTTCAATCTAGAAATAGTCAAGCTCCACAATGGCCCTAAATAGCTTGTGGTGCTGTTGTGCTGTATGTAACTGATGGTTTAACCCTTTGTTTTAACACGTGTTTTTTTATCACCTTTTTTTTTTCCAAAAGAAGAATAAGCCTTCAAGTAAATTTTATGTGGAATGGCTCCAAGTTAGACTTTCTAAAAAGTCTTCACTTGTCAGCAGACAAACAGAGCCCTTACCTGCCAGATGGCTGTAATGCAGCAGTAAGAAATGCATCTAATGCGCCTCGTAGTAGTAGTGTCCAAACACCACATTACTGGCTCCCAAATATGTTCCTGGGCGGGAATGTTTGTAAGCCAGGCCTTTTCATCTTGCAAAGCTGCCAAACTCCAGGAACATTCTCAACAGTTTTAGTCCTTAACTAAAAAAACATCCCCACATTATTAAGAATTACCATGGAGAAAAGATTACAGGGAATCTGTCCTAATGCAATGGGTCTCTCCTGTTTCCACATAGTGTGTATTTGTTTATTTTCATTCTTTGAGCAAAGGAATTTATAGCCATAATTATCTCATTTTCTCATGGTACAAACAGTCCAATTTTTATTCATTGAGGTCAACATTTTTGTTGCATTCTTCCTCTGTTTTTTTTTTCTTCCCTTTAAAGTTTGCTATTAACAGCAAATACAATAGATTTATACTATCAAAATACCTGTTGGGGGAGAGATTTATTAATAAATTGCATTTTCAAATCCACACAGATCAAAGTGCCAATATTAAAATGAATAACTAGAGGAAATGATTTTCAACTCAATTTCTTATGTTTGAGGCATATTACTTTTTTTTCTTTTTTAATATCCTTTAAAAGAAAGAGTTCCTTGACCCCTGGAGCCTCACCTTTAAAGATTTCTGTGCAAGACTTTCCCCCCAAATCTGCAAAGCTTCAAGAGGTAATGTTCAACCAAGTAGATTTTAGTAGTGTGGAGGGAGTACTTCATGGTCAACGGGCTATGAAATCCTGCTAGCTGACCACAGTCTCAAGCATGCAAACTTGCTGCATTAAATCTAAGACCTTTAAAAGGGTTAAAGGGTGGGGAGACTTCACCCTAGCATTTGTCAGGGAAGACAGTAAGGCCCTTGACTTCTTCTTTGCTTAATCATCTCTCCCTTTTCTCCTGTGCCGGGAAGTGATCTGGGGTACCTGCAGCCTGTCCTGTGGTCTTCACAAAATACCCAGAGGGTGGAAGCCCTTTCCCCTTCCCAAGCACCTGAGGTCTGCAGAAGAAAGAACATCTGAAAGCCTGCAGGCAGGGAGAGGTCAGGAGCACGTTTGGATTAGCCTAAGATAGCTAAATAAACTGACTTAATGTCTAATGACATTTTCAAACAATAGCTAATAAAATTATCCAAAGTATGCAGAAACAAAAGATGCATGAAAATGCCATTATGGTCTCTAACACATCCACATAACAGTGAATTTCAGTGCTTTGGACATTCAGATTAGAGGTCAAATATAAATGAACCCAAGTGAAAAAATCTGCTAAATAGAAAAGACAGAAATACTCCTGCCTTGCCCACTATTATCATTCCCACTTGTACGTAACTATTGGTTTCTGTCCTATTTTTAGCAGAGAACCATGTTTTTGGAAACAGAAACGTGGTCTTTTGAAAATACTTAAATAAAAAGCATTTTCTGAAAGGAATCACAAGCTCTGAATACTTCCGGAAAGCTGCTCAGAATTAGCTGGGTTAGCAGGTCTGAGGGATTTTTGCTAAAACCACATCAGCACCTTGAGTCACGTCAGCAGGGGAAGGCACTGTGATGGCTGCAGATGCTATCGCTCCTCTCCCAGCCTGTTTGTCACTGACCCACTGCAGGTTGACCCTCCTGTACCAACGCAGCTGGGGCAAGGGAAATAAAACTCATGCACCTGTCTCGGCAGGTTGAGCTCACTGTAAGGCACCATACCAGAGTGCACCTTTGTGGTCCTGTTTTGAAATCGAGCTGCGGGAGCACAGACACGCTTCCCTCCACTGACACTGCTGCAGGGCTGGCAGCCCTGCCAACAGGAAGGCTGCACCGCCATGCGGGGGGGAAGCTGCCTGCATGTTTCTCAAAACAGGGATGCCAGTTCTGAAGAATGAACTGGGAGTAAGTATCTGGGTTGCAGCGTGGGCACAACTGCAGTCTCATTTTTAAAATTTTCCATCGAAGTTCGTGCAACCTGAAATGTCATAGCGGATTACAAAACAAGAGGGACTAAAAGTTGTCCTCATACAAAAGACAGCTCTAAAGCAACTGATCTAAAATTCACAAGTCTTCCTTACTTCAGCTGATTTGCAAATTCGGTTTCTTTTTTCTTTTTTTTTTAATTGATCACCAAACCATTTTCAGGCATGTTAGGACCAACTATAAACTTGCTGAATTCTCATGCTAAGATAAAACTCAAATAAACAGTCCTAAATGAATCCCCCTTAATATTACTTTTTAGTTCTACACTTAAAACAACAGTACTGAAAAACAGGAAAAAGTGTCAGTCAGGGACTGGAAACATGTGCGCAATGGAATGAGATCTTTGACCACAACACAATCTCTCTATCGTGCACTAACTGATTTGCTGTTTGAGCTCCTCTGAAGGTACTGTCATTTCAGCTTGGAATAAAAGCATATCGAGGAATAGTTCTGGTAACCCTTTTATTTAAATAACTATTCCTTACTGACAGCTTACACATGGGTAACAAGGGCCCAGATGCACAGCCACTAATTCACTAATGTCATAATGATGCTTCAACAAAACCACTTCAGGTCATAAAAATAATATTCAAGAAACCACAGTCCTAAATAACTACTTTTACTTTAGCCTTGCGATTTGTTTAATCCATCTGGAGTAACTCTACCTAAGTCTAAGTTACTGCATTAAGCACTCCTAAAAGATTAGCTTTGGAAAGTCATGATGTTGCTGAACAAAACTGAACAGAACTTATTAATTTTCATCTTATTTAGCTTCCGTAAGTACAAAATATTACCAGAATTGTCTACCAGTTTGTATCAGCTGCAGCAGCGTGTCAGAAATATCAGCATCTCAAGCACGTGGTGACTTCATCCCTTGAACCACCACAAAGTATGATGGACACAAAAACCTGATCTGCTCTAGTAGGCCTTTCATGCTAACACTGCTACTGCTTACTATGAGCTTTATGACTGCACGGTAACTTCAGGGAACCACCAGCAACAGGAACTGTATTCGGGGTGGTATGTAAGTCAGCACAGTCATCAAGCCACTATCAGCAACATGAGGTAGCTGAAAACTACTAAGTCTGGGAGGAGACCCCCAGGGCTTCTGTGATCAGGCTCTTCTCCTTCACAGGGAGGCAGAGCAGAAGTGCGTGTGGTTTTGTTGATGCCTCACGCTTACACTGTGCTCCTGTCTAGTTGAATCTCCACCATGTACACAGAAAAAATATCTGCCTTGTGTTTAAAGGTGTTGGAAGTATGGGCTAAATTTCTTGACAGGGCAGGCCACAGAAAGAGGTACACCTTCACCTAGGCAGGCACTTGCTTACTTTGTGACGAGGCAGATTAAAAAGTAAGTCAGTAAAGGAAAACCTCAGGCATCCCTGTTTGCCTGTTGGCCAGCAGCGAGCCTGAGCACAAACCGCACGGGTGGGCCCCAACCAACACCAGGGCGAGCGCAACACCGAGGGCATCGGCAAAGGGATGGACCCGCACCATCTAAGCACCACAGCCTCCGCCGCCCTGCTCAGAGCCACCGCTAACTGCATGGCATCAGCACGTAGGGATCACACACCTTTACCTTCCAACAAGCCTCAGGGAAACAATGCGAGACAGACACGATCAGGATAAGGTACAAACTGTTGGGCTGTCTGCACTGGAAGGGACACGTGGTGCGGCCTGTCAGCGCCAGCGGTCGCCATCACAAAGCCAGGAGAGCAGCAGACACGCAGGAGCCATGTTATTACCCGCTGGTCTCCCCAGGGACCGAAGGAGTATTAATTCCACCTCCCAATCGCTGCATTTTTCTCCTGCACAAAGCCTGTACACTCAAGTTTATGAGGTCTGAATTCAAAGTGAAAGCCCACTTTGCCTTAAACTCTACAGGCAGCTGTCACCAGTATTTTATCAAATGTATATCAGCACAGTTTGGGGGTTTTGCTCTGTTTCAAAACAAACCACACATCATGGCTTAACCAAAAGAGCGATAAATATAAAATATTACAAACCATTAAATAAAAGAGAAAAAAAGAAAGAAAAAAAGAAAAAGCGTAATTCTGGACTGCCCCACACTGCCTCCTCATAAAAATATGAGATTACAAAGTGCTTATTTATCTATCAATTTGACAAATCCCCCAAAATACCCAAAATAGAGCATGTCACAGAAAATTGTATGCACAGCAAAATTAATAGTTGAATCTACAGACAGTGCTACTACCTTTATAAAGACAGCAAATGGAAATCTGAGCTTTTTTACTTTAATATGAACAAAAAAGCTTATCCAAACTGAAAATATAATTGAACTAGGCAACTACATTGATCATCAACACTAGCAGTCAAAAAAGTTCGCAAGTGCTACCTTTAAGTCCACAGAATGTTTGTCCTGTTGTGAAGTTTAAGCTTACAAGGTGCTTTAAGAGCAAAAATAAACAACTAGTGGCATAAAATAACAAAACACGTACATTTTACATACACCAAAGAGAATGTTACATACATTCTTCATACATTTTAGGGGTCAACTGCTTTTTGGTTAATAAGTAAAAGCATCCATTACACTTCCTGCTTTGGGCAGGGAGGAAAACACATAAATTAATTCTTCGTTACAGTTTTAAAAGGCAAATTATTTAAGGACTATTTGTATTCAAGCTATGTACACAGAATCCTGATATTATACACTTTTTATTCAAATGGAAGGAATTTACATTTACTTATCATCTCATTAAAGTAAGAATGATATAGCAGTGGCATTTTCCTTTTTTTTTTTGTCTTTTTTTTTGTTTTAATTAAAATGTTCTTTCTGCATGCTTAAAATAATTCCGAGGTTTACATTGAAGTATTTTTTAAAGTATACACTGGCTCTTTTTCAGTTCTAATGCTGGTTTCTGTCTAAACTACAGAGGCCAGGTGGATGCTACAGGCTTTTGCTACGTAGCTTTGGTGTCTGAAGGTGGGAAGGGTTTGGCTCCTGACAAATGGAGCCATGAGGAGAAGCTCCAAGGAAAATCAAATTTTACAAACACAGTATTTTTGCCAGTTTGGCTCACTTTGCTCAGGGTTTGTTATACTGTTAGCATGCGCAGCTTTACCGAACAGCTACTTCTCCGGTAAAAATTCTCTTAAGTAAGCAGCTCCCCCCAGCACTATCAGTCCCCTGCTATGCAGGTACACCGGGGGTTGGACTGTTCTCAAACCACAGTAATGTCCTTTCAGAAAACAAAACAAAACAAAACAAAATCCTTTGACAGTTGTGAATACAGTACACAAAATAGGCTTTATGGCAGGATCAGGCCCTATGATTAACACCCCTTCACCCTTCGGACTTAATCACTTTGAGATATCAGTGTGGATGCCTTGTTTTTGCAACTGCCCTCTCTGCCAATAGCAGCGTGCAGCTGAAGCTTAAAAGATTATGTGTATGTATGTGCAGGGGAAGTCACATGTAAATACAGATTTGGTGCCACGAACGGGGCTGGTGCAGCCGTCAGCGGGATTTTTCTAAGCCTCCCTATTGTTTACTCTTGCTAGAGAAATGAGAGACTGGAATTTCTGCTGAGCTTACTTTCTAAAGGTTCTGCCTCGATAGGCAAAATGCTTCTACCAGCCATCAAGAAGCTGCAAGGGGGTGCCTACCAGGTGAGATTTTCTTAAGATGTTCACCTTTTAGATTACTTTTGTTTTTCTGAGTCTGGAAACAACTGGTATTAATGCAGATGAACCTTATATCAATGAAAATGAGTAGCTCCATCCTTACAAATCAGTGTTCAGTTTTTAGATGTCAGTTCTTCAGGAAAACCATCATTACTTAAACTTTTCATGATACTGTTTTCTATTTTTATCTACTTGTCTAAAAGTTATAGTAGGCTTTCTTATGCGTATCAATTTTCATTCTCTTGTACATTAGGTTGGACTTCTCACTTACTGTTTCTTGTATGTACTGAGTATGTGCTTGTAAGGTTTTATTATTAAATGCTCTGAATATAGGAGATCTTCATTTTTAGTTTACATTAAATCCTGAACAGTATGACAGACATGAAGCAGAGGAATTGATCAAAAATTCATCTTTAATTAGCCTTTAATAAAGCAGAACAGTTATCAGTGAAAGAGAGATACTTACGAATCTTCTATTCATAACACAATAATAGAACACACAGCAAGCCATACTGTGAAATATTACTGCAAAGCAGCTAGAAGACACTGCAATAGCCAATTAACTAATTAATTACAATTAAGCTGCATTTTCATTTATATTACAAAAGAAGGTAAGCCAAAGGCAAACTTCAAAGCACTAAAAATTTTCTGCTTTCAGCAGAAGCTTTAAATAAGCAGAATGACTGCTGTCTTTTTTAGCCTCCACAAGCATTTTTAACTATGCTAATCACCATGATATTTGCAAATCTATTTTCTACTGTACTTAACACAAGACCTACTTCGCTTAGGGCTCTGTCAACTGAACTTTATGTCCTTTTTATATAAATGTTAAAGCAGCATAAAAAGGCAGCATACAACTTCTTACGCCAGCATCACATTCTTCATGTATTTGATTGGCCCAATCATTTAAGTCAAAGCAGGATTTGCTTTGGATTTGCAGGGATTTTAATAGAGTTTGAACTGATTCTGAAATTATGTAAAAAAAATTAATTGAATATCTGGACAAAGTGATTCATGTGAGCGTATATGATCATGAGCTGCAGGTCAGAATGACTCACTTTAACTGCTGTGTTCAGGATCTGAACAGCAGGTAAGGCTTTATCAGAGTATACCGTAAATTTTCCACAACAGCTAAAACACGCAATGCTCATTTAAGTGAAGATAGGCTAGTCGGCTCCAGCGACCTCCTTACAGACTGTGGTTTAATGTTGGTATGCACCCTGTATCTGTGGGCTATGTAAAAACAACCATTTATCAATCATTACTAAGAAACTGGCTCTGTGACAAACTAATTACTCCTCATGCTTCCAACCATTAGCACAGAAGGAAGCATATATACAAAGTAAATTCATAATCGAGGGGCTATGCAGCTTCCGCAGTAAAAAATCTGCTACAGGAGTTGTGCTTGCTTACTGTGGTGTGAAAGATTTCTAATAAGGTGTATACCTATCGGGAACTGGAAGAAAATAATAATAATAATAATAATAATAATAATAATAATAATAATAAACCTGTTCAAAGAAAAAAAAACAATAATTGCTTAATAACATGTGAATTGATAACATTCAATTAGTAAGCTGTAGAATTTATTTCAATGTCATTTATTGGGCTGTAGTCCCAGGAATGTGTAAAAATCCTAAGCAATGCTTCCCAAAATACCACGGGTTGGACAGAATGCAGGGTAACAGGTAGTTACAGGTAGTATACTCGAGATAAAACTCCACAGATATCTTTGTAATGGGAGACTTGATTCAGAGAGCCCTGGTTTACAGAGGTCCAAGACTCCTTTACGCATTGCTCGCCCTCACAAAGTACGTGTGGTTTCTGCCATTGGAAACACTTGTGTGGCCTCATACTGACGCACAGAAGAACTGAGCTCCATTAAAAATAACCAAGGAAGCATTCCCACCCACACACCTGTGAAAGCACAGCCAAGGAGTCAAATGACAGAACATCAAACACATCATTACACTTGTCCAAGGCTTGGCAAGCATCCTAGAACAGAAGGTGGTAAAGGTCATTATGGGCTTTTTGGAGTTTGATGGATCATCCCGTACATGTAGGTGCTACAGGGAGCCCTACAAGACATCAAGACTATCAATAGAAAATTTATGATCAACAGGTAAAAATCCCTGTCAGTGATGAAGCGGAATGGGAAGCTGCACAAGACAAGCAGATGGACAAATCACAACCTGTTTGTGGCAGTGAGATGCCTCGGTTAATTTCAAGCCCCTCATAAACGAAAGCTCCTACTCCAGATCTTACAGCGTAATAATAGCCATCCTTACATCAGCATTAATATTATACCAACCCTCCTAAAACCTTCAGTTAAAATACTATCTCCAGACACTATAAATGGAATAAGATGAAATCAGCAAATAGGCAAGCCCATCTCACAGAGGCAGCTAGGAACCGGTATTTCCTTCAGCAAGCAAGAGAAATGAAAAGCCGTAGGAGCATCCAGAACAAGATGTCTCAGACTTTTGCTGACAATTATCAGGAAGATATCTGCTTATCTTCAATAGATGTGACCCATTTTGGAGTCATTTCAGCCATAGTGCAACTGCTGAGGGCAGATTATTCCCTTCAAACTCTATACTCAATCCCGTTTCATACTGACTCTTGTAAGCGTTATCTGGGAAAGAACTATGTCAATATTTTTTGAATTTACTGGAAACCTGGTCCTGGCAATCCGAGTGTTTCACAAGAGTTTCCTACACAGCCAATGCGATCTCTTGTTGATAAGTCACCGAGTCAGCTTTCACTTATGCTTCTAATAGGAAACGACATTATATTATAGTTTCCAGGAAAACTACCATCTGTGCCTCCTGTCAGTCTGCAACTGGCAGTAAAATATCTGCGAGGAATGTTTCCATGCTGACAGCTCCGAGCAGTGCTCCGTCGCAAACCCCAAGCACGGGTGAAGCCAGCAAGGAGAGGGCTGAGATAAGAGCTGCTGGTTCCACCCTGCCAGCTCACTGGGCTGGCTCAAGGACAGGGCAGTCCCAGCAGGGCTGGTGCCTCTGACACTCCGTCACTGGGATGAGCTCAGTCCATGATACCTAGAATAGGGATAATCCACACTGATTTTGACTGCTGAGAATTGGTCTTTAATGGAGTGATGTTGATTTAAATCATAATGTTCAGTTCATGAACAATCCCTACTCCTGGAATCCTGAGCAACTCCCAAAATGCTGGAAATTCAGAGATCTAGCCACTTGCCATCTCTAAGAGGTGCAAATGATCTATACAAAGAAATTTAGCATAAAGCTGTCCTGCAACTTCCTCTTTTCTGAAATGTTAAAAAGGTCTCAATAGAAAATTTTAAATTTGTCTCCATGATCGGATCTTTACACACACACAAAAGAAGATGTTTCATAAATGCATTTTTCCCCCATAACCAGTCTTTTTCCCCCAAACTGACATGTTATTCTACAGTTTAAGGTGTCTGTAGATACTGGGGGGTAAAAGTTAAATTTTCATGATTATCCTGTAATAAAGATCCTTTAATGAATCACCCACCCATCATCTGTTCATTAAGTCAGAAAAAAAAGAAATAATAGTTTCACTAAAAACTGTGGGGCAAATTGCAGCTTCTACATAAATCTATTGAGTCCCTGCTACTTTCTGAACATCGACATCATGCTGGTAAGAACGCTTTCTGAAGGTGCATATAATCCTCATCTGACCCACTGACTTAAGTATTTCACATTAAAAGAAACTGCAACTTACATTCAGTTTTAAATTGAATGTAAATATTTGCTACAGCTAAAGGTCTAGTGCGCTCTCCAAGAAACTGAACTTGTACATTTCAATTAAGTCTTCTGGTTTCTGTGGCTCACCAGTTGTAAGCACAGTGGAAATTGTGCCACAGGTTAAAGCTTTTTTTTCTTAAAGGCTTTCACTGAACCAATTAAGAAACCGAATAACACGCAGACCAATTTTCATCCATCTGAATTGACACTGAACTTTATTTACTTTAGATTTGTTGCTACTTAGTTTTAAAGCAGGATAGCTGTATCAAAACTGGCTTCCATGTGCCCCAACAGCGTGAGCGAGGAGCTGGAGGAGCAGCACTAGCTGGCTGATCATACTGAATGTGGGGTGCAGCCGTCTGCTCTGCTGACATTTAAAAGCTGTCATTTCTCATAGTCCAATTAGCTTTATAAAATCCAGAATTCAGAACACCTTATGAAGCTTATTTTCTGTTACTATGCTCATTCTAATTATTATTGTTATTTAATACGTTGTAAGTTACTGGAAGTGAGTATGAGTACTAGCAAAATAGCTTCTTTTAATTTTGTAAATAACTCAATTTTTAAAGAAAAATATTACCAAGTAGATATCTGGGCATCTCAAAACTGTAACTTATTTCAGAAACCCAGGCAGCTAAGGCTTGTAGACAAGTACAGGTAATGACTGCATATGTACTGATTCACTTGCACGTAAATTTATTTTGTCTGGTGGAAAAGCCTTCCTTTACAAGTGCACAAAAGTAAGAGATCCCACTTTTGCTGTAATAAAACCTTGAGCCACAACCCTTCCACAATGTGTTAGAACTGGCACTGTCCACTCTATGGCAAATCCCTTCTTGCTATAACACCCACTAAAGAAAAGGTATGTCATGTTTTCCATGCAGAGGCTCTTTGGGAATTCAGTGATAAAGCGAAGTCGGGAAGAGGTGGAGCAGGAGACCAGTCATACTCACTCATCTGATACTTGGGCACTGAGATAAGGGAACAACACAACCAAGTGTACAGACTTAACCCCTGCAGAGCCCCGGGCAGCCGTTGCTGCGCAGCTGCGAGGAGGGCACAGCCGCTGCAACCCAGCTCCTGCTGAGGCTGCCATACAGGGGCATAAGCAGCAGGAAAGGGACAGATTTAGCTGGGATGGCAGATGTGCCTGGCAGACAGCTTCTGTCTCTGAGTGCGGGACTCAGTCCAGCGCTAGGGCCGCTCCAGATTTGTGTGGAAGATCTCCTCTCCACGAGACTTAGTCTCCCCCTTTTGCAGGAATTTCATTTCTCTCCTCTATCCCATGGTACTCGGTTACTACAACTTTCCAGACCACTACCATGCTGCCACTCACTGACAGATATAATGGGTTTTGGCAGCTTCTATCATGGTTTCCAGAGTAATTGATCTTTTATTCTTCCTATACTGGAGTATTTCATCTGTTCTCATAAGCTTTAAGCTACTTAAAAAATGAGGGAAAAAATGAGAAAAGAAAGCAAATGCAGTTATCCACAACTAACGGACACACGTTTTTTGAGCAATCTTCTATGAACTTTAAAGACAGAAGAAATTTCTTCAGTTCTAATCTTACTGACAGAAGATGTAGTTCTGAACCTGAAGACACGGTGTTGAAAAAACAGTTGCCATTACCTAAAAATAAGTTTTCCTCTTTCTTCCAAAGGAGCATCTGAACTCACTTGATGCTTACTGATTTGTTGACAGCAATTTGCAGAGAATTTACTTCTGGCATGGCCTTAAATGCACTCAGATTCCCAAAGAAATGAACAATCTAAACAAAATGTGCAGCTGAAAAATTGTTAATATTTTATATTAGAGGGAATGATATATATTTATATAGCAATAATAAAATAATATAAACAAACCGTTGAAACAGAAGCAAAAAATTGCATTTATTTAGTGGGCTGCTACCAGGCCAGCAGCAGTAAGCAGTTTATCACAGAAGTGGGAGCTGAATGACACCGCAGCTATAATGCAGGGTGATTTACCACAATGCTGGTGCTTATAGAATGAGAGAATAAACAACTGACGGTGGCTGCGAACATCTGCTGAACAATAAAAAGGGTCACAAAGCAAGTGAGAGGGGCCCATGGGAAGGAGCTGAATTTTGAAGTGTTCTCAAGCAGATGTGTATTCAGAGTTTCTGGAAAAGCAGCAGGACGAATGAACGATCTCAAAGAATAACTTCAGAAGCATGAGCAACTCTGTCCTCACTCCACGTGTGACAGAAATACACCGTGGCTGCTGAGATGCAAGTCTTGTTGCTGGCTTGACATGCCTAAGAATGTATCCGAGGCAGCCTGGGATGTCTCTTAAGGAAGTGATAGAGAAGAAAAGAAGTGACTAGTGTAATACTAAGAACCCCTGTGAGGGGTACGATGCCGTATGTGTGTCCTATGAGCAAACGGTGATGGGGGGTGCAGTGCTAACTGGAACGCAGCCATCAGGGTGGGAGAGAGAGGAAAACAGGGGCCAGACAGATGTGAAACACAAGATTTTTGAAAAACAGAGGAAAACATATGTAAGCATTTACATCTGGACAGAAGGAACTCTGAAGGACTAAGACTGGACTGAAGGGAGGCAATAAGCTGCAAGGCTGGAAAGGGGCTCACAGCACTCCAGATGAGCATAGCGAAGTGGGGGTAGGCAACAGTTGGATGGACTGAATCAAAGGTTAGGTTTTGTTTGTTTGTTCAAATTACTGTGCTAAAAAAAGAGCCAAAGATGAAGGTGCAGTCAGTGGGAGGGGGTGTCCAGAAGGCCTGCTGTGCCCGTGAATTCACTTGTCAGGGCTGGCAACCCTGTGCTCCCTCTGGCAGGACCGTGTTAGAAAGCGCTCGGACTGAAGGAGGAGGAAAACCACCCCTGTTCCCACCGACCTCCTCTCGCTTTTTTATTAGTATTTTTTGAACATCCAAGACAGAATGATAGATTTAATGCTACTTTATACATCAGTTATTCTTGTAATTTAGTCATGGCTTCTTTCACGTTATACTGCAGGGAATTAACTATATTATAAAATGAAACCGGTATCAATTATAAGTATACTACCTGTCAAACTGGTCAATGATTGCACCACGAAGACATAAATGATAGGGTTGGAAGAGGCCTGTTTTTCAGCCCAGCACCCAGCATCAAGCAGGATTTTCTTCTACACTAAGGTTAAAAGCATTTTATCTGAGCTGTATCATTATATTATAAACAATAGCAACTCAGCGACTGCACAAGGAAGGTGTATTTGGACCTTACTTGCCTGCACTGCTGCATTTTTTCCCCTCTCGTCTAACCTGGGCAATCTAGTTTTACTTTTCTGTATATCCAGCTAACAACTCTTCTGTTAATCCCTATGGCATGTATGTAAACTAGTAAGCCGAAAAAAATGTCACGTTATCCAGACTTTGAGGTAACAGCAGCATGACATGGCTTTCTCTTGCGCTTGAGAGTTCAGAGGGTGCTCCTCTTGAGGCACAACTAATTGCAGGTATGCTACTTTTCAGAAATACCAATCATCCATTATTTAAATTGTTAAGGAATAATCCATAAATAATATTTAGCGCGTCGCTTTCTAAAAGCACCTTACAAACCCTGATGAGTAGCTGACAATCTACTAAGTCATGGCTCATGCATATATGCACAGGTCTGGCAAAGCCTTTCAGTTCTCTCATCCTCCACCTGAACAAGCCTGTGCAGTGGAGCAAAGCTCTGCTTGGCCTTCCCCGTGCAGTACTCCTTGTTTTCGGTCTCTGCAGAAATTAAAGAGATCCTTTGGAACTCTAGAAGAGAAAGTATGAATCTTAGGCCTCTTTAGAGACTTCGTTTGTTGGCAACAGCTTTATTAGCTACATATGGCTTGTAATAATATTACAGCTTGTCAAAATGCATATTCAGAGGTCAGATTATCTAGGTAAGAGCTATTTCACGTATTGATGATAACTCAACAGGGTCAGTAGACTAAAGCATTTATTTTTCTAAACTGCACAGTATGAGATAGCGCTACACTAGGATAAAGGCGTATGTGTGTTTTGTTTGTTTTTAAATCAAATAAAATAATCAGTGCAGAATGGTCGTGCTTGAAACTGTTAACCAACCTGCTCTGCAACTTGGTGCTGCCCTATGTATTTCTGAAGAAAACAACTGATTACAGCTATGGACTCTATAGTAGAACAAAGCAGCACTTCATTTTTTCTTACTCATTAACTGAAGTTTACTTTATGCATTTTTTCTAAAATAAGTTTTGCCACCAAGTGCTCTTAACTTTTTGCATGTTGTAAGAAATTTTCCTCAAGTGTGATGTGTAGATTTTTATCTAAATAAAATCACCATTAATTTTTATGACATGTAAAAAATTGGCTTCCATCCAATTATCCGAGCTTTAGAAGTACTTCTATGCTAATACCTTGCCTACTTTGCTGTTTCCCCAGCAAACTTAGGATGATTAAAGTCCTTCTGAAGTTTTGACGCAGCCAAGACTGGATGGCACAGTTTGTAACACAGTTATTCATGGCATGTTTAATTTTGTCTGTGGACTACATATCAAAAAGAAATATGTGAATTCTCTGCTATTTAGGAGCTACAGTGGCTTTACAATATTCATAGCAAATTGTTAGGTATGAAACAAGAAGCACTGACCTTGCCTATAAAAAAAAAATGCACTGAAAAGGGCAACTCAACTCAAGCATGGACATGCTTCATTTTAAGGATGGAGAGAACATACATCATTAATTGTGTGTGACGTGAATACTGGGCACAACCCTCTGTCCAACTTCTCAAAAAAAGGAGACAGTGCGGAATCCCTAACACCATCACAAAGTGAGGACCGGTCTTATTTTACTCCTTCTTCTCAACACCAAAGCAATCTTAAAAATTCAAACGCCCAGAAACTCGTCTCCCTACCTTCTACAAGTCACCTTTGTAAGCAGGACAAGCACTTGGGCGATTCTTAGCGCAATACTCTGCCTGTTCAGGATGTATCATCTGAAAAACTGAAACCTCAAAACTGTATATTCTTACCACAGGTTAAAAATAAAGCACATGCTCTTGACCAAGAGCTGTCGGTGGCAGGGAAGGGGCCCTCAAACGTCCCCATCCGACAGTCCCCTACCAGCTCTGCTCGCTGCCGCAGCCCCAGCATCGCCTGCCGTGAATGCGAAGCCCCGAGGCTGAGCGCACCCCAGCAGCTCGCTCCGCTGCCAGCCCGGCCTCTCACTTCTGGAAAAAAAGGGCTGTAAACAGCGAAAGGGAGGGGCCTGGCGGCGCACAAACTTGTGAGTAAGTCACCGGGGAAAAAACAAGTGCAGCGTGCGGCGCGCCGTGGGGCGGGAGGCAATGTGCCCCAGGAGAAGAAGGCCGAGGCGTTTTGTCCAGCTCCCCTCATCGCAGACGGGGCGCCCGCAGGTCCCGCGGCACGGAGGAACGTGAGATGGAGCGGGAGGTAAGAGGGCCGTGAGCAGCAGGCGGGAGGACTCGCCTTCCTCTTGGTTCCACGTTTCAAGTCCCGACCTTGATTCGCAGTATGATAAAAGTGTAAACCCGGACAAAACGAGGGGGGAAGCGTTTGGGGCTGGCTGAGTCAGAAGGCAGCACAAACACGAGCACCGCAGCATTGGCTTCCACAACACAGCCACGCCAGGGCTGAGAAGGTGCCTGGCGCTGCAGAAGCGCTCGGCTGGGGTTTCTGGAGAGCTCCTGCCCCTGAAGCATGGCGAGGCCTTGGCCAGGCTGGGGCTGGAGGCTGGGGCTGCCTCTGTGGCAGGAGCTGCAGAGCCATGGGCTGAGCGCCCGCGCAGGTGAACATGATGTTAGAGGGACGTTAGCGGTAGGAACTTCACCTGGCATCATCCAGAAGTCTCTAACAAGGTCTCCTCATTAAGTACTTTTAACAGGGATTTTATTTTTGCCCGTTTCTGAGTTAAGATCTGTCATTTCGTAACATTACTGTTGGACAAGTCTCCTACTGCTGCTGTCATTAAAATTGAACTTACCTGCAGTTAGAGGACTGGGGTAAAAAGGGGTAATTACTACAAACAACTGGGACACGAGACATCCCACCACTCTGTAAAATATAAAGCTTAGTAGCAAAGAGTGCTGATCTCCTTCTGAGACAATACACAGGCAGGTATTCTGCAGCTGATGTAATTCAGTCTGGAGTAATCGAAGTTACGTGCTTAAGGATAAACCTGCATAATGGAATTACGTGATTGTATCCGTGCCTGTGCTTAGTCACCCTTGCACTCACTGTAATGCATATATTTGCAACACCTCGTTTCAGTCTGCTGCTTTGGTTGAATCGAGCCATAGCAGTTCAATGAGACGTAATTTCGGTCACCTTCAACTGGGCAAGGCAGCTTGTCTTCTCCTTTTTTAAAGATTTAAAAACAACAGATTCTTCCTGAAAATAAACTGGGTTGCTTTCAGTGATCAAAAAGAGTATGAGGATTGAAGGACACCATGATGACAGTTTGTATGCCTATGCAATACTACAGCTAGAGAATTGATTTGAGAAAACAAACAAAAAAGTAAGTTTTTCCACAGAGGTGAAGTAAAGCTTTGAATACAATGGAACTGCATCTTGCGCTACTGCCACAAAAGTCCCTTACCAGCAGCATATGACAGTAGAATAAAAATGTGTTTGCCCAGCTAAAATTACTGCATTTTAGCCTGATATCTGGCAGGGACTGTGGTATTTAGAAAAAAAATACGCACCAAGTAATTGCAGCGGGAAATAAAAATGGAACCTGACATGATTCTGGAACAAATCCTGTACTTCAGCTGAAGTGTCAAAGTATTAGCGCTAGAGAGATGGAACCGTGGAAGATCTTATGTTTACAAAACCCATACTGTATCATTTAGGCATATGGTTCACTGAGTGTAGCATGTTGTCTAGTAACATTCATTGTAATTGCACAACGTTTATTGTGGATTTGATTAAATCTTGTTCTCTCTCTGGAAAGAATGCATTTATGTGTACTTACGCTTTTCTATACGTGCTGAAAGGAAAGAGCAAACAATGCTGCATATCTGATAATCTGAGACTACGCTTGACATGGGAAATCACCTGCCACATAAATTCCACATTGTCCCAGAAATGTCCCGGCAGGAATAATACCCATGATTTTAAGGCTTTGAATGTTTTCAGTTTTATTTTAGAGATTACTTATTTTTGCGCTTTGGAAAGAGACTTTTCATGATTGCTTTGAGAAGTCTACTGATTTCAGTTAAAATGTTATCTCTTTTCTGATGATAAAGCAAAGATAGCTGGACAATGACTACTGACATTAGCATACTTTTTAAAGAATTCAAGCTATTTTGAGAGGAAATGATAACTAATTCTTGCCTTTTTGGAAAGGCAGGCTGCCCCGATATTAGGTTCCCTAAACTACAGAGGTCCATTGTTTTTTTCAGAACTAAATGGTTACAGAAGTCTGAATACAAACAGACCTGCTAAAAAAAAATATCTCCACCTCAATTCCAAGTTTCCTCTAGTCTTTGTTAGCTTTATCAGTGACACAAAATATATTCTTCATACTGCCTTGGATGTGCCTCTTAGGAAGCTCTCTAAGAGAGAGGTTATTTGTATTTACCACATAACACCATAGAGAACTCTATTCTCCATCTTATTGCTGAGATTTATAGTTCCTCTTGTATTTTTCAGCAAATACTTTTACATAGTATTAGATACATTAAAGGCACTGTTTCATAGCTTTTTTAAAAGTACTTATGCTCATATATTACATCGGTATTTATTTTAAAGCTGTACAGTTTATGGTTTACTTTTGTTGAATATCCTGTATCGACTCATTGGCCGCTAATTTCATTTTAAAAAATTAAAACTTTTGTACATTTATTTATTAGTCACCTGACACTTCACAGATGACTTTCTTACAGACTAACAAGATGGAAAGGCATTTCAGTCACTGAACTTAAATTGATCAGTTATGTGAACTGTGTGATCTTCATCTTTAAAATGTTTTCTTCATATTACATTCCATTTCACTTACAATGTAATATTTCAATGCTACTTTTACTATTTCTCTCTCTACAGGAAAGCTGGTAACCAACAGAGAAGATACAAAAGCTAAAATCACTATGTGGAGCTGTGAAACCTTAAACAGTACCAAGAACAGTGAGGACCAGCATCTCTGCCATGACTTCCACCTTGTGCTTTCCATCTTTTCCCTACTCTACCTCCTTATATGTTTCCCCATCAGCCTTTGCTACAATGGCTTGCTGGTCCTGGTTAATCTGTATAACAAAGCAACTATGACAATGCCAGATGTTTACTTTGTCAACATAGCCATTGCCGGTCTCATCATCAATGCTCTGGCACCAATGTACCTTCTAGGTCTTGCCAATACAAAATGGGCCATCTGGAATTCTAACAACGAAGTTTATATTACCTTGCTTATTTTATTCAACGTCTCATCTTTAGTTACCATGTACTCTACAACGTTACTCAGTCTGGACTACTACATCGAACGCGCTCTACCTAGAACTTACATGTCAAGTGTGTACAACACCAAGCACGTCTGTGGATTCATATGGGGTGGAGCCATGCTGACAAGTTTCTCATCTCTTCTATTCTACGTCTGCAATCATGTATCCACTAAAATAATCGAATGTTCCAAGATGCAGAACAAAGAGGCAGCAGATGCCATTATGGTCTTTATCGGGTATGTTGTACCAGCTGTCGCAGTACTGTATGCACTTATATTGATCTTGCGAATACGCAAAGAGGCTACACCACTGGACCAAGACACTGGACGATTAGATCCATCAGTGCACAGGCTTTTGATTGCCACAGTCTGTACACAGTTCACATTATGGACACCCTATTACGTTACCCTTTTGGTAAGCACATTTACTTATGCACAAGGAAGACTTGCAGATGAAAATTACAGTCGAATATTACATTTTACCAAGATTTTATCCAAATTCTTGGCTTTCTCAAGCAGCTTTGTAATGCCTCTGCTGTACAGATACATTAACAAAAACTTTCCTAACAAACTACGACGTTTGCTTAAAAAGATACACTGTGGGAATCAAGGGTGTTCTCACGAACGCACAGCGGTACAGCAAGTTATGACATAGGTATAAAAAAACACCGGTGCTGTTACTGCAGGACGTAGTATACCAGTATACTAGTACTCAGACTGCTACTGCTGTGTGGGCACCCAAAGTCACTGATGTGACAGTCCCAACCAGGAGACTTGGAGGAGCCTTCGATTAATGAAACAGTCTTAATTTTCAAATAGTTAATTATTTGCTGAGATCTTGTAAGACTCTGGCCTATGTGCTGTAATACCTGTGACATCTAATATTTTCAGTGCACTGAACTTGTTACAAAGCGTAAGCTCTGTCTTCATCGTTCTAATATTCCTGTCTGAAGAAATCGCTAAGCAGTTTATTGAAGTACTGACTGAATACACAGCACCTTGTATCTTGTAGAGGAAAAGGTATTACCTTATTTTCTGTACAAAGAAGTCACAGTGCTATTCTTGATGAAGTAAATAGTATTTTTCAATGAAGATGATATAATGATCTTTACTAAAGATCATACTATCCAATTATACATGTCCAAATAGTAAATGTTAATTATAAATTAAATTATTTAATTTCTTTCTCCATCACTGAATTCCCTCTAAAAGATGTCTAATTTACTATTTTCAGAAATTATATTCTCACACAAACTAACCTAAGTTTTTAACATGTGCAGTAAATCATTTTTTTTCTAGATATAACAATTAACAAAACCTTGTTTATTCTTCCAGTGCTTTGTTGGCATCCTAAGACATTTCAAGAATTCAGAAATATTTATTAACTAATTCAAGGGGAACTGAGAGATGTTTATCCCACATATTAAAATGAAGGACACGGTGGTTTACAAAGTTAAATCAAAATTCAAGTAGTAAAGAATGTCTGGCTAAGTGTTATGGTCCACATATGTTCATGTAACAAGAGTAATTGTCTTAAAAATAAATATGTTTATGATTAACATTTTGTATTTTCAAGGGATATGTTTGCAACAAATCAATTGAAATCTCTTTAATCTAGGGCATCACTGGAAGTTTGGAAATCATACAAAATCCTTCAATACTTACAAGATTTTAAAATGGGAGTAATAGGTATGAATTCCAGTCAAGATCAGCTTTTTGCTGACCTGTGAAAAATGGACTGCCTCCCAATGTGATTCTTGAATACACAGTAAAAGTATAGTTTCTGTATTTCACAATGGGGATGAAGAAATCCAATCCAGATTGCCAAATTCTACAGTTCAGAGTGTATGAAATACACGAGAAATACAAACGTTGCTGAAGGAAAAAAAACCTAAAGTTACTCACAATAGCAAACTGAATTGCTGCCCCTGTAGCTGTTGCTGAGTTGTTAATAATGCACGGGGTAGAAGTTAAATTGATATTCTCCCACCAGTCTGGGGACAGCGAGGCATCTTTGTCACTGGCCCTGCAATAAATCATTTCATTACTTTATCTGTCACAACACAGCTTACTCCACATGACTTCAATCAACAACTGTGGCATGTTGAGCCTCTGGTATGGAAAAACCATGGAGTAGAAACAGAATTAAACCTTTTCCATTGCACAATCTTATCTCATAATTGGCCCTAATTTATCAGCATGGAGACATGCTTAAGTTTTACGTGGGAAGGAGGTGAGGAACAGTCTTTTCAGATCTTCTCCCTTCTTTTCAACATTACTCAAGCCATTTCTTCACATAGCCATCTTTGCTTATCTGATTCATATACAATCATCCCTTAAGTTATCAACATTGTGGTGGAAGACTCTCCATTACTCTCAAGTTTTCAAGAGCATTTCATATCTTAGTGAATGTTTAACCCTTAGAACCCTATACAGTAAGTCATTTATTTCGGTGGTGGTTTCTCCCCATGAAAGCTAGCCAGCACAATTACACCACTTTACTTCATAGCTTTAGCCTGCTGATTAAAACCACGTCAAGGAAGGAAGCCTTTCCTTATCGCTGTGTCCAATTCACACACTGATTTATGCCTGTGTGCCAACACAATACTGGCTTTTTTTTGGAAACCATTGGGTTTTTGTTTTGTTTCTTCCCTTAACTTGAGAGTTTCTAAGTATTGTGAGCTACACTCACTTTAAGCATTCAAGCACTCACTTCCACCTAAGTTCCTCGGAAACCTTTTCTTGGAACCGTTGAACAAATCGTCTCGTCCTCCCACCCGAGGGACCCCTAAAGCACCACGTTAAATCTCTCACGTAAAAGCTGTTAAAGAATTTCTGACCCATTACGCAGGAAGACGAATTCCAGCCGGGAGGAACTGGCTTATCTGGTGTGAGTGGAGGCTCCCAGAACTGGGACCCTGCCAGGACGGTGGGGCTGAGCAGGCAGCACTAGGGGCACACTTAACTCGTATGCTGTTTACTTGCTTCCATTTCCCCCTTTTCCTAGGACACCTTACTTTCTGTGCCTAACAGACTGTTGCATTTATTTCTGTTCCTTTCTCCGTGCGTTAAATTCCTAGTTTCAGATCATGTCTCTCATCATCTTTCTTCATTTTTTTTCCTCATCTTTTTCAGTTCTCTATCTGAATGTGCTATTCTGTTTAATTTTCATTTTGCTCCTCTGTTACCTTTCATGCTTGGTCCTTTACACTTGGGACTGTGCACCACTCGCATTTACCTACTAGACAAATTCTGTCACTGCAACTCAAATTCCACTCAGTGATTTGACATTACAAACGGAACTGATCAGAAAAATGGAAGCTGCTACTTAAGAGATGGAGAAAGAACAAGTTTTATATAATTTACCCTTGAAACCTCAATTTTGATTTTTTCTAATGATCCTTCTTATTGCAGCAGAGCTGAGAATGTTTGTGTGTATCCTTGATAACATATTAAATGTGATGGCAATCATATAGGCAAACAGGTTTTATAATTCAATGAACAAAACTGATACAAACTCAGATTTTTAAGAGTTAATTTGATATATTAGTTGCCTCAAAGAAACTGTGCCATGGAACTGACTGCTATTGTAAGGAAATGCGGAACTTAATTTCAATGCCCTCACATGGTATCTCTTCAAAAGCAATATCCCACAAAGCAAAAACTTTGCAATATTTATATAAAAACAGTACATGTGCAAGTACATTAAAATTCTTAAGGAAATGCACAGTAACATAACAATAGAAGAACTTTTATGCGCAATTCTTTAACATATAAAGTTCTCAAAAATGGGTCCTTTTCCATTTCAATACCCCACGGTTTCTGGTAACTTTGTAAATAGGGGCTTGTCCATTTTGCATTTAATTAAATATGAATAAAATACTGTATATATGCAAGATAAAAATCAGCCTACTGATGTAAAAAGAATTTGCAAAGAATTTATTAAATTATTTCTTAAAGTGTATCGTTTAAATGTAAACCTCTGAACAGTAAGGTGTACTGTATGTTTCCGTGTGTATATACTGTACATTAGAAAAAAGCACTACTTAAGTGCCATTATTAACAGTGTTATTTTCTCACAAAATTAAACTTAATATTTGAGATGATCTATGGCTTATAGCCCTCTTCCTGACTATCCAATTAAGTCAAATCAGTGAACTAACAAAGATGTTCATCTCTGCTTCTGCTGAAAGTATTAACACAGCCAGTTTAAAACAGGTCCATGTTGCTTGACCTAGCAGGGGCCCTGCCTTCCAAAGTTTCCATCTGAGAATCAAACTGAGGTGGTCTCTGAAGGCACAATGTTCAGTTAAGGAAAGAAAGTGACCAACCACTAGAAAATTTCTAGTTCTACTTAAAACAAAGAGCTGTGGTCTTCCGTATTACATCAAAAAACTACAGGAATGGACTTTAGACAAAGCTTCACAAAGAAACTACTGGCTCACACGACTTAATAAAAAATATTAAAGCCTATCTGGTCAGTAAGAGGTGTGATTTTTGGGGGGGGCCTTCTTAATATAAAGCCTGTTGTAGACAAGGTTAAACCTGTGCTGCTTCACTGAATCACAAGATCACAAGCTGCATGGCTTGGATGTCAAACCAGGCATGTTAAATTATCAGATTTTCTAGGTCATAATTTTTACATCATTAAAATCTAATTATGCATCAGCGTGAAGTTAGCTGCGAATGAAGGTAAAAAGGCACACACACCCCAGCTTTTTTCAGCATAAATAATTCTGCAACTAATGGGCCAGTAATCTGTGCCAGAAATACAGGGCTGGTGACTAACGCACATGTTGGCCGTGTCCTTGTTGCTTCCTCCTCTCTCTGCTGTCACAATTGAGATGTCGGAAATCAGCTCCCTGCAGAAACTGGTTCCCTGAAGAACTTAATATAACCACTGATACATCTGACATCCCAAAGAAAACTTAGCTCTAAGAGGATAATATGCTTCATTATACATTTATTACTGCATATAACCAGAGACCAGCCACCATGGATCAGTTAGTTTACCCCACATATGAAAATACTTTCTTGGGTGCAATTTCAAAGTTGTTAATTAGCTCCCTTCGAATTTTCTGTAAAGTATAGGACGATGGCAAGTAAAAGCAAACTATTTAATATTGGTGCATTCCTTGAAGAAAATAACTTAGGCCAAGCTACTACTTCTGGATCTTGTCTCAGTGAAAAATAAAATGCTAACTGTGAAAATGGAACGTGTAATATTTTATTGCTTAGTCAGACTAGTATCAGATAAGATGCCTTTACGTCCATACAAAGGCTTAAAGAGTACTTTCTATTACTCTGATTGGAGAGCATCTCTAAACAGAGTAGTGACTTTCTAAGATGCTTCATTACTCAGACCTTTCTGATATAACCATTACACGTAACGAGACAGGCTGTATTTATCATCTTGGTTAGTAGAACTCCCTTTATAGAACATAGACGGGAAGGGTTTTGAATGAGAATGCAGCTCCATGAGAAGTTCACAAGCCTACAGTTTCAAGAAGGGTGAATGAACTACGTAAATGCAAGTAACCTCAGCTGATCGGGTACAAGCAACGAGTCAACAGGTTACGCTAGGGCCAGCCAGACCAACATGGCATCAGAATCAGCCCTTTTCTGTCAATGCAAAGAGATTTCAGTGAAGACAACTACAGTTTGGAACAGACACAGGAACTATCAGATAATAGGAAGAGAAGCCCCAAGGATACCATGAAAATATGACACCTGTATCAGAAAAAGGGGAAAGAACACACATAAAAGGTTTGATGATTTTTTTTTGTGTGTAGTGTGGATACGTACTTCACTAAAAACTTACTTACCAATGCTCATTAGAAGTAAAAGCAGGAGAGTGGCCAGGCTGGAGACCTTCTCATGAGCTTTATACTGCAATGGCACAGTTTGGGAAACAGAAAACAAAGGCAGAACCTGGCTAAGTGCCACTCTCAGTTCTTCTGCTAACTCGGAACTTCAAGAAGGACTGACTTTTGCCTGTTTCTGCAGCTGTAAGGCACTCAACACACTGATGAATCTGAAACATATGCTCTAAGATTAATTTTTACAGCTTTTGGTGAGCGAAACCTTGTGTATTTCTTAACTATATCATGCAAGACTTTTTCCAAGCGAAAGCAAACTAAATGTACAAAAACAGCTGTACAGACTGCCATGGCAACAAAACTGAAGTGTGAAATGTTTCCTCTGTTGTATTTCCTTTAACTTTCCATCATACATCAAAACACTTGGACGTATTCTGAATACATTCTTTTCCCATCAGGAGAGCAGTGGATTTATTATCTCTGTTGTCATTCCACCTTCTTCCCACCACGTCTTTTCCTTACCTGGGAAGTCTGCGTGATTTCCTTATATTCCTCCCTTCTGAAGAACTGGCACTTTTAAGTACATTTACAAAAATAGTCAAAGCTACTTACTGTCTACAGTGGATAGTTCTTGTATTGTTACGAACCATGACAGGAAAAGATTTTTTAAAATACCAGATTCTTATCAGAGCATTTACGATTAAATATACAAATGTCTACCAAAAAAAAGAGAGAAGAAAAAAAGGAAAAAAAAAAAAAAAAAGAAAAACAAAAAAGAAAAACCTTACTACCAAAAGCTTTGTAAAACAAACAAATTTTTAAACTAGATGATATGGATTCTCTTTCCAGTTATTAAGTAGTTGATGACGCATTATATGAAGATATAAATAAGCAAGAGCATATACACTTCTGTTTCAGAGGCCTGGCAAGAGGACTAACAGGAAGAGGAACAGGTTTACAATTGGAGCCATGCTGCAGGAAATGTACATGTAAGGATACCCAGAGCCAACAGGAGGAATAATTCTGCTATCAAAATACAAATTCTCAACTCCGTCTTAACTAAACCTTCAAAAACACATAATTAATCCCCTAAATTAAAGTGTTTTTACCACAGATCCCACTGATACCAGTAGGAGGCTTTCTATTTATCACTTGTATGTTAGTCTGTGCATTTCTAATTACATATATATGTATATATATAAAAAAAAAAACCTACTGAAAAGTCTTATTTTTGCATCTACATTTGTAAATTTAAGCTAAAATTTATCTTGAAGTTGGTAGAATTTCCAAAATTGTTTTCTAACTCATCTCCAAAAAACTTTAAAAGCTTTTTGATGTTAATTCTGGGATCAGGTTCTCAAAACTGTTTTAGAAACTCCATCTGGTGGTCACTAGCAGAACACTCTTGCAGCTCACAACAGCAATAAGATCTGTAAAACCATTAAAAGGATTTAAGTTAATCATTGGAAAAAAAAATCCGTTCCAACTTCTGGTTAAACACAAATATGTACTAGCTGGTTTCGTCCGCAAGCACATATCAAAAGAAGCAAAATTAAACACAGCTTCTACAGCAAACGCTGCTGTGAGGATGAAGTACATAAGAGAAAATTCTGTTGCAAGAAACCTCAACAATGGTTAACTTTACTTTTGAAGCTAACAGAAGGCTTTTAACCAGACTATTAAGTCTGATTATTCACAAGAAAGAAATATTTATAAAAAAAAGCATATGTTTCTTGTACTTTTTGTGAAACATCTGGTACTAGTCATTGTGGTTGACAAGATGCTCGGAGATCAAAGGAAGTGCCATTCCCATTCAGCTCCAGAGCATTGTAATTCTTTCTAATTAAGTTATGGTTTCACTAGTTTGCAATGAAATAGATTTCATACATAATTAATACAGAAGTTTCTGAATTTTTTCAGGTCAACCTATGTACAATTAAATAATCATTCTAGCACCTGCAGCGTTACGCAAAGCCCAGCTCTTTTATAAAAGTTACCATTAGGAAAGAATTTGTTTCCACCCTTTATTAGGGTATTATTTGGAAATACAGCCATTTTTGAGCTCTCATAGGTGAGGTATCTAGGGGATCTACCCATACCAAGGAATAATGGAATCATTACTGTGTAGTAATAATAATAAAATACTATTTATAAAACAGCTTACATTACAAACAATGCCCAGATAAGCCAATATAAAATCACTAATGGCAAATGACGGGCGAGCAATCCTGAGGCAGCAATCACACAGCACAGAGCATGGCTTTTCTAGAATAAAAGGAAGAAATGTTGATTGACCAGCCTCTGAGGCATAGCTAATTATTAATACCACTGCTTATGTATCCACATCTCCAGCCTGTGCTTTTTTAACCCCATCCAAGCAGACAGTTCAAGCAGAGCCAGTAAACGGATCAGATTTTACAAATTCACATAGGCCAACTGATTCTAAAATTCGTCTATAAGCAAAATTACATTAACTTTTCAAACCATCAATTCCTGCTTTTGTGCACAAACTTCCTTGGTGTTTTGTTTTGATGTTTTATCTGAAAGGCCCAAAGTTCCATACTCCTTTAATCAAGGACACAAATTTGCTTGTTGTCAAGTAGCAAAAGACAAAACATCCATTCAAATGAAAAGCAAAGCATTTCACAAGTACAGTTACACAGAGTGACTGTCAATTGTGCATCAATATAACAAAAGACTTATAATAGGTGCTCAAAAAAAAAAAAAAAAAGAAGTGATTTGGTGTTTTCTTTCCCTCTCTGGGAATCTTGAGTAACTGCATTGATACACGAAGCCCTAAGGTACTAAAATGCAACCAAGAGAAGCTTCTAATCTGCAACCTCAGCCTTTGAATACAGCATCAAGGCACCTCTAACCACCCAAGCTCTGCGGCTAATATCCCACACCAGTTATTTTTTTGTTAGATAATTACACTAGAGGAAAAATTCAGATGGAAATACACAGTGGTTTATGAAAAGTACCTCTGGGAATAAACGTTGACTATTTCTCAATTTGAAATTCCAGTAACACGCCAATTGCTTTTCATCACAGAGCACTGGGAGCGGGCAGTGACAGCCACTGAGTACTCCAAAACACTCCTGTACTACAGGGGACACTTACCTTAATAACCCTACATCAAAAAGTACCTTACATTGGCATCTCCATAGCACTTAACTGGAGGGATGTGCATTACTCCAGAGGATGCTCAGACTGAAACCTCCGTGTTTCAGTGTCTCACAAGTCAGTAGCATTGGACTGTGCCTGTTAAAGAACACAGATAAGTTTCTCATCTGGCATACATATATGAGAGAAAGCGACTCCACTTCAAATTAAACCTACCATCAGGGATCCGTACCCTGCTAAAGACATTGGTTATGCAGGACGAGTAAGAGAAACAATGAGGTTTTGGTCAAAAGAAAAGCAGCTCGCATCTGCTTTCTTTACAAGATCATCATCCACCCAGTACCAGATACATTTATTTTGCCATAGGACCAATAAGATGGGTCAAAAAACAAATAAGACTTTTGCCAAGAGCAGCACACTACAGGTGGCTCTTGGAATTGTGGATGTTATTGGCCAATCCTTAAATACTGTCATAGCCATTTTGTTTTGCAGCTTTATGAAGTTTATACAGCTAAACACTACTTTGTTTTTCCACTGCTCTCATGACTCGCACCCTGTGATCGTTTAAGCAAACTGAACTGTTTTATTGTTTAAGGAAGGACATAGCTGATCTCACAACAGCAGTATCTTGCTTTTCTTTTAGTAATGCATCAACTGTGAAAATAACTGCACAGTGAGCTGCTGCTAAAACACACTGTTAAGATGCCTATCAGCATGGTCTAAACAGAATAAAGAATATGGAACTGGGAAACCTTGATTTTCTGAACTCTGTTTCTCCTACAGCTTTCCTTTTATTTCATCAACTTGGAAGAATGTATTTCTCAGTAGTCCTCCACCAGTAAAACACAGGTATTTTCTGAATCTATCCACACATCCTGAAATTGTAACGTGCTACTTGCTCCCAATTCAAAGTACGATAAGATTCTTCGTTCTAAATAAACCTGAGTAATAACACTTAATACAGGTTTCAAGGTACAGAAAAATGTTTGTAAATGTGAACACAATTTTCAAGATGGAAGCTCTCTCTTCATTTTTATTTTTTTTAAGATGGGAGGTGTAAGAAATAACTTTCCTGTTTTTGTTTTCCTGATTCTATACTTTTTTTTTCTTGCTAGAGGACAACCTTCCTTTAAGCTTCTCTTTTACTACAGTGAGCCTTGTCAGAAAAGCAGTTACTGAAAAACAGGAAATGCAGTCTTAACACTGATGTGTTAGGGCTTATCTTCACTTGAGTTACTCCTTGTTCACTGACTGCTAATTAACTCTGAATAATTTAAACCTTTATGAAGGGTAGTTTGAATAATCCTGAAAATTTTGGTGTAGACATTGATTCTCCTGTATTTTACTAATAACCCCAAAAGGTGCAGTCAGATATCCTTGTGTACACCCACCCAGTGCAACCCTCAGAAAGTACAAACCCCAGCTGGTCACTGGTGGCCCTCAGCCAAAAATTGAGCCAAACAGAGGAGATCAATCACATGCCCATCCAGCACACTTCAGTGGAAAGCAGCAACAAAGTGATGCCAAAACTGTTCAGCATAAGCACACGATCTGTTCTGGAGCCTAAAAAGTCAATTTAGTACCCTCCAGACAAGGACCAAATACTTTCTGAAATTTTCTTGCTATTTCCAGAACAATAGGTTGGTTATTTACATAGTTCAGTGTGTTCTCCACACAGCCAAGTCCTAGAAAGAATAAGGTGACATTTCAAATTTGCATCTTTCATGGAAAATCAACAGTAAAAAAATATTTGCCTGACTTGCATGCTTAATGCATTTTTTCTTTGTCCTTGTTAACTGTATAAAACTGATAGCAACAAAAGGAACCAGGATTTGGGTGCGCCTCAAACCCAAATGCCATATACCCAACAGGTATACCACACAGCCAGCTTCAGGCTTTTCAGTAGCAATTTGGAGGAACTATTACAAATGAAAGGGAAACGACCCACTCAGTCTAACAAACAACTATGCTAAGATGATCAAAGCCAAAACCAACTTGGGAGTCGGGGTATTCTGAATAACGCATAAGCTCTTTGGAAACCGCGTTTCACAGAGCCCCACTGAACTACTGAAGAGCTGTTTTGGAAACTTGAACCTTTTATCTGAAAGCTAAAACATCTCTGTGCCGCTGCTGCAACCCACGACCAGCCATGCACTTGTTTCTCTAGTTTCCAAGAAGTGTTTGGAGCAGTAATACCTGCCTTTGGGCAGAAATGTAGACCTAGTGCTGACATATTTTCTCCAGGCAACCTGCAATGCTGGAATCTGAAATCTAGACTCAAGTATATTTGTTTAATTTCATTTCATTGAAGCATTTGGGCTCTTTTCACATGTTTATCAATAAAGCTCATTAAAGTGCAACAGGTAAAACACCATGAAGACAGAAAGCACGATTAATATTAAAAGATTACAAGAAGAAAGTGCTTTCCCATGGTTGTGCTTATACGAGAAAGCATGATGCAGCCGCTGCTTTCCAAACGAGGCTGCGTGCGCTTGTATCTGAGGTTTTAAGAACACTTTTGAAAAGTCACTAATAAGACTGATGCTGTGCCAGACCCAAAACATACTACAGACCCAAAATCCTGCCTTTTAACACCTCATGGTCATTGCAGAGCATCTGGAAAAATAATTTGTTGCATGTGTACAATACTGAGAGCATTCCAAGAGCCAGAACCCATGGTAAAATAGAAATTACCTTAATTTTAATAAGGGCTCTTAATTTTGACGTGGAGTGCTTCTGTGTTAAGTTTTTGTCTCATTTCGTAAGGGGGTTGCTTGGTATTTATTCAACTAGCTTTTCCTTTCTAGACCTCTAGTAGTTACAACAGCATAGTTAAAAAACACGTAATTGCAAAGGCTGGGCAGCATGCGTAGGATTCCTTCATGAACAGGCAAAAAACCACTGGATGGCCTCACATACTTAGAAACGGCTGGGACAAACACTACTTTTCTGTTCTAAAACATCTCACTGCAGAGGATAATTTGAACTTTAGAGTCACATGATGAAGCCATACGTTTGCTAAACATGCAACGTGTATGGTTTGAATGACTTAAGCCCAGTTCCTGTTTCCTTTGCAGAACTGTGTGTTTTTGTAGTCAGCCAGCGCCTGGAGTTTTCACCGTTATTTACAGCAGCTGAAGGAGTGATTGTAATACATACACGCTGCTTTCTGCATAAATATAAAGGGCTATATCCTCCGAACAATAATTACATTTCGTCTGACTTTACACAGAGAAAATCTCAGCCAGTTGTATCTGTGGAACACTTTCTTGAAAAGGTAAGTGCTTTATATTACTTTGAATATGCAATGCTTTATTCATCACAAGAGGACCAAATTGTGATGCTACAGTTGTCATTTAAAGTTGTTAGTGTTTGCTTGTTTAGTGAGATTGGAACTACACAAAATAAAACACCGTTTCTGGGAAACAGCCTCATAAAGCTGAGCATTAAATAGAGTAAATTTAATGACTGCTTTCGAGTAAATACAGAACTCCCACTGAACTGATGGCAGCTAGATGATAAAATACTATTCAGTGGTCTGGATCAGAGACTCCGACTGCCTAACAGTAGTCGCTTAAAAGACGGACAATTTTGGATTATCCTGGCCACACTGCAAGAATTCCATAGCACAGGAAACACGTCAGCAAGGCTACTTTGAAGATTATGTTTGGTTATTGCTGACTCACTTATATTTTGGAAAAGTAAAAACAGCAGCTTTCAGTTTCTCAGAAACTGATCGCTTTCAGAAGCTGAGATTGGGATTTCTTAAGTCTTGAACCTCAAATACTTTCCAAAGTGTAGGAATTTTGTCATGGTGACATCACAAGAAAAATCAATATAGTATTTTAGACTTCAATCTTTCATATAGTGCAACTCCCACCCCCAGCTTGTCAGACCTAGGAAGGACAAATTTGTGAATGCATTAATCCTCCACCTACCAAATTGCTGCATTGTTTTCACGGGGTGATGCAGCACATGCCCACCAAGAGCCGAGTTTCACAAGAAGTATTATATATGTTGCTTTATTGGTGGATGAAAGAATTTTTTCCTTCTAAAGGCTGGTGGCAGAACGCAGAAGGGCTGCCCTGCCAAGCTTTTCATAGAGGAAGAGTTTGGGTTGCCAGGCAGAAACTCCCTGTTTTAGAAACACTTATTTCTAGACTTTAAATCAACAAGTTTCCTTGAAACCAAGCCCTCCATTTGCAAGAATTAACCATCAAATAGATGGGGTGGTGTGGGCGGGTGTGTGCAACAAAACAATGAAACCTCAGACGAGATCCTCTCAATCCTGAGAAGTTGACTTTTCACAACTTGCTATTTTTAAGTTGCCTTCTGAACGCTGTGCTCATTTGCTCAGCTCCATCTGTTGGAAGCGAAGGAGAATGTACAAGCTGTGGTTCAGGAAGTGAAAATCGAATGCATCCATGTCAACAACAGCTGACACAAAGGCAGATCGGACATTAGTGGGGAAACTGTGCCAGGGAGAGGCAAAACCTGAAGAGTAACTGGTGAGGCCATGTGGAGTTAGGGAAGGATTAATGATATGTAAATGATTGTCCATTAAAACAATTAAATTTAAAGTGGGGGGGAGCAGAGGTGAAGAAGGGATAACGCGCTTTTGGAGTAAGATAATACAGGGAAAGATGATGCAAACAGCGTAGTGCAGATTTCCATTAATTAACCTGAGGAGAACCAGGAAAAAAAAAACGAGTTCTGCCACAGTTTCCACACATGAGAGCTTTGACGTGCTGGTTTGACGTCGGTCTCAGTGACCAATGAGTGAATAAACACTGTGATAAACACTTTTTTTCACTGCAAGCAAGCATTATAGACATACTGACCGAACACTGCAAAGACGCCAGCAGCTTGGTGCTTTGGTACGACTTTGTTAATGTGGATAATCCTAAAGCGATATTCCGGAAGTTCCCTTTAAAACACTGCACCTATTATTTTTTCTTCTATCAAAATTTTACTACTTACATCATTTATAAATATACACACATCATTGCAGTGTTATTCTCCCCCAGGTGAATGTTTATTTCTAAGTTGAATGGATTACTTTGGTTTAGTTTAACCCACTTCCCAATGAGCTGCAACTCCAAGAACATGCTGTATGAAGTTTAATGCTCCTTACTTTGTCTTAAACACACAGAAAGTAGCTAAATAAAATAAAAAATACCTTGCTTCTGCCAAAAATGAAGTCAGTATCAGTACCAAGGCCAGATCCTGAACAAATTTAAACAAGAGTTGGCATCTTGTTTTTCTTGTAATTTGATGCAAGGCCTCATGATTTCCTGTGGAACCTAACACCACTTCCTTTGCTTCCTTTGCAATTATGCCACTGTAAAAGTTGAATGGTACTACACTAGTCTCAGATCCTGTGCTGAGTGTACTGACCTGGCCCATGGGGTGAGAGCTGTTGAGAAGATACTGAAACCTCCACAGAGCCAGGACTAAATGGAAACGTTCAGTTCTGCAAAAGGGTTAACGGGCCTAGAAGGTAACCCTGGAGACTCTCTTTGAGAAGAGCTTCTCAAAATGTAAATATGCCTTAACCTTCTGAAACCACTGTGTGGGCTGCTGACTTCTGGTAACAGTGAGAAGCTTGCTGCAGGTGCTCAGGAGGTGCCACATCCTCTGCAAAGCTGAGAATCGCACTAGGCCTCAGATGTCTTCCAACAGTAGGTTAAACTTCGACTTACACTGTTTGCTTCACTCACGAGATTTCTCCTCAGCATTTAAGAGATGAATTGTAGAAGCTGGAAGTTCACGGTCTTTGGATTTCCAGGAAATCAGAAGAAATCAAAGCAGCAGGTGGAGGCCAGGAAAAGTAGGTTTGGCTGCAGCTGACCGAGTACCACAGTCGACCACTTTTATGCAGATAGGCATAAAAAGCACAGCCACAGAGAACAAAGGGGAGTAAGACAGCATTGCAGTTACTTGATTAACAAGAAATTTTCTGGATGTTTTTCCCCAGCGCTTCAGTATTTCATGGTTCACCAAACAAAATCTTTGCATCTAACTCTACATGGACACGATCCAAATCTTTCTGAACTTCTTAAACTACCAACTAAAATTAAGTGTAATTCAGACTAGTCGGTTTTCTTTCAAAAAGAGATACTCTGGAATTAAAATTTAGAAAGGGGAATTCACCAGCACAAAGAAACACCGAGGAGCCAATCAACTGACTAGATTTGTGAGGTTTTGTGTTTTGTTTTTTTTTAGTTGTCCTCTCTCTTCAGTTTGAACATGTGAATACAAACATGATGTTTTCTTAGTGGTCCATAGTGAAAATAACCTCAACAGAAACAAAAGCTCTAACGCAAACATTTAAGAGAAATTTCCTCAACTAACAAGCCATATGTCCTCCCCAAACCTGGCATCTTTGAAAAGATTTCCACCCCATTTTTCTCAAGATTGTTTGTATATAACAATCAGTTTTTAAACCTCAAACCTATGCTGACTCTTAATTATTAGTTTGCTTCAGAGACTTGTGCTAGTTTTGCCTACTGATGCTTTCCTACGTGGCGCACCCAAGCAGAGAGCTCAGACCACTGCCAGGCTCTGCCCAGCCAACTTTTCCCTTGCTGTGAGCGGACCTGTAACAAAACTTCCCTGTGTGCATCGGTGCTTTTTCCTACAGTGGAGCCTCCCCAGAAACAGCCTCCTCTGGAAAGGAAAAACTCTGTCCTTAAAAAGGGAAAAAGAACACTGCTAAATCAAAACAACCCCGTGGTTTTATATAAATGAAATAATTATATGAGATTATATATATATATACACTTAATCGAAGACACTTTGATAAGTCAGCTTTTCTAATTAAAACCAGTATTAGAATTCCAATTTTGAGGAGAGATTAGAAATATGAAGTAGTGTCAGAGGTAACAGCCATAAACGAACTGTCAGACAGTATTAAGACCCCGACTTATCTATAATGAACACTGCTTAAAAACATTCGTGTATCTTTATGAACTTTTACCAATTTAAAGTTGCTTCCATGTTAAGAGTTAACATCACTGGAATCCCTTTATGGAAAAGTGCATTAAGTACAACTGTACGTATATCATTCTTGTTATTAACGTGACTATATAGAAACTTCTGTAAGGAGAACTCTAGTCCTCTCTGCCAGATTTACTGTCTACATACAGTGCTTGTACAGACCAGCTTTGCATGCAACAGAACAAAGTAAAAGCACTCAACTCTAACACAAAATTGAAATCCTTCCGAATAAAGGACTTGTTTTTTATTCTCCCAGAAAACAGTATTTTACACTGCAAAAGTGCGCGTGTGTAATTTTTTTCAGTACTAAGGAACATTCTTAAGCAGATACTCAAAACTCATTAGGAATAGTCAGTTCATTACGTCATGTTTAAAAATATTTCTCCTTTATAACTGAAAAAAAAAGCCTGTTATTTTCTGAAGCCACCAGTACAAGCTACTTGGAAATTTTCTTATAGAAAGCATGTCAATTGTGCATGTAGATGGTATAGGAAATTTATATACCATATTTATTACGCTCAGTTTTTGTTGAGTATACATAATGTTTTCCTACAAGGCTTTTTGGCTTAAAAAGGATCCTCCAAACATTTATGTGGTAGCAGAATTATTATATCAATGTATCTTTGAGTCATTACAGCTAGAAGCCTATCCCTATTACTCTTAAAATTCCCTATTTTCAGGCATTTATAACTCAGCTCTAAAAAATATTCCTTGCTAAAACTTTATCAAGAGGCTTATAATGCACCAGTAATCATTTTCTTAAATCTGAGTGTGCAGAAAATATTTTTCTGCAGTTTTATGCAACAGCTACATTTAAAATTATAGCATTATTAATGCATAGAGACATTTCTGTATGAAAGCAGTTACTTCATCGCAGTCCTTAAACATCCACATTAACTTTACATGGGCTCCTCAGTACAACAGACTGCAGTTGTGAAAGGTTTTTTTTTTCCTGTAACAGAAAGGAAGCAAAACTAAAACTGAGTACGGCTGTAAGGCTGGCCCTGTTTGCATGGAGCTACCCCAAGTCCTGTCTGCACTGGGTGGGGATGAGGGAGAGGGTGGTGGTGAGGGCAGAAGCCAGATGGAAAACAAACTGCCAGATTTCTCTGGCTACAAATGCCATGCACGTTGAGATGAACCTAAGGATGTGGTTTCACCCCTCTCAAAATAAGCACTGCATTTATTCTAAATAAACCCTCCTGACCACACAAAGTATTTGACGCAACGAATCAGAGACAACACAAACTGTACTTTAAAACCTGTTTCTCCTTCCTTTTCCATTTCAGTTCCAAACTTGGTTACACGCAGACGAGCAGGGTACAGCAGGAGGGATGGCTTCTCACAACATGACATGGCTCAGCTACCCGAGCAAGAACTTTGCTTCCACCTCCCCAGAAGAAATCGAAGCGTTCATAGAATCTCAGAACATCATTTCAAGACTCATGCACTGCTACATCGCCTTTTTTGTGCCCACGGGATTAATATCTGGCATATGCATTTTGATCATTTTCATAAAGAATTATTTACAACGCAAAAGCAAGGAACAATTAGACTTACTGCTTCTGCACTTCACCATCAGCAACATCATAATGATTTTTTTGTCATTTACGGTCATTCCTAGACCTGACTACTTAAAAGCAACCCACCTTGCATGTAGCGTTCTGTCATTTTTTTTCAACTTCAGTTATTTCAATTCTCAGTATGTTCTGATTTTCATGCTTCTCATACTATTACTCAAGAGATTTCTGCCAAGGACTGCTCTCAGCAAAGCAACCCAAAATCCCATATCGTGTGTAGCATTCGTACTTATATACGCCTTCTGTTTGTCACTGACCGAAGCAGTACTGGTTGGCACGGATAACTACCACGTGGAAACAGAGTGCCAGTCTGACCCATTATTTGCATGGCCTGAGTACGAGATCATTAAATTCACCTTTGGATTTGGAATCCCGGCATTTCTTCAGATACTCTCTTTTACCATCCTTTTTGCTAAAAAAGCACCTGCTGAAGCTCAAGACTTACGGCAGTACATTCGTACTTATGCCGCTGTGTTCATTATTAGCATAATGATACTTATATGCCATCTATTTTATAACGTTATGATTCTCTTCAGGACAACGTTAAAATTACAGAAGAGCACTGGAACTCCAAAAAATGAGCTCATGATGAATATTGCAGAAATAGTATTGTTCTCTGAGAACTGTGCTAATTTGGTATTTATACTTTGTTTTCATAAACCATGCAAGGACAGAATACTTGAAGTCATACACAACTGCCAAAGGAGAAACACCACCCACAATCACCTTGAAATACCAGTAGTGTCTACAACCCCTGAAAGAACACCTCAGTAATACCTGCTGTTCTAAGAACTGTCAATCTACTTTTTTTCCTTCTTCTTCATGAAGGACAACTGGTCCTTCTTTAGACCCCAAACTTGGACTATCTTATAGCTAGCAGCAGCAGAGGAAAAATATCTTTAGCCTAGTATTTGCAGTTATCTCTGAGAAGGCATGTAGGGATAGCTATGGGGTTTTTTTGTCCATATAAATGTTTTTTAATCTCCTACATTCTGCGAGTGTTACTTCAAAGGTGAGCAGAAGGAAAAGTACTGTTGCCATACAAGTCTGCTTTTGTAATAGCACTGATGCCTTGATAAAGATGCAACCAAAAACATAACCAAAGGCAACTTTGAACAAAGGTAAAAATCTGCAGCCAAAGCATTTTCTCAGGTGTGCTTCCTCCTTGGACTGGGATTTCTTGCCCTACAAACTACTCTTATTTTTTAACACCAGTTAATTCCAGTAGCAACACCAGGGAAGTATGGTTTGAGTCCATTATAATCCTGAAATAGTTTGCGATACTGTAAATATCACTGCTTGCTTGGGTTATATACACATGCATACACAAGATTGAGCATTCCTTCCTTTTTCCATTTTCCTCTTCCGTGTTTGTTGGAACCCTGAAGGTTTTTATCTGAATTATTGTGCCAAAAAAACCCACACTCAAATTAATGGAAACGTTGGTCCATAAAGAAGAGCTTCGGGTCTTTTCTGAGGCACTGAACTGGAAAGATCGACAGGATGGCTAATTAAAACTTTGTGCAAGAATGAAAGCTTTTTGTTAAAGTACACTCAGCTTCAACTTTGCATAAAGACTTTAAGCAATTATTGATTTAAGCCATTCTTGATGAGTTCATTCAGAAGTGTAAGGTCGCATGCCTTGAAGAGTCACATTCAATAATATCCTAACTAAAAAATGAGAAAAGCCAGGCCCAGAACAGTAGAACTGCTTTTAAAAAGGCAAACAAAAGCAGAACCCCAGATCTAGACACAAATCAAGGCTCTGATGGAGACAAGATAGGAACATTATACATTTACATTAGAATTTACAGGTCAATGGTGCAAAGTGGTGAAAAAAAATCCAAATCTGAGAATAAAACAGCTGCTGCAGTTTTGGTGTTCAGATGTAGCCCTCCAGAAGCAGTTGCCAGTGTGGGCTGAGACTTAGGTGCAAAGTTTTAAATGCTGGCTTTGAGCACGTTGTTTGTGATCCAAATTGGCCAGGGGCCATCTTAGACACTTGGCTTCAGTTTCAGCTTTTCTTTTCATGGAGGAGGAGAGAACATAAATGACAGGGAAGGCACAAAATTGTGCTAGATCTTGGATACAGATGTAGACTTGGATTGCATGTTAAAAAAAAAAAAGCACAGTGATGTGATGAGCAAGGCTCGAGTGACCTGAAGGTGGTTTTTTGGTGATTTTTTTTCCTAAAGAAAAAAAACACTGATGTTTAAAATGCATACCTTTGTATAGCATTCAAGAGGACAAGAATATACTTGATTAAGCATGTCACCTGGATGCTAAAGGAAGTGAGAGATTTTATAGCAATTGTGTGCTTTGGAAAGCCTTCTTGATGGGGTCCAGGTTTGTGTGCAGTCAGTACGAATTGGCATGGGCTGCCTGAGATACACGTCAGTGGGCACTGGTCTACCAAGAGGAACACCTGCAAAACAGCCAGGTGGGTAAATGGAAGACTAAAGGACATTTACCCCATAATGATATGGTGTATATATGGATCTAGTTTTAGATATTTGAGTCCAGAAATTTATGGATGGTGACTATCACGTGAAAACAGAGGGCAATAGTGTAACTATGACCATAAGGACCAATGTTTCTGCAAGATGTACAAATTAACTGGTGAAATGTCTGCATTGCATTGTCAGTCTGTTTTCCCGTTCAATTTTGTTCTGCTGCCAGCACGAACAGATGGATAACTAAGGAACGCTCCGTATTAGACCATTATTAGAACCTGGTTAGAAAGGAAATGCGTAGATAAGAACCATCTCTTCAAATACAAGAGTCAACTTCATAGCTGTGCAAGGACTTCTCAGCTGGCATCAGGTTTCATTTCACACCTGAGAAGAGGGAGATAAAAGAACATGGACCAAACACCAGCCCTGCAGAAAGAAGTTTGAAGAGAGGAGTTGTTAGAGCAGCACGTCAGCAAAGCAAGCCCACAGACTGAGTGACAGAGCATGTCAAAAGATGTAAGCTGATGGAAAATATCAGTTTCATGGCTAAGTAGGCTATTTTCTAGCATGTGAATTATGCACAAAGGAATCTACTTTATTTACTGCTTCCATATATTTTATATTTGAGGACGAAAGAATAAATATTGTATTGTTTCCAAGTCCTGAGTTACTGTTAAAGGTGCCTGAAAGTGAAGTTGGAAAATACGTAGGACCTCGTTAGATAACACTGGCTGGGACCTGGGAACTGGTCTAACGGTGAGCAAATCCCAACAATGCACCTGTAGGAGCCTGAAGGTTCAGCACAGGTAGCACGCGTGATGAAACTCCAGTATGGTATAGATCTAAACCAGAACCATACCCCAGGTCTTGGAGAACTAGAAGCTGTAGGGACCTACTGTCAGATCTAAGGCTTGGGAAAGATGATGTCTTGTCAAGAATGAACTACGCTGTAAATCTGTGAGTGTTCCTGGGTGTAGCTTCTGGCTGTTATCTGTGTAACATGAACCAATGCTCTCTGGTCTCTTTCCTATCAATAGCTCCTGTCATGGAGACAAACAGAGTCCTTTCTGGATGGCAGGTTATATTGTCATAAAAAAATCTCTACATATAATGAAAAGACCAACTTAACAGGAGAAAACAAAGGTAATCAGGAGAGTAGAGGTGGAAACGTAACAATAATCCAAACTGTTATGAATATAACTGATTTTACAAAACATTTATGTATTGCTATAATTCTTGATAAAGTTGCACAATTTCCATTAAAATTCAGGACAATGAACACGTAGTCCTAGAGAAGATTGACTTTGATTCAACCAGAATATGAGGGCAAACACCTCTATGTGCAGTACGAAAGGGACAGAAGGAATCCCAAAAAAGCTTTATAAAATGGTCATATTTGAGGTAAAAGAAAAGAGCAGCTTTAAGTAAGATTAAAAGTAATTATTTTAAAATTATTAATAACTTGGAATGTATTTTCTAAGAACAAAATAAGATCTGACCGCTCATATTTTTTTCCATCTATACCAGCAACAACTTTGTTGAACACTTTCTTCCAGGCTTCACTTAGGTTTGACCAGTATGTTCTGAAGAAATAGAGCATGTGTTTTTTAAGGCATGCTATCAAAATTAACTAATGCCATATACCGGAAAATTCAAATAAGAGTATTTTATTTCTGTACCAGTAACATTTGTATCTAAGACTGGCTCATTTGAGAAAAAAAACTTTCGTTCAGAAAAATAAGAGAAATGAGCAGACTGGTGAAATTTAAGCATTGAATTTCTGAATTGGTAATGTCTTCTGGAAAGGAACATGTAGAGACTAAAGACTCATCTTCGCTGAACCAGCTGGCTCAAATCTGATCTGATCCCATTGCAAAACAACATCTGATCTGAAGAGAGACTGGATTTGCACTTGACTCATAACTTTATCTGCTATACCCTATGTGTATTATTAAGTCTAGCCTCAGGAGCATTCAAATTTCTAACTTACAGACCTGGAAAGGGCTGCAGCATTATTTATCTTGTTTTTGAGGTAGTTACAGATTTGGAGTAGAGTGAAAACTCAGGCAATTTAGTCAAAACAAATATGCTATACAATATTTAACCTATGTATGTTGCACAACAAATTGATTCACTAAATGATGGGTATGAAAGAATGTGTTTTGCTTCCTTGGTACTGTAATTCTTATTCTGTCATCTTGGAGCAGTGACAACTGCAACCGCAGTGACCCTTTCATCTGGGCAACTAGAGAGGTGAAGTGTCCAGCAAGGGACTGCCAGACTCGGCTACCAGAGTCAGAAAGGACTGCTGCTTTGTGAGTTTTATTTATCACATCTGGACAGAGACTGAAGTCCTATGATGAATCGTCCTTCACTTTACAATGCTTTCTGGTACAATTTCATAAAATTTGGGTGCCTCCCCCGCCCCCAAAGTGTTTTGCAGTATACGCTTTAAGAAAAATAAAAAGGTTTTACCAGAATAGCTTGAATGGGTACAGGTGGTGTCCCTGCAAAGAAAAGGCTGAACTTTTAAAAATTATTTTTAGTACGAAAAATGCATTCGCAGAATTCCTGGCAACTGAAAAGGCTAAACAAAAAAAAAATGCACTCTATCCAAGGTTTTCTGCAGGCACAGAACACAATTACTTGTTCAAACTCAAGCTAAGCTTGATTATTTGCAAGACAGGGAGAGTTACTGAGAGAGGCCAGGATAAAATACCAGGGTGCTCTAGGAGAGTGTCACAGGCCCAGGCAGAAGACCTCATTCAGTAGTTGAGAAAGGTCTGAGTTAGTATCCATGCTAGCAGAAAGATGTGGTGGAGATCAATCCACTTGTACAACTTAAAGAACATTACAACAGCATTCATATGTCCTCTGGAGATAATTTCAGCAGAGACACTGATACCAATCTTGTTTCTTCTGCACATAGTTGTATTACACCGTAAAGCACTCCGACATAATTTTAAATGATACTTCTTTCCTCTTTCATGCAATACAGTACCTTACTTTTCTTCCAGCTTTCTACATCCCTGCTCTGACCTAGTCTCTCCCGGAATCAACAGCTTTAGTCCAACCCATGTTCTTCTGCACTTCTGGCAGAATTTAACAGCTCTTAAATCCTACAGGCCTAATCCTACTTACTTACCATCCTGCTGGAGGGCTGCCGTGTAACCGGTGTCAAGAGGTATGATGTGCTGGACCTCTTACACTGTTCTTCCTATACTCACCTCCTTCCTTCTTCTTCCTCAGCTGTCCTGCTCTTTTTGCAACACAGCAGTTGGCACATATGTTGAAGATTGCTAAATTACGTAGAATATCTTACATTACACCCCACTTTAAGCCTCTTGGTACGCCTACGTACATCTCTGCTGATTACACTACTGTTCCTTAAACACACTATAGTGTTTATTGAGGTATATAGTGTTTGGGAAGTTGACTACTACAGATTTAAAATTAAACTGCTAGGAAAAAAAATAAATTAAATGCTGGATTATTGCATTCTGACATGATATGAAGGCTATCACACCAGTTGCTTTTGTTGCATATTCTCAGCAACAATCAAGATAAGGTACGACAAGGCGGAACTGTAATATTTAATGCTGTCACAACTGCAGCTAAAGATGGATCATGAAGTCATTCATTATGAAGTCCCACAGAGTATCAGCAAATGACAGGAAAAAAGGGTACAATGTTCAGCAGCTGCTAAAATTTGTTTTAAGCATTTTATGACCTTTTTCAATATGGAAGTGGTGAACAGTGAGATTAAGATGGATTAATCAGTAACAATAACTTGCCTGCATAAACAAGAGCCTGGAGATGTTGTCATCTGTTTTAGGAAACAAAATTCAGAGAATTCACATGATCGTCTCATAAAATATTTAGTGAGATACAGAAATCACTAAATACCATATAATAATAGTAGTTTTGGTCTCTTCTTATGCTTCATAGTTCTATTAGCAGGAAAACCAGCTACTTCTGGGCTCTTTCAAGTGAAAATTCCCTACCCATTCTTGAAGTATAGCAAAATGACATGTTTCTTGTCATGAATTCAAACCAGAAAATTAGCACTCATAACAGAATTATACATTTTGATAGCAAACCAGCCGCTACGCACAGCTCAAAAAACAAGGACAGACAGAGAAGCTGATTACTAAATCCAGCCCCCCATAATTACAAGCAACTAACACCCAGAAGCTAATATTACACATAAAGGAAAATAAAAATCCTTCTGGCCCTTACAAGATCAGTGAAAGCTCTGAAGGGCAGAATTAAGTAGAGCAAAACCACATGATCAACAAACAACAATAAAGACTCTTTATATCCCTCTTCTTAGGACAGAAAAAAAATAGACTATCAAAGCTGGTATCACAAGATTTTCTAACGTTACAGTTATTGCAGTCCCATAACCCAATGATGTTTGTACACTTCTCAAAGCAAAACACTTGAGGCCCTCTGTCCTTGTTACCCCATTTAAAAAGACTCCAGAAAGCCACCCACTGACACTCGAAGTCTATGCAGGAAATCCTTACCAGCACTGATTTGCACAAACTTTTTTTTAAACTAATAAAATTTACTCCCAAACTATTCATGAAGCGTCATCGTGTCGGAACACCTTTGGAGGCACTTTCAGCAACACTGTCAAACTCCTGTGCACAACGCATTGCAAGAAAACCAGCAAATAAAGCATGGCTCAATGGCACCAGGAGGCAAAGCGCCCTCTCCTCCCACAGCCACTTGGGTGAGAACTTCTGCTTCGCTCTTCTATGGATGAGATCTTTTGTAACCTAAATTATTTGACCACGGTAACAGATTTAATGCATCCATTATAAGGCCACGCTAATTGTTTACTCCACACTGCTGAAACTGTAACATTGGTTTCCTGAAATCCTAAGTGCTGAAATCCAATTCATCTTTTTCCAGTAGCAGAATACTGCGTCGAAGTACAGCATTAATGGCACTTAACATTAAGTTACCAGATAAATCATAAAAAATAAATTTAGGCAAACAAAATATTGCTCTTCCATGAGAGAAATGAATTTGCTTTCCATTTTAAGAACTCTAGCCACCAGTAGGTGGTGTTTCGGGAAATGTCAAGCACTTTTTTCCCCCCTACAGATGAAATGCACAACTCCACCTGCAACACTGGTGGTTTTATGCAAGACCGAGGCTCCACGTTCTCTGCAAAATAAGCTTGTTTTATCCATGTGACTTGGAGCTGAACAAGCCTAAGAAGTGTCAAGATGTATACCTGAAAATTTAAGTACAAACGGGCAAATGGGATCGACATCAAGGTAGGAAAACTGAAATTTATACTGTCGGTTCAGCAGATGACCCTTCTCAGCTGCCAGATCTCTCTTAATCTAATATTTCTCTTTAGACTGTCCAGGGGCTTTTAAAAATATCTTGTCTATCAGTAATTGCTGCTTTATAAGCATGTAAAATACGCTTTGTTGTGATTTGAAAATAAATCTCTTAATTATTGATCATCTGAGCTGCAGGTTTGAATGGCCGGCGTAACTTGAAAAAATACTGAAGGCATGCAGGGAGGTAAAATGAACATCAAGCAAAATAAAATTGACAGATACGAGACAAAAGCCATTCGACTGGTTCTAGTAAAAAAGCAGCCAGCAGAAACAGGGTTAATCCCAGCCTGATGAGGCTGTTCAGCAGCACTTCGACTGAACACAAATTAGAACAACCCTGGGAATCTATAAAGCTTGTTTTATTGCCAAGGGCATGCAGCAAGATCTGCATTTTGCTGTTGTAAACTATCCTTTATTTAAGGCGTTTTAAAACAGAAGAGACTTTTATATTTATTTTTTTTTACTACCGAATTGTCAACAGGTGGCATTTATTGCAGCTCTGCACACCTAAAGGCAAGTTTTCCCTGCCACGACCGGCCAAGTTGACACATGCATTAAGCGTGAAGCTGAGCAAGAACCAGCCTTCTGCTGTCTGGAGGAAAATCAGCTCTGGGAAAATGGAATTAAGGTAAATTGGAGCGTTTCATAGTGCGTGGTTACCTGTAACGTTTGCAATTGTTTGGTGGGCTTTCAGATGGAACTAAAATCTAACCACAGAGCTGCCTTTTAAAATCAATTGCTTAGACTCATAATTAACCTTCGTTGTATTTAAAGCATTTTACTGCCTTCCTGAAAAATCAAAGGATGTTACGTAAAAGGCAGGGGTTCGTGTCTGACTGATCGCTGCCTGAAACACCAACCTTCAAATTCATGTAATTTCATACGGACATTTTAGCAGAAAGATTTACCTTATGAAAATGCTTCCAAACATAGGCATAAGTACTCTGTAAGTGTTGCTATTGCACTATGAAATAAAGTTTTGGGACTACACAGATTTCTTTTAAGTAGCTATTTCTGACAACTTGAACACATTTCAGCAAGCTCAGACCTGCATTTCTGACTACAAATATTCTCATACTCCTAACTCCATTGGTGGTCTGCTCCTTCTTCTCCCCCAGACTGTGCATCCGCAGTATTTTAAATTATTAAAAGGTGGAAATATGCATTGATTTTACTAATAAACAATTAAACTTAAATATAGTTCAGTTAAATTAAAATGAAGGTTTTGGTAGTAAGATGAAGATTAAATCAATTCGAAAAATTTAACACAAAATAGCCTGGGTTATCATTTTCTTGCTGTTCTGTTTGAGATATTTTTTAAATAAACTTCTAGCAATGCTTCAAGCCCAGAGCGTTCAGTGTTTATAAGTAAACAAATGGGATTACCGATGTTTTCCTTTCCTTTCCAGCAATCAGTGCAGCATAATTAATTGCAAAGAGAAGCAAATTGAGTATAATATTGTTGGTGTAAATCAATATGCTGCTTATAGCACCTTCGTTTCTGAAGTTTGCCTTTGCCTTCCCATTGAAAGCAGAGGAAAGCTCTTCGTCTCCGCTGCTTTCTCAGCCACAGACTCTGCTACTTAATAAGCTTACTAGCTGCTGATGAAATGAATATACACACACACTATATATATATACACACACTATATAAACTTTAGATAGTCTTTCTTTATTAGGCCAAACTCACTCATCTGATTTTCTGTGTTTCTATATACTCCAGTACTGAATCCCTAAAGCGCACACCAAATTTACAGACCTGCCTCACAATATAGTAACATCTCAAACAGATTTTAATCCTTTTAACTGAACCTTTGTATATATATTTGAACGTGTTTCCTACAACCCCAGCTACGTATGTTAAGCTAGAAAAGAGCATATGGTGCATGGTAGAATGCTGGAGTATTAGATTAATGGTTTTCCATTTACAAATTGCAGGTCCAAGGATGTTCATTGATTATTAACAGAAAACAAATGGAGCTAAAATTCTACTATCTTCCACCCTGCGTGAAGGAACACTGTTGGTGAAAAGCCTTTTTTAAAGAGATCCAAGTACCATTATGGTAAAAAGATTCCCTACATGACCTTAAGGCATATAGGAACTGCAAGTTCTCTCATTGCAATGTATATAGTGGCCTGTAAAAACAAAATTAAGAAGTTTACTTTTTGTACTGTTATATTTCAGTCAATTTCAAGTATAATTAATTTGGCTTCTAAAGAACTTTAATTTCCTATACAAAAGTGTTTCTTTTTCCATTCCAATCAAAATGCTTACAATGAACTTCTTTGAAAACATCAAAAAATCCAATTTTGGGGGCATTACTACCAAACTGTGAGTACTGTTATCTTTTGTGCAGATACTTTAACCATGGAAACTTACTCTGCCTCGCTATCACCTGTTATATGCAACAGTACAACTTTTAACGTAAATGGATCGCATTTGTGTAATGAAAGCCTATCTTCTAGATTAGCGGATAAATCAGAACACCAACAATATGTTATTGGTCTTTTCTTATCGTGTCTTTACACAATATTCCTTTTTCCTATTGGTTTTGTAGGAAACATTCTGATACTGGTTGTAAACATAAGCTTTCGTGAAAAAATGACTATTCCAGACCTTTACTTCATAAACCTTGCAGTAGCTGATCTCATTTTAGTTGCTGATTCTCTCATTGAGGTTTTTAATCTTGATGAAAAGTATTACGATATCACTATTATATGTACCTTTATGTCTTTGTTCCTTCAGATCAACATGTATAGCAGCATTTTCTTTCTGACATGGATGAGTTTTGACAGATACATAGCACTGGCAAAAGTAATGAGGTCCAACATATTTCGCACTATGCAACACGCTAGATTAAGCTGTGGTCTCATATGGATGGCGTCTATTTCGGCAGCACTAGTTCCGTTTACAGCTGTGCACTTACAACACACCGGAGAGGTCTATTTTTGTTTTGCAGATGTAAAAGAAATCCAGTGGCTAGAAATAACCTTGGGGTTTATTATCCCCTTTGTGATCATCGGTCTTTGTTACTCATTAATTGTCCGAGTTCTTATAAAAGCACACAAGCACAGGAGTCTTCGTCTGCGGCGACAAAAGGCTCTTCGGATGATTTTCGTTGTCGTCTTGGTTTTCTTTATCTGCTGGCTACCTGAAAATGTCTTCATTAGTGTTCAACTTCTCCAGAAGAAAAGCGAGCCTGTCTCTTCGAGCAGCCCATCTTTCAGACACGATTATCCCTTAACAGGACATATTGTGAACCTAGCAGCTTTTTCTAATAGCTGTTTGAACCCCTTAATTTACAGTTTTCTAGGGGAAACCTTCAGAGACAAACTGCGACTGTACATTGAACAGAAAACCAAAATGTCAACGCTGCATCGCTTCTGTCAGGCTGCCTTAACGTCTGTCATTCCTGACAGTAATGAGCAATCGGAGGTTTGATTTAGCAGCGGTTGTAGAAAACATACAACTGTGAAGTTGTGCAAATAGCGAACAAAACGCTTGCTACTAACAGAAAAAAGCGTGTCTGCGTATGTATGTATTATATTGCTCTGCTGAGTATTGAAGGTTTATATTCAAAATGTTTTTATGACAACTTTAAAGTAGAAGAATGTTTCAGGCAGATTTATATTTAATTATGAACAGGATTATTAAAAGCTGAGCACTGAAGGAGCTTTATTTTATATTAAACGTGTATGACTGATAATATAGAAGAAAATTTTATCAAGCTAGGAAGACTCTAGATTTAACTTGATTATCAGAGATGCTATTTTGCTGGTGTATATAAGGTACTTCCACTTAAATAATGGAGCTGCCATAACAGTGAGGAAAAAAATCATTGCAATGTATTGATATGGAGATGCAGAAAACAATTATTTTTCATCCAAGTATGTTAAGTTAAATGACTTTGCTTTCCAGAACTATATAGTATTATCGTCATTGTATCCCAGCACGTCTTCCACTATTAACTTTTTTTAATCTTAATATAATCTAGAATGGTGATGAGTTTTCGTCTCATAAATCATTAGATTTACTGTTTACACCAGTACTTGATCAAACCTGAAATCATCTGTAACTAGACTGTTCATCTCAAGGAACTTAATAGAAGCAAAACATAATGCTTCATTCTTTTAAGGATTGCCCAAGACAGTCTTTCCCAGGACAGATATTACTGGGCTTTTTGTCAAAAACGCAAGTGCACATGATTGCTCATTCACATTCAGATTTAAATCAAAGTTGCGTGAGATCTGTTTACACTTTGCAGGCCTATTTTAATGGTCAGAACAGAACGCAGTGGCTTTAAAAAAAGGTACTTTCTAAAAAAGACCTAGGGATTGCTTATGAAAGTGACAAAACCTTTTTTTTTAAAAAAAAAAAAAAAAAAAAAAGAACCTTCTGTAAAGGGGAATGTGATTAGCTGTCATCAGACCTGCACTCTGTACTCTGTCCATCCCACCTCCAGAAACCACTGGTCTTTCAGGATTTTAAGGTGCATGTTGGTTGTTTTGTTCATTTGAAGACAAATTATACTAAGAAAACAAATGTTAGCACCACGCTTGAAAACAACAGCTTCTAACTTCTGTTAGGAAATAATTGGGTTTTAAATCTGGATGAGGTTTAGCACAGGTTACTACTGAACTTGTTCAGAGGAGGCCATAAAGTTCCTAGAGATTGGTGCACAAGACCATTAAAATGTCACTCGCTGCATCTCGGAAATACACAAACTAATTCACGGAGTAAAGCACCAGAACTCTGCAGAATAAGGTATTCTGCCCTGTTTTCAATATATTGGTTCATATATTAACCGAGTAGTACAAAAAAAGGAATTTTAGAGGATTTTTAAAATACAGACACTTAAAGCAACTAGTAGAGCTCTAAGCAGTAAAGAAAGCGGTAAGAACAACGATTGCCCTCAGTTCTCATGAAATACTTAAGTTTCTTAGTGGAAGTTTAGCCACAAAAGACTTGACCTATAATCAAGAGGCCCCACCATGATGGCTGAATTTGAAATAGATAGCTGGATATTCCTGAAACAGAAACAGGAACTGCAGGGTGGGGTTTGCTGCAACTGCTGATTATTTCCAAGTGACTGTTAACTGTGACCTAAGGAAAAGTTTTGTTTAGTCCCATCTTTCCTGCAGAACACTAAATATAATTTCTCTCCAGAAAGATGCAAGCACTGCCATGCCTTCTCTGCATAGACCAAACTGCAAAATAAGACGTAGCAACAAATCTCACACTATCCTGTGGCATTACACGTAGCCCTTTTTCCTCATTATTTTCTTGTCTGGAATTAGCCACAATTCCCCATGTCCTATTGACTGCCGGTGTGCATCAGTTACACCTTGGAAAGATGGCTATTTCAGACAACACAGAACTAAAGGAACACGTAATTCTTTCAGCAGTGCAATTCCGTGGAGTAAGACGCACCATGTGAGCATGCAGATATATTAGGTTTGTGTGATCTCGATACCTATCATGAATAAAGCAACTTATTTGGGGTTACAGCAATACAATTTACCAATTGTAGTTGTTGCTCATTTGGGTTTTATGGGAGTAAATGTTCCCCTCCTCCCCCCTTCCGATACAGGAATATTTTTTCATCAAGCTGGAAGCCCTTTTAACACCACTGCAGGTAACAAGTCATGAAGTGTCTTTGCTCAGAAACTTTTCATAAACAGATAGTAATAATAAATGCCTGCTTGCACATTATGATTTTTTTTTCTGCATGATCATATTCAGTAATGTCCTGATACCACAGAAAATCTGGGAAAGATCAGTTTATTGTAGAATGAAGAAAGCAGCATTTAGCCACCCAACCTGAAACATCCTATTATACATTTAAAAGCACATTACAAATCTGAGCTACCTGAGGAGTTTCCTATTGTTGATATTTTGGTTCAGATTTATAAACTGAACCTGAGATGACTACATTTAAACATATTATATACTTTAAATAAATAAAAAAACTCTCTCAGGTAAAAAAAAAAAAAGCACACTTCTTCACAGATTTTGTTTTTCAATGGCAACTATGAACAAATTGATATTTAAAGAAATGCCATATGACTCTCATATATTTTTATATTTTTCACAGATGCTGATCAACATGTTTTCTGCAGCCCATTGTCTTGTAATAACTTCTTCCTATAGCTCATCCAGGAACCAAAAAGATCTGTGTTTTATACAGTTTTCTTTAAAATTAAAGAGCATGATAATCATTAAACAAAAGCTCTTCGGGAGTGCAGGGTAAAGAGGAAATGAGAGCAAGAATTTGGATACTTTTTCATTTAACATTTCTCTGGGGTCTCTCACAAACTGTTTAGTTTAAGGACAGGATTCCATATGCCTTTCTAAAATGCTGGACCCACAATTATGAGATTTGAAAAATCTGCTGATCACAGATGCTTACAATCCTTGCTACAATAACTTACACTAAGTCTCCAGACAAGAAAAGTATCGTTAGGAAATGCACACAGAAAAATCAAAGAATCCCTGAAACCCTTAACTGCTTTTGTAAATAGTATCTTAACACAAAAATGACTTGGAAACAGAGTATTACTGAACATCTAGAAACAAAATAAATCTAAATAGCACAAATTAGCAGCAGTCTGAATCGGATGCAAAGGGCGGCCCCAGATTCTGGGCAAGATGAACCAAATGCGAGACAAGTCACCCCTTCCTTCCCCTCTGTTCAACAAAAATACCAGAAGGCTAGCGCTCAAAATGAGTGATCCATCAACTACAAAAGAGGACGTTATAAAATAAATGTTAAAAGCAAAAACCAAAATTCTTAAAACATGGTTTTCTTCAATATCGCTTCTATCAGAAAATACTTTTTGAATTTCAGACCAAGTATCTATCTTTTAGACAAAATTCACTGGCTGTATAATGCAGGCTCTCATCTTTTTTCCAGCCATCAAGTCATGTTAGAAGCTAACAATGATGTTTCATCAGGGAAGGATTTTGCTGTAGTTTCAGCTGTTTACTACCACTGCAAAAGGGAAAAGGTTACCTGGACAATTTTGACTGGTTAGGATTGTCACAAGTATAAAAGCATAACGAATTTAACCATTTAATTCGATTTGTTTCTACATTCAACTTGTTTCTCAATAAACAGGAAAAACAAATGAGTATGAAGAAGACAGGTCTGAATTTTAATAGCAGTTCATGAAGATGAATCAATGAATTCATTTGATTTTGGCTGAAAATGAAGATACGGGTGTAGCTTTAAGGGACAGCATCCTTCCCTTCTACTCCTACCCTACACATTCAGACCAACATACAAATATTTAGGTCTCTCATAAAAGAGCACTGAGCCAAATTCATTGTTGAAGTCAGTTAATTGAATTATGTCTTTGCAACAGAACTTTACCATTACATTACCAATTACATTTACCCTCTGGTCCACAATTAGACCTAGCCATTTCTTGTTCAGAGACTGTTTATGTTAAGGAACGATTATTATTTTTACATTCTGTTTAATAAACATGTCACCAATAAACATTTCCATCTCGGAATTGCATTTTATCTTTTTTTTTTTAATGTTTAATCTGCAATAACAGATGACAGGGAACAAGTCATTTTTAAGCCGTGTATACAGACCATCTCGCCTGGATACTCTTGTGATCTATGCCATGTGCTATATTTTAAGGAGAGACACTGGATTTGAAAATCTGAACACTCTCCATTCATATTTATAATTTAGGTGTCTTTTCTTCAATGGTATTTTCCAAACTATTTATTCTTCATTGTCATATGATACACTAAAGTTTTAGCCCTTGGCTTTTAGCTTCCTTTTAGGCTTCCATTCCATCATATGGCAGCATGACACAGCCAGAAGCTAAGAATAAACAGCTGCATACTGAGCCAGCCACCCAAGATGACAACAAAAAAGCAATGCCTTCTCAAGACTTCAGACAGTGCAGGATCAGCTTGTTACTTTCAACTCAGTCTCCTATATGCTGCTTCAGTTATTTTACATGCACACACTTAATTCCACTAAACCAGATATAGAGATGACTGTCTTATTCTCATGATGTAGCCTGTGTGTTTAGAACGGCTCTTGAAGTCATTCAGCTCCAGCGATAAAACCACATCCATTTTTTCAACCTATTTCTCCAAATTGTTCAAACACTGTCCGCTACAAATATATGCAGAAATTTCGGTTCAAGGTTCACAAACTACTGAGCTATTTGTTATCAAGAAAGCTCCACAAACCTGTGTTTTTAAATATAACTACCCTAAAGACGCATTTAATTGTTAGTATTAATGCAGCAGGATAAGCCTTTCCGAAACAACAACTTTGTGTAGAAATCCCAACTCACTTGACCTGCAAACAAATTATTATTCTCAAGGCTTAGAACCTTTTCAAATTGCATAGAGTATGTTACTGGAAGGACTTTAGAAAACCTGGAGGAAAAAAGATATACTAGAGAAATAGGGAAAATATTAGAATGTTGTTAAATTATCCTTAAAAATGGAATTAACTGTATTTCAACAAGAAGAGCTCACTGATGGAGTTGCCCAATAGTGGTGGAGATACACGTTTTCTGCCTCAACTGCAGAAACATTTCCTTTCCCAGACATTCTCTCAATAGAAACAGAAATACAACAGCAAATAAGATTTTCTTCCATTCATTCTCTCTCCATTAAGAACTAAAGAGAAATAGCCTTAACCTGACTATAGAAACTATTTAACTCATTCCAGCACTCAGATACAAGTGAAGTGCGCTCAGCAACCAGAAAGAAACCAAGGAAAGAGCTCACTTAAATGATGTTCCAAGCATCCATCTGTGGGGTGGGTAGCAAGACAAAAGAAGATACAGATAGTGATACCTGTGGAAACTTAATTCAGGAGCTCTGTTGGCTTTCAAGTACATGAATTCAGAAGGATTACTTTTGATATTATTAAAAGCTTAATACTCTTAGAATACTAAGACATGTGATATGTTCTTTTCTTATTCTACTGTAAAAGTGGCTGATGATGTACGGCACTGATGACACAACATGGGTCAGAAGCACAAGTTTGTCATCCGAGGAGCTGCTAAAGCTCACATCAAATCACAAAGAACCTAACTGCATGCTCAGCCCATAACAAGGGCTGCGTGAGGATCTGGGGAAATCCTGTCCTCTGCAAGATTCCTGCTCTTCTTGACTCTCACTGCCGTAGGGTAAGACCTTTGGGCCCTTGGCCAGGTGGCTTCATTGTATTACCTACAGGTTCAGGACAGCTGGCCACTATTACTGTAAATGCAAATTGGACTGTGACTTAATCCAGGCAAATCTTTGTAAAGGCAGCAGCATGTTTTAAATGAAGAGTGATAAACTTGAACCATGAAAAAAAGAACACAAGTTTATTTTAATAAAGCCTTTAGAATATAAAACACAAATTATTCCCATTTATTATCTACTATGTAAAAATGTAAAGGTAGAATAGAGTGACAGTTAATAAAAACATGCATTTTCCCCGCATACTTGAGATTTCTTTTCCTCTTTTACATAACCTCTGTGTTCCCTTTTAAATGATGCAGCTTTAAGCATTGGGTACATTCTCCAAACAGTTTTGACGTGTTTCAAACAGTACGATTGTAGGAGCAGAGCTTTGTCGTCCCTTGTGTACATATGCTGTTTGCAAAAGCCTGCCGTACAGATGCAAATTATTGAGATAATGCTGAAAATTTAATAAAACATTGTATGATGATCTTCTGCTTGATGTCCTACAGAACTCTATTGGGATTCAATTAGAAATAGGTAAACGCATTCAAAGACAGGGTCTGGTTCCCTAAGCAAGAGGTTCCTCTGTCAAGTATCTTCATGCTCGTACCCTCATTACTTCAGGCAGCTTCTACAAGTCATAAGATTAATTTTCTCTTCTAATTACCTGTTGGATGTAACAGACAAGCATTTTACAAGTATTTATTAATCTTCTTGGCTTTGATCTAACACACAAGAGCCATTCCATCTATTCTGCGATTTATTAATTAACATATATAAATATACACTAATCTTTCTTGTAGCTTACAATATTGCCTCTAAACACAAGAGGTATTTCAGAGGAGGAAAATCCTGGTGAAGTAATTCTAGTTCATCATTCATACCAAGGAAGTAGCCATCACCACCCCAATCTGCTCAAAATGAGTGGCTTTTTATTTTTAAATATATTCCATAAACACACTAATATATTTTTTTTTAAAGCCTTATAGAAGCTTCCCATTTTGTTTAAAAAAGCAGCAGCATTCTGTCAAGGACTGGGAAAGCTGCAGCTTTTTAGAATTACCACGCTTTAAATATCCAAATCTGTGTGTGTTTTTTTGTTTAAACAGATTAACATTAACAAAATTGTACCAAGAGCAATAAACAGGAAGGAGCAAACCACAAGATCCAGGTTTGCACTAATAAGTTATACTTACTGTACATGCTCCAAGTCTCAAGCCTCGTCAAGAACAATTGTCTTTGAATGCCCATTGCTCTGGTCTTTACCATACATCAGAACATAGCAAACGTTTATCCTTTCAAGCTTACACCATAATTTCTTGCCAAGTAGAACGTGTTTTGAGAATTCAAACATGTAATCGGACACATTCTTTTAACTGAGCGTCTACTTATTTTTGAGGGGTTTGTGCCAAGTTTTCTGTATTAAGCAATTTGGGCCTTTCTAGTAATTTATGATGCCTCTTTCTATGATGAGCCAGAACTTATTAATGTAAAACCAGAAAAAAAAAAAAAAAGAGCTAACAACGGCAAGAAAGCAGTGTCCTCACTTGACTGGAGCTGGGTGACACATACTCCAGCAGACCTAGCCCTGGCTCCTCACTTCAGCGACTGCTTGAAGACCATTCCTCAACGACTTTAGCCCACAAGCAGGAATCCTGTGCTGAGTCTCAATTTTTATGAAAATATGTGCAGCTAAGTCACGAAAGCAAGAATTTGTATTGGAAAGCTAACAAGAACAGTAAAGGGAAGTTCTCACCACTAAGTAAAGAATGGGAGATGAAAGGAAACATTGGTTATGTGCTCCAAGGAGAGAAGAATTTCCCCTCTTAACAGCAAAGAAGGGACAGTTGTCTTTCACCATCAAACTCCCCATCACTTTAATATCCCGGCTTTATGGGTAAAAGTAAGGAATTAATTTGAGTGTAGATAGATTAAGTCAAATACCCAGAATTAGCATGAAACTTTTGCTGTTTAATATGTAATGAAAAATGCACAATCCCTTTAGACAAAAGTAAGAAATACACCACGTATTGTTTATACCAAACACAGTCGGGGACGTGAGCCTTTCGCCTGGGAAAACCATCTTCAAAGTAGCAACTGTTTTCCCAGCTGTGAATACTCCTTCCTGGGAAATCTATTCCTACCATTACAAAAATAATTTTCAAAGGAATGTAAAATTAGTCAGCCTAATCTATGCATATCCGTATTTCAGACACTATTTTGTACCTTCTTAGACATGTCTGTTTACAAAAGGCCTGGTATTCTCTATAAACATTATATAGTGTCACAATGAATTTTACCTCTTAAATAAATAAATAAATGCATCATTAATTCAATAAAATAATTTGCAGCAACTCTATCAATATTCTGAGTAAGAAGCATTAGCAGGAAACAAACCTTTCAGTCCCATAAGCAGCTGCCCTCAAAGTTTGTTTTCTTATTCTCTTTTTCCTAATTTGAAAAATATTGCATAGATATTAAGAAAGCAGACAAACCAAGCAGGATCCCACACAGCAAGTCATAAATGCCAAGTGGGTTTATGGCTTCATAATTTTTTCAGCTATCAAGAGGCCATCCTGCAGAGAGGCAATCAGAAGCCAATGGGCCAGCAAACTAAGCTCTTTGAGGAAGAAAAAAAAATAAGAATAGAAAAATCAACTGCAAGTAGCCCAAAGAAGAGAAATAGGCCCAACATTTCAATTACAGACTGACCAAACCCAGCAGACTAACAGAAGTGATCTAATATCCATCCTGACATTTAACTTCACCATTCTGAGAAAGAAGAGACATTAATTTACCAGAGGTATCAGTTCCAGCAAAATGCTAACTGCTGATGTATCCTGAGATCAAAGGGGGAGGGGGGCAGATGAAAGACAGGGCAAGGATGAACAATTATGTCATGTTCTCTTCATAACGTGGATAAAACTCTATTTGCATGTTAGAGATGCAAGCAAAACAGTCAAAAACAGTACAAGACAAGATTCTTATTCTAGGAGATTACGCTAAACAAAATGGAAGCTTTTAGTAAATTATTTTCCTTTTTCAATATCTGATCGGTTTCACACGTATTTCTAAAAAATAAATACATGGGTAATGCTAAAGCATGCAAAGCAGGATTAACTTAGTAAAGCAAAACTATACAAATGCAGAAAGAGCTGATAATCAATTCACAATGCAAACAGTTTCCAAAAAGAAATTTTAATGTATAGAAATGAAGATACAGCAAATACCAGTAGCCAGCTAATCAGAAGAACATCCTGTAACATCGTGCTAAGTGTTAGCTTCCCAACATCGTTTAGGATGGAAAATACAAGACATGTTATTTTGATGGTTACATGATCAGTTTCCTATTAAAATAAATGTAAAAAGATAGGACTTACAGAGTTTGTTTGCAAATCATCCACAACCCATTACTTCAAAAACAGACTTCAGTATCAATTAGTGGGTTGTCAAAGAAATAAATATATTTCTCAGTTATAGCCTTCCAGTATCTGTGTGATAGGTTTAGTACCATGAATGCTTGGTTTGCATTCATTAAACATTCAAATTACTATCCCAGTTACCTGATTACAAGCAGCATTAGAGATCATACCAAAGTAGCACTCAACTATTTCACCAAGCTGATGACAAAATGTTTTATCTCCACGGCATAAACAGCATGATTTTTATGGGGCTTTCCACTACTACAAGCAAAACAATTTTAAAGAATCATTCTTTGTGGCTTGCTTTGCTCTAGTACTAGTTTAATAACTCCTTGCCTGTATAATAATCCCCAAAAGGCTGAACAGAGAAACACTTTCCCTAGTAATTTTGCCATTTCCCATTTAGTAAACACAGCTTACTGTTTGGGCACCTGCACACTAGCCCTCTGATTAAAGAAACACTATGAGCTACTTGTTTATTTGCCATTGTTTGTACTATCTGTATGGAATCTCAAAAATTAAATTCCTTTCCCACTGATTTTGCCTTTATCTGGGGAAAATGTTGATTCCTCCTCCTCCAACCATTTGCAATGCTGACAATAACAAGAAACAGGCAAGGACTCATACTCTAGGAGCATTACCTAAAATACCCGTCAACCATGAACAACGGGATTTGATTTATAAAGACTGACTGGCTCTTACTCAATTTTCCTTGAAGTTACAATGTTTGCTAGACTAAATTGGGAAGGAAGAGGAAATGAATATTGTTTTCTATGGATTAGCAATTTCGAGTCTCTCTTGCTTAATAGATGATCAACTCTGGAAGAATTTTACTGTTCTGTGGAAAGCCTGCAGCTCTGAAAACAACACTGGAGAAACAAGATCTACTGTTAAATTATGAGGTTAAAAGATCCTTTGGTACAGTAAGGTCATTCTCAGTAGAACTCAAATACCCTTTGTGAACAAAGCAACCACAACATGTTGTTCCTTGCTGACAATGTTGTAAGTGTCAGTACACTGTTTCGATAAGCTTTTGTGGCACTAAGGCAGCTGAAACTTTGAAGGGTGAAGAAATCCATAAACAGAAGCAAGACATGAGTAATTGCAAACAAGCACTTCTAATGCTTTTGTTATTTCAACATGACAGTTAACAATATTGTAAGTATTCTTTTCAGAGAACTGAAACAAAATTAATTTGTCGCAGACAAGGTCCATCAGAAAGTTCTTACTTAAAACGCCAGTATTTAACTTCAGACCACCAGTCTAGACAGCACATTTTACATCTCTTATTTTAATGCCTATCATATGCGACAACTCAAAAGAATAATCTCCAACCGTAGTAAGGTTTAACATGTGAATACGTTAGTGAACTACAAAATCATTAAAAAACTAGCAAAACTAATGTCCAGGCATTTTAAAAAGCAAGGTTAAAAACGTGGGTTTTATTGACAAGTAGCTAAATAAAACAGTAACATTAGGGAAATCTCAGATAAAAACACAATACAAGTTTAAAAACTTGTATCGTTCGGCTTTACTAGAGCTGTGTGCTTCTAAGATCATTCATGAAAACATTTTTATTGGACTTGAATTGCTCTTTGTTATTTAATGTAAACAATAGAAATCGAGTAGATGAAAATCAATAAAACATCAAGATTACTCAGAAAGGTCAAGCTGTTCCAAGGAAAAACGCTTTAATCTTAGGCTGGTGAGAATTTTTGAAATAAATTCCATACAAGAATGATCAATGTATACTAAATTCAGTCACTTAAGACACACTTCAACGTGCCTGCCTGCAGCTCTAACAAAATCAATTAGAGATTTACGTTTTCCGCTTTGGAGACTAAAAGTGCTGCAGTAAAATAGGAAGAAAGTAAACCACAGGGAAGTAAAGTGATTTAATGAACCACTGAAAACTCTCCGCCACCAAAAGCAGTGTGCTATGCTGCTATCTTTTGACGTATTTCCATCACATATGAGACTTCCACAGAAACTGGAACCTACCCATTCGTGCCTTAAGGCCAAAAAATTGGCTTTAAATCAGCGCATTAAAAGTCAGTCACAGCTTATCAGAAACCAGTTGTCATCCTTCAGGAATTTCTGTAGATCTATCAAAATTTCAGCTTAAAGTAACAAAAAATATAAAGAAAATTAGATTGCAGAACAAGCACTCTCAGCAGTTGCCTGAATCTTTGTTCCATCCAAGCCAACTGAGCGCTTTTCTCTGCGGCTTCAGAGTTCCTTCTGGTCTTCCCGTACATGTAAAGGAATTTTACCTTTTTTTCTACTACATTTTCCACACTGTCCTATCATCAAAAGCATTTTAAAACCCAATGCCACTGTGACTTAACTGAGTATTTCACACAAAGCTGAGGGTACGCATGCTGAGTAATAATCATAAACCAATACACAGCTGACATTCGTTAACTATTCCTGAAGTAAAATAGCTTAAAATCTGCTTAACATTTTTCATCCCCAACAGCCATTTCAAACAAAAAACGTGGTCTACTAACTTATACTTTCCTACTATCAACAGTCACAGTTTATAAAGCTGATGCCAAAAAATGGCTTCTCATAGACCTTATATGGTATTCCCTAAAACTAACACCAGATACATGTTTAAGCCACCCACTGACACCAACATTTATAGTTGTAAGTGTTGTTGTGCCTAGCGGTGTTCCCTAGTAGTATTAAGGAGCCTGCTTTCCACTTAATATTTGTTCTTCCTTTCACAGTCCTACAGTCTTAGTGATGAAGGAGAACCAATTTGGGGGTTCTAAGATCTTATCAGTTGATATTAATCGGATAGTCCAGAAAGGCCCTGCTTGCCAGGGGTTTGAAGTCCTCTTGGGATTTTTTCCACTTGTATATAAAACGCTTCAGAACGTCACAGGCAGTAAAATTTTAATTTTGACATTTCAATTTCACACCGTTTTATCCTGGAAAATTACTTCCACACAAATTGAATTACATTTCTGTGGATCTAAGTCCATAATATAGAACTAACAAAGGAAATAAGTGTTCCCTCTCACTAAGCTATAAATACAAGATTTTCCATTTTTGCTTTGATATAGACAGAGATGTACTCTTCCCTGACTTTACTTAAGCATATTTCTGCTGAGATATAAACAGCAAGAATTTAGAGTCTCCAAATAGCCACTGCCAACAGATCTGCTTTTCTTATATTGTCTCACAAACTCTAAATGTAATAGCTAGAGACACTTTTACATGAATGCAAAAGCTCTCAGAAAAAAATCAAGTATTCTTGCCAATAAGTTTCAATAAAGTGTAACAGTAAAATAAGAACTACTACTTTTTAGTTACTATCTTCACTGAACTATATAACTCACGATAAATGAGAGCAATACGTACCTTTTACATTTATTTTATGTTAGGTCAGTAAACAAGGAATGCTTTTAAGACCATGGCTTAAAGTCACTCTTACAATTCCTAAGGAAATGAATTTTGCCTGTCATTCTCCAGTTCTTTGTATTATCGAACCACTTGATTCTCTGATCCATGTTTTGCATTAACTTACTCAGAAGACCACTGTTAAGTTGCCCTGCTTTTGTATTGTTTCCTTCAGGGAAAAAAAGACTTAGACCTTTAAATTTCCACTTAAACGATATCTCAATATTACTAATTTCATTCTTATTAATTTATCAAATATTCCTTAATACAGAGACTGCTGACACCTCCTGGCCACTTGACATTCTGACCAAAAATCAACAGGATTTCCATGAAGAAATCTTTCATGTGCTCCCAACCCCTCAGAATCACATGAAGACTTAAGCTACGCCTATACTGCCATATGACAGTTGCTTAAAGGCATTTCGTTTCCCTTTTGCTCACATGCTCTCACCCAGCCTCTGCCTTTCACAGAAGCATTCAGAACAGAGACCGTGTACTCTGAATGCTACAACCACATTCAGAAATCAGACACACCTCATGATTTTGGCGGAGTTTATCTTTTCATTTTCACTCTAGGCATATCATATCCGAGGAATCACTGCACTGAATCTCGTGGTACGTTCAGGTTTGGTGCTGAACACCACAGGTAATACCACAGGTAACTGTTTTATTGAATTAAACAGTCAAAGCTGGGATAACCTACCTGAAGGCTCTGTTTCATTTTCTTTGGTTCACTTTCTGATTCCAGCTCTCCCTTTGGGGCCACACGCTGCTTTAGCTTTTTCCTTTTCTCCTCCTTCATTTCTTTGCTTTGTGTATTCTTTTTTGCCATTCTGGAACAGAATGTTATGCAATTATAACCTGCCAAAGTGCAATTAGAACCCTATTTATTTATTTAATTATTTTAGATGCCACTACGAAAGTGCAATTAAGATCCTTTTATTTATTTGAAATAATTTTAATTTATTATACATGCCAGAGAAGCATATACTGACAAGCTACCCTATAACCCCACCATCTCAAGAGTCACATCTGACTGCCTAACCACGCCAACAGCCGTTAGCGCCGAACCTGGACCACTTCGGCTGAATTTCCCCCCTTCCCTCAGGATCACGCTCCGGTTACTCCCCCCCGGGACCCCACAGCCTCGGTGCCGCCCGCTCCCGAAGCCGGCACAGCCACGCGGCTCCCGCTCTGCCTGACGGCGGCCGTTACCCTGCCTTTTACACCGGCACGAGGGCGCGGAGAGGCCCACGGATCCCAAAAGATCCCAAAAGATCCCCACGGATCCCCCTCAGCCCGCCCCGGCCCGGCCGCCCCTCAGCGGCCACGCGAGGACCGGGTGCACGCGGCCCCCTCACGCACCTCTCACCCACGCTCCCCGCCGCAGCCCGCCCCCTCCCTGCCATTGGCTGCAGCAAAGGGAGCGGGCGCTTCCGGTTGGCGCTCGGAGCTGCCAATCCGGTAACTGGCCAATAGGAAGGCGAGGTGCCGTGTTGAACGCCCGCTCGGAGGGAGCGTGCTGAGGGCGGGCCCGGCCGGCTTTTTTGGTGTGACGTCAGCTCCGCGCGCCGAGGTGGCCCCTCGCGGAGGGCGGTCCCGATGCGGGAGGGAGGCGTGGCCTCAGCGCTCGCCCCGCCCACCGTTGCCGGGGTGACCGTTGCCAGGGTGACGGCCGCCGGGCCCGGGGCGCACCCGAGGCCTACGGGGCCCACCGCGGCCTGCGGGCCCCGCGCAGCCCCCCCACCCCGGCCCTGCCCAAGCCTGGCCCCGGTGGGCGGCCACCGCCGGTGTCCCCCACACAGCCCCGCGCTGCCACCCCCCTCATGGGCTAGCACAGGGGCTTTCGGCTCCCCAGGGAGCGGTGTTGCCTGCTTCAGTCAGCAGATCATAACCACTCTGCGTCTGGAGCAGCCCCGTGGGGCTCTGAGAGCAGGGAACAGGGAGCCGCTCAGGTGTGGGTGGGTGAGAAACATCGCCCAGCACATGGGTTCCTGGAAACCTACCGGTTTCCATTTGCTATAAATACTTACCATGTGCACAAACATCTCCCCGGTGATTTAAGGGCAGGAATATTTACTGGAAACAAATGAGTCACTGGAGCATTTTTAAGTAACAGCCTGACACAGTGGTTTCAGCTTCCAAATGCTTTGACCCCAGTAGTTGAGGTGCCAGCAGACGCTGGCAGCAATAACTCAATAGTATTACACATACCCATGTGAAGAGGTAAACCTTTATACTTTTCTCCTGTCCAGACTGAGGTCACAACCATTGCTATGGTACACTACGTACACTAGTACACTATGGGGAACTTATCGCACAGTTGTCAGGACCCACTGCTGCTCCCCCTGTACACCCTTCCCCACACCAGGATACACAGCAGAGTTTGGGAACACGTCCAGTTGTATATTGTACAGAAAGATTATAAAAGTCCCATAACTAGCACTGCGTTAGGAGTGGGTTATGGCACTAGAGCACACAAGATAATCGCTAGGTGGTGGTATCTAAAATTAGAGCCGTAATTTAGGCTCTTTTGTTCCAATGTGAATGGGGAAAGCATGTTTTCTGTGTTTAGAGTGCCTTGAATAACAATCGTTTTATTACACATCCTATTGTGACACCCTGTGGTTAAACACAGTATTACAAATACTGCCAAATCACTATTTAGACCACATGAACGGATAAAACAAGGCTAACTGGAACTAGCAGTGGTAATTTGTACCTGCCAACTTCAGACATAGTTTGGCCGACTATGACCTTCCATACCACTTTAACCATTCTCCAAAAAACATGTCAATGTATGAGAAATCACATTGGACAATAGGGAGTAGCACACTTTTTTTTTTTGTTCCACATTTGCTAGAAATTGTATTATCTTTGCCCTTTCTGATAAAAGATCTACAAGTCAATACGTTGGTCATTTGTGTTATTCCTGTAAGGGACCATAAATCCACATTTTTTTAGGGAGCATTCATAATCCAAGAATTAAGCCTCTTCAAATAGAAATGAGAAGCACACAACAACCTTCGCACAACTGCAGTAGACCCCAAGGTTGTATAAACCATATGTGTTGTGTTAACTGCAATCATGCTCACATCTCTTGTGCTATTATCAAAGATTATTTTTCCCAGGTCAAGGAACACAGCATTCTCAGCTACGTAAACTGCTATTCCTCCCACCTCATGAAAATGGGGTTGGGAACTCAACTGCAGGTGATTCAATAGACTGCAATTACCCATCAGTTAGTCCTAAACCAATACTCCAGCCTACCAGCCCCAGCATGCAGAGGAATGGTTCCAATGACACATGAAATTGAGGTCTTGGCCCCCTGACATCATCAGTAAGCTTTGGCATTTTTCTCACAATTAGTTGGATGAGAGGTCTACTTAGATCACAGCTGGGGAATTAGCATTGTTCATTAACAGCACATTTCTATTTCCTCAAGCTACAGTACTTTGGGCCCCAAACTAAGCAGCTGGATGTTCACCCAGTTCAAAGAGCTGAGCCTTCAGGTAAGACTGCTGATGAAGACAGACATAACAGAAAATGTATCTTCATTTAAGCCTTTCAGAAAGGGAGCAAGACTAGGCTCCTTTGACAAGGCTGTATTTTGGCCTTATTATGTGGGACAAGGAACAGTTAATAGCTTCTGTTTTCGTTTTTGCCCCAACTGCAAGAAAACACCAATACAAGCCTAGATTTCTACCTTGGGGGCAATAAATTATGAGGAATTATGCTGTGCACGCCTCTGTGAGCACTATCCCTCCTGTGAATTGCTTAGGGATGGCCTGGAAGGACAGGGTATGGCTTTATAAATCAGTACTTCCAACAACATTCAGAAACCAAGAGACACTATAGAAAACTGATTTCACATTGATATATGTTATTGTCAAGTACAATGCTGCATTGTGCCAGATCATTTCCAGAAGGATTGAGAGCTGTGACATTAACATGTATTTCAGTCTTTCATCTTATGAGAGACTCAGTTTAGACCTTGCATGACCTAAGCAAAACTAGCAGTGTTTCACCCTAATTTTAGTTTTCTGTCTACCACCACCCCCCAGTTCCCTCCAAGTGTTTTTCATAGTAGGGTGATGGTTGTACCAGATGATCTTGAAGGTCTTTTCCAACCTTAATGATTCTATGATTGTATTAAAGCTCTCATTCTAAATACAGAAACAAAAAGTTGGCTTAGAAAGGGTGACAGTTTATTAAATCCATAAGAGATTATACACAAAAATAAGTTACTTGCATAGAGAAAGTTTAAAGAGCTTCAGACAAGATTAACTCTGAAGTCAGCAGAGGCTTGATCCAGCGTGAAGAGTTTCTATTATCTGCATCTGAAAGACAATAGAGTAAACTGTAAGAGTCATTCAACCACAACTTGCAGTCACAAGGCAGTAAACCATGGCTGGGAAGGACTTGGGCCATTCAGTCAGATTTGCTATGCTTTCTCAGCATTACAATGAAGCACCAGTTTTCCAAAACTTGACCAAAAGCCTTATCCTGGGCAGGTGGGAGACCAACCTGCTGGTACAATAAACAACTTAATGCCCTAATGCTTGTGTCTACATAGCCATTTTAATCCTCACAGTGTGGAGAAATAAAAATTCGCTTGTGCTGTCAGAAAGCTCTCTGCTATATTCCCAACACTGATCAAAGGTCAACTACAAAGCCTAGAGCAGTTAGATGTATGACAGCAGCACTACCATGCTGTGTTGACCTAAGACTATTTTAAACTATCTCATCTTGTTCCACAGCTTATACCTGTTGTGCTGACGGTTCCCATTAGATGGCACTACAATTGCTTCTGTTGACTTGAAGGCAGTTTGAGATGCTCTCATCAGAGCTGCATACCTACAAAGAAATACAACCAGGCTCAGCACCACTTAAGCATGCTTCCAGTAGTCTCACTCTTCCATCCAGTTTAATTATCCACATCTGGCACACAAGTCTTACATTCCTACTGCACAGAGCAAGGAAGGTATGTCTGCCTGCAAGAGATGTTTTATTAAAGTTAAGTTTAAAATCAATACCTTGCCACAGTTTATTCTTGGTTAATTCAAGGCTCTGCATAGGGTTCTAGTATTTAGATCAAGACCTTAAAAGGTACTTGAATTGGCAAGCACCTGTTCTCAGGGCTTTTTTTTTTTTTTTTGAAAGAGCATGCTATCAAATTAAGTAAGCTTGGAAGAATTTTAGGAAAGCATTTGACAAGCAGCTTTTTTTCCCCTTGGCTCAGGCTTTCAGAAGTTAGGTCCAAGATTCAGAGAGGAAATTATGTCTATTTTATTGAAGTGACCAGTAGTATACAGAATTCCTGATTTGCCTGAGCTCCCCACCAAGCCCTGAAGCTTCAGCTTAATCTCAAAGTACCACAACTACAGCTTACCCAGCCTTGGAGATGGGGTGGCTGCTCCCTTTACAGTCATGGTCCAGAGGATGCCGATGCTTTATGCAGAAATTACCATTGCACTGTTCACAAACTACCTTCATCATCTCTTTTCTTTTGCAGCCTGGCTTTAAGCACTTGTTTGTGAAGATCTAGAAAACACAGGAAACTACATTAGCAATACCTGGTTGCTTTCTGAGATCAGCTTCCAAGCAGCGACCATGCTGAAGCATGAATGCTCAAGCACTCTTAGAGCAAAAAAGAAACAGAACAAGCTTCTATACATTCTGCTGTCAGAAAATGAAGCTTCACAAGCATTAGGCAAACAGATTTCAACAGCAGTTTTCTCACCTTCTCCTTTTGCTGTGCTGGATTGTATTTGCAGTCCTTATCCATGTGGGCTCCAACCACAACATCTGGTATTTCCCCCTTCTGTACTGGGACAGGTGCATTACAGAGTGGACACACCGGAACCTGCACATTCTGAGAACACACCACACAGATTAGAAGTCTGACCCAGTTACTGTTCTGCCCTTCCCCTTTTCTTAGCCATGGGTAATGATAGTATATTTACAAGTGCTTTATGTTCTACTCATTTACTAATGCTCTTAAAGATGTCCTTCATGAAGGTAACTGTATATTTGTATCCAAAAAGCCCGAAGTGCTATGCCAAATAAGTTTGTACCAACATATTCAATAAATTCACTTTAAATGTGATTGTAGGCTTCCTGAAACTGTAGTCTTGAACACCACACAGCCCAAGTATGAACGAGAGATTAATATTCAGCCCCATTTTTCCCATTTATTTATCCTGTAGTTTCATGCTTGCTGTCTTGCAGCTCAAAAAAATACGGGCTGCAGAAAGTTTTAGGCCACACTACATTAAAGTATAAAGCACCCCTCTTTGGGAAGGTGCGGAATAAGTGAAAGAAACTAGAATCCAGCAGTAGTAAGCTCAGAAGTGTTGTCCCATTGCAGCTGAAGTTCAGCTGTATCATTAGCTTATCTCATGGTTCTCTCACCTGCTTTTATTGAAACCACAGGTCAAATTTCAGAGCAGCCTTTCTGCATGATTTAGCAACTCTGCAGTGTCAATTACTGACTCACGTACAGGAACTTACTTTCTTGTAGGCAGAGCCACACTTGTGGTCATCATAACGGATATGGTCTTTGCAGAAGACTTCCCCACACGCATCACATTTCAGAGGCAGGAAGTCTGGGTAAGGAATGAAGAGAGAAAACAGATTTGTATACAGCAGAGCTAACAGCTTTACAGTGCACTTACTGAAGACAAATAAATCCTAAAGCAAATCATCATTTTGGTGTAGTCACAACCCAGGTAACTGTAGGAAGAGGATGTATTTTTTCATAAACACTGAAAGACAAAAGTTAAAACTGAAAACTTTTCCCTCTTTTCCCCCCGTGCTAGACCAACACAAACCATCAATACCTCAGGAGTTCTTAGAACACTGAAACTTTTCAAGAGGCATTAGCCAGAAGCTTGGGATTGAAGTACAAAACCAAAACCCCATCTCAAAAGATATTTTCCTTCAAACACAAAAGCTCCATAGGCTTATTAACAACACACCAGCATGAAATGCTACAGCCTTCACTATTACTCTTCTACGGGATCTATTTAGGAGGTGCTACAGAAGAAGCCCGAGCATCTGGTAGTAACCAGCGCACCCCAATACAGAACCCAGCTCATCAAGAAGGGGACGGGGGACACCCCCCCCCGGCTCTCACCCAGCCTCCTGCAGGCGCGCTCAGCGCAGTGCCGCCCCAGCTCCGGCAGCTCCATGCCCGCCCGCCTGGTGCCGGCCCCGCCGCCTTTATGCCTTCCTGCTGACTCAGCCCCCGTCCGCTGCTGAGTCACGCTCCCGCCCGCCCCGGCCCCCGCCGATGACGTCACGGCGGGGAGAGCCAATGGGACCCCCGGGCCGCCGGCGCCGGCTGCTGCGCGCGCTAAGGGGGCGGCCAATCGGAGGGCGGGGGTGGGGATGTGCTGAGTCATGGGGAGGTGTGGTGGGGTGGGGCGGGGCTGGGATTGGGGATTGAGATTGGGGATTGAGATTGGGGATTGGGATTGGGGATTGGGATTGGGATTGAGGTTGGGGATAGGGATGAGGGTTGGGATTGGCACTGAGATTGGGGATGGAGATTAAGGATAGGGATGGGGATAGAGATGAGGGTTGGGATTGAGATTGGGGATGGGGATAGGGATTAGGGATAGGGAGGGGGATTAGAGATTGGGATTGGGGAGGGGGATTAGGAATGGGGATAGGGTGAGAGTTGGGATGGGGATTGGGGATGGGGATGGGGATTAGGAATGAAGATTGGGGATAGGGATGGGGATGAGGGTTGTGATTGGGATGGGGGATAGGGATGAGGATTGAGATTGGGGCTGGGGTTGGGGTTGGGTTTAGTGCTGGCGGTGGGAAGGAGTGTTTTTGTCCCAGCAGGCTGATACTCGGGACCCTACTGTAGGATTTCAGCACACACTAACTGGTTTGGGTGGACGAGCATCAGCTGCAGCAGGGGTTTGCATGGGTCAGCTGATAAAAAGTCCCTCAGCTGGCCTCTGCTCCAAAGCAGTCACCTCACTTCAAGGAAAGCTGATCCGACAGGCAGCAGGAGACTGAGGCGTGGTTTAGAAACGCTGACCTTTCCCCTACCCGTTGGCTGTGTGTAATAAAGTTTACCTCATGCGAGGGAGGGAGGCCTATTGACTTAATGACACTCGTGACCAGATTGAGAAATGATGGAGCGTTGTCCCACCTCTGCTCTCCCCAGAGAACACATGGCTGTCCCATGTACACGGCTCGGATGCGGAGTGGAGCTGGGAGATGGACGAGGAGCTCTAGGAAGGTGTGTGGAGACAGACTGAAACGGCCAATTTGTGCTTGGGAACAGCAGGTGCCACTCACCTGTCCTCCATGTCACCATGCCATGTGGCGTTTGTGGCGAGGTAGCGGCTCAGGTGGCAGCGCTGTGAAAGGCAACGCTGGAGCAAGGGGCCGAGTCCTGTCCCTCCGCCTGGTATGGCTACAGGAGCACAGACGTGGGGGACTGACAGGAGAAGAGACCTTCAGTCGTTAAAGTCAAGCATCCCTTGAACACACGAATATTTCATGTAACTCCCTTCAGGAACAAACCAAACCTAGTGTTAGCTCCTTATTCCCATCAGAAGGCTGTCCTACCTCACTGATCTCATGATAAAAACACATCTTCCAAGTTTCCATTTTAAAAGTTTCCCTGGCCATCAGCAGTGTTGTCCTTGACTTTATGTAGTTTCTTCTCTCCTCACCCCGTCTGGGTAAACAGCACTTGAAAAAATATCCAAATACAATCAACAATGGGAAGTCCAGCCATGTAAGGAACTTCAAGACTTTTGCTCCTCTATACCTTTATACGTCAGCACCATTATACATCAGCACCGTTACACTATTATAGAATACTCCAGAACTTGGGAAGCGCAAAGAAAATCACATGCTCTGCTGAGCTTGGTGTCTGGTTTTTCTTACATGCCCAGTGCCCGAGAGGACTGGAACCCCAGTAATCTCCTAAAGCAGTGGGGTGAGCTAGGCAGGAGGAAGAGAAAGGTATCTATGCTGGCTGGTGGGCTCACGGTGCTCTGCAGCCCGGGGAACCGCTGCCAAAGGGATCACGTTTTGTGGTGGGGAAGGAGGAGTCCGTACGGATGACAACAGAAACAGCTATGCACAGATTAGATACTCTTAAGGAAGACCGCAAATCCCGAGTCCAGAAACCCATACAGAACAGGCAGCCATCTTAATAGAAATGAGGATTAGAAATTAGCTGAGGTCTTTAGTGATATTTTTAGAAGTTTGCTTGTGACAGGTTAGGCTGCTGAGAACCGGAGGAATGTGCCCAAGGCCGCACTGCTCAGGAAGGGATCACACAGAGCAGTGTGTGGTTAGAGGCTGGCCGGCTCAGCGACAAGGCCGATAGCTGGGTTAGAAGTGGTTCGGGGAGAATTAGCGAGGGAAATTGCTTGAGAAGCAGAATTTGATTATGGGCAGCCAACGTGGATGTGTGAAAGGAGCACTACGTGTAACTTGCTGGCAACTGGGGGAGGTCTTGTTCCATGGCATGTGGATTTTATACAGCCTGATCCCCAAAGGGAAGGCCTGGCCTTCACCACTGCTGCGATGACACTTGGTGGGATGGATGGGGTCACCTCACTCCTTGGCTCTGCACGGTCTCTCTCTTTTTCCCTCCATCCCTTCTACTCCTTTTCAGTGTGTGGTTTGTCTTCAGACACACACTGCATCCTAAAGGGGGAATAAAACACCTTGGAAGAGGCTCATGCTTTTCAGCTTTGTGCATGTCAGTTCCTTCAGACAGGGCCCCCAAGACTCCATTTTGGAGAAGGCCAGGAACGCTCTGCAGAAGAGCAAAAACCCTCTGGCAGCCTCAGACCTGCCCAGCACTGTCTTACAGGCCCACTGAAGACCAAGTGTGGAGGAAGAACAGCTGAGGGAGGCTCAACCCAGCTGAAGGACCACCACAGTGCCCAGGGGAGAGACAGGAGGTCTTCAAAGACCTTCCCTGTCACCCCTCTTGTGGCAGCCCCTATAACGTGGCTAATGTAATGTGTGTAATGTAATGTATGTAATGTATAATGTGGCTAACAGTAATAATATATATATAGTATAATCTTCAGCATGGAGGGAGAGCTGGAGTCATGGTGGGCTCCATCCTATCCTTCGGGCAAGGCACATCCCCTTCCCACCAAGCTGCATTAAGATGAGCCCGAGATGCCCATGACCAAGACATCCTGAACCCACCCAACTCCTCTCCCCGTTGTGTGTTCAAATTCCTCCCAACACCATCCAGCACACACACACAAGTCCCCTGTCCCTGGTGTCCCCAGGGCCACCTTGTCACCCACAGTCCTCCTGAGCAAGCCAGGAGCAGCCTGGTGACTCCGTTAACATCCAGGTGGCTCCAGCTCACATTTCCCTCTTCCAGGTCTCTGAACTCCCATCCCATCATCCTGGTTTTTGGCTCATAATTTTATACCAGGCTTTTAAAACTGAATTTTATTTTTATTGCAGTGACCCTGCAGTGCTGCCAGATCCCTCTGTGGAGGAGACGTGACATCTCCATTACATAGCTCAGATAAGTGTCTTAAAGAGACCACACACAAAGGAACCTAATGGTACCTATTTTTATTAGGTTTATTACAGGAGGGGAAGTAAAGCAGGCCCATCTCCCCACAGGATACTCCGTTAACAGCAGCAGACAGAGAGGAGAGATCTGTGGAGGCGGATCAGTTTTCCAAGAATATTAGCTACTGCTGCTCTAAAATTAGAGTCTAGGGAGAGCAGAGAGGTTGACATAATTGAAAGGGCTGTCTTATGGGATGACATAGTTAAACGAGCCCATGATCAGCTTTGGAGTGACAGCTCAGCGACTTCTTCTAATCCCCAAAGGAGCACCAAGTTGCGAGGCTGTGATTTAACTAGTCCTGGATCTTATCTTGTGATGATGCCAATATTGTTAGAACCCATTTCTAAAGAGTTGTCTCCAAAATCACCGTATATGAACTGACTGCTTTCACAGGCACGTCTCCTGCAGCTCCACCTTCAAAGCCCATCACTGATACAAACACTTCTCTGCTGCCCATCCTACAGACCCCAGACTGTCCCCATAGGCTGGGCTAGAAGGGCAGACCCAGAAGCAGGATTAAGAACCTCATTTCAGGATGAAGCTGAAAAATGTCCTTGAGCTGCACATTTTATTCAACATAATTTAATATCAAACACAAACTAACAAAGTTAGAGGTGAAATATAATAGCAGGAACCCCATAAAAAGTAACCTAATCTGTAAGATAAATAGACAACACTTTAGCCTGGGGAGACAGCAAATAAAAGAGAAATATGAGCAGAGCTGTTCTCAATTCATAAGTAACTTTAAAGAGAAATAATGAAGATGACTTCTCCAACTTTTAATGTCCTAAGATTCTTCTCAACAAAAACAACTGGCATTTTTAATGTTTCCTTCATACGCTCTCACAAGGAGGATGTCTTCAGACAAGTGGCCCGGACTGTTCCCACACAAGGAAACACCCACTGGCATGAGCAAGCAGAAGAGGGGCCAGAAATGGTTCAGAGGGACCAGGCTGCAATTTCTGGAGGGGCAGAAGAGGTCGGGATGGAGATATGAACCCTCATGCTGGTGGAACCTCCTGGCTGCCTGTGGTGGCCACCTCCTGCTGCTGTGTTTCAGGTGTAAAACTCAGAGCACCCACAGCTTTCGGGGCAGCGTTAGCCAGTTTTATTTTACTTTTTAGCCCGTTTTTGTTAGTGCCTACTTAAACTTCAAAGGCTGGGATTTTCCTAGCAGCCTAATACATTTAGGCACTTGAATCCCATTGCGTTTTGGGTTTGTATCAGGCCTTAGGCTCCTTGGCAAATCCCTGCTAAGTGCCTAAAGGCTCATCTCCACAGAAAAGCACCAGATTTACAGAGATATCGTTGTATCAGCATGAGCTCGTTTCTTCCATAGAAGAGTCTCTTGTTTAAACGCCCTTCCTAAATGACAAAGCAAACTGGAAAGGGGCTTGTCTGCTGGGTAATTTTCAGCAGTAGGTACCTGTAGGGGAATGTTAAATTCTCTCCTCGGGTTATACTGAAAGTAAGCTTTGCTTTGTAGGCTGAACTTCTTCAATTAAAGAGAACAAGCACTCCTAATCCCCTGCTCTCAGCCCTCCAGGGGAAACCTCAGGCCTGCCAGGCAGAGCAGATTTGATGTTTTAGAGGTAAAACCCACCATACCCTACCTCCCACCACCTCCCTGACACCTGTTACATATCCAACCTTTTGGAGCATCCGGGCAGAGAGGAAGGAAGAAGCTTCTCCTTCTTTAGTATTGCTATGTACAATGTAGGAAGAACAAAAACCAGCAGAATCAAGCAACTTTCTAATAGCAATGGAAAAATAATCCAGTATCAGGTGATTTCTGGTCACAGATCAAACGCATCGTACAACATCAGCTGCAGAGACCTAGCAGAAAGCCAGCCAGGAGTCTCAGTGACCCTGGGATAGCAACTGCCTTTTAGTTGTGTTGGCACTACAGCAGGACCCAGCCTGACGATACGGAGCCCCCGATTTCTGACACGCTGCCACAACGCCATCGGTCACTAAAGTCAGCTCCCAAATCCTGCTTAGTCAAAAACCTGATGGTTTTGATTAGCATTTCACTGAAAACTGACACACTTTGGGTCGTACTTTTCCTTGCATCCAATATCCAGATTAGGGGATAGGACAAGTTTTAGTTACTTCCCTTGTTTTCCATCGTGCTCCCTCACCCATCGGTCCCCACCATCCATCTTCTGGTGGCCGTCCGCACGGTGCGGCCACGTCCCAGCAGCACCTGGCAGGAGGTGCAGCACCCACAGGGTGATGCTCCCCTCCGAAAGGTGTCTCCCCACGGCAGGGACACGGCTGTGTGACGCTGGGAGCCGCGTGCCACGAGGTGGCACCATGTCACTGCTAACCTGCATGGCAGGGTCACTCCTGCAGCCAAGAGGCTTCTGCAAGACCTCGCTAACCTGGTCAGGCCTTGCCAGGTTGAAATCCCACCCCTGAGCTTTTTTCCTTTTCCTTTTTTTTCCCCAAATAACGGGACAGCCCCATAAGACCCAGATGATGGAGGAGGTGGTGTCACCACCCTGCCCCATGGAGCGTCCTCCCAGCAGCAGCACTCACCTGTGAGAGCCTCAGCATCTCCCGCAGGAGCCTGGCCACCCTGCAGCCGAGGAGACAAGGTCTGCAGGGCTGTGGTGCCATCTCCTGCTGATTACAGCTCTCCTGGGCTCCTGTCCCTGCCATCACAGTTGGCTGTTGGCACTGGGAGGGACAGCGGTGTCATGGTGGTGGCTGCGCCTGTTCTGGCTCTGCACCAGCCCTCCAAGGACTTGCACGCAGGGGAGCTCATTTCTCCTGTGGAGCTCAGTTGTGTCAGGGTAGGGAGAGTCCAACCAGACAAAGCATGCACCCAGACCTCTGGGGAAATTAACATTTCGTGTCTTGGCACATTGAGATCTCCTCCATCTTGGGAGCTTACGTGCATCCTAGAGGAAGGAATAACTGAGTAGTTTTTCTGAGCAAGGTTCCCACTGTACATCTCTGACCAGTTTTGGGGTGCACCCTGGTAGTCCTGCTTTCAGACTGGCCCCTCAGACACACACTGGAACAAAGAATTTTGCCAAAAAGCTTCTTACTGAAGCGCTTGTTCTGCAGTCTGTCGTTTGGAGTTTGGACCCTTCAACAGCAGCACTAAAACAAATCCGGACTGCAACAGCAGAAGGGACCTCAAGGATAACCATGCCTGGACCCCTCAGTGCAGGCACAAAATGCAGCAGGTGGCAGTCCCCAACCCAAAGATCTTACCCTGCACCCAATTAATGCCTAGGCTCCTGATTGCCAAGTTTCCGCAGCCTGACCCAGGCCTTGGGGTCCGTCAGCAAAGCCCTGAACGCCCAATTCTGCTCAGGGAGCAAAGCCCCAGGACCTGAACGTCCCCACCACACTGTCCTGAGCCCTACTGACACAGACGGCTTCAGTAGGCTCAGACTGCGGTCATGGGCACTGACTGCTTGGGTGCTCCGTGGAAAATAAGGTGACTGCTGCACCCCAGCCCTGCCTGGCAAAGAAAACAGAAGACAAGCAACAGGAACCTATTAGCAGAAAATCCCCCAATGGAGGAAAGTTTCTGCATGTGCCTAGGAAGCTGCAGGTAGCTCCTTCTGCGCTTGCTGCAGAGCATTGAGCAACAGGCCAAAAACCGTGCACTTGTGGCTGGAAAGGAAATGGAGGGAGCTGCTCAAAGTGAGCTCTGCTGGATGGGTCTGCTGTCCCTGACAGTGCACCTAGCGCCGTAATGGGCTGGTAATACCGACATTATTCCCGACACAACGCTTTGCAGCTGAACAATACATTTGCCAATTCAATTTATTCAAACAAGTTCCTAGGGAAGACAGCAAAGCAAATCCAGGTGGCAATTACAGAATTCAGACTCTGCCCTGGACTTGGGAAACAAAGGGGCAAGATACGAGAGAAATAGCGAGTTCGGCTGGAAATCCCACAGCCACAAAATCCCAAGAGCTTTTGATCACATGCTTACTGGTATTCAGCTGAAAAGCCCTGTGTCATTGGGCAAGGAGACAGAGCAGTGCTGCAATCGCTCTGCCGCAAGACTCAACGCTTCGGAATATCCTTACTACAGAACTACAGAAATAAAAATATTTTGGGGGGTAGGTTTTTATTTTATTTATTTATTTATTTTTAAGCACACTGGTATTTTGGCTCCACAGCCCCTTGCAGTGAGCTGGAACTGAAGAATAAGCACACTCAATAGCTACCAAGACTGACAGTGTTGAAGTCCCACTGCATTGCCTGCTGTGTAACTGTACTGCAGACCAGTGGTGTGGAGGTTGCCTACAAGCTTAGATGAAACACCTACTGGGTTCAAAGCTGAATTTGACACCCTCAGCCACATGCTGAGTCTCACCAGCCCCAGCGCCTGTCCCTGTACCCAGGATGCAGCTCCAGGAGCATTGTCCCAGGAGGTTGAAAGGAGAGCAAATCCTCCTAGGATCCTCTACTCTTGCTCTGCACATACAAGAAGGGAACTTTACTTGCAGAAGCACAGCCATGGGAAATTTCCTCACTGTAGAGCCTGCAAATCCCCCAGCTTCAGCTCCACCTGCCCCATCCATGGTCAGAGGGAGCCCTCGATCCTGCTGCATCTCCCCATCCCACCCCATCCCTCAGTACCAGAGGTAGCTCCTCGCCCAGCAACACCAGGGATGAATTTGGCCCCAGACGTAGAATTAGGTTAAGCCAAAAGGTGGCAGCATCTTATTCAGTATTGATTTTGCATGAATATTTCTCCTATTAGCCATTTTTCTTTCTAATCATAAAATGTAAGTTTGTAAATTACAGAGGTGGAGAGTAAATGCATTGCAACCTCTGGCAAATTGGTATTTTTGCAACAACAGTAAACTTTTTCTGATGGCAGATAATTGAAGGGAGCAAGCGTCAGATACAATTCATAAAGATTTGGACCTGCTGGAATAAGACAAATGATATTTAATGTTCAGAGCTGTAAAGTAATTACGCTGGGCTCCAACATAATAAATACATAGACACAGCAAATGGAGTTTGGCTGACCAGGTGCCTTAGAAGTGATGCTGCTGTGGCAGCTGGAGGACGGAGTGGGGACACCTCCCTCGGTACAGGGGGACACCTGGGGTTGGTGTCAGCCCCAGAAATGCCCTTTCTTAGGGGAGAGGTGGAGCTGTCCCCACCCGCCTGCAGCAAAGCCCCCAGGAGCAATCATCACCCTCAGCCCCTCCATGTTCCCAAAGGCACAAGAAGGCTTTGGGTACCTGGCTTCACCTGCATCTCTTGGGAGTCAGCAGCTGCCGCAGGTTCTCCAGCAAACCCTCAGCCTGCTGGTCTCACAACCCAGCAGCAGACATCACCACCATCACCACGTCCTACCCACCTCTCCGCCCAGCAACCCTGAGCAGCTGGCAGCTGACAAAGAGGAGGGAGACTCACTCTGTTGGGTGGTCCCTGCTTCTTACCCAGGGCCCACTGACCACTGCGGGGATGGGCATCGCAACCAGAGCTTGGTGCATGAATGTGGAGCAGCAGCACACCTCCCATAGCTCCGTCAGCAGAGACCAGGGAGAGCCTGCAGCCTCCCCCGGTGAAATACCCCTGCTCCATCCTGTCCTCAGGGCTGGCTTTTTTCCCCCACAGAACCCAAAAGCAGAAGTCACTAACCCCACATCCAGCTCTAACTCTGTCCCCACCAACAGGGAAAGATCAGAGACCCCCTCTGAGGAACCACCTTGTCTCCCTTTTAGTAACCCTGCCCCATCAGCCCTCCAGTGGGAAGCAGCCAGTAACCCTTCACCCGCCAGGTCACCTCCGCTGCACATGGCATCACTCTGTGCTTCTAGGCACATCCAGATGCTGGAAAACAAGCCCAGTGGTGCCGTATTCCCACTGTGCAGACTTCCCTGGTGAGATATACGCACAGCTAAAATGCTGTTAACGCAGGTAGGCAGCACTAAATCCTAGCCACCCATGGTCAGGATGATAACATGCTCAACCGAGCTGGGGGGTCCCAACCTGGCCTTTCTTCAGGGCTCCCCCAACGTGCTCAGCTCCTCCTGCTGCCAGCCACGAGCCACCAACAGGCCCCAGCCCTGTCCCTGCTCCGCCAGCGCTCCTGCCGCTGCCGCGCCTCCGTCCCTTTGAAGAAGTTGCTTAGAAATTCAGCAGCAATTATGCAAGCTTTAGTATTAAAAAATGCACGTAGATCTGAAAGCAAATATGAAGCTGCTGCTGTAACGCTAGCTTTAAGCTGTCTACAGTCCCTAGAAATTCTCAGTGGGATGTTTGAGAAGGATGTATATGTGTTGACAACATTAAATGATCCATGGCTCAAGGACAGAATTGAAACCATACATCTACTTCAGACAGGCACTGATCACTGGCAGAGTGTTTTTCTTAAACTAACCACGGAAGGGCAGGCACCTCGTCCTCCCCAGAAAGGCAGGGACGGCTCGGGGAACAGAAGGTGCACACACGCTCGCACTGCGTCCCAGCGTGTAACAGAGCTCCAGTGAGAAGGGAGAGACACATGGACGCCATCAGTGGGAGAAATGTTCTCGTGGCTGCACCATCTTTGAGGGAAATTGAGCATGTCACCCCGGCGCATCACCCTCTTCTCAGCACCTCCCAGTGAGGCAGCGCCGCTCGCACACGTCCGTGCAACATCTGGTGAGAGGATGAGGAGGGGTGGGATGCTGTGATCCAGCCTGGAGATTTTCTGAGGTGAAAAAATGTGTTTATTCTGCCTTCTACGCCTCAGAGCACAGCCTCGGATGTCCATGAGGCTCGGTGCTGGCCGTGGCACCGCAGCGAGCTGCGGGAGCCGCCAGCAGCCTTGCTCTTGGAGCTGCCTCTGGAAGGCTGCAGCCTTCTCTGCACGTGAAATTCCCAAGGACAAGGAGAAGCTGGCAGACAACATTGAGGATTAGGTGGTTCCCCAAGGAACACAAGAAACACTGCAGGAGATTGTATCGCTGCCCATTTCGGTGGGGCGATTAGGCAGTAGTTGATGCTGGGAGAACGACTTCTGCTAGCAGGACATTTTGCAAATGTTAGCCCAGCTATTAGCAGTGGGAAGGCACGTTTTCCTGGATGAAACAAGGGCAGGCCCCTTGAGCCTGCAACCTCCTTACCCCCAAACCCAGCCCCGCCGTGGCCAGCACTCCTCCCCAGGGAGGCTCTCTCCTCGCTGTCCCCCCAAAGGCCGGTGGCTGAAGCCCTCTGGCTCGCGATGCTTTGCTGGTCTGCAGCACACCGCTGCCAGCTGCTTCAGGGAAACCCAGCTCTCCTGCTGCTCCAGCCTTCTCACCCTCGTCCCTGGCTTAGGTGCTGGTTTCCATCATTTCAGCCATTACCAAACTAAAGGATATTTCTTTTCTCCCTCGTTTACGCTGAATGTTTATTTAATACGCTGGCCAGCTTCAATTAGGTCTGTGATTACTCACAGGTGACAGCTCTGGCATAACAATGTTTACTCCCAAACTGTATCCCCAGTTTGTAGCTTGTGATATATTTAAGGAGAAGTTACAAAACCATTAATTGTGAACTATCTCTACCCGTGGGAGTAAAGTTTCTTTTTAAACCCAAATGGCTAGCAACTGGGTAAAAATGTACCAGGGTTACCAACACCTCTAACCCAGAGACTGAGTTTCCCGCATGAAAGAATTGTTTGGTTGAGTTCTCCAGGCCTCTTTGCTTTTTCACTGATTTGCAGAACTCCCTTTAGTTGGCCAAGAGCTACAGCCCTTGAAATGACAGAGAGGTGGCTCTGGGGTGGCTCAGCAGCAGGACAGCTCTCCCCATCCTACCACCCAAGGGGGCTGGACCAGCTGTGCCAAGGGTCCCAAGGAGAGCATTCTGTCCTTCTCATAGTCCCCTGTAGCGGAAACAGCTTGGAAAAGGCTTGTCCAGCTCCTGCCCAGGACACAACCTGGCTCTGGGGGAAGCCTCCAGCCAGATGTCCATGAGCTGGGTCTTGCTGCTGCCCAGGAGAGGGCATTGAAAGTGAAGGTTTAGGAGGGAGAGGAAACTTCCTGGTTTAATTCACTGAACTCTTTTGTTTCAGCCACATCTAATATCCCAGAAATTACGAGTCGCGGGGACCCGGGTGAGCCGAAGGAGAAGGCGTGATCTGTGAGGCCAATTAAGGGGCCCGTGGCACATAGTGAAACGGGAGCCCCTCGGGGGAGGCCAAGGTTACATAAATAAGCGTGCGAAGGAGCTGCACTGAATCTGCAGACACTCAGCCACTGGTGATGCCCCTTTGAGTCCGGGAAAATTAAATATAAATAATAAATGTTTAACCACACAGCAAATAAATACAATGAGGCACCTTTAAAAATTATACTAATAAACAGCAAGCTGCTGTCCTTCTGCCCAGGGTGGCTGAGCATCCTCTGCCTATGAGAGACAAAGAGCACAATGGAGGAGGGTGTTTGGGGGGGCTCTGCTCAGCTGGGTTGTTTTCACCCCCATTCCACCATCCTTGCAATGAGCCCCGGGACAGCATGCGACAAAACACCCAGAGAGGCTGGAAATAGTGCAAAGCTCAGGCAAGGGATGTCAGGTCCTTCTGGGCTCGGCTGGACCCATCTCACCTTTGTCCCCATGGTCCCAGCAGGCTTCTTCTGGGCACTGAAGAGCAGGATCAGGGCTTTCATCTGGGAGGAGAAGCTCAAAACCTACTTGTGACAATACAAATGGCCAAGGCGAGCCACCAAGTCCCCAGAATTGCTCTGTGCCAGCACTCACTTTACAATAAGAGCTCTGCCTCTTGCCTTTCCTGTTTTACTGCTTCCTCGAAGAAGGGGGAAAAAATGAAATGGAGATATAAAACATAAAGGGGTCATTTACAGTTAAGCACATTAGGATGGGAACGAGAGAATAAAGCGGCGAGAATGGCTCAGCTGGGGGCCGGGAGGGACTCGTTTCCTTGCACTGGCACAGTCCTTACCAGGTCACTTGGACCTTTTGTGCCCTGCTGCAGCGCTCAGTGCTGGGCTGAGCACCATGAGCACGCCCCAGGGTGCTGCCTGCAAGCCCCTAGCTGTCCCTAAACCCAGGCTGCTCCCTCTTGTGCTGGGGGTTATGGTTTGTGGGTGGCTTTTATAGATGGCCAGAGCGAGCAGACCACAGCATCAGGGCAGGGAGCAGCTCGACCTTTCTCACAGCACAGGCTCTGCATAGTGATACAGCAAGGGGCTCATCAGTCTCACCACGCTGCTAATTAAATGCTGATCAAGTCCCTTTCCTATGATGTAATTTCATTTCTCCCCAAATTATGCAGGGAAGGAACAGGACAAAAGGCCTTCCTTGCTGTGATTATACATTCCTGGGCAGTTTAATTATATTCTTCAGCTTCTTAAACACTGGCACAATCAGCCCACGGAGAGCTGCCGTCCCACCACAGTTACCGGTTGCTTTTCCTCCTGGCACCCGGGATTCGGCTCCACGTTTCCTGTAGTTCACTGGGGCCAAGCTCCCCGTGGGGCTCAGCTTGGCTTGTGCAGGGCTGGATTTGTCCCTGAGGTTTGGTTGATGCTGTGGCAGCTCATGCTCGTGGTTGATTTTCTTCAGACCTGTGGTTTGGGACCACCTCCAGCTCTTGATGAGCCCTCGTGGCTTCATGGAGCCCCACATCTCACTTGGCTTGAGCTGCTTCAGATGCCCAAGTAACAGCAGCTGCATGCTGCTCTTAGCAAAACCCAGGGCCAGGACACACTGCCGTGCACAGAAACATCCAATTCTGGTGACAAATACAGCACCCAGAGCTCAGTGCAGGTTTTGACATCTGAGCACAGATACAAATATTCTCCAGCCTTTACATCTTTTCTCCATTTTAACTCAGGGCTTCATTAGGCTAATTTGTTTCCAGGCTGGAGGATGAATAATGAGCCCCAGCCTGTGGGTGCATAATTAAGTTTTGATAGCGAATGTTTTTATCTAACCTTGTGTTCATTTTTATCCTCAGCACCTGAATTACGTAGTAGAGACTTAGGGCTAAAGTTTTGCCTTCACGTTAGCCCAGAGCTGCACACCTGCACGAGATGCAGCGATGCTCCCAGGAGCAGGACAGCACCCGGGGGTGACACCAAGGAGAGAAGTGACACCAGGGGGTGGCTGCCTCATTCGGGTCTAGTCAAGAGGGTAACACTAAGCGAAAGAGATATTATTATTAACAAAATGAATGTCCCCGTCATGGTGGGTATAAACCCCCTACGTGGTTGCCAGACCATGTGGGGTCTGCCCACCAACAAGTCCCAGCAGGATGGCACATCCCGGTGGCAAAGGTCATCCAGAGCATCGCGTTGGGTCCCACCATTTGCTAGTGTGGTACCCAAACTTTGGGCTTTTTTGCTCCCCTCCAATATAACCAGCTTTGCTTCTATGATTGTGACACATTCCTAGAAATCCCTCAGGCTGTCCCATGTTGCCTCGTGCCCTGTGGGTACTCCCTCGGCATTACCGGACCATCGAGGTCTCCGTGCAGGTCCCCCTGCTCGCCAGCGATCTCCTTCAGCCTTCCCCTTGTTGTTCTTTCCAGCTCTGCAGGGTTTCTGCCAGGCTTTTCCGCTGATCTTTTTGGCTTGCTCCTACCATTGTCATGAGGGTTTTTCCTTAATTCCCTTCTACGGGGGTGGGTTTAGGGCTAAGAAACCAGAGCAAACGCCGATGGCCTGGAGGGAGCCCCGTGGGTAGAGGTGGGGAGCGATGCTGGGGCACAGCGGCGAGGAGCAGCACCGGGCCGGGCAGGTAGTTAGTGCAGATGTTAATGGCACCATTGTTTATACGGCGGGATTGGAAGGGGTCTCCTGGGTCAGCTGGGGCATTGCCCTTCAGTAACTCAGTCCCTGCTCAAACTGTCCCGAGGGTATTTTTAGTCGATTCATGAAGCCTTTTAGGAATTCGGCCGGCGACCTCCTTCAGCAAACGATTCTTTTGCCTAATTGCCTTCACTTTCTGCATGCCCTGTTTTAATGCTGTCTTTAAAGTTTCAGTCTTTTTCTTCCTCTCACACTGGCACCCACAGCTTGGTTTTAGTAGCTTTTTTCCCTATTCCTACTCTTTTATTAGCGCATGGCAAGAGAGACCCCACCAGGAGATGTCTGTGCAGGGGCTGGGCAAGGGGGCCAGGCAGGGAGGCGAGCCCGAGGCACAGCATCCCCTTTCCCCAAATAAACCCCCAGCAGCAGAGCTGGGGAGAGAGCTGCAGGTTACCCCTCGGCACTCCCACCACGCTGAACAGCTGTTTGGAGGGTCCCCGTTTTCCTTGAAGTCTTCAACTTTAACTAGTATTGAAATAGTGACAGACGGTGAAGAAAGAGAATTAGATTGTTGTTACCATTTTTTTCTCAATCATTAGTTTTCTTCTATTAAAATCCACTGCTCTGTGCTGTGTCATCACCGCTTTATTATTTGCAACGGAGCCAATTTTGAGCACGTAGCAAGGAATTTTTTTAGAGACAAGGTAGTGGGTAAGGCAACAAAGACAGGAGTCAAGGGGCAGCTACCAGCATGTGTGCCCCAGTTGAAGAGGCTGCTGCGCCTGCCCTCAACCTCTCTGCCCCGTCCCTGTCCCTGCAGACCTGCCTGCGGCTGGCTCGTGTGGTTGAATTAACCAGGAGGTTAAACACAAAGCTTTTGGTAACCAGACTTGATCCCTTGGGTGTGTGGTATGGTTACAGGGAGGTAACATCCAGCGTGGGGTAGCACGGGGCAGGAGCACTTTGCTAGCATCGACCTGCTCTGCACCCATTTTCCTTTCCATCTTCTCCAGTTTGGGCAAAAGGAGAAAGTGGGCGACAGCTCGCATCTCCCTGTGCTGCATGACATTGATTCAGCTGCAAACTTAGCAGAGGATTTACCCTGGGAATGGCTTTATATGTGCAACTTCTGTGTGAAGAGACAAGGAAGGGGGAATACTGGAGCCAGGGACCTGAGCTGAAGGACCTCCATGAATCCCTGGGATCATCCAGGCAGAATTTATTTAAAGAAACTGCAGAAGCACAAGCTTCAGAAGACAATTTCTTTTTCCCAGGAATGCTATATTTTAGAGAAAAAAAATAACTGTAAAATGAAGATGGCCTGATTTGATGAAGTCAGCAGAGCTGTAGGCAGGACGAAGACCATGCTTTCCACAGCAGACTCCAATTCATCACCAGAGCCAGCTGGTAAATATTTGCTTCTTCTAGTGATCAGCTGGAAGGTTCCCCCATTCCCACAATACTATTATCTTTGCAAATTACTTTTATTCTACTGAAAAGCAAAAAGCTAGATCCTGACTCTTTTTAATTGAAAACAAAGAGAAGAAAAGGAAAAGGCTTTAAAAATAATAAAAGCACAGGCTGTACTTTAAATAAGTGCTTTCTAATTTACCCCCAAGTAGTTTTATACTTAAAAAACTCAGATAACAGGGTATTTTTGTGTAACGCTATCTATCCTCTGCTAGGCAAACTGATCCTACCAAGTGCCGAGTGGATTCTCAGGGCAGAGGTGAGCAGCTCTTAGCCTTTCTTCCTTCTCCAGCAGAAACTGGAAGCTCCACCACATTCCACAGTACAGCCAGGATTTGGGGTGTTCACATAGGA